>NC_082611.1:8077692-8699038 GCF_030936135.1 Gavia stellata | reverse complement strand
TCACTCTTTGTAGTCATTCTTTGTTTCAGAGAATATAAACTATAGAGAAAAAAAGACCACAGGCTTGGTTAAATGTTAATCCCAATGCATCTTTATGTTATATCAGTTATCTTACAAGTCTCCTATCTTACAATGCTGCCTCTTTAAAAGATGAAAAACATATTCCTGGGAAAGCTTTTAAGTCTACGAACTTGGAACAACGTTAAGAAAAATCTTTATACAGATAATCCATTTCTAAGCATCCTGAATAAGGACTAACGAAACCCAACCTATCGACCAAACTTCCTTCTTTCAGTCTAAGGGATAGAGATAACAAGCAAGGTAGCCACAATATTCTCAAAGACAAGACACGGAAACACCTGTTAAGTGACCATTATTTGGCTAGTACACAATTCTGTGACATAAAAACCACTCTCAGAGGAGATTAGCAGTTAATACTTTGCTGTTGCCATGGGAGGGCACCTTAGTAAGCATTCCTGTGAAGTTCTGCCCCAAGTCTACTCCTACTCAGTATTTCCACCAGCAACCTGGGTGAGGGCATAGCAAGTACTCACTGAAAAGATGTGATGCATCAAGCTAAAAGCGGCCACAAGCAGCCTGGAAGAATTCAAAGCATTCCTGACACTGGAGGGAGGCTGAAGTCAACTAGATTAATTAATGTCACGTAGTATTTTGCGGTTTTGCCTCATTTAAGCAAGCAGTAACTGAGACTAGAAATAGAAACTAGCCAGCTACACGCCCTCTATCTCGACAGCAGAAAAGAAAATAGACCTGAGCCAAGAGTGATGATGCAGCAGGAAGGGACGAGGCCTGCTGGGACCCAGCCACCGACCCAAGGGCTTGCAAGGCCTCAGCCCGGCAGGGTACTCCAAATACAGCCATTTGAAAGTAACAACTGAGAAAGAGACACACACGAGAGCCCAGAGGAGCCAAGCTGAGGATTATCGAAGGCTTTAACTGATAAGCGAGGAGGAACCGACACCCGCCTGTGCTACCGTGCCCCTCCCGCGGGCTAAGGCGGTGGACCGCGGGGACGCGACCCCTGCCAGCTCCCCGCCGCCGGAGGCTTCTCCCAACCCCCGAAAGCACGCCCCGTCCGGAGCAAACACCGACCCAGCGCGGCCGGAGGCGGGCCCGCCTGGCTCCCCAGCAGCGCGGCCCCAGGAGCCGGCCCGCTGCCCACGCCCGAAGCCGCCGGGGCGAGCACTGCGGGCCGCGGCCTGAGCAGGCCTTCCCCCGGCCGCCCAGCGGGCCCACCCACCGCTCCCTCGCTCCTACCTGTGGCGGCGGCGAGGGGCGGCGGTGCAGGTTGGGCAGGCGGTACATGCAGGCGGGCAGCTGCTCCGCCAACACCTCCGTGCCGACCCTGTGGAAGGGCCTCACCTTGTACATGGGCATGGCGGCACCCACCCGCCCGCGCCGCGCACCCGCTCCCAGCCCGGGCCCGGTCCGCCAGCGGGCCCAGCCGCCCACCCATTGGACCAGACAGGAGCACGGCGGCTTATTGACTCACCCGCCATCCAATGCACGCTGGCGGCTGCCGCACCGCCTCCTCGCTTTCTTTCTATTGGCCAGCGTGAGCCATTGATTCGTCAAGCGAGCCTCCACAGGGCAAAAGGTACAGCTGCCAGTTCTGATTGGGTAGCTCCGTTGACCAATTGGTGTAAAGGGAGTTGAAAATGTGTTCAGGATGGGCGGGCTCTTTTCTCCAGTGGCCAGTGACTGAGCGGGGGCGGAGCCTGCGGGAAGGGGATCCTGAGGGGAGCACGGCGCGTCCCGCTGGGGTCCCGATGGAGGCGGTTGCGCCCTGGTGAGCGCCTGCCCTGGGGCGGGCTGGAGCGGGCCCCGGCCTTACCTGCGGCGGTGGGGGCCGCCCCTCGCTCGCACTCCCTTGCCCAGGCCGCCTTTCCTCACGGGAGGCTTGGGGCCCCTCGCTTCCCCGCAGTGGGCCGCGCCCTGGCCGCTGGCGCGGTTGCGGCCTCCTCGGCCGCCGCTGGCTTCTCGGTTCCCGCCTCTCCTCCCGACTTGCTCGGGGAAGCCTGTGGGGCTTCTCGGGCGCTCCGCATTTGGATGCGGCCACCCGGTGTGTGGATGTTTTACCCCCCGCCTCGCCCTTGGGTGCCGGTTGCCCTCGCTTGAGAGGAACGGACGAGCGAGTGGTGGCGAGGCGAGCCTTTACCGCCTGCTTTACACTACCGTGTTATTTCCTCTCCCTCCTCTCTTTCAAGCCTGCAGCCCGCCAAAGCCATCAAGCCCATCGACCGTAAGTCCGTTCATCGGATCTGTTCGGGACAGGTTGTGCTGAATCTTGGCACTGCCGTGAAAGAGTTGGTGGAAAACAGCCTGGATGCTGGAGCTACCAACATTGGTAACCTTCTTTTCATCGTAATTTCGTAAGGCTTCTGAAGTACTTCTTTTTCTTCACAAGAGAGTGCATATTAACAAATCTGTGCAAATACTTTCTCTTTGGGCCAGGCGTGTTTGCAGTAATTTTACACCTCAGATAAATAATGCATTTTGATTCCCAGGCTCCAGCTGGGATCCTAGAAGCAAGTGATTTTGTGTGTTACTTTATTTATAGCCCTTTTTGTCACTAAATAAGGTACGTGGCCTATACAGTAGTGGTGATTAGGCTCTGCTAGCCAGTGGCCTGAAGCTAGCAGATGGTTAAGTTAAGGCAGGGTTGCAGTTTCCAGAGCTGCCAGGATGATAGCTGTTACAACTGGGAAAACTTCTGCTCAGGGAAAAGTGAAGTGAAGCTGAACTATCTGGAAGTACAGGTTGGTTTGCATGACCTTGCCCTAACTTTTGACAGCTGTGAGGATTTTTTTTGTTGTTCAAACTTGACATGGAAAACTGTTACCTGGTAAAGTTATTTCAAGTACAAAATTAATACTGAATACTGTATGTGAACATACAGAATTAAAAGACTTTATTACTCAATTTTGTAGATATAAAACTTAAAGATCATGGAGCAGAACTGATAGAGGTTTCAGATAATGGAGGTGGAGTGGAAGAGGAAAACTTCGAAGGCTTGAGTAAGTTGAACGTTTTTCATAACTTACATTTGGACATTTTGAAAGCATATTTTCAGCAAGAAAGCTACTTTTTTAACAAATTTGCTAAGTTTAATAATTTTTAACAGATACTCATCTTTTATAAAATGTGTGCATGACCTGCAAGACTTGGGCAAAACTAGACTGGGCTTCTGTAGTGCTATTGTGGTTATAGTTCTTGTAGCTTAGAAGTAGTCTTTGATTTGATTGCTTATTTAAGTCGAACAAAGAAGAGAATTATAGAAGAGTAAGTCCTATAAATGTTCATTTAGATTCATTCATGTTGAGTCATCAGTCATTGTTGAAGGAGTCAAGCTTTGTGAAAGTGACTGCTTTTGAGAAGTGAATTATAAACAAATATTTGCTGAAAGTGAACTGACATTGTATGCCTGACTGTCAGATTTTCCATTTGCTAGTTTTAAATTGCACAAAATAGGAGCAGAAACAATACTGTATGATAAATGTAACTAGCCATTGCAACAGAAATACCTGCATTTCTTTTCTCATATAATGACTAGGGATCTCTTTCACCATAAGTTATTACTCAGTAACTTTGTGTGTTCACAGTATGTATATGGTACCTCAGGAACTCTTTCTCCTACTGTTCCAGGACAGTGAAAGTTCAGGGGTGCTGCCACTAACTCTGTTACCTAGTGACTAGTGCTGCACTGATTGTGTAGACTGAGTTCTCCTCAGCTGTGGTCATGGTGGAATAGGCTTATGCCTGTCCACTCTATACCATGCACAGCATAGCGCTGCAGTTGTTTTCTTGCAGGGCAAAATCTGTGACAGGTGCATCAGTAGCAGAGGCAGGTACTGTGTACTGCTCCGAAGCATCTTGTAATGCATATACCAATAATGCTATATGAATTTTGGGTGTAAGTATGGATTAACAAGTGTATCTGAGGATTTTAAAGAGATCTTGCTTATAGGAAAAGGAGAAAGGAAACATTAAGTATTTAATTATTTTCTCTCTAATAGTGATGTAAAATACAATGAATAACGCAGAAGTTTTTTTGCTTCTTGATATGCATGCAAAATCTACTTGCATAGAGCAGTGTCACTTTGAAGTGAAATATATATTTTAAATATCTTTTTCCAGCTCTGAAACATTATACATCAAAGATACAAGATTTTTCTGATCTAATACATGTTGAAACATTTGGGTTTCGAGGTGAAGCTCTGAGTTCACTGTGTGCATTAAGGTATTAGTATTAAACTTCCTATTAGTAGAAAGTTACTATATGCACAAAAATAACTGAAGCCAACTTTTCAGTTTACCATTACTGATAAAATGAGGCTTTCAAAACTTCCAGTTCCTTAATGTTATGTCAATTTTGAGCAGTAGGTTGCATGACATCCTGAGACCTTTCCAACCAAAATTATTCTATGATTCTAAGCACCTGATTGGTCCTTTTATGTAGAAAATTTAGCATTACTTAGATATGCAAATCTTTACAGGATGGAACTGTGTACTTGCATAAGTGTTTGATCCTCTGTAATATCTAAGTGCTGTTTGCTAGCCTGTAACTCATTAAAACTGTATTCAAACTCCTCCCAAACAAACTATATATTTGAAATAGCACAGCTTTTGTGCACAGTTCTGTGCATCAAGAATGCTCTGCTGTTACATATTAGTATGAGGAATGCAGTGTCCAACAAAACCAGACTTTAACCATTGCATTTTATGGGAGAATAATGCAAGGGATACAATTAAAAATGTTTACGCTGTAGCTAGGAAAATGTTACACTACTTTTCAGGTATGCTTTTAGTTGTTTGTGGTGAAGAGTTAGTTTTAATTAAATGAATAGTATTGGTGTAGTTTCTATGCCTGATTAGGTTGTGAGGAACGGATAAGAAATACAGTGCTCAGTGAGTAATTCTGTTGCCTCTTTTCTTCTATTAGTGATGTTACCATTTTTACCTGTCATAAGTCTGCAAAGGTTGGGACTCGTTTGGTATTTGATCACAATGGTAAAATTACTCAGAAAACTCCTTTTCCACGACAACAAGGAACAACTGTTAACATACAGCAGTTATTTTATACTTTGCCGGTGCGGCATAAGGAATTTCAAAGAAACATTAAAAAGGTAGGTTAGATGAGAAATTACTAATTCAAAGGAGTGTGATACACCAGAATTTATTCACTGCTGAATGATGCTCAGTTCTCTGTAGAATACATCAATTATGTCAGACTATTTCATGCTTGTCTTGTATCTTCACCAAATAAGAAAACAGTCTTCCTGTATGTTTTCCTCTTCTGTTTTGTAATGATTGGTTTTAGACGTACATTCTCAAATTTTCAGATTTTGAAAAGAATCAATATCGTGATCACTTTTGTGTATTTTAAAATCAGGGACTGCTGTGTTATGGCTAAATATAATCTTGTAAACATCCTGTTATTTTTTAAAACACTATTTTTCACATACATGTTTTTTTTTAATTTAGTTTGTAAATATTTAAAAAAAAATTAAACTCACTCCCCCACCCCCTTTTTGTTACCTGCAAATATTGAATGTTTTGTTTATACATTTTTGTTTTAAAGAGAGACACTTCATATAAATGTGAATTTTCTTTTTTCTGTGATAGGAATATGCAAAAATGGTCCAGCTATTGCAGGCATACTGTATTGTTTCAAAAGGAGTGCGGATTAACTGCACTAATCAAGTTGGCCAAGGGAAAAAAAGCTCTGTGGTATCCACTACTGGAAGTCCTAGTTTAAAGGAAAACATTGGAGCAGTATTTGGGCAAAAACAGGTATTACTTTTATTATTGAGAAAAGAGATAATATAGCTGTATAGAGAGATTTTTAGTATCTAATAAATAGAGGGGATGTGGGAAACCTTTAAAAACCGTTAAGAGGATGATGGAGCATGTGTTGACTTCTAGCACACCCTACAGGTTGAAAAAGGAGAAACAGTGCAGCCTCCACGATTCCCTTGAAGTTTCCAAATCTGCTTAGAGGTGTTTTGATGGAAGAGAAATTATTTGGGAGATAGGGTTACTGCTTAACATCTTTCTGAAGCTGTTGTGCCAGCAAGCCTCTGAAGGTTTGTGTTTTTGAAAAACAGTATGGGCACCAAGGTCTGTATGTTACAAGAACAAGCAATATAAAAAAAATCCTAAAAATGGTGTAATGTGAAAGTCTTAATTGGGTAACAGAAAACTGATGTGTTTCTAGCTTTTGCAGCCTCTTTCTGTGAAACTTAAGTTTCATTAGTGTTCTGGTTAACCTTTAAATGGGATTGCAGTCAGCCCCTGTAGAGGTGTGGACTACGATGCTTTCTAAATAATAGCTATAAAAATAATTGTTATCCTTCAGGAGAAAGCAAAGATGAAAAAAACATCAGGAATATTGAGTGATTGATAGCTGCTGGTTGTTGATAAGCACTTCCTTCCATCGCAGTGCCCATGTAGCGATTTCAAAGCCTGTTCATGCTGTGGCTAAAAGACTAGATGAAAGATGCGACCTTGTCTTGACACATAGCAACAAGCATAGCTGAAAATTCAGTGTTATCCAAATAGAATGTTTAGCTTATAGTCTGCTTATATAATATCAAATACTTAAATGTAAAATCAATAGAAGATGCTCTAATGACAGAAAAATAATAGTGGCATGACTGGGAAAATGTTTGTGGTAAACATCTGTACTTAGGCAGCTTGTGATTCAAATAACATATCTTTTTTAATAGTTTTGTTCTTTCAAAAGAAACTTCTATTATTATTATTTTTGCCTTTTGTTTTTGCATAAAACTTGATTAGGTCATATGTATGTAGCTGGAGAGTCCAAATTGTATCAATCATTTTGCTGTTCTGTGTACATTTTAAAGTAAGGGTCTGTGAAACAACTAAGGCAAAAGTAGTGATATCAAAGGATGAGAACAGTCATTCATTAAGGCATTGTTTCTGTTTCTCAGTAAGCAGTGCTACTGTATTCTAGTAGCTTTGGGAATTTTAAGTATTTGACTTGGTCAGCCAACTTGGAAAAAACCCACCATTTTATCAAATAGATTTTAAGGCAAATAAGTAACAATGTAATAGAAGGAAGAAATCTATACATGTTTAATGTTTCTCTTTTCTTTTTTTTTAGTTGCAGAGCCTCATTCCTTTTGTTCAGCTACCTCCTGATGAAGCTGTTTGTGAAGAATATGGACTCAACTCTACTGACATGCCACAAAATCTTTATAGGTAATTAGAAAAGTACAAACTACTTTGCCACTTGCCAGTGGCATTTTACCATAACCCAAAATTACAAAAAAAAAAAAAAAAGTGTGGTGGTTAATAGTGTTAAAATAGCTAAGAACAGCATAGTATGCAGTTTGGGAAAGGCCATCACTTGATGTAAAAAGTTAATTCAGGACTAAGATGTTGCTAGTCAGGTGAGTGGGAAGAGCAAAACTACTATTCCTTGTGTCCCAGTTAGTTATATATTACTGTAATCTTCTGCTGAATGTCACCTTTGCCAGTGCTCTGAGTAATTGTATGGATGAATTGTATCTGTTGTTTATACCTGTATTTCTTCAGTAGCATTACTGAGAAATGGTATGAGATGAATGTGAATCAGTTTCTGTAAGTAAGTTACCCTTTAAGAAAGTGTACTTTTTTTTTTTTATCTCTCACTATACACGAGATCGGCAAATAGACGCATCAGTATCTGACCAATGACAGGTCACAATTGACCTCTCCTGCTTTCAGAGCAGAAAAATTACAAATGCCACTTCTTTGGAAATCAGAGCGAGCTACTTTTTTCAATTGTGGGATGCCTTTTTTGGAGCTGAACATCTAGCCTTTGTCAGCTAAGGAATTGGGAGAGGAAATGCATATACCTATTTACTGATGCTGTATATTAACCCCTTATAAAATACTCTTCCATTAAATATGCTCAGAGTTGGAAAAATTGCTTTTGCTTTGCTCCTCCATTTTACCTTATTGTTATGTTGTTATTATTTAACAGTATTACAGGCTTCATTTCTCGTTGTGATCATGGTGTTGGAAGGAGTACAACAGACAGACAGTTCTTCTTTATCAACCAACGTCCATGTGATCCAGCAAAGGTGAAGTTTTTGTTTTTCTAACATCACCAGCGCTAACTTGTTTGATATTCTCTGAAAACGTCTGGATTAGTAGCTGATACATATATTTGTGGCTTGAGGCTGCAAGTTCCTGTGTCTCAAGTTTTTGTTTTCGTTGTTTCTATTTGTGTCAACAAAGGCTCAATCGTACAAGATATGATTTAGTACATTACTTTTTTTGAAGGGGGTGAAATAACACATACTGGTGGGAAATAGAAGAGAATAGTATTAGCATTTATTGGTTTTTCACCTTCTCTGCAGGTTGTCAAGCTTGTGAATGAAGTTTATCACTTATACAATAAACATCAGTATCCATTTGTTGTTCTTAACATTTGTGTTGATTCTGGTAAGTGATGAATAATTTTTAGTAACTTCAGTAAAGGCTGTAACTCTATTGAAGAATAAATTGTATTTATTTAGAGAATATTGTAACTTTTATCTGTATGACTTCCTGCACCATGGCTATTTTTTGATCTACAGTGGTTCCACTTTTTTCCCTTCCACTTTTTCTGTACTCAAAAGTAACTTCTTATCTCAAGTAATGAAAAAAAGGCAGTCTTGTGGTTAGTTTAAATACAAGGAAACTTCTATCATGTTATTGTACAGAATTAGCTTCTGTTTTGTTTGCTGGAATGTTGAGAAAGTTAAAAGTTTAATTTGCAGACATATTGTATATGTTAACTGTGGCTTTGGTTTTAATCCTGTGAAATAAAAATGGAGGGTGCAAGGGCAGAAAACTGTGATGGAATTTTTTTTTTATTTTTCATTTATAATGCAGTTTTTCTATTTTCTTTAGAGTGTGTTGACATCAATGTAACTCCAGACAAAAGGCAAATTTTACTTCAGGAGGAAAAGCTTTTATTAGCAATTTTAAAAACTTCTCTGATGGAGATGTTCGGTAGTGATGTTAACAAACTGAATGTCAATCAGAAACTTCTGGACATTGCAGGTAGGACACAAAATGTGAAAGTTTTGTGTATAATATATGGTAGAGAATTGAAATGGAAAAATGTGTTTTTAAAAACCCAAAGAAGAACTGAAAAAAATGTCTGGCTCTTAACTGATATACCTTTCAGGGCAGATTTCTGATGTATTGCTTACATTGAAAGATTGTTATTGACATCAAATAATAAAGGAGGACCCTAAATTATAAAGTGATTGTTATGGAAATTACGCATGCCAGCACAACATGATTTACAGTCAACTTTATAGGGGAAAAAATGAACACAAAATTAATTGGTAATGCTTGAAAAGGACTTATCCCAAGATATTGGAAGAGATACAGGTTTCCTTATTTAAATGTCCTTGGGAAAGAATGGTTAAGGTCTCATAAATACTCATACTCAAATTTCAGATTTTTTTGGGTATTGAACTTTTGATTCTTTTATGATAACTGCAGCAATTGCTGATTCTCTTGTGACTGTATAATCTTTCAAAATTGCTTTTCTGTGTTAATACCTCCTCATTTCTTTCAACAGAACCCCTTCTAATTTCCTTTTTTACTAATGTATAGAATCCGTTGTAGCCTGATTCTTACTGTTATTTTAAATTAATCTTTAGTAAAATACATGCTGGACTGACAATTTGTGAGGTTGAAGTCCTCTAATTATCTACAAATCACATGTACTACAAGTATCTATTGTGCCAGCTCTTTAACACCTTGCCAATGGAATTTTATAGCGACCATTAAAATGTAAGAGCAATTAACTTTTCATTGTCACTCAGTCATTAAACTTTTTTAATAATATAAATAAACGTACTGATTGCTGTTCAGCTTAAAAAGAGATTAGAAATTAATTCACACAAGTACCGTTAAGTTTCTTAAAGATGTAACTGCTTGTCTCTTGGATATTAATGCGTTTCAGCCTCATATTCAGTCATTGTTTGAAGCTTAAGGGCTCCTTTGAGGAGTTTGCTATTCTTCTACCTCTTCTTTCATTCCCTTTACTGAAGCACATCATTTAATTAATGTGTCCAGCTAACTTAGAATCTTGAAATATTCTTTATTCTGGTTTTATTAGGCAACTTGAAGAAGACGCTTCCTGAAGAGACAGAAAAGCCTCAGGTAGAAATGCTGCCTGACTCCGAGACTGAAAATCCAAGTGGCGAAGGAAAAAGAATAATGAGTCTTGCCAGATTAAGGGAGTCGTTCTCTCTCCATCAAACGACAGAGAGTAGTTTTCAAAGCCCTAAAAAGGTAAAACAGCAGCACAGCTCCCCCAGACAAACATCACTTGATACCACATTGAGTACTGTAAAGACTCAAAAGGCTGTCTTGACTAAGGAGTCTGAAAGTTGTCATAAGATGGACTCAAAGATGTCAATTCCAAGCAGATCTTTGAGAAAATTAGAAGATAATGCAGATTCTGGATTCTGTAGCACTTCTGAGTCAGATGCCGGATGTAGTACACCAGAAGCTGGGAGCTGCGTCAATAGTGAAGGTGGAATTAATCCTCCTGAAGAAGAATTCTGTAGCTCAGAAGAACAACTTCAAAATGAATGTCTTAAAACTGTTGGAGGTAGTGAGAAACCATTGGAATGTGATGTTCAGGTCTTGGGCGCTGAACATAAGTTAAATCAAGTGAATGATGGGGCTAATCGAAATAAGTTATCTCAAGAAGCCAGTAGTTCTTCCTCAAGAGTAAAATGTTTTAAAAGCAGAAGCTTTAAAAGTGAAGCAGATGACTTCAAGGCAGGTAAATGTCCTGAAGTGAAGAATACTAGGAACTATATGGCAAGTGTTGATGTACTGGTGGAAGTTAAAAAGAAAACTGTGCCTCTTGAATTCTCTATGAAGGTTTTAGCAGAAAAGGTAAAAAAGGTAATTCAGCAACAACAGAAAAGTACAGAAACACAAAATTACAGAAGATTTAAAGCAAAAATTAGTCCTGGAGAAAATAAAGTAGCAGAAGATGAATTAAGAAAAGAGATCAGGTATTTTCACTTTCTTAACATATTGTATTCATCAATTAATAAAAATAGTTAAGGAAAAATACAAGACCTGTCTTGGGGGGTGGGCAGGAGGCTTACATCTGCCTGTAAGTTTTGGATGTATCATTTATGTAACTTATGCCATTAAAATGTCCATGTGACAAATTATTTTACCTGACAGAGCAGCTGTTTGAACTAGGTGCAAACGGAATGTGGAAAAAGACACTAAAAAGAAGGCCACAAACATCATAGATTTGGCTTAGTTCAGACTTGTAATTTGCAGTGTAGTCAGAGAAACACCAAATTTCATGACAGATAAGAACTCTCTGAAAAGACTGCATAACTCATATTTCTCCCTCACGTGAAATTGAAATTTGGCAAGACATGGCTGTGAAAATAAGTTACATTCAGGTGGTCACTGGACAGTAAAAGTGTATGATTCATTAATTTTGGATTAAAAAAAAAGTGTCAGGGAAACCTTCTAATTGCGAAAAGAAGGCAAATATGTCAGCTGCCTTATTTCAAAACCGTGATGCTGCCTTTAGTGTTATTTGCTTGGACTATTGCCACGCTGCCCTTTTCTAATTTTATTAACACCAGTGGCTGTATTTAAAATGGGAGAATCCTGAACAAGTCCTGTCTTAATGATGGATTGTGTTCTGCTGGAAATGGCCTCATCAGTCAGTGGCAGATTACAGATAACTGTACTTTTTCACATTTGTATCCTGCTTAAATGAGATTTATTTCTTTTTGATGTAAAGTGTGTTTTGCAGGGGAGGAAAAGGTGTTTTTAAGTTTTACAGTCTAACATGATAACTGATGAGGTGTAATTTATAATGTTTATATTTTCTATATACAGTAAAGAAATGTTTGCAAAAATGGAAATCATTGGCCAGTTTAATTTAGGATTTATAATAGCAAAGTTGAATTCTGATCTTTTCATAATTGACCAACATGCTACTGATGAGAAATACAACTTTGAGATGTTACAACAACACACTGTTCTTCAAGGTCAGAAGCTGATTGTGTAAGTATTTTCAGTGGTTTAACAGTAGTAATTTTTAAGTTTAATTCAGTGTTTCAGAAGGATGTTTATGATTATATTTACGTAGCATTTCACACATTCAAAACACTTAAGACAAAAGTTGCTTTTATATTCTGTGTTTCAAAAAGTCAATCTTCACATGAAAAATAAATTCCACAGATACAATTGTAGCTATGCAGCAAGTCAGCTGTCAAAGAGATTTCACAGTGGGCTTACATGGCAACCCACAGTTTGGTAAGCATGGTCATACAGTGAGGATACTGGAGACTGCTGTTGCAACAGGGAGTGCTGCCCAACTGACTTAACTCTGCTAACACTTGGAAGTGATCTGTTCAGTAGTGAGTTGTTTTTTTTTTTTTTTTAACAAAGCAAAGTGATTAATAGATAGCTTTGTATTAGTATTTCTAGATTGCTTCTGAAACCTATTGTAAGTGGTCTGCACTAGGTACCTATGCAATACCCTATTTTCTCTCTCTTTCAGGCCTCAGAATCTCAATTTAACAGCTGTAAATGAAACTGTATTGATTGAAAACCTGGAAATATTCAGAAAAAATGGGTTTGATTTTGTCATAAATGAAAATGGTGAGTTTGGGTCAGAATTGCTGGAAGTAAATAAGTTCAACCATTTCATCTCATTTATTATGCAAAAATCCCTTTTGGTAGTTACCAGAAACTTCGAAATAATATGCATTATAGTATATGGTTTGTTTGTTTTTTAAGACTTACAATTCTGTGGTCTCTTTGCACTATTTAACAGAACATTGTAGAGTATTTATCTCGCCAGCTTTTTACAGAAGTTTTTGAAGACTTTTTGGAGACACTGTTTGACTGTATGACTGGATGTGTGTTTTCTGGATGTGTTACATCAAAATCCTTTTGGTTTATTAGTACATTTGCTGGTCGCAGCAGGGTTAGATGCAGGCATATGATAAATTCAGGAATTTTAAATGAATAGTTACCATTGGTAAATTATGTTCTTTGGTTTTCCTTATGGCTTTAGCTTTAACTTACTATGTACTTTTGAGCAAACTGCGTAACCTGCAAGCTCCTTACGGTTTTCCTTATACAGCAAGGATAATGAAAGTGCTGTGTGTTACCACTTTGGTATTTGGGAAGTCACTACAGATTTTTTCCATATTTTTCATACCAGAATCTCCATTTTTTGTCTAAAATGCTATTAATTATCAATCTCTTACCAACAAAAATCCTTAATTATTTTGTAGTCACATAACCTCAAAGTAGCTTCCAAAACCATTTGTTCTTTGAAATTGAAGGGTTTGTTGGAAATTAGATCTGTCTGCTTTTAAGTTTGCAAGCAATTTTTTTCTTAATGTTAAAAGGATATCTGCTGTAGTTACCACTTTGGTTAGTTAATAATGTCTATCAAAAGATTAAATTTAAACCTTAGCATATATGCAGATAACATTATACTAATGTATCAAAGTAGTTTCTCAATTTTTCTCTCAAGAAAAAGTAATTTCCTGTAGTGCTCTATTTCTTTATTAATTATTGCAAATCTTTCAGCTCCTGTAACTCAAAGAGTTAAATTAATATCATTGCCAACAAGCAAAAACTGGACTTTTGGTCCACAAGATATAGATGAGCTGATCTTCATGTTAAGTGACTGCCCTGGAGTCATGTGTAGGCCCTCCAGGGTCAGACAGATGTTTGCTTCTCGAGCTTGCAGAAAGTCTGTGAGTACTGCACTTTGATGTTTGTTTTTCAAATAAATACTATGTTTTCTCCTGTATTCTAGGTGGCTGTATCTATGTATATATTGCAGAGGAAGTTTATTTACTATTGAGTGTCAACAGCTAATATCCTTCATTTTGTTCCTTGTGTTTTTGTCTAGTGTAACTTGGGAAGAATTTCTGGTGGTTTTTTATTTTGTTTCAAACTAGTGCACATAAGAACATACTTAGTTGTATTTTGTCTTCTGATCATCTTGTAGGTCTTTCTGCTTTTAATGCCTTGCACAGTATTTAATTACTCTAGTAGCTGAAGTGCTGTTCTTAGCTGTGTCAGTTGTCAATAAGGAGAAAGAAAATAATAATTGGGTTTTTTGCCTTTACTTGCAGGTGATGATTGGAACTGCACTGAATGTGCAGGAAATGAGAAAACTGATCACCCATATGGGTGAGATCGAGCATCCCTGGAACTGCCCCCATGGGAGGCCTACTATGAGACACATAGTCAGTTTAGACTTGATTTCACCAGAATAAGTTGGTTTCTGGTTTTTAACATTTTTGATTTTAATTCTTGGCGATATTTTGAGCTTTTATCATTACTCTTTTATTTTGAGTAAAGAAAATTTAGCCAGTCATCAAATTTGAAGATAATAACACCTAAAGGCATTCAGCAGGGTTTCATTGTTATTCCTATCAAGTCAAGAATATAGATATACTGGAATTCGTGTGTAAATAACGTTTCTTTTATTGCTGTTTATTGTGTGTATTATTTTTGCAATCAAGACTTTTAAAAAATAAATATAAGTTTATATCTAAAGATCAAGAGTAGGTGAACCTCATTTATAGCAAATACACTTGTTCTTAATTTTAAGTGGAATGTGAATTTAAGTCTCTAGTAATGCCATAAAACAAACATTAACTTTCTATGTTTATACATCCTGTATATGATAATTTTAAAGAAAATGTAAATTATATATAAGTGAAAATACTTTTAATTTTTTTTTTTTTACTTATACTAATGCTGGGTTTCATTAGATAATTACTTCAAGCATTAATATTGCATTTAATGATTAACTTACTGGCATCTGTGTTTAATGCTTGAATAGAGTAATTCGTCTGGCATATTTACTTTTAATTACCATTGTTCCCTTCCATATTCCAAACATATTTTTTTTCAAGAACAGGGTTTCCTTCTCTAAGAATGAATGGAAAAAAGCTGTCTCCCCAGGCACTGCCGATCAGGTCAGTCCAAATTCTGTCTTAGTAGAGTGGAAATAGTTAGAAAATTGTCTTTCTGAATCACAAATCCATTAAAACAAATAGCTACGCTCTTCCATTTCTGTAGGACCAAGGTTTGACCTAAGAAAGCTCTTGTTCTGATCGATGCCTTTCCCTTAGCACCTCCATCACCGCTTGCGGAGCGGTGCGCGGTGATGCTGCTGCCGCCGCCCTGCCGCACCCAGCGGCACAGGCCGCCTCGCAGCTGCGTGGCTGAGGCGGCGGGCGCGGGCAGAAACCGTACCCGCATTGTCTGTAACCGTCACGCGTAGGGCTGTGAATGGGCCAAGTACCACGAATAAATTGTGTTCTGCCTGGCACACCTGCAGCCGGTATTTTCCATCCACGATTTCTCAGCATGCAAACGAACCCAGACCAGGCCCCTTCCCTCCGGTCCTGGGTAACGCAGAATTCATCTCCCGCCTCAAAGCCCCCGAAGCACAGGCTCTCCTCGGGGGCGGGCTAGCCTGGCTGCTGCCGCACTGCCCTCCAAGGGGCGAGGGGGAGGTCGCTTTCCTGAACGCAGCGCGGGCCGTCCCCGGCCCCCCGGGCGGGATCTACCCCCGGCGCGGCTGTGGCTCGCCGGCCGGCCGGGGTGGCGCGGGCCCTGCCGGGGACCGGCTGGCCGCCGCGGGGCGGTTGGTATGGTTACGGCGGCCATGCCCGCACTGCGGCTGCGCGGCGCGGGGACGGCGCGGCAGTTGTGAGGCGCGGGGCCGCGGCCCGGGGCGGCGGCGGGCTGCGGGGTCTGGCGGCGCTGCCCTGTGGGCGGGAAGGGCTTCCAGCAGCGGGCTGCCCTCGCCGTCCCTCGCTCTCCCGCTCGGGCCCTTCGCGCAGCCTGAGCGCAATCGATCTGGTACTGTAATGCTCGAGTGGAACGAGGCGCTGCCTGGGACCAAGCAGCGGTGAGAAGATGGCGGTTGCCTGAGGCTGTCCCTGTCGGCCCTCGCCACTGCCGCACGTGGATTTGGTTCTTGTATTACAAAGCGGTGATGATCGGTCTGTGAAATGGGTGGGAATTGCGATGGCAGCTGCTCGAGCAGTCCCGTAACCTTCAAGTAGCTCTTAACTGGCAAAATACAAGCTATAGTGGTTATTCTATGTTGTGGTTCAATCTGCAACTCGTAACTTTGACAGCAAGTGAAATCAATAATACTAGCGCGGCTGTGACTTTCAAGAAACTCACGAAACTCTCATCTTTGAGAAACGGTTTTCAACTTTTCCACGTGATTAAATTTAGACAACTAAAAATCTAGTAAAGATGGAGACCTCCGTATAGCAAAAGTAAGACAGCACTTCTGTCATAGTGGTTTTGGTGGACTCCTTAGAGGTAATTCACAGGCATCGCTTCCTGTCAGCCAGGCGGTCTGCCTGCCACAAGCTAAAACCACTGCCTTGAGGAATTGTTACTACAGAAATAACTTAAAATACATGCATATATAGTAATTAAGAAAAGATTGATAGTTTTTCATGTAGTTAGAGGTTTTGTGTTTTTTTGTTTTTTTTTTTTTGTCAACTAGATTATAGGGGAAGAAATCCTTACATAAGACAGTAAATGTTGAGAAGGAAAATACACGTTGAGACAATTCAGTAGTTATGGCAAAGGATAAGAAGAAAGATGGCAAGAAGGCAGAAAAATCTGTACGTCCTCCTATTTCTACAGCTGAGAGTAGTTCAACAAAGCTGACAGATTTGCAGACCTTAGTGAATGGAGTGGAAGAAACACAGGCAGATGCGGTGAGACTGGATAAAGAACCAGAGGAGGTAGAGGAACCTCCAGTCCAAGATGCTCCTCAATACTACGAGGAGCCTGTTCTTACTCAAGTTATTGTAAAAAGGTATGCTTGTTACATCAGTGAAGTCAAGAATTCTCATTTAAGTACCTCTGGTGTACCCAGTGTCATACACACACAGATTTGACTTTTGGTTTGAGGCAGTGAATCAGGTTATTCAGACCTAGTAGCTGTGACACCTTAAGAGACTGATAGATGGGGAATTCTGTTGCCTTCTTGCATCCTAGAGTGTTGCTGGTGCTCTCTGCTTGCCAAAAGCCTTTTGGTTTTAGCTTGTTCACCTGCGGTGAAGTTTTGTCTAAGTATACAGACAGTTGGTCATGAACATGTAGCTCTGTCATTTAATGTTCAGTTGTTGCTGCCTTTTAATGTTTAGGGCTGTTCATCTCCCTTAAGAATATCCTAAACTGAGGAAACAGGTGAATGGCAGTGTTAATCGAATCCTTTGGTAGTTCAAGGGGACTATATGTAATGTTTCACATACTGACCAGGTTGCCTGGTTGTAAGCTAGTAAATACTACCAATGTGCTTTAGTTTCTTAATTGAAAGAAATAGGGTCTGAGGCAACACAACAATTACATGAAATATTACAAGGAAGGTGCAAAAAATTGGAAATTTTGTTGTAGTTCATTTTTCTACGCAAGATGCAACAACTGGCCTGTGTATAGATCATGGTAAATCAAAGGTAATTTATTATATGTCTGTTGTGATTTAGGTCTACTGGCAGTGACTTGAAATCTTCATCTTTAGTTTGTTTTCCTTGCAGCTATGAAGGTGAAAAAGTCCATGGATTGTATGAGGGTGAAGGATTTGCATATTTTGAGGGGGGAAATACATATAAGGTGAGTGTATAAATTAAAAAAAAGTAATGGATCAAGTTCTTTCTCTAGAGCAGGCAGGATATTTCTTTTAATGCAGGTGGAGGTTGAGCAGTTAGAATGTATAAGCATTGAAAGCTCTGTTGGTTTCTGGCTTCAAAACTTCATTTGAAACTAGTAGGTGGAGAAGAATTAATATTTCATTATTTTGATTCAGTTGTAAGAATAAATTTGTGAATGATGCCGTTCTCTTCTTTTGAAGGGCATGTTTTCTGAAGGGCTTATGCATGGACAAGGGACTTACACATGGGCTGATGGAGTGAAATATGAGGTAAAGTGCAGTTTAACTTATAACTGAACACAATTACAGCCAATTATATGTACAAATTCAAGGAAAGTAGATAAGTTGCAGTAACTGGTACTGTACAGGTGCCAACTGCAGAACTATGGCAGTGATTTCAACCACAAGCCTGACTTCTCTCAGATAGTTGGGGAACAGTGAGTCTTAGTTTTTTAAAATGTTGCAATTTAATCTTTTAGGGAACATTTGTTAAGAATGTGCAGATGTTTAATGGCCGTTATACATGGAATGATGGCAGCATTTATGAAGGATCAATCAAGAATGGAGTTAGGCATGGATTTGGATTTTTCAGGAGTGGTACTTGTCCTGTTTCTTACATTGGCTATTGGTGTAAAGGCAAAAGACATGGAAAGGTAAGTAAGAACACCAAATAAGAGCATGGTCTTGGGTGACTATCTTCTAGAATAGCAAACACTTTTCTGGAAAGTTTTTGCAAAAATGTTTTGTGCTGTTGCATGGTCTTATGCTATGCAGAAATTCATTTTTCCTAAGGATATTTTCTGAAGTCGTGAATGCTAATTAAAACAATTGGGATGGGATCTTTTTTGTAGTGGAAGAGAGGGACAGCATCCTAAAAGAGTAATTGGCCTATTAGGTGGTTTGTCCTTTACGCTGCGCCAAGTAGATGTTGACAAAGTCAAAACTGACGACTGCATCAGTAGCCACGTAACAATGACAGAACAATTAGCTTCCCAGTAATGACAAAGTGATCCTGCTTCTCAAATGTGTTAAGCAGACCAACTATGGTAATTACAATTAAGACTGCCTTATCTAGTGTAAGTAACAGCTAGTTCCAACTTTTTAAAGGCAAATAGTGGTTTTTATCTGTCTCCATTGTGTGCATCTAGATTGAGACACTCTTCTGGGCCTGACATTTTGAAGACCCATGCTCAGCATATGAGGAAAATCCATTCTAATCACACATTTTTTTGGTCTGTGTCACTAATGAAACACTGAAATCACACAGGCTGCTGTGGAGGTCACCAGTGCAATGGCCTGTCCAATTTGTTTTGAGAGGAAGCTGTCAGATAGAGAAAGAACAATTAATGCTGTAGGCCTACTGTTGGAAGTTGAGTTCTGAATGAGTCAGAAAACTGATTTACCTCAGAGTGACTGCTGTGATTAAGTTGCCAAAGTTAGCTCTCTGAAAGTATTTCCAAGTGGTTTGAAAAACATGGTAGACTGATGTAATGTAATGTGATTTTTTTTTTTTTTAACACTTGGTCTTTTTTAAGGTCTTAACTAATATTCATCAAAAGAGATTTCTTTTTTATTTCGTTTTATCACTTCAGTTGCTTTCAGTACAGTGTCTTGAAGCGACTGTAAGTAAGAGTGTGATTATGTGTGTCTTATATAATTTGTATGTGATGTTTTATTAATGTAGATGAATATTTAGGCATTTAAACTGACTATACTGTTTGTTTCAGGGTACCATTTATTATGATCAGGAACATACCTCTTGGTATTCAGGCGACTGGGTAAATAATGTCAAAGAAGGATGGGGAATGAGATGGTAAATGTGATAACACTTGTTCTTATATTCATGGTTTTTTATTTTACATGTATTATCATACAGTTTCTCCTGTTGTTTAAAATGAATACAAATGCTACCATTTCATAGTAGTGTGTACTTTCTGCAGTGGAATAAATAATTGTACAGAGTGCTTTATAACAATAAAATAGACCTTCTTCATAGCTTACACTTTTATGTTAGTGTATTTCTGCTGATCATTCCCACCAAAGAATGTCTAAAGACAAAATCCAAAATCAGCTTTGGTAAACCACAAATAAACGTTTAAAAACAAATAAGCTCGATTGATTTGAACAGATGGAGCTGCTTTCATGAACAAATGAATTATTTGTGGAATTATATATAAAAGAATATTTTTATTAGCTATGGTGAAGACTCCTTGGAAAAAAAGAACCGGTTAATATTTTTACAGTGTTTTGTAAATTAAAAATACAGGGTAAACAGTGGGTACAATCAAACCTCTGTATCCATGTCACAGTGAGCCAAATTTTAAATTAATGCTGAATTTATTAGCAATGAAGTTTTGCATAAACCTTGCTTTCATAAGATCCACTCAGAATTTATTATTAATGAGTCATTAACTTTTATTGTTTTCTTGCAGCTATAAGTCTGGAAATATCTATGAAGGTCAGTGGGAGAAAAATGTATGTCATGGAAAAGGAAGAATGAGATGGTTGACAGCTAATCAAGAGTATATGGGACAGTGGGTGGATGGCATACAGGTATTAATTTCATACCCAGCAACAGTTCAGCATCTGTTCATTACTCTAGTAAAACTAGATAGGGAGTTTTGTGCAATACAAAAGGAGCTTTGTATGATTTTTGCCCGTTGAGATAGCAGAAATATGCTGTTTATTGTAAGTTGATTCTCTTGTTGGCAATATTCAAATTTTTAAAAGGCTTTTGACTTAGTCTTAGAAGATCATAATTTAATTCTCTAATGGAGAATTTAAAAAAAAAAAAGAGGTTTAAAAACTTAAATGTTTGTGACTGTACTTAGCTTGAGATAGGACTTCAGCAGTGAGTATATGTTGCAATTTGCTTCTGTGTCACGTGTAAAATACCAGACAACACTGTTCCCTCTTGTAAAAGTTTTATGATGGAAGGAGAAGATTTCTGGCATTTTCTGGTTTTTTCCATTTATTATTCTATTGGAAAAAGAATGTGAGCTACTTCCTGTGTCTTTTCACTCTGCATGAAATTGTCAAGGAGTCCACCTTCTGGAATATTGTGGCTCTGTCTGGCATGGTGTTCCTCGCCTGGCTGTTCAGCATTACAGACAGAAGGATTCAGGCAGGAAGGATGCCTTTAGGAGTCCTGTTGGTAGAGCTTGCTCAAGTGAATGTTGATTCAGTGTATGCTCTGAGCGCTTCTCCCATGCATCTTTGTAGAATACAGTTCTGCAGATGGTTTGAAGTACTGCAGCTATCAACTGGGTGCTTTTATTTGAGAGATTTGCCAACAGTGACTCTGCAAGATGCCTAGGTGGTTCTGTTTTTTAAAAGTCTGGACCTGTAGCAATTGTAGCTCTTCTGGAGACCTTTTTTTTTAACACACAAATTTTTTTCAGCATGGATATGGCACCCACATATGGTTTTTAAAGAGAACGCCTGCATCTCAGTATCCTTTAAGGAATGAATACATAGGTGTTTTTGTAAATGGGGAACGACATGGACATGGGAAGTTCATATATGCCAGTGGAGCTGTGTACAGTGGTGAATGGGTTTGTAATAAGAAGCATGGCAAGGTAAGTATTGACAAGTAGTAAGACAAAACTACAGACAACACCAGAGGAGACTATTCTGCTCTGTGTAGTGGACCTCTAGATTTCTGTATGGAAAACTACATTCAATTTCATTGTAGATGGAATACCAACATAAAGGGCAGAGTCCAATGAAAGCAGCAGGAGTCCTTCCAAGGACCTTGCTGGGCTACAGATTTGACTTTGTGGTTAGATGTGTGTTGTGTGTATAAAGAAATACGTTCTACTGTGGAGATTTTCAGAGCAATAGGCGTGTCTTGATTTTTTTGCAGGCGTTGGTCAGTACTTTCACTCTTACACTGTGAGCTAATGGATTTCAAGCTGTCCTTGCACAGAGGTGTTCTCACGTTAACAGACTGTTTTAAAAAAACCTGTGAGCGGAGTGCCACATATGCAAACTAAACGTTGCAAACAAGTCTTTCTATATGGGGGGGGAATGTTTTTTCCTCAAAATACTTTTCCAAATCAAACAGATATATAGGCAATTCTTCATCCTAGCAGTGTACTTTAATTAACAGATGACAAAGTACTTTATAAAAGAGGGTAAGAAAAAGTATTTTGCTTTATTTTATCTTATATATTATTGCATTTTAGCCAAGATTCTTAAAAGGAAATTGGATTGAAAGCATTAGTGTTATTTTTTCTGATCTTTGATTTATATTTATATTGAGATTAATCAAATTAATCTGTCTATAGGGCAAGTTTGTCTTCAAAAATGGTCATGTTTATGAAGGAGAGTTCATAGATGATCGTATAGTAGAATATTCTGCTTTTGGAGTGGATGCAATGAACGCAAAAGAGCTGAAAGCCATTTGCACAGGAAGTCATTTTGGCACTGGTGAGCAGCTTAAGAAAAATTCTACTCACTTCACATTTTGTTGTTCCTTTTTACTACAATGTGAAGCTGTTCTACTTACTCAAGAGCCAGACATATTTCTTCGAAGAACTTTGGTGAAGATGGGAGTTATCTTAATAATTAATGACTTTCGCTCCCATGCTTCTTGTTTCCTGTGCATGACGCTTTGAGTTGAGTGACACATCCACACTACATCTTGTAATGCTTTTGGAACACTTGCCTGAAAGTTTCGTAATCTATGTAATATCTGCATTTCCTTTTGTCTAGGGGATGGATTTGACAAAATTACTCTCCAGTTGTTATGCTGTTGATTATGAAATCTCTACTCCTTACTATAAAGGAGTCTGTTATTCTCAGTTTGAAGTTAGTGAGATAAGAAGGAATAATATATGTTTTATTTTCCCCGTGTCTGTGTGTGTGTGTATATATATATACTTAACTTCATTTTAGTTTGTTCTGATTTATTTTATTTGCATGGTAGAAAACATCACAATTGTTAATGTCTCAGAAAATACTTCTATTCTGGGATCAAATATTGAGTTGGATATATCGTCACTGCTTGACTTGTTGCCAAGGGAAGAGAGACATGAAGAAGTAAAACAAGTAAGAGTCTACTGTTTGATATTTTCAGCTTTCCCCTGCAATGTGTTTCATATTTATTTTATTTCTGGTTTATTTATATTAAAGTCACTCTTTCTATTAAAGAATTATTTGAAAATCTGAAGACCATGAAAACAGAAAAGCAAAAGGAATGAATAGACAGTATTGCCTCTTCCTGAGCTTCCACTAGAAGACAACAAAAAAAAAATATGTTAACATATGTGGAAAGGCATTCAGCAACTACCTCTAGCTGCTGTGAGGTTTGTCTGCTGACAGAGACTGATTTATTTTTATTAGTCACCAAAAAATATGTATTATTACTACCTTTGAGTGATGTTCTCATGAGCACTTAACCAGGGATATGCTCTTCAAAGTTACAAGATCAAAAGCGTTATATGCCCAGTTACAGGATCAATACAGGCTGATCCCTTCTTGCTGTGAGACGATGCTGAAAATGTATTCTGCTTTATTTAGGTAGAATTTGCTGTGTTGAGACATATTACAGAACTGAGAAGAGTTTACACCTTCTACAGCGGCTTAGGCTGTGATCATTCTCTTGACAACACCTTCCTCATGACTAAGCTCCAATTTTGGAGATTTCTGAAGGATTGCCAGTTTCATCACTCCAACATAACTCTTGCTGAAATGGATCGGATATTGAGTGGTTTGTATTTCTGTTGATTGGGGTCTAGAATCTAGGAATTTTAATAGTAAGCTGTGGAGAGTTGGAGTGGCAAGTTCTACTGATAGCTCAACTCTGGTAGTTAAGTGGCCCTGCGTGAGTACCTCCCTGCCTGTGAGTTCTCAGTGGATGTATTAACATTTCTCCAGGCACTTCAGGTGCTTAGATGAGAAAATGCAAAATTAGAATACCACTTAAAAAATTGTTCTAAAGAGCCATCTGTTCAAAAATTGTATTCACCCCTGGTCTTGCCATTACTATTACATGCAGTTTTAAGAGGTCTGTGAAAGACAAGTAGAAGAAACAAACCTTTTGCTTTTTCCTTCCCTCCCCCAGGTGCTCTTAACTTTGCTTTGCATGCAGTGTGTTTTTGGGTTTTTTTTCTTCCGTAGAGACAGTTAATCAGTTCCATTTAGACCTGCAGTGGGATGCACTGCAGTGTCCCTAGTATGTGAAGCGTTTAACTCCAACTTCGCTTCCCCTTTCATTCCTGTACGCTGAGTGGATGCATTTCTAGAAAGAGAGAATTTAGTAAGATTCAGTTATAGGTGAACAGTTCTCCCTTGACCTACTTATTTGGAAGTGATGCTGTCTTCCAGAAGTGTTGTTACACTGTGATAGGTAGAGATAGAGAGGATAAGAAAGGCTGACAAGTCAATATGCCTATAAGCATTTTAATGTACATGATAGCAATAGAGATTTGTTTTGTCAAATTTTTTAGGTGATAAAACACCACTTGAGGAGATACACTGTCCACATGAGACTTTACTGTTCAGAACATTTTTATCTTACCTTATTCGTCTAGCATTTCATATCTATCGTGAAGAGCACAAGTAAGTTTCATCTTTTAGTGAAATTTATTTCAGTGTAATCAGTTTGAGTCTTCCCAGACAAGTGTATTTTTGTTTCAACTGTAGAGAGAAAGGTCCTTATCTGCATAAGTGTTTCTTAGAAATGATGTCCAGGAATGTTATTCCCGCTGCCTGTTGTATCCAAGGTAAGTAATGGTATGTCTTCTGTGCTGTGCAGAACTTACCAGTTAGTACCACGTCCATCACAGTTTTATTGTAACTGTTACTTTTTCCCAATTAATTTTTAAAGGTATCTTATTTTCTGAAGAACGATGCACAGTTTTTGCCATGAACTACATCGACAAATGCTGGGAAATATACAGAGCTTTTCGTAGACAGAGTACCAAACCTCCGTTTGAACCCACAATGAAAATGAGGCACTTCCTTTGGATGTTGAACGTAATAATCTAATTATTTTTTTATTTTGTGTGATTAGATGTGCTTTATTCGGTCAGTTTATATGAGCATTTTAAAGTACTCCCGGTGGCTTCTGCACAGTTGAAAAGGTAGGAGCGATACTATTTGTACAAACTGTCCAACAAACCGTAAAGGAACAGTTGTTCTACAGAAACTATTTATATACGTTTTCAGGATTGAATTCTGATTTCGTACTTGATCATTTCACATAATCAAATCTTAGACAAATGTGTTTTAAGGAAATATAAATATTTTTGCTGGCTTCCCCCCCCGTCCCCCTCCTGTAAAATGTATATACGAAAATGTCTTGCTGGTAGAAATCAAAGACTGGCAGCTTTTGAAATAACACAGTAAAGCATTTTAATAATGTTTTCATTTAATATACTGCAAGATGAACATGAGATTCTTTACTAAAATTCAGTAATTCAGGGACAGATCAAGATTACGCTAAAGCTAGGGAACAATTCCCATTTATATACTTGGGGTTTGGGTCACTGTTCAAATCCAAGCCTTTTGTTCATGAAAAAAATTAATAAAAATATCAGATGGCAAAATAGTAAATTTTTGTATTTTTATTTATGAGCTTTAACAAGTTCTTTATTAACACCATTTTTGCAGTCTAGGAAAAATTCCCATTGACTTCATTAGGGCCAGAATTTCGCTCTGTTGTTAATTATGTATGCAGAAGTATCATTTGAAACCACTAGAAATTTTGACGCAGGCTTTAAAGGGAGTTAGATTAGGTCCATGTGGGAATGTCTTAAGTGCTGTTAACATGTAACATTTATTCTTACCCAGGATTTTAAGCTTCTCAGCAAACAATTAACTGCTTCAAGACTTGTGGAAATACTTGTCAAAGATGGTCCCTCTCTACAAGATAGCAGTAGTACCAACCTGGAGCAGGAGGTGTGTATGGAAAAAAACATATCATAGTTCATTGCTACAGGAACAACTAAAATTACTTTTAAAAATGCTGCAAATACTGTCCTATCTGCTAGAACAGGAAGAAAATTAATTCATTTATTCCAAAAATATAAAGAGTACAAACTTGAGCCTCTATTTTTGTCTTCCTTTGTTCTGCCTATATCTTCTAGTTTAGCTCATGTACTTCTATGTTTTGCTTATTATCTTACCCTTCTTAGTACAGTCTCAGGATACCTGACCATATTCCTTAAGAGTGCCATAACCCAGAGGGTGAAATACCATTTCTAGGAGACTGCTGCGACTAATCTCTCTGTGGGGCAGTTGACTGACAATACGTGTATACAGTGATTACGCAGGGATGAATCTCGGCACTTCTAGCTGCCGAGGTATGCACTGGCAATGCTAAGATGGGTCAGTAATTAAGATGTGAACCCACTGATCCTGAAAATCTGGTGATCCAAGAAACCCGATTAGTTACATGTGAAGTGCTGCCACCTCAATGAGGTAGTGACTGTAGAAGACTCTTGTGCTACCTACCTGACAGCTGGCCTGCTATTGGGGGACTTCACCCTTAAAGAATTAACTCTTACTCAGTGACGGTCTGTTGTAAATGGTGTAATTGAATTTATTGTTTTAAACAGTATCTGATAGACTTACACTGCGTGTTCAGTTTTGCTAAGGGATTCATTATACACCCATTCTTGGGGTTTCTGGAAGTATCGTATGCAATTAAAGATTTTACATAATAGCAATAGTTGTGTGTTATTTGTTAGAGAAATTTCTTCTGACTCCAGATACAGCAAAAATCTATGCAGTATTTCATTTCAATATGACTTGTATAAGGTGAAACACAGTATATCACTTCCTGAATTTTTTGAGCTTTGGCTGTTTTCAGTTTTTCTTCCGAAGAAGGGATGTTTGAGTAGATAAATGAGGCCAGTGAGGCTTCACAAACAATCACTTTTGAGTTCTTTGCTTGCTCAGGTACATATGCCCATTAATGAAGGGATTTTGCAAAAATGAATGAATTAATCACTGTGTTTGTTTTACTCTAGTTGGTTTTTCTTGAATTTGTTGAAGCTCTTCTTGATTGTGCATTGGTGTATGTTACCAGTGATATGATTAAGGAGCAAGTAGATCATGATAGTCGGAAAAGAAGTAGCTTTAGAATCAAGGGTCTCTCCGAGGGAACCACAGATATGTCTCTGTACCCAGAATATTCTCTGTCCCAGGTAAAGTTGATGCAGACCTATAAAATATTATTATATGTCCACTTAGAGAGCGAAGTTGGGTCCTACGAATGTTCTATGTTTCCTGGACATAGAAACCAATTTCCTCTTCTTGCATAAACAGTCACTTGATTGGGTCCTTCTGCTTCTTCTGCTTGTTGCTGCCTTAGCTTGTAACATCAGTATAGACCGTTTTAACACACTTGCGCGTTTTCCTATATAACTATAAATACACAAAGTACTTGCAAGTCTTCCGGTGTTTGAAGGGGAATTGACAAATTGGTTGACTGGTGGAAGATACGTCTCTCCTGCTTTAAGTTGAATGTCTAAAATTGCCCTATAAAAATGGCGTTGCAGTTGTGGTATGTAGCAAGACTTGCTGTTTCCCAGCAGTTAAGCTATGCTGTTTTTGCTAAACTTTTGAATAAGGATTTTGTAGGATGTAAGATGCTGTCTGTCACACTGGTGCAATTTAGATGGACAGGGTAGTTAAAGGCATGGCTTAGAATTGTTATTGTTCAGAATTATGCACAAGATGAAAATATTAATTCAAAGAGCATTCACAAACACCTAATTTCACTCTCTGTGTAAGCCAGTAGTGCCACTGAACACCACCACTTCCCATTCTCTGGCCAATTGTTCCCATCCTATGGAACCCATTACTGTGTATCACTGCAAGCATTAATGCAGTTGCACAGTGAAATTGTCCAGGTAAAATAGTCAGATTTTCCAAGACTAAAAGACAATCTTAATTTAAAATGTGTTGAATGTACAATTCTTCTTGTGTTTACTTTTTATTAGTGCACTTACAGCAGAAATATAATTGGTACACACATAAACAATGACATTTCTGAGGCAGCTGAGCTTTATGCTTGTTCATGGTTGTCTTCAAGCAAAAATGTCACATCACAAGACGAAATAAAGAAATATGAGGTATGTAAAAAGCATGAAACACTGAAAGATGGAGCAAAGGGTTTGCAATTCGTGGGTGACAGAGTACCCAAATTATTTTTAAGTTTTGAAAGGGATTAGAATTTCATCTAATATTAAATACAATGTGTTCCTGTGCCTGGATCCATGTATGGGCCTAGAAGTGGTGCCTTTCCATTGCTAACAAAGCATTTGCACCCACACATACCCTCAGCTATTGTTACTTAGAATATTGGGTGGTATCTTCTACATTAACTAAAACAGTGGTGAATAAAGCTACAGTTTTACCTTTATTCGCAAGGTGGGGACTGAGAGGCTGAGAAGTGAGCAGAGAGATTTAGAAGCACTGGGGAAGCTAACTGTAATATAATTCCTAAAACACTTTTCAGAATTCTTCCAGCAAACTTTTCACCTTCACTGCCTTTACAATTTTGTACCAAGTGTATGACTATAATGAGATTCTTGATATTCCAAGAACAAAAATGGATTGTCTTACCCCTGTGATTTCAGGGTAAGATAGTAAGGGCTACTGTTTTGTATTGGAATCGTGGAAATCAGTCAGAGAATTTGGAAACTTCCTGACTTTTAGAAAATACACCAACACGTAGAAAACAGAATTGTTTTTGACCTGAGTTTTTGTGAGACTTTTACTGTCATTCGTCTGAAAAGGGTGGCATCACCAGGCTGCAGAAGACGCATGGGATGACAGTTTGAAAGATTTCGAAGCATCCTTTTTAGATACACTCTTGAATGTTGTTCTCTCCTTTTTACTCAGTATAATTCCTGGAGTATTTTCCTATAGTCAGGAATATAAATTAATTATTATTTTCTCAGGAACAGATGAATAATAGTATATAGAGCAACATGTAAGAACAGAGTGACATGTCTAAGAACAGGAGCCTTCATTCTCTGTACTTCTATCTTCCCCTAGCTCTGAAATAGGATAATCCTACTTCCCTGGCTGGTATCAAAGGTAAAGTGTTATGATGGATTTGCTAATACTTGGAAGTGTGAAACACTATTGCAATTTACATGTTTTGAAATAGGCATAATTGCAGAATGCATTTGGTTGGCAGAATGCTTTGGAGATAGGAATTTGCATGACTCAAATAGACATGTGATTTCACTTTTCAATTTGTACACAAGTCCAGGTATTTAGTAACTGAATTTAAAACTTCTTGCCAGCCACTGAGACCTTGTGAAGATGGAGAGCATCCTCTTCAAGAATTTCTACTGGGTGAGTACTGTAGTTACCATAAGCATCTATAAGCAGCGGTGCTAGAGGAGATTCTGCAACTTTAAAGATGATTAAAACAGTACCTGATCATTGAAACACCTGGATGTATTGCAATTATAGAGCGTAGCTGCATTCAGTTTGGCAATTATGACAAGGTTTACGTTTAGCTTTCCACACCTATTATACACAGATAGCTGGGCAAGTTTGAATCTCTGAACTTTTTGCACTTTTTAATTAGAAGGTATCACATTTTCCTTAAAAAATAACTTAAAGGCTTTTTAAAACGAAAGTATTTCTGTTCTGTCCCACTTACTTGGGCATGGAAACAGGAGATTGAACTCTGCACTGTGCCTTCATTATAAACAAACTTTTCATCAGTACAGAAGTATTTCAATCACAGGTCTAGCTGTAAGATCAGATGACAAGTTATATTTATTTGTGCTGAAGATCAAACCTGATATTTAATGCACAGAATTACAGACTGAGTAATTTTAATTTTCTTTCTTTGCAATATCAGATACTGTGCTCTCATTTCACACAACTCATGGAGATATCAAAGATGTTCCATCATTGTTCAGCTGCAATGCAGAAAAAGAGCAAGATTTCTGTCCAGCAAAGGAACTGACAGGTAAAGCAGTCCTGCTGTTTTAAGACTAACACAAAAAAATCCCTTGTAGCTCTCGAATTGTGAAATTTTAATTGTATGCAGATTTCAGCTTGTCACAAGAGGGCAGTAAGTGAACATTAATTCTGGAGGAAGATTTTTAAAGAAAATGTTTAAAATAAATTCTTTAAAGAAAATGAAACTTAAATGAAATGTTTAAGTACTGACTTAAACAGTTTCCTGAATTTTAAAATCTTTTATTTGTAGGGCATCTATAAGCTGTAACTTGTATTTACTCTATGAGAAGCTCAATCTGCAAGTCTGTCCCTTTTTTTTTTTTTTTTTTAAATGTTTTGGGCAAGTAAAAGGTTTTAATGCTATGTCTTGCTGCTTCTACTTAATACAAGAATTACTATTAATGGTGTGCCACCATTAGCTGGGATAAGATGTCTTGTGTTACGACAGGCCAGCATTCATGCAGAAAAGAAATAGGTAGGAGTGTTTTCATATGTTGAGGCTCTAACCTTTTTATACCATCTCCCTTATGGCTGATTAGCAGATCTCATCTGGGTTGGTTTTTGTGCTTGTTAAATGTTTTCTACAGATGAAGAATCCAAATCCAGAAACATATGTAGACAAGGATCTTTGCATAGTCATCAATCAGCTCTTTCGCTGAAATCTGGTGACTGAAAAGTTACGGGTCTGAAAAAACATTGCTTGTTAAAGAACCAGCAGATGGGCCCTAGCCTATTTTTTCGGCAGTTACAACAATGGGATGCTTGCATGCAGTTCTGTTCTTTCAGGTAGTCATGTTTGTTTCCTCCATTGCCCTACGCACAGGAGTCATGGATACTGCCTGTCATCAGATTATTGCAGAAGACATTTATCATAGGATTAAAGGGTTAAGTTCATATTCTTTTGATGCCATTCCCAGGGACAAGTCACTCTGAAGACCCACAAAAGGGCCATCCCCTTTCACATGCATAAGTTAAGAGTTTCTTATGATTGTCATCTTCTGTGCCGTGTAGAAAACGCCTTTCCATTGTAGAGAATCAGATCTGAGATACTGTAGTCCAAAACACATTTGAAATAAATAGAAGTGCCCTGCTAAATAAACACGTTTCATTTTTATGTTGCAGATGAACCAAAAGCAGCCAAAACTGAAAAAGATAAGGAATTTAGTCTGTGGATGTGTCAGGTGCAAATCTTCTTTACAACTAAGTTCTTTCCTGCCTACCAGCATGAAAAAATGCTGAGGGAAAAAATAAAAGAAAATCGAATACGGGATGCTGAATTAGCTGAGTTGAGAAAGACCAAGGATGACGAGCTGGCAAAGTGAGTGTTTTATCTTACCTTGAAGTAGTTATCTCTTATCTTTTACTAACAAAATTATTGAAAATGAGAAGTGTGCTTTAATAAAGTAGCATAGCATACTGTAAATGGGAAAACAAACTCATTCAGGTATAATAAGCAACATATAGAATGTAACTCATGTGACTTCTATTACTGTCAGGAGTAACAAATACAGGCTGCTTTCAGGTTACAGAACTCTGAACTCTGGTATTTCCTGGTACTTGAGCTCTGTATAAAGGCAGTTAAGTTTGGGGGTTTTTTTACAAACCCTAAGTCAGTCAGACTTGAAGTGGTAACTAGACAGACTTCCTGTTTCTCTCCATTATGACAGTTTATATGGCTCATACTGTGAATATAGCTGCAGTTGCTTAGCCAGTATATATGTCTCCCCCCCCCTTACAGTACATTATATTTAAACTTTGTTCACTCAGACTTATTGCTGGAAGAGAAGCAGAAGAGGCAAAAAAGCAAGAAGCAGCTGCAGCAGAAAAAGAATTTGACTCCAAGAGTGCAGATTTTAAGGAGTTAGAGGAGCCTGTCACACAGTTAGTACCCCCTCCAGCAGAAAAGGCACCCATTGTAGCACCCCCAGTTGTTACCAAGGTGCCTGCTGGCAAAAAGAGAAAGAAGAAATAAATCTTCTGATGAGAACTACTGAAGCTTCAAGTAAGTACACTTTGAGTAAGGAAAAAAAAACAAATAACCAACCCAACACCACCACAAGAGCCCCACATGCAGTAACGTGTAAAATACAAGTACAATAAAACTGTATGCACAAGATTTGCTGCTTTCGAGGGAAATTGTCTGCTCTTACACCAGGGGTCTTGGGAAGGAGAATATAGTCATTTACATGAGTGTAACCCTTAAATACTGACTTCTGGAATAGTTTTGTTTAGACTTGGACCTAAAAATTCCCTCAATGTTAAGTTGATACAAGAACTGGTCTCTCGTCATGATTACATGTCCCAGTGAAACAGTTTCTGCTTAAACTATGTTTTATGTGACTGAAATACTGCGTATAAACAAGTATGTAAGAATTTGATAAAGAATGTAAATCAGGCTGAAGCAGGAACTGCAAAGAACAGATCAATCTGGAAAGTTTTGTTCAGGGATCTTTTGTAACCAGTCTAGTTTCACAGTGTAGAAAATTACCAGACAGTCACACGATGATGCAAAGGAACACAGGAAAACAAAAAGATGCCCTTAAAAGTGTAACAAGTAGTAGTTTTATTTTCCCGTAAAATATTCACGTAACAATATCAATGGAATGGTACAGATGAATTGAGACTGGTTTTTAATTAGTTTGCACATGAACATTTTTAAAATCTAAAAATTTTATGATCAGTTTACAGATTTTAGTAGAAATTTTGATTCTTACAAAGCAAGTATTGCTTTACTATTGTCATTATTCCAGTCAATAATATGACTAATAACTTTTCATGTTGAACAAGTGTCTGACATTGACATCTTCAATAAATCAGCCCTTTGCAGATCAATCCAAGAAGAAAATATTATTAAACTGTGTTGCACAAAGTTTCTTCACTTCTTCTGTAAAAAAAAATAAAAATAATGTATTTCAGTATCATACTTTATAGAAACATCTGCAGGAAAACCCCTGGGAATCATGAAGGAGAATATAATTAAATTCAAACAGAAAAAAACCATAGGTATTCTGTCTTCAGTAAGAGAAAGTTGAGTCACGCTGTCTGAAAGATGAGTTGTATTTTAAGTGGCTGAAGTGTAAAGGATGGTTTGAGTTTGCTGCTGGGTCATGCATCTTGTCAAACTTTTACACTGCAACAGCAGAAGACTTAACTTCAACACAAGGAAGTATGTTGTAACCCCTAGTTAATAAACCCATAATTTATTGTAAGAGACTATTACAATAAATTACAAGGGATTACTGTAGTCTGATACAATAAATCGAGTCAGCAAAACTCTTGCTTTGTGCTGTTTGGCAGACGACATGTCAGAGATAGCAGTACTTCCTACAGGCACAGAAGTACTTATTTACTGTTTCTGTAGGGCAGGTTTGATCCTGAAAGACAATTAGAAATTATTGTGTAAGTCATGCAACTAATCCCTCTTTTTAAAATTTAGGTTGCTAGGCTTTCGTCTTGGAAAATTATTAATTCTTTCCCATCCTCCAAGTGAGCACATTGCTTCCTCTTAAAAAGAGAGCCCTAAAATTGCTGCAAGTAAGACTGAAACTGCCATTTCTCTTAGTCTATTTAAAAGCTCATTGCATTTTAATGTTAATTTGCACTCTTAGTCATAGTAAATAATTCTCAAAACAGCATTAGAAGCAAGACAACAATGGAATGAAGATTGCTGACAGGATATGTGTAAGTAATCTACCCCTGGATCATTGACAAATAAAACCTAACTCAGATGTAAATATGTTCATCTCTCAGCTGTAGTACACTTCATTAATTACTCCTAAACTAAGCTTAAGAGCTCTCCTTTATTATTTGAGGGAGGAAGAATGACTAATTAATAATTAAGAATGTCTGCTGAATATTTATGCTGTTCTTTCACAGCTGGTAGAAGGCAGACTAAAACATTATGCAAACTTACCTGGTCTAACATAGATCAATCCCGCCCTAGATTTCTTGTGAGATGGATTTTATTACTTCACCAGGGACATACATTTTAATAGTAACTGTATTTAAAGGTAGTAAAAAACAATCCTTACCATTAACTTCAATCAGATTTGCATTTTTTTGATTCAAAATAACATACAGTTCTCGCTGGTCAGACTTTTTCCCAACCACCCAGTAATCACTCATTGCCTTCACAATAATTTCCTCATCTTCATCAACTCTGAAAGACATTTTAGAAAGTAAAGAAGGTGGCAGTAAGTTCATCTTTAACAACTTCATTTGTAACCATTAGGACAGCTTAATGTCATAAAATATTGTAGCAAAGAGAGACTACCAATACTAATTTAGACATAATTCAGCAATCCAGGATGAAGGCTTCATAAATGGCTGCTTAGGACAATTACAGCCCAAGATGAGTAAATCATTAGTCTGTCCATCAGCCAAACACTCCAGTGCTCTGAAGAAAACACCTATCCTCCATACTGTTAAGGACACACACTTCACAGAATTATGATTTGCTACACAGTGAGCAAGTAATGATAAGTTGGAGATGGTATGGTGATACTAAGCTTTCACATATCTAATTGTTAAACCTAGAACTAAACCATGCTCAACAGCTATATACATTACATAAAGCTGTCACTAGCTCTGTACTTCCACAATGTGATGAAACATTCTTTTCTCATTTATACAAAAACGAAAGCCTTGTCCTTAAGCAGAGTGGGAAACTTGCTAGTTGCTAATTAGAGTTACATCACAATCATTCAGCATTTTCATGTTCTTTTATTAATTTTTATAGTGACAGAGGGTCTCTCCCACCTTGAAGCACAATACCCACTGACAAGAAGCCAGTTATCTTCTCTATCAGCAGTATTGTAGTAACTGCAAGGTTTGCATTTCATCTATTGTCTAATCCCTAGAAGCAGCCAGCTGTTTCAGAGGAGGGTATAACATAGGCAGAGGCAGGTTTCCCTGTCATTTGTACTACTTATCCAGAGATTAGACAGACTTAAGTGCAAAAGCACTAGGCTTCACATCCCTTCTAAGTTTGTTATGGCTACACTGAAGCTTCAAATAGATTAGGAATTTTCTTGGATAGAGGCCCTGGCCCTTGCTCAATTATTTTTTTTAAACGGACAATATAAGTTTTGTTTAAGACAGACTACTTCTAAACCAACACAGAATACCAAATATGACCCATGTTACACCATTTATCTCACAGAGCTGTGAATAGCCATCCATGAACAAAAGGACATGAAAGCTTCCCTCATTTGAAAAAAATCTACTTGACAGGAGTTACAGACTATTTAATAGTTAAGCATTACCTGGAGAAGTCGCTGTTGATGTCACCGAGAATCTTCATGAGGTCAGGGTGAACAGATGCAAGTGATACACTGGGTGTTTTCCTCATGTGAATGGTACTTTTCTCTGCCAGGTTCATGTGATTGAAATAGATAAACTTAAACTGAGGCTCCTTCTCAGCCCTAGGAAGATTTAAAAAAAAAAAAAAAAAAAAGGGACTTGTGAATACTGACATGTTCTATAAGCACAGGCTTCACAGAGAACAGGCAACTAGCCAGTGCAAAGCTTGCTCAGACATCCTGAAGTTATTGTCACACTGAAGAGACCCAAGTATGTTAAGACTTGTGGCATGATCAAACTTTATTTTAATATACCTTTAAAAAAAAAAAAAAGCAAGACTGCAAAACCAACCAGTTTTTCCCCTTCTGCTGTTCAGGCTGCTAGTAAATAGACACGGGGGAGTCTAAAGGTCTTGTCCCACTTCCAGTAGTAGTTTTCATTTTTCTAATCAGCTGTTTTTTCTCTGTCCCCATTTTGTTTCCTTGCTCCCCTATGCCAGTCCAATCTGGTTTGAATGGATGCTAGGTCCTGAATTTGATTAAGAAGTAATCTTCCATTCACGTCTTTGTTACAATGAAAAGAACTCTTCTCCCCGTCATTTGCATGGGCCAATCAAGAGACTATTTTCAAACTCCAGCCTTGGCAGTCTCCCTCCATTTCCTCTTTTATTAAGTTAATATAGAATCTGTCACTTAGAGCTATAGTTTTGGTAGAAGTCACAACAAATTCAGACTGGCAAAAACTGGCTATAGCAATTGGTATGTCAGGCTATGTATTATTTAGAATCGGGGAGATACTGTGATGACACCACTCAGCTTAGCAAACAACTAGATACCCTTGCTCTCTGTCACCCAGATGCATTAGCGTCAAGAAACTGTATCATGTTTTCAGGACACCATGGCATTAAACTTTAAAAGAGTTAAAGCTGCCAAAGCCAGTCCCAGATGACACTAAAAAACCCCGAAGTTTAATGATTTAGTAGATTGGCACAATTTCAAGCACATCCTATTCTATACCCTACGATTTTGCTTATTTGGCATGCTACCACTAAATAAGTTCAGTCACATGCCTATCTTTGGTTTAATTCCTCTTTTGTTGTCATATGCAATGCTATTCTTGCTTCCCCAACTAACAAATCTATCTAAAAGTAAATACAATTTTATGGAAAGTCAGCTATAGTTCTAAGTGAAGTATATTTTCCAAAGCATTAACATCCTTTTACATTTGACTTTTTTTTTTTGCCCCTCAAGTAGTTACCTTAGTCCTGCAAAACAGAAAAAATAAGACAGTTTTTTCCTCACGTACTAAACACAGCAATACTTCAAGAAGCAGTAATTCTGGAGAAAAGTACTCAGCTGTAAAGCTTGCATTGTAACCAAATAATCCACTTACTAAAATCCCATTTCAAACTGTTACACAAAAGTTGTTCTAGTATCTAGACCTTCATTTTCCTTTTGGATTTGTAACAGAGTTAAGAGTTACATACACACCGTCGAAGCTATAAGTACTTGCGTATAAGGCAATACTCAGACAGAGCTAGAGGTGTCAGTGTCCACTTGATGTGAAAAATAGTTGGGTTTTTTTTTTTTAACATTATACAAAACAGCAGCCTGGGAAAGCAGAAGTCAAAGGAAATCAGCACAAAGAAGGACGTGGGCACAGTGATATTTTTTACTTTTTTTTTTTTAAACTCAAATGTTCTACTAGCCCAAGGGCTATTTGAGAACATTATGAGATTCTGTTTTCGTCAAGAAAAGTTGGAAAGTATAAACTGAAGTTAAGATTTTCCAGAAACTTCTACTTCTCTACTTCAACATGGGGAACAGTCACAGAAGACTACCACTTCAGTTGGCATTTTTGCCATCTTGTATGTATCTCTGCAAGCACAGTAATCCATAGAACTGATCATTGGTCAGCTAGTTTCAGTTCACATATGAAAGAAGCAAAACCTAAAAGTTCCACCTCTTGTATCTGAATAATCAGCTGACAGCTGGGGGATGAGGAGGCAGAATCTCAACTGATAAGTGAGATTTATCTTTATATTTACATGATTTTTTCTGCAACAGTTATGCATATAGAGGAAAAAGGTTTCAGCCACACAATAAACATTTGTTCCTATACTTCAGGGAGACCTAAATATGCAACAACAGGCACTTTATAAATGCTTAAGATGCAGAAAGGTAGATAAACATCATTTAAAGTACACTGTTAACTCAATGCTTTCAACATTTGGGCTCACGTTACCATTATTTAAGCAGTTCATTAAACCTAATTTTTAACCAACTAATGACAGACTGCATCAGGAACAGAAATGTGGTACAAACCCCGATATTCTCTTGTTGATGTTGTATTGTTCACATATGTCTGATGCTAACACAGTGAGTTGAGGCCCAACAATGCTGTCCAGTTTACGGCAAAACTCCAGCGTAGGTGGAATTGAAGCTAGGTGGTGGGTAAAGAAAAGGGAGAGATGAGATTCTCTCCCACAGTTGAAGGTACAGTTTCTGTAGTTGTTTTCTTTAAACATCAGTGAGAGACCTGGGACAGATTTGTCTCTTAATTATAGCCTTACGGATGATTTCGAAAGTGCATGGCTAACTGAAGCAATATTTAGTCATTTTATTGTGTAAATTGAGTTACTTATACCGCTGGAACAAAAATTGAAAGACTGATAAAAGCACTCATGAAGAACAGACTCAAATAACAAATTAACATGAGTATTTTTCAAGAGTAAAACAAGTTGCGTGTTACAGCATTTTGTACTAACTATGTCTTGCCAAATAAGTGATGCTAATAGGTACTTACCATCAATCATAAAGCAGACAGCTGCACTCATGGCCTGGAACAAAAAAGTTAAAGCAAAAAAAACCATTTACAACAGGTTACCTCAACTACCTCAAATAAATGACAATACTTCAAGTGAGGTCACACGCAGGTGAAACAGTTAAATTAAAAATAAAAAAAGTACCTAGTTTTAAGGTAACACTTCAGTAGGATAATCTCTTTGCAATCCTGCACAACACAGGATAGTTATGATATTTAAATTCAGCCCAGTCAACAGTTTTTCAGTTGTAGAGGAAAGGTAAAGTTTGCTAAAAACACATTTTATGCAAGGATATGTGTCTGCAAGAAACATGTATTTAATTTTTAAAAAATTAGGTTTTTGTTTTAGTGATTAATGCTATGTAAAGCCAGGTATGAAACCACTTAAAGTAACGGAAGGCTGGTATTTTGTTTTAATAAAATAACTGTTTTGGGGAGAGTACAGGAGTAGGGAAAAGAGGATTCAGGCTTTAAAGCTTGTTGCTAGAAACACTAAAAAGGTTTCTGTCTCTGCTTTAACCTGGTCACATCAATGCATTTTTCTGTACAATTCATAAGTAGTTCACATCACTGTCATCTTCATTGTATATAGATTACTAATTACTCATTCTGTGGAATAATTGCAGAGAAAAATGTGATACCTTATAAACAATTAAATGAAGCTCTTCGTAAGTGTCATCAGTGTTAACAAATATTTTGGGGAAACGGCATTTTGCTTCTGGATCATTAAGATTTAAAGGTCCAGTAAGAAACCTAGAAAATAATTCAATAGGTCAGATGCGATGAATTATTGTATTTCAGTTTTTCCTATTTAACAGATGTTTTTGAAAGTAGCAATTACTTGCATGTATGAATATATTTGAATATAATGAGTTTTCAGCTATCCAGATAGGCGTAAAGCTTTTTATATTATTATCTCAGCACTCTCACATTTTCAAAGTATTATTTGCATATATGCTTCAAAGAGTTACAGAAACAGGATCAGAACGCCAGAATAACACCAAGGAAATAAACTGCATGGATTATCAAAGAAACAACAACAAAACTCTTTCCGCATAAAAGTTGTGATGATCTTTAAAAACCCTTTTTTTGTTGCTACTGGGAAAGCACTCTTCCTTTGCTTTCCAACAGTATATTCAAATTAGTTTTATGTAGAATAGTGGTGTATCAGAAGCACCTAAACTTGGGAGGGTGGAGGGAGTGTGTGCCAGTGCCTTGATCCCAAAAGCATACAATAAATCAGGCAAGAGGAATTACCGTGATTGTCCAAAAGATGTCCAAACCCACAATTATTCAAAATAATGTTGCCCAGCTGCTTAAGTACAGAATTCCCCACTCTGACATGCTGAGTACAGAGAAAAAATAAATAGATAAATCTCTAGATTAAATCTACACCTTTGTTTGAAGTGCCTGACTGAAAAGAAATGACCAGAGCACTTGAAATATTTTTCATGCAGTGCATTAAGAACAGTGAGGAAGAAAAATAAATATGCAGTAATGTTAATAAAGCCTTTTCCCTTTTTTCCCAGAGGTCACACTACTGTGCAACCCTCTGGAATGAACTGTATGTGGAAAATGTACTCAAAATATATGTATTCCTCCCAAACATTTTGCCCTGAGGGAAGAAGCAGTGGATGGTGACAGTAAACAAGAGCTACCTTCCATAGTGTTGTAGATTTCCTGGCATTTCAACACGTATTGGAGAATCTCTTCCCGCTAACTGAAGCGAAAAAAACCCACACACAAGAAAAAACAACTTAGAGGTATTTTCTGTTACTTTTTGTGGACTGTCTTTAAATCAAATTAAAGCAAACCATTTGCAGAAGTTACCACTCATGAAGATACATACTCCTTGTGTAGCATGAAGGAGGTAAAGCTAAAGTGTAAGAGATGCCGATAGAACCGGGCATTCTGATTTTGCATTTATTAATTTTAAAACTCAGCTTATGGAGCTTTTTGATGGAGGGAGGGATAACTAACTCCATGTGGCCTTATGGCACTCCATACTGCATTTAGCCATTAAGCTGAAGTGATTCATTTGCAGTACTGAGCAGTCATCAGGTGTCAACATTCAGTAAACTCCCTACCACCATCCCATATTCAAATTATCAGCACAATTCATATTTTAAGCGTTAGGTGCAAATACTAAGTTTAGTAAATTGCCCCAAAAGCAATAAATCTCAGAATGCCTAAACTAAAATTTAAGAGGGGAGAGGGAGAGAGATACTCCTCTTTGGTATTTTAGTCCTTAGTGGTAAAGTGCTTACCAGATAAACAGAAAGAAAAGAAGAAAAAACCCAACCGAACACAAAAACCAAAACCAACAACCTCCACCCTCCCACCCCCAACAAAACCCAACTACCATACCTCAGGCTCCAGGTGCCTTGGAAACAGAGATGTCGTGAGATATTTGTACAAAATTCTCATGTCATCTTGTTCCAGTCCACTCCTAGAACAGCAGGGAGAAAAAGAAATGCAAGTGATGTTTGTGCCGCAGTTCAGATCACACATTTTCCTCTAACAAAAACTCAGGCAAAGCACATACCAAACTAGGGTAGCAATGTTTCAGTGTCTCAGTAGATTCAATCCCAGAACATTCATTTTTAATAGAATGTTAGTTTATTTGCTAAATACAAACCACATCTAAATTAGCCGTAAACGAGAAGAGAAATAGAAACAATATTTAAACATACAAAGATGAAGTTTGCTATTCTAAAGTCCATTTTTAAGTAGAAATGCTCTTCAAAAACATTGCAACTTTCTGGTTCAGAACCATATAAAGAACAATCCTTTAATTAACCTTCTCTACTAAAAGGTCCTACAGAGGAACTTGTGTATATGCACAGAGGCTTTGTGCGATGGAAATGGCAAGGACACTTCTCTAGCTGCTCCTCAGGCCAACCTGGAAGTAATCATTTGGTACAGGTTAGAGATTTTAAAGCCAAAAGCCCAATGCCTTTCTTGCATATCACTCATCCTACCATTCAGTTTTCTCATTTTCATGCAATTCTTTCACTGATTTGCTTTGCTATAGGATGAGAAATTGAAGACACACAAAGGAATTATTGAAGTACCTACCAGATAAGCTGGTCGTTGTAGAGAAATGCAGTATACTTCACTATGTTAAGGCTTTCTTCCATCCTATTAATAAATGACTGAATTTTCAAGTAAGTCATTTTATCCAGTGGAAAGAAGCTGATTCCACAAAACACATCCAGCAGATCACAAGATTGTAAATGCAGTGTCTGCAAGTACTAAGAGATTAATGACAGGGTTTTTTTAGAATTCAGAAAATTTCCAATGTGTAGATTTAATTTGAGTCTAATCCCCAGTAATCTACACTAACGATCCAAAAAACCCCCTTCCAGTTCTGCTTACATGACATACTCCTTCATCTGGGGACAGACTTTTTAACACGGCCTGTTGCGATAGGACAGGGGGTAATGGTTTTAAACTAGAAGAGGGTAGATTCAGACTAGGTTAAGGAAGAAATTTTTTATGATGAGGGTGGTGAATCACTGGCGCAGGTTGCCCAGAGAGGTTGTAGATGCCCCATTCCTGGAAACATTCAAGGTCAGATTGGATGGGGCTCTGAGCAACCTGATCTAGTTGAAAATGTCCCTGCTCATTGCAGGGGGTTGGACTAGATGACCTTTAAAGGTACCTTCCAACCCAAACCACTCTATGATTCTATGTGTGAATATGATTCCAGGTGTCAGCTTGCTATTATTTAATCACAGTGACAACAGCTTTTAAGGCTAGCTCAAGATCTTTTGAGAGGGTAAGAAAGCACAGCCTATCTTATTAATATTTAATTTCAGAACTAACTCCATAGAAATATTAGCAGATAAATCCATTAGTTTTCAATGTACAAAGGAAAAGATAATTTCTATTATTCTCTTTCTTGATAGACTGTAACCTTTACCAAGAGATTTCAAATGCACTATCAAATGCTCTGCGAAAGATGAGTTATGCAATGGCTCCCCCTACAGTCATTTCACATTACCAAAAAAACACAAGTAGTAAAATACTTAGACAAATAGCATGACACATCTCTGTCACAGTTTATAATCTAAGTTTCATTTCCTTTCAGAGTTTCAGTGCAGGCCAAGCCTGCCAGCAACATGTAGCCGATTTGTTCAATAGGGTTATAATAGAACAACTTGCATGACCAAAGTTTTTAAGCATTTCTAATCCCCCAGCAAAAAAGAGAAACAACTTTTCCGTGGATTTCTTTGTTAGACAAATCTACAGCAGTTACTGTTTCATCTTCAGTAGGAACTTCGAAGAAAAACAGTGTTTTAAAGATAAAAATCTATTACTTCCCTTTTTGCCATGCTCTTTTTAAATTTAGTCTAGACAGAAGTATACACCAGCTAATCAAACAAGTACTCGTGCCAACAGCGTTCATTCTAGAGTCTATGATAGTCTTAAAAAAAACAAGCAAAAAAACCCCAAAAACCCCACAAGCGAAGGCTGTCCTAAAAATAAAACTGAACTGTACTTTTGTTTACACTGTCACAACGTTGTGTTATTTTAAAAACTTAAGAGAACAAAATTTTAAACACCAGTATACAGTGTCTACACTCCATCATTATCAGAGATATCAATATCCGCACCTCTACCACAAGACAATTAACTGCTGACAGCAGTCCTCTCTTTCCTTCCATGCGAACGAGAAAAATGGGGGTAGACAGACACTTGGTTGCCATCTTTTAAACCTAGCTGATGAAACTGTTCATGTAGGAACTCAACATTCTGCTAGACATGAGTCTAACTAACTCAGTCACTTACTTTGTGTGAAAAATACCTGAATAGTATTTGATGGATTTCTTGTTCAGAAATAGGTTTTGCTTTCCATCCTTTCACTAAAACATTTGCTTTTAAAGACTGAAATTAAATTCTGAAGACTAATTATAACCAAGGCAGTATTTCCTGAAACCTTACCAGGCATGACTACTAATTCCACATGGGGAGGTGGGAAGAAGTTAAAAATTACAACTATCCATTACTTCACAGTACTATGGGACTTTAAGCCTGTGCATGCAGGTTGGGGAATCTCCATCCCTGGATATTTTCAAGACTCAACCAGCCAAAGCCCTATGCACTCTAGTTTGAACTCAACATTACCCTACTTTGAGTAGGAGGCTGAACTAGATGACCTTTCCAGATTCTTTCCAACCTGAATGATTCTGCAACAGTTACTCAAATAGGTCTGCACAGACTGTTCTCACACTAACCAATTCAAGTGTTAAAGCAGAATTTCCAAAGAATGAACATGATTCCATCAGAAAAAATATCCAACAGCGAAGCTGTTCCATCAAGCCATAACACCGTTTGTTGTTCAATGCCATTTAAAGAACCTACCATGTAGGAAGCAGGAAGTATTTGAAAAAATGACTAACCAGACTTTTTGTGTTGCCACTACACCTTTTCCACTGCCTGTGTTTTATAGTTACACTGCAGCCAAATAGAGAAGATCTTTGCATTTTATTTCTAACACAGAATCACGCTGTATGTGCCTGAAAAAGAAGGTCTTACCCGATGGAAGAACTTCTCTAGTCTCTCCTTTAGAACTTTTACACCTCCATCTTCCATGGCTTTCAGGAATGTGCCATTGAAAAGCTAATAGTTAAAAGAAAAAAAAATAAAAATCAGTCAGTTGGGTAATCATTTACAATAATTTCTTATTACTTGGCCATGAATATAGCTAGATTATAGCTCCTGTTCTCAGTATTTGGACTCCACATAGATCCAAATTTACCCCTTTATTCAAAAAACCTCTCTCAGATTTGCAGAGTCCAGGTATATATGGCAGCAGAGGCAGAATTCGATAGAAAAGGAAAGTAAATTCTTTAATGGTAGAGAAATTATTTATCGGTGTCACTTAAGTACCTTATGCTCTTGCTTTGTAAAAGCCAGATTGATGGCCTTTATCCAGTATTGTTTCTCCAACAGATAATATGTAACATCATCAAAATCAAATGCTTAGTACCCATGAAAGAAGAAATCTGGACCTCATAGAAATTAGAAGGCTCTTATTTTTACAATAAGCTAATGAACCAGCACCGGTAACTGCAGAAGCTTTATTTTTCTCTTCCATCAGCACCATTACAGCTTCCAGAAGAGAGCAGACAATAGTAACGAGACAAGAATGTCAAAGCAATGATGAGCTTGCACATCCAAAGGGTACCATGAGGATCTCTACCTCTGCCCAGAAGGGGAGCCTCTAGTATTAACTCTACCTTGTACATGCTGTAGCACTGCTGCAGGACTGAACTATAAACCTTGTCCTGCAGAAAAGAGAGGAGGACATTAGTATAAGCAGAGGCAGAATTTCAAATATTTTGGCAGAGCTACACATAACACATGTTTTCAAAGAGACAGCAAACACACAAATTAGAGAAATCAATCTCCGAAAAGTTAAATAGCATTTTCAGTCAGCATCTAGAAACTTCTTTGTACTTACAAAGTACTATTTCAATAAAGGGAGTCCCTTCCCCCCTTACACTTAATACCAAAAGTGCCTTAACTCATGCACAAGATACCAGCTACAAATAGTGCCCTTCCCTAAGGCCAGTGGTCAGTGAAAATGAACTTATTTCTGACTAGTCTTCTCTTCAGGTCAAAGGCTAAAGGAGGTGGGACACCACAGCATGTTTTTATTGGGCTAGGATTTTAATAAAATAGTCTTTTTTTCATCTGGATTGTTTGTCTGGCAAAATAGAGTGCCTATGACACCAATCCTTTGAACACAATGAGGAACAGAACTAGTGCACACTGTAATGAATGGAAGCAGCATAAGCAATCAGCTTTTTAAATATCATCCCACCTGGCCAAATACCCTTCCTGTATACAATTAAACTGACCTAACGATGCTGCAGTTTGGACAAGAAATCCAATGACGGTTATGAGCTGTTTGTTTTTCCAGATTATTAGTAAAGATTACTAGCCATCTTAAGAAAGTAGTAACATGTATACTTAAACCTAATAAAAATACATAGATGTAAAATGTTGCAAGAACTTTATTAAACAAACAGAACCTAAGAAATATTCCCCTATTCCAAGCTAAAAGTCTCACAACTGTACATTTCACTGATGTTTATTGGGTGATCTTGAACTGCTATCTGGATAATTCTCTATCTTTCTCTCTTCTTTAAACTTTATTGAAAAGTACTTTGCCCTTTTTCCATTTATGGAGATAGATAGATAAAAAAATCAATTTGGCAGCAGTTCAAGATGAATCAAACAGATATTTCTGGTGGTACTCATAAAATACAATATAACCCATTTGCGGGGTGGGGGGTGGGGGGGAGGAAAAAGTTCAGTATTACCAGTAATTCTTCTTCCTGGTATTCATAGACTGGCTTTCCATCTTTGTGTTTTTCTATTATGGGATTCCGTACAACCTAGGACGTGGAACAGGCTGGTATTAGACAATGCAGAATGCATTGAGAACATTGCGATACAATGTTTTAGAAATATGCATATCACATGCATAAGTACCATGACCATCCAGAAGTTTTCTTCAGGTTCATGGAAAAATTGTCTATTCTTCTGCGTATGTAGGGATTTTGCAGGTTTTGTTGGACTAAAGGTCCTGGATAGAAAACATATATGTAGACATAGATATTTATACACATTCACAAAAAGAAAACATACGATTGGGAAATGTAAAATAGAGTGCTTGTGCTAATACAATGAGCAGTACAGTCAGACTTCATACCTTGTGAATTGTACTATAGCTTCACATAGTCCCACATTTCTAATTTTTTCATTCTTTTCTACTTCATTTGGGTGATAGAAGAGAATCTTCTTTTCTTCCTAAAATTTGAAAAAAAGAATCAAAGCAAATGCATTTTAACAGAATCAGAATTAAAGAATACTATGTTCATTGTTTGGTTGTTTTTTAACTTTAATCTGTTGATTTTCTAGGCAGAATTTTATGTTGTACCTAAATGGGCTTCTGTAAAACGGATAAAAGGCATATTTAAGCACACTTAAGCAATCAGTCATCCCAAGATATCTAAAATGCTTTATAAATTCCAAGGCTATTGACATCATAGGCCCTAGTCACTTCACAGCTAGTTCAAAGCAAGGCTAGCTTCAAAGCCAGATCAAAGCATGGCTAGCTTCAAAGCTAGCTCAGATTGCTCAAGGCCTTGTCCAGTCAAGGCCCGAGTATCTCCAAAGATGGAAATTCCACAACCTTTCCAGGCCCTGTTCTGCTGTTTGACCACTTTACTGTGAAGAATTTTTTCTTCTCTCTCATCAGAATTTCCCTTGCTGGAACTTCTTCCATTATCTCTCATCCTTTCACTTCAAGGAGAACCTGACTCCATCTTCTATAGCCACCCTTTAGGCAGGTGAAGACAGCCATCAGACCTCCTTCCACATCGTCTCTTCTTCAGGCTACACAAATCCAGTTACCTAAGGCTCTCCTGGTACACCACAGACTGCAGTCCCCTGACCCACTCATGGACCCTCCACTGGGCTTGCTTCAGTTTGTCAGTATTTTCCCTACTCTGGGAAGCCCCAGAGGAACACAGTGCCTGCCAGCAGTCTCGTAAGTGCTGAACAGAGGGGAAGCAATCACTTCACTTGACCTGCTCATGCACACTCACTCACACCGCCCAGTATGCTGTTAGTTTTCACTGCTGCAAGGGCACCCTGCTGATTCACGTACAACCTGTTGTTCACTAGGACTCCCTGGGCCTGTTCTGCAAAGCTGCTTTTCTAACCAGTCAGCCCCTGGCCTGTCATGGTGCACGAGATTATTTCATCCCACATGCAGGACTTTGCGTTTGCCTTCACTGAGCTCCACGAGGTTTCTGCTAGCCCATTTCCTCAGCTCGCTGAGGGTCCCTCTGAAAAGCAGCCCTGCCCTCCAGTTTATCAACAGCTTCCCCCTGTTCGGAGTCACCCATGGACTTGCTGAGTGTGCACTCAGTCTCATCACCCTGGTCATTAATAAGTATGTAAGTTCACTGCCCTGTTTGAGAACTATTTAAACTAAAGATTATCACATGCACCATACAATATGCTGTTATTTAAAAATACAGACTATAGCTTCTTCATTTTACTTAATAAAGACCACAATAGAAAGAAAATACTAGCACTAACTTGAACTAAGATAAACACTAAGCTTTCTACCATGTTGTAGCTACCTGGAGAAAATAATTTTTAGACAAAGTTACTGCATCAGTAAAAGACAGTTACTACCAGACCAGCTCCCCATCCACAATATTTTACATGCCACTGTTGAAAACGCCCTCGGTTACTGTTCCTTTTTACTCTGAAGCAGAGACCGATCTAGATGTACGCGGCACTCGTCCCTGGCCCCACTGAAGACAGCTGATACACAAGCCCCGGGTGCTGACAAGGCGGCCTGGGGCCGCGGGCAGGGAAAGCCGCAGCTCCCTCCGCCCCAGCGAAGCGCCGCTCCGCGCCCAGAGGCCGCCTTCGCGCGGGGACGCTCCGCGGGGGGAAGCGTTACTCCCGTGGGCACACGCCGCGGCCCAGCCTTCGGGGAGGGACAGCAGAGCCGACACAGCCGCCCCGGGGCCCCCCGCGGCAACCGAGGCCGGGACAGAGCTGGGCCGGGAGGGTGCCCTCCTCTCCCCACAGCCCCGGGACGCGACGCCCCCCGCCGGTACCTCTCCCTCTTTGGGCCCCAGCTTGGGGTTGTAGATGAAGAAACTGAGCAGGGTCGGAGCGAGCTGTTTCTCCTGTCCGGCTCCCCCCGCCGTCGCCATACTGAGCCTGAAGCGAGCGCGCCTGGGGCCGGCAGCCGCCACACACCATCAGGGAGCAGCCCAGGGCCCTCCGCCGGCACCGGCCCCACAGCACTTCCGCCTTCTCCCCCCCGCCCCGGAAGAGCACGGCGCGGGCCAGGAAGTGCTCCCCGGGGCCGGCGGCGGCCCGCGCTCCGCAGCGCCCCCCGCCGGCCGGGAGAGGAATGGCAGGTGTCCGGCAGGAGCGCGGGGCTGCCGGGCCCGGGGCAGCGGGCTCCGGTCACTGCCTGGTGATCGGGGGGCTCGCAGGAGGCTGGGGAGCCCCGGGGATCCCGGCTTCCCTCAGCAAGAGGTTGTGCCTGGCCAGTGATCCGTGAGCGCTGCTGGAGCTTCCCAGCACAGCCCCTCCCGGGCAGCCCCTCCGCAGGCGAGGAGAGCGGCCGGCCGGCGCTGCAGTGCCAAATCACCGTTTGGCCGTAAGACCCCTCTGCTGAAGAGCAAACACAGCGCAGTTCAGTTCCCTTCTGGTTAGATCAAAGCTGCCTGGCAGCTGAAAAAAGTAGAAACGCTTTATTTTTAGAGGTTAAATCCGAGATTTGAAAGATGAGATCTACAAGTTTGAGTATGTTGGAGGAAATGTCATCCAGCATCACTTAGTGCAGGTAATCCTTTCTCCGTAACTAGATGCATTCCATGTATTCTGATTATTTTTCGGGTTTTTGTCTGGTACTTTTAAGATAATGGCATTTAACTAATAAAATACTCAGCTTTTCTGTTACTTTTCAATTCCAATTTTAATCAAAATTCAGTGTGAACGAAATTATAAGTAAAAACAGTTAGATGGTAAGAGATGTATCACTTTGCTTCTCTATAGGAGTATGAAGTTTAGGAATCTAAATAAACTGACGTTATATAATTGCTTAAATAAACACCTAGGTAAGGTATAAAAGACAGAATTGAACATCTCATTCCACCAGGTCATTTAGAAAAATGTACTGGTAAGCTTTCTTGAAGTTGTGCCAAATTAAATCTGAAAGAAAACAGTATTTATTGAGTTTTTAATTTTTCACCTTTGCTATTATTTCAGTTCCTATCATCACTCTCAGTTTATATTTACTTTCAGTGCTAGTAGTGTCATTCTGGGTAGTCCCCATGAGCCTCAGCAGTTGATGGCTTACTTGAGAACCCAATTCAGTGCTGTAGGAGCACTGTGTGGAATAAAGATGCTGTAAGACTGCAGTAGTTTAATATTTCATGTCTGTACTCAAAAAGTGAGCAGTGTAAGCGAGAGAGAGATGACCAGTATTTCCCCCTGGGCTGGTAGAGTCGGCCTGCAGCTCTGCCTCACACCCACTGCCCTGCCAGGGCTGCAGACCCTCCTGCTGCCCGGTCTGAGGGAGGCCGCTGCCTCCTGTGAGGGAGGGGAGGCAGATAAATGAAGGGAGCTGCTTCTTGTGAGGAAGGGAAGGCACTAAATGGAGAGAGCTGCCTCCTGTGAGGCACAAACTGGAGGGGGCTGCCTACCGCGGGAGAGGGGAGGCACAAAACAGAGAGGGCTGCTTCTTATGAGGGAGGGGAGGCGCAAAATGGAGGGAGCTGCTTTCTGTGAGGCACAAAATGGAGGGGGCTGTTTCTTGTGAGGGAGAGGAGGCATGAAATGGAGGGTGCTGCGTCTTGTGAGGGAGGGGAGGCACAAAATAGAGATGCTGGCTGGCTGTGAGGTCTGGTGAGCCTGGTGGGCAGCCATGCTGGGGCCCTCTCAGGCTGGCTCAACACAGAGTTTAAATATGTGAATTAATATGAATGTACTGTGTGTGCAGGCTCCCTTTCCATGGGTGCAGAGCTCATCACCACCTTGGGTGTCACCTTTCCTACCTGTATGTATGGCGTTTAACCCATATTTCTCAAGAGCTGAGCAGTTGTTCATGTTGTGTGGACGGGACAGGTAGGAGCAGCACAACAGGCTGAGCTATAGCAGCAGACAGAACATTTCCATTCACCAGGTCTTGAACAGCTGTAGGAAATGTTTCCAAAGCTGCAGAGAGAATCTGATTTATAATTTAATGCAGTTGTTCAGAGGGGCCACAGTGGAAGATGACTCCTGCCACTTGCCAGCACAGGAAAGCAGGATGGGGGAAGGTCCTGCTGTGCTGAACTCCACACGGTTTTCTGGAGCAGGGGCTGACTAAGGATCAGGCCAGATGTGTCAAGATGAGGCATCCAAATACAGTAATTCTTGCTTCCTACCCTGCAGCTGTGAGTTAAAATTCAGCAGTGTGCGCAGATCATCCCTTTAGAGTTACGGTCTGTCTGAAGGCTGAAACACAGATGAGAGAATTTCTGGGAACATCCAGTCAGCATTGAATATATCAAATAAAAAAAGCAAAGTCCCCCCCTTCGTTTGTGGTATACTACAGGGGGGTGTGGGATGGTGATCAAGACTGCAGGCGGGAGGGGAAGTTAATGTATTTATACTACTCACTTAATACAAAACATGGAAATTCTTAAATTGGTGGTATTGATAGTCAAGTTAATTAATTTCTTACTAAAAAAATTATAAAACTGCAGTGACTCTGGACTTTGGCTTGTGTGTGTTCAGGACTTGCAACAATGGAGATCCTGGTCTATGACTAGAGTGCCTATTTACTGCTGTAATACAAATACTGTTGCAGGGTATATATTCTGGAGGCATATATGGTTGGACAGTGGATACTTACTGTAATTGGTGATTGCTAAGGAAGGTGTTTCTGTGCCAGACTTTCCCTGGGAAGGGAATTAATGTATGTGTAGTGATCGCTAAAACATAATTCAGCTCAGTGCAACCTCATCTGTAACTTGACATTGCTTTTGGTGGAAGTATTTGTGAGAATCTACAAAGAGTAAGTGATAACAGATTCAATTAACTTAAATTATTACATTTCTAATGTACAAATTAACAGGGCAGGAAGAAACTTCGATTGTGGTTCCAGTTTCATTCCATCTTCTTAATTGTATGTGCAGTAACACCACACCTTGACATTTGCAAAGTGGCATCAGATCACCCTGAGTTTGAAATGTGATTCCTAGCCCATGATTATGTAAAATTAAACTGCTGCATAAGTACATTGGGAATTTGACAGGACAAGCCCTGCATCAAGAGACAAATAATTAACGACTTTATGAGTGATTTCCAATTTATTAAAAAAATGACATAGGTGTAAGAGACAGTATCTTCAGCATTGTGTAGTCATACTTTTTGGTTTGTTGAGCCTATTTCTAGGTGCTGTTTTGAGCATTTCCGTCAGCTGCTTAGTAGCAGACTTAACAAAAAGGTGTACTATAAATCACTCTGGGTGTTAGAGCTGACAGCTGTAAATAAATACAGCTGACAGCTCAAATAGCTGTTCTATTGACAGTATGTGGTCTAAATGTGTTAACGAATGTGTAGACTCAGCAGTTTGGGATTAGTTTAGCAAATAAATTACAAAATAGTGCTGTGATCCAGCAAAAAGCACAATGCCTGAGTATCCCTGGTCTGCGTGCTTTGTTAATACTGTAACAGGCCTTTGTAGCTCTGTGTGAAAATACAACTCTGCAGCTAGATGCAGGGGTCCTGCTAAGTGTCATTCATCTCTTCCAGATTTCTTCTTAGTGTGGTGTCAAGGAATGTGAGCAACTGAGTGCTATGGTGAGTAAAGATGGTTTAATAATGAATGTATTTGCTTTGCAGGATCAGAGATTTCATAAAGGAAGGTAGTAACTTTACACTAGCTTTGGTTATGATTAAGGATGCAAAGTCACTGAATAGCAATAAAAAGCTGCTTTCATGCAAAACTTGAGATATTTAAATGTTTTGATTTCTCTAATGTGTTTAACAGGAATGCCTAGGTGTTGTTACTAGCCTGGATCTGTAGTACACATGAAAAAAAAGCTGGGAAGAGAGGATGAGGAAGGGGCTAGACAGTTGAAAGGATTTCAGCTCTGAAGATGAATTATAGTAATATGCTAATTATTTCCCTGCTGATCACAGCAAGAAATGAGAGAGAGAATTACATGAAGAATTATGTCATAGTTTGACGTATTTAAGGCATGGTGGTTTTTATGCTTAGAGGTTGAATAAAGCCACTGTTTATTCTCTTATATTTTAACTGTTCACAGGCAGGGTAACATGGCACAAGGTATTATGGAGTAAATAATGTGAACATGGAATGAAACTCTGGAGACCTGTATTTTAATGGAATCACAAGTATTCAAGATGTATTTTTATAGTTGTTGTGTCTAGTGAATAATTTTAGTATACAATGTACAAGTGGTAATTCTGATAACTAGTTGCAACTTTTGTTGGAATCTGTAAGCATGATTGTCAGTAGTAGCTAATTTCTGAATGCTGCCTCTCATGTCAAAACTTTGTAGTGAATGCAGTTTATTAATCCAGTCCTTATTTCCATCCCATTCATTAAATATATGATTATAGAAAGTGGCTGCTCATTCCCTTCAGTGAGCACCCATATCCACATGTTAAATGATGGTTAAATATGGTAAATATCTTTAGTTTTCCCTTCCTTGTCAGTCAATAAAACCCTGCCCAGGAGCTTTCTCAATTACAAGTCCCTACTTGAAACAATTGGAATTCTGCGTACCATGTCTCTAGAAGAAGGCTTACCAATGGCATTTTGGTTTAGTCCATGGAGCAGACGGGTATCTCTGCCAGTGAGTAAATCCAGTTTGAGTTATCACTATCACGAGAGCATTCAAAAGTGTGATTTGGCATTTCAAGGATTCCAGGAAAGGGATAAGTTGTTTTAACTTTGAAAGTTTCTTCCACTTCAGAAAGTGGAAGTCAACAAGTTTTCCTTACTTAAAATGTTCTCCCACAGAGAACAGTAATCTACTGGAGTAGCTGTTGTACTATTAATTTTTAAGGTACTTTTTTCCTGATGGAAATGCATGGAAAGGTTCCTTTAACTGCAGTACTTTGGATATTAGAGAGATCTCAAAATGTCTCAAGTAGAGTAAGTGGGTAGTATTTTTTCTGTTTGGTAGTGTAGTGCACAACTTGTATACAGTAATAAGCTATAAACAAACAATTGAGATGTGTTTTGAATGAGTAATGATGAACAAGATTTTTCTAAAGCCTTTACATACAAATTAGTTAAAAGGATACGTGTCACGCCAAGAAGTGCTTCTCTAGTCTTTTTGTTCCTTGCTTCTTGATTGGGCCTAAGTACATTTTGTAGTTCATATGTTTTCCAGGAACTTCAGATGCAGGCAGCTGTGATATATTCTTCTTTCTGGAAAATGAAGAAAGTTCTAATTTCACTCACAAACTTGTTGTGGGCCAGGGCACTGCACAAATCTTCTGTCCACCTCTGTCCAGTGACCTGCTCCAGCAATGTGTTGCATCTTAGTGGAGAATAACAGAATTTGTACTTTGCCTCTGGGTTTCTTTGCCTAGGTCCATGGTGCAAAGGCTAAGACATTGAGAGGAGCTAGAGTTCAGAGTGCAACAGCAACTGAAAAATTCTTTATTTTGCATGCATTTGCCTGCCTGATGTAATATGATTAGTCAAGGTCAGGACACTTAATTGTCAGTGAAATGGAGAGCGATTTGTTTGTTACTTAAATGTGAACTACTCCAAGACCCTTCTGTCATCAGACTGGTTTCATTGCCAAGAACACACTTTATTTCTCGTGAATATCCTGTGACATCCATCTTATGCTATGAGAATCTCCATGGGTCAGATCCTCATGGGTCAGATCCTCAGCTTGTGTAAATCTGAGTAGCTCTGTTTAAGTCACTGGTAGTCTAGTGATTTATGCCAGGTGAGCATATTTCATAAAGTTAAGAAATATTATTAAAATTAAATGTTAATTTTTATCAGTTTGTGTTATTTTTGCACAATAAAAGGAGAAATGTGATGACCATATTAAATTCTCATGTGTACTGAGTATACCAGCTTACAATCAACTTGTATGCCAAATTAAGCTGCTTGAAAACATTTTGAAATGGGACAAAAATTCTGTTTTCAATCGTCAACTTTTAAGAATTGTGAATTAAAATATATATATATATGTATGTATGTTTTTTTAAAAGGCAGTAGATGTTTCTTGGCTGGCTGTCCAGTACTTGGCTCCCAAAAGAGTAGATGGCTGCAGAGAACATGCAGAGGTGAGTACTCAGGGATGAATCATTATAGAATTTGTATTGGTGCAGCTCTCTAGGGTGTCTTGGAGGATGGCACTCCATGAACTTTTCTTCACACTGAGTAAAGGAGAATTTTAATTTATTTAACTGGTTTTGCTTTGATGATGAGTATGTTTGAGGCCAACAGGAATTTTTCAATTACTGTTTTGTTAGGTTTGCAAAATACAGGTTGGGACAGAGAAAAGGGCCTGGCATATCGAAGCATTAACCATATGGACTCTGTGTTTGTGACTTTGTTGCTCGGAAAGATACAGCCCTTCTTGCAAGTACATTCAGATTCTTTAGTCTCTTCCCCTTCTCATAAACAATTCAGCTCTGGTTTTAGTGTTTTTCTGCACAATTACCAGTATTTATAGAGACTTTTGAAAAGAAAAAAAAATGCAGTTAATTTTGAATGTAGTCATTTGCAGCAAAGGAAGAAGTGCATTGAAATTGCAGTGACTGAACCATTCACTTTGCTGAAAAGGCTTCTATTGTATTCTAGTGACTCCTAGAAGCTGCATGTGTGTGAACTGCAGTATATAGCACTTGTTAATGTTGAGAAAACAAGTGAATATGTAAATACTCCATCAGAGCATCTGAACATCTCTCTTTTCTAATGACTGAATTGTTTGTTCATAAAAAGACATTTCTTCAGCATCCCCAAAGATGGATGCTTTTGTGAAGGGTTTTTTTAATACAGCAGACATAGCCTGGAAATAGCAGGTAGAGTATGTGGAACTTTCTCAACATGCATTTCTACAAATTATTCCTCCATACTTTTAGTCCTCCGTATTGAGAAAGCTAGAAAATACCACCAAGAAGATACCTTTTGTTTCCCTGCTGCTTTTTAAAGCCTCACAGTTTTCTGAAACCTCAAGTCCACATAGGCTTTCCTTTTAATTCTTTCTGCAGGAAGGCATGTGGTTTTTACTTTCTTGTTCTCTTAATTGTCTAATGTAAAAAGAGCGGTTTGAAACTGCAACATTCTCATGCAGAAACCACTTCTTAAGCAAAAGCGTATGACTGCTTTTCACTTGGAAGTCAGTGAGAGATTTTATCCTCATCTACCTCACAACTATATCTGAGCTCCTAGTCTTTGACGAAGATCTGAGTGTTTTGAGAACTTCAAGCTTAATCCAGGAGGCCTATTGTAAACTGATTTCCCACTGATTTCAAAAGATGTTCCACATGTGAAGGCCTGATAAGATCAAGATCTTGGAGGGATTAACACTTTTAGTTTAAGAATTCACACGTTTCAGTTTAGCAGTCAGAAAAACAGACACAAGCTACTGTATAGGATTAATTTTTATTGGATATTTTTAAGGGAAGTGTCTGCTAAAGTAGAGTTTAGAACATGGTTAATGGTCCACACAATGAAAAAAAATCATTAATCAGTGTTTCATTATGCTACTAAGGCAATGAACAAAAAACAGACACTGTCAAGATAAGTAAGGGACTCCAGATTTTCAAGGTTTTGGAGTGTCTTGTGCAGATTCATCCCAATTCTGTCTTGTTTGGTCCTTTTGAACCTCTAAGACTGCACCATTTCCTGGAATTCTGCAGAAGATAAGAGAATGTTTACAGTAGAAATATTAAAATGAAAGGATTAGGAATAAAAGATTAGTGGCTTACAAGACATTTAGAATAGGAATGAAGAGAAGACAATTACCTGCTAGATGACCAGAGAAAAAACATGTGTGGAAAAGAGACATTGTCTAAACTTCCTCTTCTAAACAACAGATGGAAAGGTAATGTTTTGCTGATATTTATAAGCAATAATAAAATGTTCGAGGTAGTTTTAGCCTTCTCTCTGCATAATAATGGTCTTGGGCAAAAACAGTGGGATGGCTAATACGGAATTTGAGTAAGTTAAGAGCTGAAGTAAAAGAATGAAAAGCAAGTCCATGTGTCTTATTAGCTGTTTGTAATGCTTCAGCAGTTGAGAAGTGTTGATTTATAGCACAATCTACAGCCAAAAACATTGTGCAGTACTATATGGTATGATACTGAAGTATTGTGTTGTACAATAAGATATTGTTATTTGGAAGATCTTTTAAATGTTTGGCTTCTGTGAGTTAGAGTATCTGATCAGTGCTGTCCCTGAACAACTGTATTAGTATATTGATTGCTTCATAAATCATGTGTGTTTATTCTGGCACATTTCCTAAGGAACTGGATTTAATTCCTTCCAAAGAAAGAAACAGAAGAGTTCTGTCCTAGCACAGTGAGCTAGGGAATCTGCACATCAGCACATTCCCTGCATGCTATTCCCTAAGCCCTTTTCATGCTCGTCTAGGCAGCTTGCTTCTCTCATGGGGCAAGTTGCCACTGGCTGCAAGCCTTTTGTGTGCGTGTGTGCTTCCTGTTCAAAATGGGATACAGAAATACGGAATTATGAGACCGGTAGGTTTCTGCACTGAGCAGCCATTAAATCACACTGGTATTTCCATGGGCTGAGTGCAATATGCTTCTTCCTAAAACAGCTGCTCCTTCCTATCAGGTCCTTAACCTGCCACTGAAGATAAACAGCATCCATCCCCTTGCACACAGCCTGTTCTGGGATCTCGTGTCAGGGTAGTGACACTTGATCATTCTGTCTCCTTATTCTGCAAAACAAATACTGAACTATGTGCTGCTAGGTCTTGCATATTGTGAATGATTTCACTGAGTAGTGGAATTTCTCTTGGGAGATAACTGCTGTAAATGAGCCGATATATGTGCTGTTGATTCTCCTGTGTAGAGCTGGTTCTTTTGTCCCTGATTTTACATTTGTGTATTACAAGCGATGCTAGTGCTGCTTTACTTCAGAGTAAGTGGGAGGAGAAATAAGGGGCAGTTCCTTTCAAAATGACTGGAAATTTGTGAGTGAGCGGCAATGAGAAAGTTCCTTAGGGCAGCCTAGGTGGGTTTTTTGACTTGCTTGTGCAAAAGGAGTTGTAGAGATGAACCTGTAAGATCAGGAACCATTTCTGCCCCTAAACAGGTTGCTACTGCAAGGGTTTCAGTAAAATCACTGGAGGTACATTAATGTACCATCAACGTAAAAGAGACTCACACATCATTTACAACACATCTCGAGGAGCCTTACTCTGTATAAAAATAAGTTAATACCTTCAGCCCCAATTTTACCATCCCCATCATGATCTGCAGCTGCCAAGAAGGTCTTGGTTTCTGAGGTGGTTAACACTCTTGCTCCACACTCAAACCGCTGAAGGAAATACCTAGGAAGAATACAACTTTAATATTCTGTGAAATTCATGATCATTCTTTTATGCTGGCTGTATAATCAAACTGATAGCTATCTGTAAATAAATAATTTACCACAATAGCCAGGTCCTCCAAATACTGCTTTGTTTGACAAGCTAAATCTTAGTCATACACATTTCTGCTTTGTAAGTCCAGCCCTGACACAATTGATCCTACCCACTACCAAAATTCAGCCTCAGGGAGTTATTTTTTCTATACTGAGCATTAAAGGCAGGTATTTACTAATTTGTTTTTCTCTGTAGGGATTATCTACTTAAATACACTTTTCACAATCTGCTGAAGGTTTTATCAGCGTTTAGTATAACTTGTGCTCACATTTACAGAACAGTTCTGGAAGGAAAAAAGTGCTGATTTTTGGATAGCCTCTAAATAGTTAATACAGAAAATCCTTACTTGAGCTCATCTTCCTCAATAAAGCCACTTTGATCATTGTCGAGAATCCGGAAGATCTCCTTGAGCTGGCTGCTACTCTTTTTAGACATCCCACTGATCTGAAAGAATTTTTTGGGACTAAAGGAATCTGGAGCTGAAAATAAATTAATACATAAATTAACTCCAGACCACTGGTTCACTGTTCCTAAATGGTCTGAGGATGCTGCTTTGTTACATTTTAATTGTTCTAAACATGAATGATAGATAAAGCCTGTCAAAGAATAAATTTTGGCATACTGCACCATACCCTCCTAAACATCAGAAAAAATCACATGGGGGCTAAGTTACAAACTGACAATATAAACCAGTCATAAACAAATACACTGTGACAGCTAAGTAAAGAGATTACAGAAATCTGTTTACAGTATGCGCTTGTTCAGTATTCCTTTGGGACTGAATTAAATTTGCCACGTGTTACCCAAAATAATAGATTTTTAGAGTTTTAATTGTTTTCTCACCTTGGCAGTCCCGCAGAGCAGCAGCAATATCAGAAGGGCTTAGAATGTCTGTAAGGCTCATTTTAAACCTGTGCAAAATAGTATATTGCAAACAAATTTGTGAATGCAAATGCATCTTAGAACAAATGGGGTTTTCTGTGTTTCGAAGAATACTATATGGCTAACAAGACTTCTAAGGGTAGATGAATCTAATCGATCAAATCAACATCACTGCTATTCGTAAACAAATTAGAAGATTTAGTAAATTACTTCCTTAAAAATAGCAGTGCTGAAATAATACTTTTTAATGAGATGGATTACATAAATGATGTTGTGAGTTGATAAATTTTTTATAATTTACCTGCATCCTATTTAAGTACAGCACATTTGTAAACTCTGTGTAATCATTAATCTAATAATTAGTCTTACTGGAATGCATGTCATCTTGCAATACAAATAACAGTATATGCAGTGGAAAAAAGAAAGTCAAGAAGGTTTGCTTCTGTTTTCTCCCCCAGCAGCTCTGAAGAATAAAAAGAAAACTGATACTTATCTATGTAAGGTCCATCCATATGTAATTCCAGCAATTCAAATAAAAATCTTAGAACAATTCTTGTTGTACTTACTACTGATGCATCTCTGCACAGTAATGTAATTTAATTAATGTCAAGTCAGCTGCTCACCTTTATAGTTTTCTCAGCTAAGTAAAGGAAAAATAGCTGAGGAGATACCAGGCAAAATAGTAATGTTGGCTCTGGCTTGCCATTCTGGCTTATAAAGGATTCAAAAGGTGACAATAACCACTACTTAGGTTACTGTTTCATGGATCAAATGTTTGATTTGAGACCTAGCTCAAATTTCTTCCTTAACTAATTAAACTTTTCTATTTATATCCTAAGATAATATGGACAAGAAGAACAGGTTTTTTTTAATAAATCCACTTGTGCTTAATTAAGTAAAACTCTGCCATCCAAACCTAGCCTTTCAATCCCCAACAATGCTAAAGATTTTCAGTTAACCTCTGGACCTTGAAAAGAAACTGGAGGTGTTCAAGGAACGTGTGGACGTGGCATTGCAGGACATGGTTTAGTGGGCATAGTGGTGTTGGGTTGATGGTTGGACTTGATGATCTTGCAGGTCTTTTCCAACCTTAATGATTCTGTGATTCTGTGATAATTTGGTTTCCCTAAGTCTGTTGATCCTTTGGAACGTATAAAGGAAGTTGGAGATGAAAGATCAGAGGTGACAATGTGTCATTCTGACAAAGATAACTTGTCACTAGGATAGAGGGAAGCATGCTATGATTTGGGGTGATCTTTATACAGTAAACTTCATTTCATATTTCCTGACCATTTTCTAAATTAAAGTGCTGTCCCTAATCAGGGGTAGAACAGAAACCAATGCCTTCAGTGGCAGGAAAACTCTGAAACTAGGCAAATCTGAATAAGCTAATCTTGTTGTCTGTATTCCTTGGAATATTATGTATAATCAGATAGCCTACTTAATAATCTATTTTGAGTATTTTAAGTTTCTTGGAATCAATAATAGACTTGAAGTTGTGGGAATCAGACTTTGTTAGTGTGGAGATGGATTTCTATAGATTTTACAACACACGCTCTCACAATCTGTTTCCTTAATATGAAATTAAAATTGTAGGTGTAAATAAGTGGGGGTTTATTATATATTTCAAGAGCATTAATTTTGGAAAAAAAACTTAAGAAAAGTGGGAACAGGAGATGGGAGGTTTTCCTTCTCAGACAAAAATCTGTTTCCATCTTTAAGGGGGTTTATGTGGACAAAATTCTAGGATGAAGACCAATAAAATACACATGTATTTGCATAGCAGTCTATTATGGTATCTAAAGTAACATTGTCCTAATACATGAGCATTGTTTTATTTTTTAATGAATGGAAATAGCATGGTATGCTGAACAAGTAATATTTTTATAGTAGCAGAAGTTACAAATTATGCTGTAGAGTAGAGTAGTTATATATCTAAGCCTTGGTGTAAGTTAATGGACTATAGTGGGTTTACTCCTGATTGGTTTAAGGACAGTGAGAAAAGTGTCAAGCATAGTAATTGCTCCATAGCACCTGCTTGTCTGAATTTGGATAGAGAAATACAAGGTATAATTAACATGAAAAAGCAGACATAATTTAATGATACTTTTACCTTTTTGGCTGTCTCTTTTTTACACAAAAGAAGGTGGCATAAATCACAAATAATCAGACTTACCTTTAATCCCAAATATCAGCTATCTAGTAATGAAAGAATGCTGTCTTCTTTCTCTTTCAGTAGGGAAACTGTTTATAGTAATCTGGAAGAACACTTTCCTATTAAACCTAAGAACCGTGGGCTGCTGTAAATTAGTATTGTCTGATTAAAACAAATTGAACAATGCTGCTTTGTACAAATTGAAGATCTGATCTCAAGTCTTTTGGTGTTCTTTCCGTTTACCTTCTTCGTTCAGTACTATATATTCATATTGCTTTCTGTCTGAGATTTGCATGATATTATGATCTATCAGACAGTGGCAGTGGGAATGAAGCACATACTGTGCTTTCTACAGTATCATCCTGAAACAGCTTTCATCCTTGTAGGTACCTTTTTGCACTCTGTTGTGATTTTTTTCCTTTATGATCATCTCAAGTTGACATGAGTTTTAACAGAAGATTTTTTTACTGATTCCTCTTGACATTTTTACTGCCAAGATGTTTCTAGAGAAAAGGCTTTTTTTAGACCTCTGTGATAGTGCCATAGATGTTACTTTATAGTAGGCTTCCTTTATTTCTGCTTGCTCCTACACACTGCTCATTGAACTGCTTGCTTTGTTTAAATTTTTGACTTGCCATACAGCACTAATTACTGAAAGCTAATGAGAATGAGGAAATTAAAATGAAGTAGAGGAAAATTATGAGATCAAGGTGAGCATATAATACTAAAGCTCAAAATATGTCTGCAACTAATTCAGGCATTGTATTAAAATATAAGCACCAAATGCTCGAAGAATGGCATCTAGTTACCTCATACATTCTGGCATGGCGCATAGGGTGCTGAACTGGTTTTACATGTATTCAACAGTAGTAAAGTAGCCAGGATTAGTATTATATTAAAATATGATCTCAAATGAAAGTGAGCTAATTGTTACAGTAAGTTCACTATTATTGCTTACGAAGGGATCTTTTAATGTTTGAAATTCAACACTGACAACAAAAGTGATGCTAATCCTGGCTGAAAGATGGTTTACAGAAGCTGAAAAGAGCTGAATTTCAGAATCAAGTTGATGTCACTGTATATTGATACAGATGGGAATCTAGGGTTACTGGGTTTTATTTATTTATTAATGACACTTCATCTGAAGTACAGGTTTCCCTCTACTACAATTAGAATGAAATAAACAGGGATGAGTATATTATAAAAGGGATGTTTCAATTAGATAATCTATTTTACAGCTAAATTGTCTGCCTGTTTTCCTTACTTCTGGGGTATGTGTTAGCTTAGGTGATTGTAATCACTTTAGGGGTTCAAAAACTGAGATCTATAAAGAAATTTTCTAAAAGATATTATGCAAGCAATGTAATGCTATAAAGAAATGTTCAACCAGAACAACAGCTGCTAGGTAATGGGCAGTTAACAACAGTGCAAAATCTGGTACAGAATCAGAGTATTGCACAGTTTCCAGGAACGTTTAGCACTTGTTCCTATGAGATTCAAGAAAAATTATGAATTTTTTGTTTATTTATTTGGTTTTGGTTTTTTTGTTCCACTAGGGACATCTGAAAGTGCTATTGAGTCGTTCATCTGAAGATTTATGTACTTGTATAACTTTACTTCTGTTGTTTTCCCCAGAGGTGTCTTTATGCACAGTATATACAGGAATATTAAAGACTTTTTTTTTTTTTTTGGTTTCAGACTTCCAGAATTAAACTTGAAGGTGTAGTTCTGAGAAATACGGAACATTCATATTGATAAGTTCTTGCTAGAAATCTAAACATATAAAACAACTGTTTTCAAATCAAGTACCATTCATTTCTCTAATAAGCAGAGGAAGGTTGTGTTTTGGTAAATCATTGACAGGTTGTGGACTAGTCTTGTACTCTTTGTGTTCTGTTTGGTGTAAAGTACAGAGATAATTAGCAGTGGCAATCAAACAAAGACATGACTTCAAGCAGATGCAAAAGAAACATCAGCAGTTGTCCCAGGTGAGAACAGAGGAGAGGTGTTAACCTGAGACCAACTACAATAGTGTAAAGAGACGCTATAGCAGTTGTTCTAAAACCCATACAACTCCATCTGTCAGCCCTGGTTGTGTTAGGGCCAGAACAATTGTATCATGATCCTGGATAACAGATTCTGCCTTTGTAATGAGTTTGGAAGTAACTAAAATAGATACTCTAATCTATGTGGTTGATCATTAATGGTGATGTCTCAATGGTAATGGCAGAGAATCTTAGTGTGAATATAGCTATAATTATTGAAAAGGGCCTTTACAACAAAATAAGTTATGGCCTGCCACTTCAAGTTGTCTCTTAAGGCACATGCTTTAATCATATAGAAATAATTACAGAATCCAATTTGAATGGTTGCTGGGGCCATAGTCTTTTACCATATTTAACAGAGAAGTTTAAAACATGGTTTAGTATTTGACTTTTTTGGCACTGTGCATTATTACAATGAAGGGTGAAATCCAGGCCTTGGAAGCCTCAGTGACAAAGCTTTCTTTTCCTGCAGCAAGTAGAGAATATTACCCAGAGCACGGAGCAGAGATCTGGACTGTAGAATCCAAGATACAAGATACATCCTGTAGCACTGTGAGTCTGGAGTTAAACGAAGACAGGTACTTCTCTCATATTAGGAGAAATGTCTTGTGTACTTTCCCCAGTTTAAATTATGTCCTTATCATTCTGTGTAAATGAGATTGATTTCTGTTTGAAAACGATAGCAGAATAGACTAACATAACTGATTAATGGAGTAACTAATTCATAGAGATTGGTCCGATCAGGATATTTTTTCACTTAAAAAGCTGTACTGGAAGATCTCTGCTAGCATTTGATATGCTATGTGTTTGTCTTTAAATGCACTTGCAAGCGCCTCTGTGACTCAGTAACACAATTTTCTGCCTCTGACCCTAAATGTAATTGTCTAAGATGTTTCTCTCTGCTGTCAGCATTATAGACAGTGTCAGTTGAAGTGATCTTTAGAAGCCTAAATTGTTCAGGTTTTCTGTGTATTTTAAGAATAACTATGCCCTAAGGTTGGAGGCTGTGAAATCATCTGGATGCTGCCTTTTGTGACATGTAAAAGATATGTACAGTGGTACTATACGGTTACCTAAGGCTTTTTGCATGTGCCTGTATTTCGCTATGACCCACAGTGTAAGAAGCCATGGTAAAGTAAAGCAAATAGCACTGAAGTGGTTCCAACTATTTCTATATTCACTGCCTCTCCTCATTGATGTGAGTGGGATTTCTGTCATTAATTTCAGCAGTAGGAGGATGTATAACCCTTAGTGAGGTATAAAGTAAAAATACCCTATAATTAGAGTTAACCTTATAATAAGTAATCATTAAAAGTCACTTGTTTAACAGAAATACCCTTCTAAATAAAGGAGAAGCAGGGGTCTAGATTCAGACAAGCACTTAAAGCACATACATAGGTTGACAAAAGGCAACCACCTATTTAGGGACTCTGGTGGAAAGGGTTGGATAGAAACATTTGGAGAATACAGGCCGTGGTCACAGACTCCCATATCTATGATTCCGGAACAGTGTTCTTCACTATAAGGGAGCTGTGTGGCAATGTATATTTATGATCATGCAGCGGTCTTTCCAGCTATGGCCTTACAGGCACAATTTGAAGAGCTTTTTTAAAGCACGTGATAAGCAGTTACAGAAATTTCACAGTACCTGACAGCCCGTGTGAGTGAGAGACAGGGAGGAAAAGAAAGTACGTAAGTGTATTCTTGTAGACAGAAAACATAATTTTCTCCAACAATCTGCTCAGTAGTAATACTGAAAGAAGGAAAGGTCTAAAAACGTCTCTAGTCACAAGCTCTTCTTAGCTTTCTGAAGTGATCACTGAAGCTGATGTCAGACTTACCTTGTCATTAATTTTTTACTGTTCTTAATGGAATGGTAAGTGGTGAAATTGTCTTAGATTTGTAGACCTAGCAGGCTAATCAGTGTGGAAGTGAGTGTGGTTAAATAAAGGAGCTGCCTACTAACTCAAAAGTTATCTGAGCTGTTTGTGCCTTTCTCGTTTAGCCATTAATGTTGGTACGATGCTTGAAGATGCTCAGGTGACCATATCACTTGGTGAAAATATAAAACATAGTATCAACTGAGATACATAGCATCTTCTGACAATAATGAGAGCTTTTAGCCCTGCAATCAGACTGCAGTTACTAATTCCTCAGAATTCTTTTGTTTATTGCTCTCCAGAGATGATGTTGAAATCATAAATGTGAATTTGTTTGACGGATAATTCTTTTTCATTGTTAAGGAAAAATCTACAATATTAGGGCCTGATTAATTTATTAGAGTTAATGGAAATATATTTTTGGTGAACTTACAAGGCATGGACACATTATTGAGTATTCATTCAAGTCCTGTAGATTGCTTTAATTTTGTGTAATATGATGATTTCCCCAACACTGTATTGATGTGTCCTTCCTTCTCCATAATGTCTTATCATAAACGTGTTATGCATCAGAACCACTATAGCATGAGCAGATAATTTTGAAATGAAGATTTTTGATCTGCAAAAACTGAAACATCTTAAATAGCTCCAACAAATACAGACAAACACAGTATGAGACAGTCATTGTACAGGTTTTTGCATGATTAATGCCCAAGAACAGACTTCAAGAGTTCCAAATTTGTCAAAAAGAGTACATAGGAGTAACTGTCGTGTTGGAAGTACAATGTTCTGGATGGTTAAAGCCATCTAGATTTTTAAAAAAGCTGTTTGGATGTCTGTTTATTTTTATCACATACGTAAGCCTAAAAAAGTCCTATATGCCGCATTGTCTAGTTAGGTACTGTTAGCAATTAGTTCATTTTTGTAACCTAATTTGATTGCTATGTGTGTTTGTATTATGACAAAATCGCGATGACATCATCACACTCTTACTTTTCAACCAGAACACTAACTTAGTGCACAAGCTGGGTGAACTTCAGTTAATGAGCAACTGCTCAGAATTTTGCATTCTCTTCATTCCTTATTTCCAGCTTGCTATTTCAATCTGTCTGTAAAGAAAAAAAGATTAATTTCTTAGCAATCTTTTTTTATGATGCTCTTAATTTTATTATACTTTCTTCACAAACATTTATGCATTTATTTTTACAACCCTGTGAGATGTGGGCATTATGTTATCCTCAGTTTTGAGATAGAGAAAAGCAGCAGAACATTGATTACTGGGGCAACATGCCCCAATTTGCCATTATGGAGCACCAGGGACTCGATTTTTCAAAGTGCTTTTCACCTAGTTCTATCCAAAACACAGCTCCCTTTGCTTTCAGTTGCATTTGTGAGGGTTGTAAAAACACATCTTCTCTAATTAGACTTCTGTGCAAAACAAACAACTTACAATTGTGGTAACAATTAATGCTCTTGACATTGATCTTGCAAGAACTCATTTTAGCATAAATCATGTTGATATGATTAAAGGGTACCGAATCTCTGTTCTGGCGCTCTGTGTGCAGACCGTCAAGTCTCATACTGACAGAGAGGGGAACTCTGGGCTCCTGACCCTGTGCAGGTAGACTCATGTCTCGCGCCTTTGTATCTCTGTGCCATGGTGTGCAACTTGCCAAGTACAGCTTGTAGGCTGGATATTTAGTGCCATATGGATTGCACTAAAGGGCATTCAGTGTGCAAAGTGGACCCAACAAAAGGTATTTATTCCCCAACTGCGAACTAGCACCACAGACCTTCTCTGAGACCTCCATCCTGCTCCTAAGATCTGAGGCATAGGGTCCCCTCCTTTGGATAACAAAATGTTAGCATTCTGTGTTCAGAAATTATTTTATCTGGCAAAACTGAGTCATCAACAGAAGTGGGCAGGTGGGAGGCGGGATACTAGAAGTATTCTGACTTGAATTAATTCAAGCAGATAGAATACTGTTTTAACTTCTTGTAAGTGGAACAATAGTGCCATCAGGTGGGCAGGAAGGTGAGTGATTCCTTCGAGAATTTTGAATCTATTGCTATTTCAGTAATCTAGATTAATCTTGGATCCAGTTGATCTTATATTAAAATTGACAGATTAATTATTGCTAGGGCCTGCCATTTAAATAGTGTATGAAACATAACCAGTTGCATAAAGAATGACATAAAAACATATGGAGCATTAAATACACCTCTTGATTAAATACCACTGCTACCAGTTACCATAACTGGGTTTTACAGCTGGACATTTTGTTAATTCTAGTTTTTTACAACAGGTGCTAGCTATTTATGCAAATGTTAAAAATTAAATGGCCCACAGAGATGCTTTTAATTTCTCCTTCTCTTAATATTTTTACTAGTATCTTTAGTGCCCAAAATTCAAATGAGCAGCATGGATTCCAGTTCAGTCTCCCAGTGGTATAAAGACCTTCTGCTTAAAACATTGGGGAATGTTGTTTAAGTAGTGCTTGCACTACTTCAAATGTTTTCCAGCAATATGAAATCACTTGCCAGCAATTGTTCATGACCTTCCAGGCTACAAAATGTGTAAATAAACAGTAGGCTTGCAATAGGTAAGATTGTTTATGGCACAGATATCTTGGTCATTATCTTGACTACTTGTTAAGATTTGACCAAAGCTTGAAACTCTGAAAGAGAAATGAAAGAATAATAAAATGGGACCACGTTTTGTAATTGCACAGTCAAAAAAGTACTTTCTTAATTTTTACAGTTAAAATGGGAAACTAATGATACTTCCTCTGATAATCATTCCTTAAAGGTAGCACATTGTATACTTATAATAATAGATACTTAAGACAAACAAAGTGTTGCATTTAAGTGTCACATTGTACCATAGTTCAATAGTAAAAAGCAGTAGAATTATATACTGAAATTTTATAAATATATCAATTTAGATTCCAGTCCTGAAAAAATCTCTGTAGGTGAAAAAGGGGACTGACTACCTGTAGCCAAGGGCAAAATATAGACCAGCTCTCATGTTAGATCCTCTCTACAATACAGAGCAGATCTGAGCACCTCAGAATGAGATCCATAACATCCAATGTGTGGAGCAGGGCAGCTACCTAGAGCTAGCCATTAGGAAGTCTCAAAGGCAGATACTACTCCATTTAATAAAGGCAGTCTTACATCCACTCCAATTTTACCATCTCAGTCACTACCACCTGCTGCCAGGAATGCCTTGGTCTCAGCATCAGTCAGAGCTTTGGCACTGGCTGTGAAATTCTGCAGGAAAAGTCTGTTAAAGGTGAGAGAACAAATGAGTGAGACATACTCAGTACCAAAAGCATTTAGAGTTTGTGAATGGTAATAATTGTAAAATTCCAAGCCTGATTCAATTCTTGAGACTATTTCAAAAGCTCTTTGTAAATAATTTTGAATTCAATGGCAAAACTTCCTCTAACTTCAGTGAGAATAAGGGTAAGAAAGTAACAGGATGTTGCATCACAACATGTAAAAATCCTTGATGAAATTTTAGTTTCATTGGATTAAAAAGGCAAAATTGAAACTGACTCCGTAGTGGCAGGATTCATCTTCCCTCCTGTGTTATCGTCCTTCCTTTCTCCTAAGATGTAGACTCTTAAGAGTGACAAGAATTTTTCTAACCTTACTTTTTAACTTCAAAGTCAGAGGAATATGATCTGGAAGATAGAAGTCATGTGATAGAAAGAAAGATGAGAGAAAAATAGCCCTTTGAATTTAGTGTAGTAAAAAATCTTGCAATAATAAAAAGCAAACTCCAGCAGAACTGCTATTTTTATCTTTAGAGTCTGTCAGTTATCCCTACATGAAACAAGTATTTTCAGTGCTGTCAGATTGTTTTCTCTTTGTGATCCAGCCTTTCCTTCATTATTTGTCTTACACACACAGGATTGTCTCTCATCCAAAGAGACAGAAGGAAAGGGAGTGTTTCTGATCTTACTCTGCATTTTTAGACAATAAAACACAAGCCTGTTGGTAACTCATTTTTTTATTTACTTACTCCAGTTCATCTTCCTCAGTAAAGCCACTCTTATCCTGGTCAAGAATTGCAAAGACTGTGGTGAGCTGGTCTTTAGACTTGGAGTTGAGACCCACTTTGACAAAAAAGGTTTCGTAATTGAATGAACCAGCAGCTGAAATAAGCAGGAAGAGATGAAGAAAAGTAGTTAAAGATCTGGAACAAAAAGAAAAATTAGCTTTTTGGTCAAAAAGCAGCAAACTGTTCTGCAGTACAGTGAGGGTTATTACAAACCGCAATCAACAATCTTTGATTTTCCTGAGATTATTTCAGATTACTGGGATTTTTCCATCAATGATCTCTCAAACCTAGGAAGATAAATATTGACTGTGGTCTTCATCATGCAAGAACATACATTTGTAAATAGATACTTCACTCAAACGTAAATTCACAGGACTTGATGATAAATATTGTGCTTGTATTGAAATCGGCAGGAGTTTTATCATTATTCTCTGAAAAAAACCAGGATTTCAGCCTCTGGATTTTTTCATACTTAAAATTGCTGCAATGCAGAAGTGATGATGAGTGCCTGTACCTTGGCTGGCAAAGATTAAAACTTGCATATGTTCCATTACCTTGCCTCCTTTTTCTCTTTTTGGTAAAACAATTAACAGGAACATCTTACCATGTACCCTGGAGAGGAAATGAACATTATACTGTCTAGTTCATCCTTTCAGGCTTTTGTTTCCATTGGAATTGGGACGTTGGGGTAGTGAGGACAAAGGAATTTGATAGATAAACTGAAAAGCCAAATTTTAAACGTAAATGTTACCTGGACAGCTCTGTAGGCCAGCAGCAATTTCAGCTTCTGTCAGGATACCAGCAAGAGCCATGTCAAAGCTACTGTAAAATGAAAAATAATATTGGCTGGAGTTCATACTGATCTTGCTCTATCAGGCTTTGATGCTGCCCCATGAGGACAGCCAGGTTTGATTAGTGGGGCAGTTGCAACTTAGGTCCCAGGGCAAACCAGGGGAGCTGCCCTCCAGGAGCCAGCTGTTCCATCCTTTAGTTCAGATACACGTAGTGCATCTGGCTTGCTGTTATCTCTAGTTAAGTCTTCAGGAGCACAAGCTGAAGACAAACCCAAACATATTTATAGAACTGCATGGCATTTGGTGATCTTTGGTTATTTCCATGCACTTTTTGTGTGGATTATTGTGATGTCTTCAAAAGCTCCAGAGGAGAGATTGATCTCACCTTGCCACTTAGTTTTCCTCAACCTAAGAACAGAAAAATCTGTAAGGTAGAAGATCTACAGAGTCCTTTTGATTTAAATTCTTTCTCAAATGACAGAGATAAAGACTTATATAGACCTTAGTTAAGTCCTCTCGACCTTTTACAGAAGTCCTAGAGCCACGTGGTGACTCAGATACCCCAGGGGATAAGTGACAGTGCCTGACAAGGCCTGCTAGCTAATCAGATTGATATTTATATCCCAAAGGAATGTGCATGGTGTTTTAGACAATACATAAGGTTTAGTGCCGTACAAAGTAAATCCTCTCAGCTTGCACCCATTTTTAGTCTAGTGAATGATTTTTGATCTGTGAATGAAAAAATGCAATTTTTTTTTTAATTGTGTAATGATAGCAACAAAGGGACCTCTTCATGGTAGACTTTGACTTTTAAGGGCCCGATCCTGGTAGGAATTACCCATGAAACATTACTCCTGCAATTGCTCTAATAGTTTTCAAATAGTATTTGTAATAGATATAGCTGACATACAGGTAGAATATCACAGGTAAAACTTTTAATTTTAAATCAGCCCAAAGTATTTTTAATAAGCTGATATATAAGCTTTGGTTACCCAATCACTGAGATATGTACTTTAGACTATAAAAGCCTAATACTGAAGACATTTGCTCAGTATTAATTCATTGCATGGTGCACATTTTAAATAATAATATTTTAAAATCACCATTCATAGAATGAAGGTTGTCAGTTGTTCAGCAGCACACAGGAGTATGCATCAATTAATGGTAAGGAGTGAAACTGAGCAGTGAAATCTGTGATACTTGGTTCGTTCTTTCTGTACTGAAAAAATAAACTTCTGTAAGGATTCAAACAGTAGCTAAGCTCAAGCTGCAACTTTTCTCTTACTGATTATTAACAGGATCTTCCTCTCGGCTATTTCATGAAATCTGTTGGAACTTAATGGCCTTGAGAATGGCTGAAATTGGCCAATGGTGTAAAAAGCCATTTGGAGAGCATTTCACACCCACACATACATAAATGTGCACGGAGTATCATTGTAGATTTAAATAATATTTGAGTAATGTAATTACATTTAAAATAAAGCCTAACACTTGGTCAATATAGCATAAAGCTGCTGTCTTTTCTTTCAAAAATTATATACATGAAAATATAGACAAAGCCTCATCTTGCACATCTTGGTTTTGCTTCATCATTTCTTCAAGAGAAGAATGCTTAGAGAAGCACTAGCTATATTATTCTAAACCCATGCTGTGTGGTAAATTGAACATTGTGAAAGCGAAGTTTTCTAGACTATATAAAATCAACTGAGCAAGTTACTTTTAAAGGCATTTTATTCTGAACTGGTGGATATATAAACTAAATGATCCAGTCTTTCCATTTGGGAATCTAGCTTTGCTTTTGTTTCAGATTCCTAGGAAATAATCAAGAGTATGGCCTAGGATCAGAGAGGATCTGATAATTGTGTCAGAATTACTGAACATTCAAGAAATAATCCTTGTGAGAAGACCACATTGAGATTACAAAGCATTTATCGATAAAAGTTTTTGAGTATTTCTGTGGCAAATTAGAGCTTGCCTGTAGATGGCACCAAAGACAGTCAAGCCCAGCCATGAAATCTCTCCGGGACAATTTACGGTGAGAGAAAACCAAGGAACTGAGAATAAGAACAGGTTAACAGGTGGGCGTTCATAAGCAAGGAAGAGAAGAGGAAGGAACAGATACTTAAAAGAAAAAACGTGTAGTCTACCAAATAACTCGAAAGACTGGAATATAAACAGACTAAATTGAAAACTCAGAAATAATTCCAGAGGACTTTCCTTTAATGATGATTAGGAAGAACAGGTTGTTTTGTCTGTCTAGCAAAACCAGGTTTTACTGTGTTTATTTTTATGCTGGCTAAATATTAAAGTCTGTTAGGGAGATCATTGCAAATACAAGATCAGTTTGTTCTGGAAGCCTGGGAGTTAGAGCAGAAAGTTAGTGTCTAGGAAATACCAGCTGATTAGTATCTAGTTGTGATGAAACTGATGTGATTCCCTTTGAGTCAAGTAATTGCATAGGCTACTTTGACATAAGTTCCCCTTTGAACTTAGGGTCAGTAAGTCAATATCTTTGCAACTGCAGGGGAAGGCATCGTCTAAGAGTACTTTCTTTTCATACTGTAACTGATGCGGTGATCTGAATTTCTTTCCTGGAGCTTGATATACAAAACCTCTGATTTTCTCGTTTTCATGAGTGTAGGACATGCTGATAAGCAAATCAAAGGTTACGGAGCAGCCATATCCCAACTGCTAGATAATGTGCTCTATAGGCCTTCAGTACAGAAAGTGTACCAGAAAGTCCATACCAATGTAATGGTATCTTTGTGTGCTTGCAAGCAAAAGTAATATGGAAATTAAGTTTCATAAAATGTGAACAGTTTAAATCAGTTCATATTCCACAGCATCCACTTATTAAAATGTTTTAAAATATATGAACAATTAAGCATGAAAATGTTAGGTATATGTCTGTTCAGGGATTTAGTCAAGATGTATCTATTTCAGTAACCCATTCCAGGAAATGAATCCAGCCTTGGCCCCCTCTGCCCACACTGTTTGTGTGAAGACTTCAGGCGCCTCTGATGATGCTGCATCAAAGATTTTCCACATGGGCTGGCTGCTAACTCAAAGAAGAAACTTTACCAGTCTATGTCTGCAATGAATGTTCTGACATCCCCTTGCCCTTTCTGTACTTTCTTACTTGTTAGAAGATGACTGTGAGATTTTGAACAGTTGGAGAGCTGAAATTGAATCTGAAGTTTACAAATGGTTCTAGGTTGGGATTTCCAAAGGAACATGAAGTTAGGAGGCAGCCAGCTTCCACTAAATACCAGGAGATTTTATCTTATGCATGATTCTGATCCTTTACCAGGACAACCCAAAATTTCAGTTTAAGGGCGATGACGGATTCAGTGGCTAGAGCAGTAGGGTAGGTTTGGGATATTGGGTTCAACACCCTGGCCCTCTATATCCTTTTTCTAAGAGCTTGTGTAGGACAATCAAATTTTTTGTGTTTAGTTCCCACTACGTCTTTATTTCACAAGAAGTATTGGGAGGATTAGAGATTATACTGCTCATACAGGGTAATGAGGGGACTGAGGTGTGTCTGAGAACTCACAGTCTTTGGACTCAGTGGAACTCAGATCAGCCACTCACATTTTGGGTTGCTCTTTTATTGTCTTAAGTAAAGGTAAAGTATATAAACAACATTTACTTTATCCTGGGAATTATGACGCAGTATTATACTGAGTAGGACAGTCTTACTCTAAACCTGAGGACAGGTTATCAGTGTGATAATACAGGGTGTTAGATCCTTTCTGATTTGATGTAGCATAAACAATTTCTAACAGAATTTTGGTTTTTAACAGTGTACTCAGCAGTGTTTTATTTGTGCACTTCATTCATAAAAGTTTGATGCAGAGGATTCAATCCTTACTTACTAGGTTGCCCAGAGAGGTTATAGAACCTCCATCCTTGAAGATACTCAAACTCAGCTTAGAGCAAAGTGCCCTAAGTTGGCCTTCTGAGGAAGTGATTGGACCAGAGACCTCCAGAGATCCTTTCCAGCATGAATTACTCTGTGATTCTACAGTTTAATTGTGGTAACATTGTGATATCACCATTTGTCTCTTTACTACTTCAGATGGCATCCACAGAGACACCCTGCAATCAAAGGTTTTCTCTAGTGCAATGACATTGTCAAGTTCAGAAAACACTCTGTGCTACTCCCCAAGAAAATTGAAGGCTGCCACTGTCTGAACTTAAATTCATTGAAATTAACCTTCCAAGAAAACTTTACATTTTTGGAATTTGTTTCCTTTAGATGGAAAATATTCTCTTCTAGTTTGGTTAGCTCTAAAAATGTGGATCCGAGTGCCAACAGAAGACTTAATAGGGACTAGGCGGGGTTTTTTTGCTGAACAGTCTATGGGCTTTTTTTAAATTGGGGAGTTACTGGAGTTTTATTGTAATTCCTTCTAATGAAATGGCTGGATGATTTTAATAAAATTTTAAACTCATCTTCTTGCCATGAGTTACTGTTTAAGAAGAACAGATTTTCTCGTAAACAAAATTCTCGAAGTTTTACATAAAGTTGCAATATACACAAGAATTGCCTGATTCTCAGAAGTACTTAATTCCCCCTTGTGGCAACAGAAGGCAGTGATGTGCAGTTGTTTACCATCTCTGAAATACAGGATAGGCCACTATGTAGTCTTGCATTTCTTGCATTCCACCTGAGACTTTCAGATGTGCAAGGAATGCAGTATCAGGTCTGTCACTTATGGTATTTTATGTGCCATCTGCTTGTGAACTAGTGGCGTGATATTTTAGTGATTAGCAGTGTGAAGAGCTAATGTATATATTACATCTGTATATTGCTGCAGGTCTGGATTGCTCTGGGTTTTTTTCTTCAGCAGATAGGAAAATGAGTAAGGTAAAAGGAACCAATAGAGTCTCATCATTATGCAAAATATTTCAGTGCTGCAATTAACAGCAGCTATAATTTAAGCCCAGATTTAACATCAAAGGTGGTGGGGAGAGAATTAGGATTTGTATTCATTATAATTCTGCCAAGGCTTCAGTGAGTCTGATTGCTAGAACTCCTCTTTTGCATTAGCCGTATTAAATCTGCCAAACAGCTCTCTTACATGCCTGGGTATGAGTGTGCTGTACTTGCCTCACATAATCATCTCGCAATTCATGGAAATGCCAACATTGAATGTTACATAAAAGTTCCAGAAGGCTTTGTTTCTGCTCTTCTTCAAAACAGCTGCCAAATTATGTTATAATTACCATACAGTTTCAGCAGGGAGTATTAAAATGACAGTCTACTTGTGAGCTGGAACCACGTCATGGTAGATGGGAAAGGAGACAACTTAATGTTGGTGGGGAAATTTCCAACCCACTCAGCCAGAAATGCACAACATCTACTCAGTCTATTGAGCTCTGCATTTAACCATAAACATTATTTACTTTGTCCATTAATGAAGACAATGCTATAACTAGCTCTAAATTCTGTAAGACACTTATCAAAGGAAAGACTAGTTCTTAGTAATTTTCAGACTTAAGAAAATTGCTAGTATTCTGGATTATATAGATGATTATTCATATAATAAATGGAAAAATTGAGTAATGGCCATTATTTAGCAACGTAACAGAGCTTTAAGGTAATCAAACAGCAAGATGGGCTGCTGTTTCATCTGTAGGAAACACAGAAATTCACAGATGTGGCAAAGTATTATTGTTTTGTACATATTAAGAGATAATAACCAACATGTGCATGATTCACAGAAAAACCTGCAGGCCTGTGGCCCATGTTGTCAGGGGACTGTGACTTGTGACAGTGTCAGAGTTGGGATTAGACCCTTCTCCTCTATCTCACAGCTGCCTTAGATTTCATGAAAGATAAATCTTCTTAAGGGAGAGTTACATTTTAGGCCATAAACACTTTCTGACGATACATGCTGTAGCCTAGTACTTAATTTTGTAAAATTCCCCACAAACTTATTCCATGCTCTGAGCTGTCTGTCAACTCCTCTTAAATTGTTTTCTTATATTCTCAGGGTTGGGACTTAATATAAATTATTTTTAGCTATCTTGTTAGCATTGCTTTTCCTCAAGGATCAGAGAAATAAGCAGAAATAAAACTCAATGAAATCAATGCAGTTAAGCCTTAAAAGATGTCATATTGTTTAAGATCATCAAAACCGTGTCTGGTGAGTCAGCATGGTCAAGTATGAGGATGGAAAACCTAAATAAAATTTAAAAAGCAGCTTTTTCCCCCCAAGATTTTTTTTTTTATTATTATTTTTTTTTCTCCCCTCTTCTAGCCACAATTTCAACATTATGAGTGGCTGAAAATCACAAAGTGCCTTCTTTACAATGGAAATGTAACAATACCACGTGACCAAAACATCTGTACATTGCAAGATTTCTCAGTAATCCGGTGTGTGAACTTGATGTATGGGGAATTGTTAATGCCTGAAACAATATAAAAATGTACAAACACATGCTGAGTGCGAAGTGCTTGTTGGACGAGGTAATTGGAAGAGTCACACCAAGGTTGCCTTTGGTCTAATGCTGTTTATGCCTTCACCAGAGACTGGAATTCTGTCAAGGAAGAAAACGAGAAAGGCAGGGAATAAAACTAGATGAAAGTGGTTTTTAACATCTTTAGAAAAGATAGATAAAAATGACTTAAACTCCTAGCCATGGAGGGCTCCCAAAGTTATTGTAACACTGCACAAGCTACTGCTAAACTGAGATGCTGGGGGCGTAACAGATTTTTCACTCCTTAAAAAGAGTAAGTGCAGAGAGTAGGAGTGCGTCTGTAAATTCATATTTGTGGGAAATCCTGAGTTAAAGGTAAACTGTCTTTAATCCATTACAAACTCTGATAATAGCCAAGGAAGCAGAGAGTGAATTAGGTCGAGCCTGTAGCTTTTAATATGAGGGATTTTTTTGATTTTGTTATTCCACATTAAAAATATCAGTAGTGATGTAATTTCAGATTGGGAGATTCGGTGGTTAAGGGCTAAGACCTGCATAAGATAATGCCCTGTTTGGGGCTCATAAACAGAAGCTGCAAAAGCTGCTGCTAAAGCAAATTCCTCCAACTGTGTATCTCTCTCTCCTCCCAAACTCTGGCTAAGATTAGCACGTGTGTCTGTTAGAGTTATTGCCACCTGTCCTAGTTCAGCTGAGACAGCCCTGTTTTCAGTGACTTCATCTCTAATATGTGATGCATAATGTCCTATTTTCCTTTGCTGCAATTGAAATATCCTCGCCAGTTCACATGATCCCTGTGAGGTTTTCTTTAGGAATTTGATTTAATTTCTCGTAGAAGGACTGCCCAGTGAAATTTGCACTTAACAGATACTTCTCCAGCGCAAAATTCTGTGCTGCATTGCAGCAGTTCTAGCCTTGAAAAACAATACCAGTCTTATTTTACATTACTGAATTAACCACTCAGTAATATTGGCCAATGCCTGATAGTGGTAGATGAAGAAATAAGCTTATGTAGGTGGAAGTGTGTTTAAAAATGAAAGTGTCATATGCCCAGAAGTGCACAGCATCCATTGCCAAAATGGAAATTCAAAGAATGAATAGGTGTTCAGGATGTTTTAAAAACCTGCCACATTGAGTCTATGGATCAGACACACAGCAGAATTAACCCCAATAAGAATTAATAAGCTACTATTATTGATTGGAAGAACAGATTCTACATTGGGCCTAAATATGCTGTTGCTAGAACAGAGACCAAATGGGAATAAAGCTATGAAAATAAAGCAGTATTCGCTAGTATAAAAATTGTGGCAGGAAGTACCAGGCCAGAGTACTTGGATGTCTTCTTCATGCCACAGTTTAAATGCAGCCCTAAATGCATGCATTTTTAAACACAAGTTTTATGCAGTTTCCAGAAGTCTTACCTTCCACTCCAATTTTGCCATCGCCATCAGTGTCACCTACAGCCAGAAAAGCCTTGGTCTCTGCGGAGGTGAGGACTCTGGCACTTGAAGAGAAATTCTTCAGAAACAGCCTGAAATAGAACAAGGTAGAATACTGTGCTTGAGTTTTATGCTGTGAAATGTCCTCAGCATATTGTTATTTCTGGTTTTCTTAAACCCATGCCAAAAACCCCATAAGGTAGTGCCTGCTCTTATTATCTGAGGAAATCCACACAGATGCAAGGAAAGACAAGGAATTGTGTTTTATTTTTAAAATAACAGCAAGTTTCTTCTAGGAAAGGTTTACATTGTTCAAGGTTCAAAGGTTTACATTGTTTAAAGAAATACAGCAGCTGAACAGTACTTACTGAAGCTCCTCTTCTTCGATGAAACCACTCTTGTCCTGATCAAGGATTCCGAAAACTTTCTTTATCTGATCAGGAGTTTTGGTTGATAAACCAACCGTGGAGAAGAAAGACTTGTAGTTGAAGGAATCATCAGCTGGAAGGAACAGAGTTGTTTAAATATTTTCCTTGAAGTTGCTACTACTGTATGTATTCCTTGGGAATATGTATGTCTTTTCTTAAGTATCAGCCTGCTCCTCTTTCTCTTGTTCCCCAGTGTAGCAAAAAAGAAGGCACAGTGGATAATTTCCCCTTTTAATCACTCTGTGCCTGTGGTCATATATCCTTTCAGCCAGTTTGAAGTTTTCTGCTACAATGCACATTCTGCTAAATCAGGATTTATGCAATGTGTCACGTGCAATTAATAATAAATATTTAGAGGGTGCTACTGTGGCCTACAGACCAACTCCTATAATCCTTACTTAATTTTCACTTAGTCGTTACTTTGGTGAAGAATTTGGTAGAAAAGTAAGAGTCAGACTAACTCTTTGAGAATTTGGAAAATTGGCTTGATCTTGCCGAGGAACTCTTAGGAGAACTGAAACTGGTCATTGCTTCACAAATGACACTTCGGTTCTGCAAGCTGAGGCTTTCCTTTTTGAAGGAAAAGGCTAACACTTTAAATATAAGTCTTTAATAGGTTTAAAAATTGATAGAGTTTAGAGTTAAGCCAGCCCTAACTGAAACAGCCCTTTAATTGCTGCTCTGTGTTTTGGGGAATGTTACCCACCAAATAACCACTTGTGAGACTTTCTGAATTCAAGGGGCTATACTGCAATGTAGCTAGAAAGAGATCTCACGGGGAAGGAATCTAAGAGGAAAATGATAGGCATGTCATCTTAAGACATAAAAATGATATGTATCTTCTGGCTGCAGAGAGACCATTCCTTACCCTGGCAGCTGGAGAGAGCAGACTCAATATCTTTAGCAGAAAGGATGTCAGTGATGGCCATTGTTGAACTGTAAAATAAATTAAATGTGAGCTACTTAGTCATTAAAATGACTTCTCTACCTCTTTCATGGCTCTATTTGAAGTTGCTGCTGTGACAGTATATGATAGGGGAGACATTATTCATCTAATTGTAAGTGGAGCATAGTGTAACAGATGTCTGCAGCAGGTGCTTCCACTTAAAGCTGGGTAATGAGGGAGGAATTCTGCATGCGGCAGTGTGGGGCTTCAGGAAGGTCTGATGCCTGTACTGCACTGGGAGAGTGAATCAAAGGTGTCTAGCACCACAAAACTTCATGACTTCTGGAGGTGGATTATTACTCAATTAAAATCGGCATGTATTTACAGCATACATAAAAGATAAGGCTCACTATGTCCCCTAGAACTATATCTGGAGTAATGTAATTGGAATTTTAAAAATCTAGTATTATTATCAATAAATGTAGTGATCTTTTCAAAGAATGAAAGAATAGTGTAGAATAAGTAATAATAATTTTACTAATTTCAAGGAAATCTAAATTTGGAGAGTTCCTCCTCTGTTTAGTTGCAACAATAAATGTAACTACGCTATAAATTTGGCTTGCTGGGCTGCTGCATCATTAAAAGACTACATTTCATGATAGCTTTATTAAAAAGTTTTCTTAAGTATGTTGTGGTATTTTTTTTTAATTCCATGTTGGTGATAATAAACCAGATTTTTATCCAGATTTTGGCATTTCAGTATATTGATGTGCTTAGAACAGAGGTATTGAGACTTAATAGTTGTTCCTAGTAGAGTGGAGGAGGTGTTTTCTTCTGATACAGCAGCATTTGACAAAAGATACTCTTTGTCCCATTCAGCCACCAAGAGCTGCAATAGTTTGCCAATGTAATATATATCGCTTAAGAAAATGCTACAAGGCCTGAATTTCTAGTCAATTTTTTAGTGTGAACATAGTATCAATGCATTTACAGTTTGGTAAACTGCACACACCAGTGCAGACTGGTCACAATTTAAAACTTGCGACATTACTGTAAAGTAGCTTCATGTTAATGAAGAAGGAGAACTAAGACATAGAAAAGTTACCCTTGAAAGCCACAAGAGAACAGATATATCTTGTCATGAATCCCTAACTGATCTTCAACAACATCATTCTTCCTGTGTAAGCATGGAAAGCAGCATTCATGAGAAGGAAATCAATGCTGGTAACCATTTTTAGTCTGTGCGCTGGTTTGAGATCTACACACAGGTTTAAACTTTGCCTAAAATATGAAATGGCTGCCTCTGTACCTATTGGTTTGCGGCAGAGGAAATTGTCAATCATTTCAGTCCCTTTCTGAATATCTCAGAAGGTGTAAGGAGACAGTGGGACAAATTCACACTGATGGCAGCGGGTACTTCTCCAGCTAAGGCAGATGAGTTACTTTTGTTTTGCTAGCAATTATTTTGTCCCAGTGTCTTCTTGTGCAAAGTATTTCCCCCTCTCAGCAATAGGCAAGATAATTTGGAGCTCTGCCATTCACCTAATTCTCACTGCTGACAGGATTAAAAATGGGGAAAAGTTGAAGGAAAACCTAAAAATCGCAGCATTTTTTACAAAGGGCATTGTTCCTGTCTTTTTCCATCCTGTGATCTGAATGCTGATTCTATTCTATGTTAGCTTGTAAAGATATGACATACTGGAAGCTGATAATAGATATTTTAATTGCATAGGCGCTTTCCATTTAGGGAGCATTTTGCTTTTGTGTTCCTTTTTCTGAAAGCAGAGTATCTAATCAGCTTACCTTTGTGGTCTTCTTGACTGGATAAGGAAGCAATCTGGTTGGGAGGAACGTACTTGCTGTGCGTCTCCAGCAGAGCTGAGCTTGCATATATATACTTTAAGTTGTATACCATATACAGATTTTAGATTTCGGCGTCACGAAGGGGGAATGGTGTCAAATGAACTTGCCTAACTAATCATCTTGCACTATTTTTATCTCAAGAGAATACATATGATATTTGCAAATGAAACAAGATAAGTGGCCAGATAGGCGAAAAGGACAGAGTCATATTAAATTTCTTCTGATTTAAGCAGAAAATACCAACTTCTCCATATGATGTAGGGCAGGAAAAACCCCCCACTATCTGATATGCTTGATCCAAGGAGTCTGATGAAATGAAGCACTACTAACTTCTGAAGAGATGCCTTTAATGAATGTTTAAATGTGATAACTTGTTATCTTATCTGTAGACACTAGATGTGATAGAGTTTCATCATTAGACCACTAAACAAAACAAAAATTAAAAATATCCTGTTCAAATACTGTTTGTGTAGCAAACAGAAATAATAGTGGTGGTGTCTCCCAGAATGTCTGGTCTGTGGTTGTTTTGAAAAAAAAAAACCACAGTGAATTTGTTGCTACAGGAGGTAAAATAATATTATGTCAATCCATTGGAACAGTTGGTTGGGGGAGGGTATTTTGTCTGGTATGTTTCCAGAGAAAATCTTAGAATTCTGCAAGGTTCTGACATCCTGTTTAGTCGCGTATGTATGAAGCAAAGGGGTTGTGATCTACCCAGCTGTCTCCGAGACAAAAGCTCCTGAGCCCTACATGAAAGGTCTTTGCTTTCAGAATAGAGAGAAAAATTTCGATAGCAGCATCACTGCGGGGAACAATATGTGAAGAGTGTCTTTGCAGTTTTGTAGCCTACCTTCTGATCTCTTTTAGATAAGAGATTATTTTTTTTAATTTTTTGGCCAGCGCTGTTTCCAAGTGTTCCTTTGTGCTAGTTACTTTTTTCTTTTTTTTTTTTTTTAAATAGCATAGAAACCATTTTATTATCTCAATTTTCTTTCATGAATGTCGTAGCCTAACTGGGTGAGGAGTCTGTCAGCTTGGATCTCACTTGTGGCTTGAGGCAGCAAAACAGTGAAAGACAAGTCATATGGATGACAGCACAAGATAGCATTATGGCCGGGGGTAGGGGATGGCAAGGGATGACAGTGCAATTGGCATCACAGCTTGAGGTGGTGGCACAGTAAGAGGTGACAATGCAGAGACTGTCTTAATGACAGAGAGAGTATGAAGGCATCTTTTTTTCCAAAGCATTTCCCTCTAAGATGGAAGGCAAACCTAGCCAAGCACTGAAGCCAACCACTAAAAATCATAGTGTGAGGCAGAAAAAGTGGCAAATGGGGTACCTATGAGACCTTAGCAGATCCAACATTGGCAGCAGCTGACAAAAAAGCAACAAAAGACTATTGCAAAAGATACTGTGTGTGGAGGGGGTGTTATTTCACTTACTGCATATAAACATAGGAAAAATTACTGCTACAAGTTTTTTTTTCTTTTTACAAATTCTGCATGTCTGTCCTCCATTAAAAAGTTCAGACACAGATAATTCTTGTGAGGGGAAGAACCATTGGTTAAGAATGGGTGTGGAAGATTTCAGCTTTCACAGTTTTCTGAATGGGTTGTTGACCAGCTGACGCTGAAAAATTTCAAGAAGAATTTGATGGATAGATATTTAATACTGGCTCTTGTTGCCACTGGTGACATCTGGTAGAAGGGAAACAAATATCACTTTCCCCCCTCAAACTCTTGTAAGAAATGACTTTTATTCTACATGGGAAAAAAATTCTTCTCCCTTTTGCACACACCACCCTTTTCTCCCCCTCCAATTTGGAAAATTGCCTACATAGTGCCAACAACTGATGTGAAGTAAGTAGGGCGTCTAACATAAAAACTGATGGCATGATATGACCTAATGAAGCTAAGTTAAGAGGAAGGCCAAATTCTGCTGAAACTCTTGGACTGCAGGAGTCTACATGGGAATTTGGTCTCTGGTGTCTATTTCAGAGAATGCATTTGATTTTAGATGCAATGGCTTCTCATTTTGCCCAGAGCTAATTCCACATATGTTAACCCCTCGCCCCCACTCTTCCCTTTAAAAATAGCATTGATTGCTGTTATTTCCCTTAATGCCTGTGGACTGTTGCCATTAGTTTGAACTTTTGTATGTGAATCACGTAAGGATGCAGTCTTTAAAAGTGTGCTTTGTTTTCTAAGAGGCTTCAACAAGATGATTCCTTTTGTTCTCTGAAATTTTAAGGATAAAACGTGACTGTCAAATGATTTATGGCTCTAGTCTGTTGAGCTGCATTCAGACTCCAGCAAATTTTGGAGTCACTTTTGCAGTGAGATTGGAGGCACTAGAGATCCAGAACACATGCACTGGCTGGCAGGATGAAATGCACAAGGATCATGTAACTCTATTTACAACCAGCCTCCAACAACCATTTTATTTTCAAGCCCTACATTAGAGATTGCAAAAACATCTGTCTGGTCATTTTTACTTTCTTAAGTCAAATGTTAGTAACTTTCCAGCTGCCATCCAACTGGGCAGGGAAAGGAACTGGGGAAGTATTAAAAAGTAAGGAGAAGATACCCTTTCAAATTGTCAGGTTACCACTAAAAGCAGTTTTAAACCCTGCGACTTAAGCATTTTACTTTGCTCGAGTCTCATTACCTTCTAGAGGACTCTGTAATGGAATGCTCCTCTCTTTTTGTTTTATTTTTCCCATTATTTTCCCAGTCTTAACTCTTCTAACACCTGAAGTTACCTCCCCAGGTTGAAAAGCTGTATTTTATGTCATCATAAGTTCTGTGATTGTTCTATAGTATATTCTTGTCACTCTTCTTTGAGTGCTGATGGGAATCATGTGTGCAATAGAAAAACAAAAATACACTAAACAGTTGCGAATGCCTACTTTAATTTAAATTAGTGTAATTTGCTGCCCTTGTGTATGTCTGAGAAAATCTTCCCTGAATGCTTATCATAGTCAAGGAATAGAAATCACCTTATATAAAGTATTTAACCTATTGTTAAATGACATGTGAATAGTGGAAGTGGAATATTCATTCAGCTTGCAATTTGCTTTGGGAATATATAAGATGAAAGAAATTGTATGAATGTAATTTAGTGTCATTGCATTAATGCATCATGTTCCTGTCATTTGAGGAACGTAACTCTTGGAGTGATCTGGAAATATTTGTGAGTTGTTTTAGGTTTATATTACTTAATCTAATATCTGTAGACACTTTGTAACTACCCCCCAGTAAAATGCTGAAAAACTCTAAAACAGTTGCTACGGGGTGAGGAAGCTGTACGTGGGAAATATACCAAATAACATCTGTTTCATTTTTGAAAACTTGAATGAATCACAAAAATTAAGTAATTGATTTTTCACGAGCTGTCATTCTAGCGTCAGGTGGCTTCAACCTCTGAGGTAGATTTTCAGAGATTCTAAGAATTTACAATGTAACTTTTCAACTTCAAGTGCCCTTTAAAGTGCTAATTTACAAAATTTCTTCAGTGATATTTTTCTTACGTGTATAAAGCATAATTTTTAAGCCAATTGGATTGTTTACATAAATCAGACAATTTCTGGTTCTACATATCTGAAATTTGCAAGAGAGAGTTTAAATTCTGATTCCAAAATTTGAAAGGAATATGGTCCAGAAAAAGGCTTTTTTTTAAAAAAGAAATTAACGCAGAATGATTTCTGAAATTACAGATTCCTGGATCTATTAAATCTGATACAATCATTCATAAATGGACAAAATACTTGAACCTCCAGATTACTCTATCCATATTTTTAAAATTACATGCAGCAGGTGGCAGAAAGCCTATAGAATAAATAATTTTCCTGCTTTAATTCTGAAGCAAAAAGCTTACTATTTTTGGAAGTATCCTAATAAAATTACCAATAAAAAGGTGTGTGGGATAATCATGTTTTTTGAGTAGAAAATAAAATCAGTTCTGTCAAGGCGATCTTCTCTAGCTAAGTTGGAAGCAAAGATATATGCTGAAAACAGAAGTTCTATTCAATATTTGATTTACTATATTCTGTTCTTGAGCTATGTTCTTCAGCTCCTGTCTGATAACATCCCTAAAGAAGGTCCTTGCTACAGGAATTGTAACATTAGTCTGTGTGTTTACACTGCGTAGCCCAGTGCAGTCCTGCTCCATGAATGTGGTTTATAAGCACTATAAATAATCATCAGTTGCAGCAGGCTTTCAAATATAGATATGTTTGAAATTAACTCAGATGCTTTTGAGCCTGTCTGCATATTCTTGTATAGTCCTTATCACACTGTGTAAACAGTGTATCCCACTAGAAACAGGAAAAACTCCTTGCAGTTATGTAATTGCAGAAGCGTGAAATAAGAATTGGGTCATTATTCATGCATATACTAATCTAGTACTACTGATACTGCTGAATAAAGCAGTGCCTTCAATTTTTCTGGCAGAATTGCTTGCCAAGGATATATAAATCTCAAGGATATATAGGTTTCAAAAAAACCAAATGCTAACTGACATAAAATTGACTCTTAAGAGATGTTTTTCCTGTGCAAAGCCCACACCCAATCTGATTTATACGTGTCCGGTGAGGTGCGACTTAATTCCCCGCTCCTCCGTTTGCTGAGATCAGGAACTGGTCAAAACTTGCCACAGCTCCAGTCCAGCCTGTGTGCTTGGGCTTCTTTTCTATGGAAACTAGAGCGTAATAAGGGGTTGATGTGTGTTTGGGTATTGTCCAAATGTGGAGTTCATGTCTCCAGGGCACACACCCAGACTCAGGAACTCAGAAGCATTCCTTTGTCCCTCGTTAGACATTGCCAACAAACAGCAAAGCACTGACAATAGTTAGAATGAGGACTATAGAAAAGTAAGCTGAATTAGTGTGGAAATTGGTACTAGAGACATAATGGCATCAGATACGAAAGCATTAAGTCTTTACAAACAAGAATTCATTGAGCATTTGAAAGCTAAGCCTGGTTTAATCAAATGGTGCATCAATAAAGTGATTCCACTGTTCAAATATTTAAAGGATCAGTGGGATGAAAAGATAGAAGCAGGCATTGTTCTTCCTATACAGTGCTGCATTTGTGCTGTAGCTCCTGACTAATATCAGTGTCCAGATAGTCCAGTGATTTCAAACTTTATTGTATATTATAGAACAACACAGATGGAAAATGTGAGTTCTTATTATTCTTTTATAGACAAACCGCATTATATTCATTATGGATCCTATTAGCAAATTGCTGCAGTCAGGTATAAAGTATTGTATTCTAGTGATAAATTCACATAACAGTCTTTCCTTGAATTGTAGAGGCCTTCATCTAAGCTGGATTATAGCGCTGATAGCACTTTACTAAAAGGATACATTTTAAAAGGATTTTTTTTTAAACTAGAAACTTCAGGAGGAAAAGGCTAAATGAAGCTCTAGGGCAGGAGGCCTGTCTCCTTCTTAGCAGAAATTCAAGTCTGGCTGTGACTGGTTAGCTGTTATAGCAGAAAATGTCCTCGACCATGAGCTCTTGCTCACACAAGACGAGGCCTGCCAGCAGTAAATGGGGAGATGCTTGACTGCATCTATTATTCTCTGAGACAACTCGCAGAGTAGCATTATAATACATAGACAACAAATAGGCAAACAAAGCTATTGAGATTCTTGGATCAATCTTACAATTTTTGAAGGATTTGACTCATTATTTTTTAACTTTTGCATTTGGATATGCTCTATAGCAACGTCCAGATTTGAAAATCCAGAGGGTGAGAGCAGAAGGTATCTTGCTGATTCCTAAATTCTCCATATTGGCTTGTTCTTTTCTGAGTAGAGGTGGATGGAAGCAGATGTTAAGCAGAATATATGCTTAAGTGCTTTGCTAAATTCAAAAAGTAAGACCATTTTGCAAATGTATTGTATGTCCTACAGCTGGGTTGTACAAGCTGTAGTTCTGGGCAAAATTTGGCACTTAAAATTTTTGCCGGAATGTAATTATTTCTAAGTACAAGGTGATGTTGCTGAAATTTGATTATCATATGAAATGTGAAGCCTTTACTAAGCAGTGCTCCAAAGCTGTTATTGCAGAATACCATGGTAAGGTAATTTCAGAATACCAAATCCCAGCTATTTCTTGAAAGATACAGCTATATAAAACTTTACTTAACAGTGATGTTGAAAAATGTATGCTAATCAGTGCAGAAGATCTTCCCCATCACATAACCTTATAACTGATGGTGTCATCATCAGCAGAGACAGTCATTTAAATTATGAATGCTTCTGGTTATGAATGATGGAATTTTTTGGCATAGGAATTAAAGTGTATGCATTATTAGAACTAGTAGAAGAATTCAAGTCATGCTTTGGAGAAAAGTACAAAGTTAGACATGGTTTAACATTCATGAATATTTGGGTAACCAAGCATATTCCTCTATTAAATATGTAGGTATTACAAAACAGATAGAGAAGCATCCATTGAATAGCCTTTGAAAGTTGTTCTAAGCCTTGCTGAAGCTGGTATATAAGGCCACTGCCCTTAAATTAACTATCTATAAGCGGTTATGTCAGTGCCTTTATGGATGCAGGCAGCTGAAATTATCAGCTTAGTATTTGCCAATCTGTTCTATTTTGACAGAGCTGGTCTAGGGAGCTTTCTGATGAGCACTGACTCTGACGGATCTAAGGGAGAGTGACTTCCTAGGAGTGGCCTGCTGATCTGGGACATTTGCCTGAACATCTTCTATAATCACCTTTATTTTCAGAATATACTTCTATTTAGACCCTGGGTATATGGACAGCATTTAGTTAAGTGTTATTAAGAAAACAAAGAAAAACATGGGAACTCATCTTCTGCTGATAAGGCCAGCAGCTCTCCTTCCAAAAGGAGGATTTCCTTTGGGTGAGTGGAATTGGATTTCACCCAGTTTTAAAACTAGAAGTATGAAAAACACGATCTGATAATCGGGCGTCACTTTCACCGTATCTTGGTGTCCTAATTCTGCCAGTTCTTCAGGAACCTCCTAGAGTTTTCCAAGGAAAACTGTGTAAACAACAACAATGGCAAAAATAGCAAGACAGCTATTAGAGAAACAAAACCAATCAATAAAGTGGAAAAGTGCAATCTTTAGAGTTTAAAATGCTGTAACTCCCTTTCCACAATTGCTTTTATGCTATTCTATAGAGGGAAATATCCATAAACTTCCTGGAGACTGCACTCTGGAGTATCCCCTGTGTAGGGATATTGCCTGGGAGGTGGGATTTGAGAGTGCTGACTCTGGGATGAGGCCATGGCGCTTTGGCCCTTGTTATCTCAGTTCCTCCAGTAAGCCTGGTTAAAGCCCATGGCAGCTTATGGAGACTGGAGCTGGCTCTGGGCAGCACAGAAGCCATCATTACACAGCCTAACTCAGCTGTGCAGCGTGCTTCTAGGAAGAAAAATAGCCTGAAATTCAGCTTTCTCAAAAGAGCAAAATCTGTTTTGAGATACTGTCTCTTTACATATAACTGAGGAGAGTTTGAGTTTTTTCTTGTTTATATAAAATAATCTGGGTAAGCCTCATTGAAACAGAGCAGCGATTTGTTGCCCTAGAGTGATCTTACAGTATGTACTTCAAAGTGCAAGCAGTGAACTATAGGCCAGTTGCTACAACTATTTTACAGCCCTGCTATAAGCAGTAGGAGTAAGACTAAATATCCTAACCTCCTTGCTTGTAATGACATGGGCTTGATGTAAGAAATTCAGAACTGAGCTAATACAGTTACTAAACTGTCAGTGTCCAGGGAACGCTGAACACATGCGGAGCAGATGGAAGAGATTAAAAAAGCATAGAATTATAGATGAGAAATGTTCACAATTAAAGTGACAAACATGAGATTTCTATGTATGTCTCTTTTCTGATTGTTTTGAAGGGCGTTAGGGTGAAAAAGGCTTAACATACAAAAATTACTGTTAACTCCATTTAGAATCAAATTAATTTGACTCAAACAATGCTTTCCAAAATGATCTTTGTTTCCCTGCACTCCAGCCTAGCAAAAGTAAATCAGAATGTTTAACTCCACCACTTAATTTAGGACCATTTTAAGTTGTCTGATGAATTTGATAATTCAGCTTGTCCTCTACTGTTTCAGCTACTAAGGAAATTCCAGTTAGGATCTGCTGGATCAGATATCCTGTGTCTCAGCTGACCCAAAATCCCCATGATGGCTTTAGCACCATTCTTAAGAGAACCATGCAGACTTAGTGACTAACAGACTTGTTTTCCTGATCCTGGCAGAGGATTTAATTTAAAAGATAATGGCATCAATATTGGAAACCTCAGAATTAAAGGATCGTGTCTTGAATATTTTAATTTTTTGCTGCTATTTAGTGCAATTCATTAATAACAATTAATTAAGTAGAAAATAAAAGAAGCTTAATGGATCCCTCTTGTTGGGAAATTCTCTCCACCAAAATTGTAAGTGAAAAGTAGAAATCTTTCCAGGACCCTTAAATGTTTTTTTTTCAAAATTGTGGTCTCTAAGGATCACGTAGCTTACTCCCACTGTGCTTATATTGAGCAAAGCTGAATAATACTGTAGTAAGAACTATCTAGCTTGTGCTGCTGCTCACAGCACCAATGGTATGCTCTTGGTGCGAAAGCAACAGTACAAAATTGAAAAAGACCGTGAATATTATTCCAGCCCTAGGGTTTTCTAAAAGGACAGGCTCTTAGCGAGCTAAACAGACCTAGTTCACGTTAAGACTGTTTTTACGGATCCCTGACAGGGTGTAAAATTACAGACTGGTCAATGCAGATAAAGCTGATACATACTTTCAAGCATAGTGAGAGTTTAGGGCTATATTTAACAAAAACACTGAGTTCTGTGTTTGGGTAATACACTCTGCCTCCGTACGCAAGAGAGTCACTGGAATCCAAGTTCTCTCTAGCTTCTCCTGTTGATTACATCCCACGTACTGGTTTCAAATTTTATCAGATTGTGCTTGTTTGGGGAAAGAGGTATGGTTTTGAGGTAAATACATGGAAGATGTTTTCTTTAAATGCATCCAGTTTTTGACCTTCAAGGACTTAGTCTCTTTTCTCCATAGTGTTGGTAAAAATGCAACATAGTATTTCTTTTCATGCAGGTGAAAAAGTGCAATCTTGACAAGCTAGGGAGGAGGAACATATTTTCTGATGATGCCTAGCGCACATCTTTGCAGCAGAGCTAAAAGTGTGTCTCTTGCACAATGTGGACAAAACACCTATGTCTGCCTTTATCTCATATTTGATAACATTAGACTACTAGAGTTAGGTTTTTGAAAGAGCTGCGTATTGAATGCTGAGTTTTAAAAATCTGTCTGTAAATATCATAGTAGAAGCTGCTGGTACAGTGGAAAACCTGGGCAAAGTGACTGTTCTGAACACTGACAATTAGGCCCAGTCCCCAAATGAATGTAATGCACTGTCTGTATTGTGTCGACTTTTACATATATGCAATTACTGTTCTAAAGTCCATTTCTTTGAATCATGTGACAGGAATCTTTCCCTGGTGGTAAGGGCTATTTCTGTTCTGAGGAATGCTGAGCACTTTCCAGATCTTTCTGAGACAGTTTGCATCATCTGACATTTCTGCAGGCAACGTTTGCTCAGTGGTGAATTGGATTGTAAATTCTACAGCTGTGAAGTTATAGGAAACAGGAGTCTTGGCAAATTTCTAAACAGAGCTTTGGTAAGGAGTGAGTGGGAATGTAATGAATACAGATTGTGGAATCAATCTCTTAATTTGTTTTGATTAGGGTAAAGTGCCTATATAATAGGTTTTTTTGTATTACATTAGTAAGTATGACAACCCTGAAATTTATTATGTGCTCTTATTTATATTATTTTTCTTTGCTCTTCATTCTTATAAAACTTTTGAGTTTCTCAGCATTGGGATTGTGGCCTCTCAACTTAAATATTTGTATTTAAATCCTCCTGAACAACTTACAAAGAAATGATCTTTTGAAGTCAGTAGCACTTGGAAAGGATTTTCCCCTGTGCATGGAGAGACAGGCTCTGTACATGTGTGGTAGCTATGTCAGACGTTTCTTCATGATTTTTGTATTTATAGCTTTATAAGAAGAGGATGTTCAGAGAATTGCACTTTATAGCCACTGATACTAATCAGGTGGTTTTATTCTGCATTAAGGAATCCTTCTAACCAGAAACAGGTTTTCTGGGTGAATGAATCTAGCCAAAATCTCAGTGCATCTCACCCTGGGTATCCCCGTAGTCTGTCTGAAACCAGCAATATCCCTGTGTCCTGCCTCTTTAGTCTTGCTGGTTCGCATAGCACAGTGACAGTCGCTTTGGCTGATGAGAGCTGGACATAGCTCTTTCAGAGGCTGCTGCTGTCATTTCTGTATTGGCTAGAGAACAGATGAGATGGCAGAATTAAATTAACTTTTCCTTACAGGAATAAATACAATACACAGCCTACACAGTGTTCCTGGGTCCAAGACAAGGAAATTCCATGGCTTTTTACAGGGACTGGAGTAAGAGTCAGTCTTCCAAGCAGAGCAATCATTTATAAATTATAGGGACAAACGTATAATATTTTTAAATGCCTACTATACAGAGACTTCCTGTTTCCATTGAAGTCAATGGCAAAATTCCCGTTGACTTCAGTGCCAACAGAATCTGGACCGCAATAAGACAAATGTTTCCCACTAAAATTATGATATAATTAGCATTGGGAAGCTGCTTAATGAGGTGGATCTGATAGCTACAGAAGCTGTGGATCATTAGTATGAGTTGAATCTTTCTTTGTTTCTCTACTACTTTAAAATTAAATAGTGTCCTTGTTTTTAGAAAGCTCTATACATTTTTCATCCTGTACCTCATAGTGGTTAAAGCCATTGTAGTATTATTATCAGTGAAAACTACTTTGTGTACTGTGTCAACAAATGGAAGTTTCTGTTAAGGCATGTGGTTATTATCAGTCATATTCTTCAGAATATTAGCTGCATTCTTAAATTTACTTTGCAGTCAAAAGAGGAACATTTCAACATATGGTCAAAGAAAGATGGTAATTTTCAGTGTAAGAAGGAAACAGACACTCTTCAGACAGCAACAGTTGCAGGATCCCCAGGAATGGCAGCAGGTTGGTATTTGGCTGAATAGTTCACATGAGCTGAATTCAGGAGTAAGGATCTACTCTGTTAGGGATCAACAGCAAGTACAGTACTGGATCCCAGTACTGTACATTCTGTAGTTCTGCCACCAGGTAACTTCTGTCTTTATATTTAAATAATTTACATTTATCAGAGAGAGGTATGCAACACACAGGATGGGATATCTGTATTCTAATTCTGATGTTGACGTTGAGCCTCCCTGTGGCCCTGGACAGTTATTATTTATTGTGTGCCTTGGGTCAGTACTTCCCTGTGCAGTCTGTCACACATGCATTTAAGTGATAGGCTTATCACTTTGACCCTAAAAGAGGGTCAAAGAAAGAGGTCAAAGCCAAAAGGACAAATTGTGATACTGCCTCAGTGGGTGTTGAATAGATTCTTGTGCTACAAACTGCTTCATTACAAGATAGGTGAATCTAGGAATCAGTGTGAGAATTATCACAAAGCTGTTCCTACGTTAGTTAAGATTCTGTTTCTCTATAAGTAAAACATGGCTAATCTCTTTAATGACTTAAAAAGGTGTTGTATGAACTTGCTAGTTACCACTAATTAATTCTGGAGATGAAAAATTGTACTTCAGTACAGGCCAATCCTTTTATTTTTAGTTTTTCTGTAAGTTCTTCATTCTGGTAAAAACAGAATTTGGCTTACATTAGTCCCGAGTCCTTGCTTATCCCTGTATTGACAAAGCTACAACTGGAAGTCAGTTGAACTTTTGCCTGAATTAGGGCTGATTTATGATGGATTTCATCCATGTATGAATTTCCCAGTTATCAAGATGATAGGTGTTTTATTTTAAACTTAAATAGTCCCATCTGATCTGATATGCAAGACAATAACAAATAGCAAAATACTCAATTTAGAAAAATAAAATTATTGGGGTTTTTTTTATACTTCCTTTGGTGCTGTACAGTTCATCTTGGGTTGGGGAGTGAAACAAATATTGTTATGGAGAGTAAAGAAACAGTGCAAATATATTTATGTATTTCTAATTTTGTCTTTGGGTGTTGAATTGCCCTGGGTTAAGTTGCATAATGATAAGTAAAGTAACTGGACACAATCCAGTGCAAAGTGATGCATGAAACCAGCACTTTTCCCCCCTAGTGTGTGAAAATTTGTATCAGCAAGAAACAGATAGTCTAACTTGTATGTAGTTGGAGAACTGCCTGCATTTTGATACCTACATTCTTTTAAAATGAATCATTCTTCAGTGCAGACACAAGATCCCTAGCTTACTGAAGCTAAGAAGTGACATGCTGACACTGGGCTACATTAACCCTCCATCTTCACTAACTTCTCTGTACTAATTTGACCCTCATAAGTGGTGACCAAAGAGGAGCTGTGATCAAGGCTGTGGCGAAAGTGGTTATTGTGCGGTATTACAGCACAATACTGTACTTTGCAAATCCATATTGGAGCCAGGGTTACAGCCAGGGTTAGATCTGAAATCTGCTAACATCTTGTCACAAACCCAGTATGCTAAGCTCCTCATCATATGATTGCTTGGAGTGGCCTGGCTTCAAAACTCACCGTCCTGTTCAGTCACTTTTTGTCCAGAAGACAGGGCAAGGTGCTTCCTTTTTAAGGAAAGGGCCAGTCATTGCTTTTCTACTGGTAATCAGTTATATTAGTCGTTACAGACTCAACAATTATCATAAAAGTAAATGCTTACGGTAATGATTTTGTTCTTTAAGTATCGTTCACCTCACCTTGAAAACCTAACATGACTTTCTACCAGCTATGTACAAGGGACCCCTCATGTATAAAAAAAGCCTTTGGTGTTAAAAGGAAATCACGTTTTCTAATAAATAACTTACTTTTAAAACATTTCTCTATTTTGCCTTTTTTTTAAAGTAAAAAAATTAAAGCTTTCTGTTTTTAGGCAGCTGTCCAACAGTTTCATTTATAAAACATAGAATAACAGTGAAAGAAAAAGGGAAAGGTTCAATTCTAGAATGAAGCTCCTATTTCGATCTGGTTTTGTGTTTTTATTTTTCAAAATCCACATTCTCTGGGAGGTAGCTGTTGTACTGGGATTTGGAGCAGTGCAAGAATAAATTTGTAAATAAGTCAGATTAGTCTCTGTAGTAGGGAATGTTTTAAGTAATGTTACAGACTAAGCCAGTGTAAAAATGTGGGTAAAGATCATGCAGATTTTGACCGTTGCTCAATCAATCAATCGGCAATTCTGCACTTACATTTTTCTCAGTGTGTCTTCTTTAAATAAGGCACAAACTTACAAATGCATTGCAGATTTATCTTACTTTGGTAGGTTAAGATCTGGAGCCTAACTGGGCTGGCTAGTAGACCTCCCAAAGCTGAAACTAGCAATGGGCAAGCGAGCACATCTTTCTCTACTGTGATTGATACTGCTGTCCACTGAACGTACAGCAGGCCTTTTTGGAACTGCTGGGATTTATTAACCACTTTGATTGTTTTAACTGACAAAGGGGCAACTGAACAAATGGTAAATCATTATGGATATGGTAACGCATCTCTGTGATCTCTGAATGGCATTTAAAGATTCAGGACTTGTTCCCAAGTGACTGAAGCAGCAGGATGGGAATTGAGGTCTTCCAGCTTTTTGTAGCATATGTGCAGTACTTTGCTTTTGCATGAGGTATAACTTAAAGTATGCTGTTGGAGCAGTCAACTGTGGAGTATTCTGCTCTTACAATGACCAAAGGAATGCTATATGTTGGATAATCATTGCTGGAGCAGTAGCGGGATGAAGCTGGGCAAATTGACTGATCTAACTAAAACCAAAGTGGAAGGATAAAACCTGTCTCCTCTAGCTTAGTTGAAGCATTCAGCAGTGTCTCAAAGCTGTCTTACCAGGGCCAATGGGCACAGTGCCAATGGAGGCTTTTTAATGCCTCTGATGTTGCTGTGATGCTCCCGGATACAGAGCAATGGTAGCGGATTTTTATTTATCCCAAACATCCACCTTGCACTTTGTTACACTTTCTAGGTATGTAACAGTCAACAACCATGGAACTAGTCTTTGCAAAGGATGTGGCCACCGTGTGTGGACTTAACTAAATTCCGCACCCACTTGGCAGACAATCCTTGCAGATTACATTATTTTTGGAGTCCTCTGCGATCATGGAGTGGGCAGGATTTGCCTAAGAGGCAATGTCATAAGAATAGGATGGAAAAGGAGAGAATTCTGTTGCTTAAAGGCTGGTCCTGGAATAATAGAAGGGATAATGCACTAATCAAGTTCTGACAAGGTATTAAGGAGAAAAGAAGGGAAAGCATTTTTGAGCTGCCTGCACTAAAGCTAGATGCCTGAAAAATAAAGCAGTTCTTATGCATAAACATAATTTTGATTTAGTTGGCATTACCCAGGGATAAGTCATACAACTATAGCAGCCATAGACGTCAATGCATGCAAGAACGGGCCTCACACATGCTGGTGATGCCAAGAAATCAGGGAGACCACCTGTTCTGAGATGAAGTACAATATAAATAAATACAGATACCTAATCTTGCCCAGCTAGTATCAAAACAGGTAGCACACATTGCATGTGATGCACATTGACATGATTATATGAATAAAGCGTGCAAAAGCAGGCCTGACCTGCTTTTGCGGGAGAAATGTAAGTAACAGGGGGTATGATCATAATCGGGAACTGTTTAGGGAGGGCTTTTCATTGTGATCAGTGAGGTCTAGTTGTCCATCCTTCACTGTGATATTTATATAAATGTAAGTTATTCAAACAGAAGCTGATTCTCAGACTACAGTGAAAGGCAGGTGGTCCACCTCTGAATTGCACTCTGCAGTATGGCTCTGCTGCAGCTGTGGTGGCAAAGATGGGGAGATCAAAGCTTTGTACATGTCAGTCAGGGGTTGGCTTGCTGGGTCCTCTTCCTTTATGTTTTCTGAGAGACTATATGGTAGAAGCAGAGAATGGAAACTGAAGAGAAACAAATAGGCAGGGAGAAGGGAACGACCAAGAGACAGGAAAATAACAAGAGTGAAAATGTGAACAAGATCTTGTCTTGTACTACACACCTTAGGCTATCTTGCCTTCCTCCTTTTTGCTTCCATTGGCCGAGCTTGGCAGGAAGAATAGGACAAGGGTGGTAAGCCTGCAAATACTGAGTTACAAGCTCTGGCAGGATCGACATCAGTATGTTAGGAAGTCTCCTGGCTCCCCCAATTTTCTTTCCGTTCATATCTTACTTTCATATGTTTGTTATGCTTCATAAGACTTCTTAAAATGTAAAGCCTTTAGACGTGGAGGATTTGCAAACACTGATGTAGAAAACACTTGTCCAAGAACCAAGTGCGTGAAGTACTCACACAGCTTGGCTCCCAGCCACTAGACTGTCTCTAGCCCAGCTCAGCATCTCGCCGTTTGAAGTGTCCGGGCTCAGTGTGTGCAGAGAGGTTAATCAGCACCACCGTGTGGCTGCTTGGCTGCGGACAAGGTCCCTGGGGTTGCTGGGGAAGGGATGGCGAGTGGTTCTTCAGTGCCAGAAGGCAGCAGGATCAGGTTGTGACTTAACTGTGTTCCCACAGAGCAAAGTGTCCCGTCGGCATGCTGTTGGATCCTACACATGCTGTTGCAAGCTACACAGACAAGCTGAGGCCGAAAGTATGTAAAAATCAAGTTTGTAAAAACACTTGTAATTATATTTTATGAAAAAGACTACCCCTCTTACACTGCTGAGTTAGCTGGGAGGATGAATATGAGGATTTATTGAAAGGTCACTAAATCCTGCCCTGCAGTGCAAAAATCGAAAGACAAAATGTTAGCAGCAAAGTCAAGGAAGTTTCCAGTGCTGCCACTTCCAGCTGCTCTGTTGCTTTGTGTCCCCTCTGTGACTCCTCTGGTTGCTGCAGGTGAGCATAGAGCTGCTCTGAGATGACCCAAACCCCTTTCATCCCACCAGGGTATCTTGTACATGAGCCATCATCCTGCTGCTATCTTTCCTAGTGCATTTCTCCACAGTGGAGATTCAGTTCTCCAGAAAGATTTTCCCCTGTAGTCTTGATTTCTCATCAAGCTATGAATAGCTCCCATTGGCATGGCTATCTGAATCGTATCTACCCATGCTAAACCTTATGTAGATGCCTTCTATTATGTAGAAACCTCTGAAAGTAGATCCTCAAATGAATAAAGGACCCAATTTCAAACAAAGCAGTCCTTTGGGATTTGAAATACCCTGCAGTGCTATATCCATTGGGACACAGGAGTGTCTAAGTGCAGTGAGAGCCTATAGGAATTATGCTTATTCTAAGAGAATAAATCACCTTATCCTGACAGGCTACAAGTTACAGAGGATTTTGTGATTAAATCGGAGTTATTCATACCAATTTCACATGTTCAAAAATCCAGAAAAATAAGAAAAGATTTCATGTGATGAACAACCTGAGTGGGCTATGTGAGAGCTCTAGAGACAAATTATGATACCATTGGGAAAGAGCTTAAAAGGAACATAACAGAGTGAGTTCAAACCATGGTAAATGTGGTGGCGTTGTTACTGTTACTAATACTATTCCCACAAATGTTTGAGATGTCATAGGTATTTCTCAGGCACGCAAGAAAGGATTCTATTTGGCCAGGTAGTTCACAGTCAGATATGAGCTTTTTTCCAGTTTGACATGGAAACAAATAAAATAAACACAACATTGGCAATTACTTTGCTTCCTGTTGAGAACACGTTATGTAACTATTCAGACTTTCTTTCCTCGTAAAGTAGGGTGGGGAAGATGACAGCTGTAGAGAAAAGAATAATACAAAGACATTTAGCCATCCTGCAGTAGTTCAGAGAATCACCTTTGGCAGGTATAGAAGTGGCGTCCTTGAACTTACATAGCATTATAGCAAAAGTTCTTCATTGCATACCATACTTTGATAAAAGAGAGAAGAATCAATGAAGCAGAGAATGTAGACTGAACAGCTGATGCTGCATAGAATTCTTAGGAGGCAAAGGGTATTTGAAAAGAATATAATAAGCAATCCAAGTTTCCCAAGTCTTCTATAATAACTCATGCCCAATTTCAGTTACCAAGGGGGGGCCTACAGGAGGGTTACTCCTGATTTATACCAAGATAAGTAAGAACAGAAAAAGCAAGCACTTAAGGACTGAAAATTCAGCCATAAGGTTGTAGAGGATAAAATGTCAACCAATAATTAGTTTAGGCGGTGGAAGAGAGTGTATTACGTTTGAAACAGGAGAGCCAGACTGCACTATTAGGTCACGTGCTACTGCACTGGAGCCAGTGCAGCAGAAGGGGACTGGAGAGGAGGAGCTGGTCCAGTGAGGCCCCATCGTGTGTGTCCTTCCACACATCAGTATGGCCAAATAAAAATTACAGCTGTCTGGCATGAGAAGTAGATCATTTAGCTATGTCCCACCCAATGCAATGTGCACTGCTCAGGCAGATGTCTTCTTTCAGAGTTGAAACTGAACAACTGGCAAAGCTTCAGTGTTTCAGAGAAATGTGAAAAAACCTCAGAAGCTAATTTGTGCAGCAGTGGGGATGTGTTGGGAGGAACCAGCTGGTTCCCTGTTGGTGGAACCTTTTGGCAATCAGAAAGCTCTGTGAAGCATGGGATCCATACACAATAAATACAGCATGAGAGATCTAGTCTTGTTTCAAACCTCTTTAGGTATACCTAAGACATTTACTGACCACAGGCTCATTTTCTTACTTAGTTATACAACTCTTCCATGGGTATATCAAGTTCCATCTTAAGACTATTTAGGTTCCTTGCTCTTACTGCTCTCTTTGAAAGATCATGCCAATGTGTGATCTCCTTGAATAGTTAGAAATGTTTTCTTTAGTTTTCAGTCTCAACATACTACTGATCAGATTATAAAAATCTGATCTCACAGTCATGTTAACCTTTAACTTAGTTCTTTTTCCGTGCTATTTATCTCAACATCTATTTATAAAGGACTTGCATATTGTTTCTCCATTGTCACACTGAACAAACGATGCTCTTTCTATCTCTCCCTAAGGCTGGTATTTCTGTAATTGTTCTAATAGCCAGTCTGCACTGATTCCAGTTTAAGCTAATCTTTTTCAACACTGTTGACTGGAATTGTATAAATATTTCACACACAATCTTACCAGTGCCTTTTCTAAAAGTCCCAATATTTCTTTCTCTACTAAAAATCGCACCTAACCCATCTGAACATCACATTATCTGTTTCCACAGATGTGTTGTACTGGCAGCTCTGGCACACCAACAGTCTATCAGAACACTCGGATCTTTTTCCTTCTCCGTTGCTTCCAGCTGATGAATCCCAAGAACATGACTTTGCAGTTCACATTATTAAATTTCTGTCACTGCAGGCAAGAAGGTCATCTAATTCGAGTGTGATGATCTGGTTCTTCTCAGTATTGGCAATCCCTTCCAGCTTTGTATCACATGCAAACTTTTTGAGGCTGGGCCTGATCATTATTCCTAGTTCATGGAAGTATACATTAAATGGTATTGCTCCAAAGACCTAACCCTGAGGAACACCACTGGGTAATTTACTCCATTCTTATAACTCCTTTCTTACTGTAACCTGTTGCTCCTTGTCCACATTGCTTTTGTATTAATCCCTATCATCTCCACTTTCAGTAATGATTTCCTATGGAGCACTGTATCAAATGATCTGTTTCAACTTCAACAGACTGAGCTCACTGCATTATTCAGTTCTAAAAAGATAATTCTCTTACTTAAAATATACTAGCTCAGTTTGATTTCCTATACTTTGGTAAACCATGTATTTTTTCTCACATACTGTTTGCTTCCCTACAATTAATGTTTTTTTCTTTCAAAATTTGTTCTAAGACTTAGCATTATACTGAATTTAAAAAATACATTTTAGAATATATATACTCCCTAAAAATACTTTTTAGACTATAAACATTATATTTGCTATACTGAAGTCCTAGGCAAACTTTCATTCAAATACATTAAACACCGGCTGCTTTTACTTGTAATTTCATATGCCAGTTATTTCAATATGCTAGGGAAGAGACTGTATGTATCCCTCAATGTTTTTTCCATTAAGAAATACAGTTTATTTCTCCTAAGATATTGTAATTTCTGTTATCCTACTGCTGTTTCCTTTATATATCATTCCCATCTGTCATCAGCCTTACGTAAATCAAAGCAAAGGTCCTCTTTGCTCACTCTGAAGTAACACCATCTCTTGTTAGTTAATTTATTATTAAAGAAATCCATCTTTTACTATCCCTATGTCTTTGATGGAGCTCTGCCATCATTGGTTGCATTTATTTTCTGCATTATGTCTGGAAAGTTAAATTCTTCCATAAACAAGGAATTATTTTCCCATAATTTTACATCCCTTATAATTTATATTCAAGTTTGAATAAAGGAAGGAGACTGTAAAAGATCCTCAGCACTGTCCTTCTGGGCAGTTTGTATCATCTCTTGTCCCAGTTATTTCCACCCAAACAGAATCTATTTCATCTGTGTGATCACAGATTTCTTTACACTCAGCCATTTCTTTAGCATTCAGTGATACCCTTCCTCCTCTGCTCTCATTTTGTCTTTCCTAAGAAGCTCTCTACGTAGTGCATTAGTGGGAATATTCTGTCTCCAGCTGAAGTGCAGGAGGCATCTCCATGCTCCAGCAGAGTTGTACATAGACCTTGGAGCTTCTGATTTCTAATACTGCCTTTGGCATTGCCATTCTCTCTACGCAAGACAATTTTCTAAAAACACGGGGCACGTCCTGTCTGAGGCATGCAGAAGAGAAGCTGTGTACTGCCAGTGTCAGCTGATAACTGAATACTTTTCACAGTCAAAGATGGTCTGAAATAGACATTTTATAAGTTAGCTGTCTGTCTGAACACCCTGACTCCATAGGTCCTCAGGCCCTGACTACCCACTCAGGATTATCAGAGAGGAGGATTAATATGAAGCTAGAGTACAGAAACACTGTTTTTCATGCTTATTGATTTGTCCCCCTGTGGATGTCATTTTTTCAGTGTTTTTCTGGCACCCAGAGCCAATGAGAATAGTCAGGGCATTTCCTACAGAGAGATCTATTTGAGCTAACAAGTCATCCCCGTGCCTTATTTGTTCTTTACTGCTTCAGAGAAATTATTTTAGAGACGTCATGAAGGCATTCACTGAGATTATAAATTTCAGCAGGGCCAGGGGCCAGTGTAGAAATGTGCTCCCACATACCTGATCCCCGGAATCCACCAGAGATTTCCTTCTTGGCAGTGAGTGCAACATCAAACAAAAAATAAAGGACTTGTTGAGAAATGACATTGCTGAAGTTCTTTTCACCCCAGTCACTTGTGGCTGCACACACCCAGCTGCTGTTGTTGGGAGTGCCTCCAGACAGAGCTGGATGATGCAAAGCATTTTTCAGATGTTTGCACAAGGAAGAATTGCCATCATAGGGTCAGGAGCAACTGTTTTCAGAGAGTAAATATTGTGCATTTCTATGTTAGATAATAGCTAAGGGCAGCATGCACTGTAGCTGGAGCCTGAAGGGAAAGCATGGCAATGAGTGGAAAGAGATATTCTTGTCTCCTGAATCTGGATGACACTTCTGCTGTGCGGTTCAAGTAATGCTTTCCCTTTCATCCATTTCTACTGGCTGCAATGCATCATGCTTAATTTTTCAGAGACGTAAAATTAAATTAGAAAGGCGGAGAGCAGCAAAAGGTTCAGTGAATTGGAGAAAGAGTAATAATTTTCTATCTGACTCATCTTCAGACCTTTCCATCAGATCAAAAATAGCTCAACTCCTCTTCAAAGATAAGTGTCAGCAACAGCATCCCAGCAGTTTCACAATGTTTACAGTTTAGCAGCTCTGATCAGGTCTTCTCCATTTCTCCATGTTGCAAGAACAGCCTTCTTTAACTGCGATGTTATTAATTCAGATATAATAACTCTCCTGCCTGTTGCCTGATAACACTTTTTGACTATGTTTCACTACTGCTGTTCTCATACCTTTCCACTGTAGTATGTTACTTACAGAAAGGATTGGCGCTTACCTGGCATATTGTATCTGCAAAATGTTTTAGCAGGTCTTAATTAGTAGTTCTCAGAGCATATTAGGAGGTCATTTCTCAATAGAAAGTATAGGAACAGCAAGTTTAGTATTGGAATGTCCCACTGGTATTTCTTTGGGCTCTGTTTGATGTTCAGAATATTTTTTGAACAGATGTTTAGTCAGAGTCATGTCTTTTGAGGAGTTGGGGGGTTGACTACTGCAGAAGGACAATATGGCTTAAAGACGTACCACCAGTGCAATAGTGTTTCTAAAATGATAGAATGGTTTGCAAAGAACTTTCGGCCTGCTGGTAACAAATTTTACATGTCTTCCTCCTGCTAGCTGAATGGCAGGAAACTATCTGAAGTTTCTTGTCTTCTTGGCAAGGCACCAGATAGTCTGCATGAGGCTCATGCAAGAGTGAAGTATCTAGAATGAAGACAACAGGAAACACATGCACAAGGGCATAGAATGAGTTGAGGTGAGCTGAACATGGAGCTAACTTGATAGTACTAATGCTTGTTACATTGCATGGTGTCATCCTAAGCTTGCTTCTGGCTGGAAGGGACAGCCAAAGGGGAATTTATATTTCCAGTGAATGAGATTGGAGGTGATGTAGATGTGAAATGGTTAACCTGAGGAAGTGATGGAATCCATCTAGAATAGGACAAAGCCAGCATCCTTCCTTATCCTTGGGGGTGGCTTGATGGCTAACAGATTTGCAACACAACTGAAGTCCTTGTTTTGCCTTCTGGCTAACTTCATTAGGAACGGAAACATCTTTTGCCTGTTGCAACTCCATGAAGTCAACAGATTTGCATGCAAGAATTCGGAGTAGAGGCTGGTATGCTGTCTGTTGCCAGTTCTTTTTGCATGCCTCTACTGATAGGTGGGTGAGACAGGAGTGTTGTTTCACATGGGGGAAGAATTACAGGTGGGAAATGACAGCTGAAATAAACGCTTGATCTTCTGCCTACAATTTTAGGATGGAGAGTGAACATGAGTCTTACCTAAGGTTGGTGAGCAGATCCAGCTTGTCTGATTCATATGAGTAATTCCATGCAGTCTGTATAGTGCTACTTGGGTTGTAAGCTCCATTGGGTTGATATGATTTTGTCTGTGACTTCAGCTCTTAGGCAGTATGTCACTGCAAATACTACCGTAATTAAATGCTGATGAAGAAAATTGGGCAAATGTGTGCTCTGTGCGTCTTTCAACTCCAGCTCAGGTGGAGTTTTGTACGTGCAGCAGTATGTGTGATAGCTTAATAGAGATGACAAAACAAGCCTGAAACATTCTATAGGCACAACTACATGCTATGTATCATGTTTCTTAGAGATACCAGTGCAAGTATATGATAGTATTAATGGTACCATCATTAATACTATTTGTATTTTAATAATACCTAACTCCCAATATATGTCCCAAGTCCAATTAGGGATGACTGAATGGTTTGGAAAAACAAGTCGTTTTGGTGCCTTCACAATCAAGGCAGTTACCAGTTCAGCTATTTAGTCTACACCATCAATCCAGCTCTTTCCAAAGCATTATATTCACATTATGTTTTTGACAAAAAACTTTGCAATGGGAACTTTGATTCTGATTTTAACTTTCAGGGAGTATTACCAAATCAGGATTGTGATCCTGTAAGATGCACATGAGTCAGCATTGGGACCCATATAGTTGAAGTTCTTCTGACTGCAGAATCAAAGTGCAGAGACTCAATTGACTTGTGGGATAGAGAAGCCTTATTCAGTGTCTCACATCTTGTTCTATAATCTGAAGATAGATAATGTGAGTTTCCAGGGGATGTTTGCTTGAGGGTTGAGCAGAAGGAAAGATCCCAACATCCTAGCCTGTCACTTTGTTTCACCATTTTTACATTAGCAGTTAGGAAAAATGTTTTATAAGTGATCACATATTTGTTTGTTCAAAACTGTATTGTAATGTGAATTACATGCCAGTGAAAATACAGAATAATCTTTCCTGTTTACAGAACCAAAGCTGCACAGTCTAGAGCTCAATTTCCCCAAAGTCTGTGGTATTTATTTAAAGCTTCAGTTTTGACCTAGATCCAGTTCTCATTTCTGAAAGCTACATAAAGTTCTGACTTGCAGCAATTTTCTTCTTAAGCTCATTAATGTATATGTATGTAAACCCAAGAATTCCAGCCTCTTATCACATGAACTATGTAATATTTTCAAGAAGAGCCATTGTTTCTACATAAAGATATGCACAGGATATTGCAGGCAGGGGGAAAAAAGTGTGGTCTATCTGTATTTCTTATTAACTGCTTTAACTTGACTTACCTGGTTTTATAAGCAGCATTGTCAGGGGAATTAATTGCATCAGAGTCAGGGGAGAGAAAAATCAAGGAAGAATTCTACTCACAAAAAAATTAAGCTTTAATACTGCAAAGTTGTCATCATGTGTATCAAAGGCTGTTGAAAATCATTTGCTGGGAGTAACTAGGGGGCTTATTAATGCAGTCATGATCATCCTTCTGACAGAAGCTCACTTTTGGGAAATGCGATACGAAATTTTCCTTAGGTTCTCATCTCATTCCCATACTGTGTTTATTTCACTCTCAGTGTGCTTCCTCTTTAATTTCTCAGTTAGGAACTCATTTTTCAGCATATACAAAATTATATAATGAACAATGAGCAAGTCTGAAAGGAGTCTTAAGTAAATGCAAGTTATTTCTTCTTTTCCTAGTTTTGGGAATGGGAGTTTCCTCAACTAATTTGAGTTGAGGCCTTTGTATAAATAAAGTCATATTGTGCTTCTAAACATAGTCACAACACAAGGCAGATCCCTAATTTCTACTTCTTGTAGTTCCATTTTGAAAGAACTATTTTCTTCCTAGCATGTCCTTTTTAGGAGAGTAAGCCCTAAGTGGGTGTATTTCTTCTTTTCTAGTAATCTCTACAATATCTTATCAGTCTCTTAGGGGCTGACACTTCATTCTGTGAACAGCCGGAACTGCTATTGAAGTCTGTGGCAGTTAAAAAAAGTGCAGAATCAAAGAGGTATTCTGCTGGCAGCTTAAAGGCTTACAGAATTTGTAGCACTAATATAGACATTGTTTCTTTGGGATTTTATATGCATTCTTATATATGTCTATCACGTGCAAATCTATCTGTGGAATTCCTTTTCCATCCTTCCTCAATAATTCTTTTTTTTTAAGATTGGGCCGGAGCCTGAGTTCTTTTGCCAAATGTAGTAACATGAAGCAAAAAGCAAAAGCATATTAATAATAATGCAGTAGGCAGAGAACACATGAATGCCTGTTCTAGCTCAAATCTGTTTGACTGTGTCTCATTTATGCTAAGATCGTTATACACTGATCATGCAGAAACCAAGCAGACCCAGTGTAAGAGTCTCTTTCTTTTCCAGAGTGGTGTAAATAAACATGACTATAAATGATAGCTGTTCCCAGTATTTCCTGGGCCAGATGATGAATTGGACTCAAAATTACATACACAAAATGCATGACCAATTGCATATTTAATTTGTAATTACCACAAGTGCATATGCTAATTGCTTGTTATGCAGTTGCAGTAAATTAAAAAAAACTGTTTCAGTTTTTGTTGTCCATACATTTGCAGTGTACAACAACTAATTTATTGGTTCTCTGAGTGTAATGAATATTCTTTCTCTGTGTGAATGATCTATATATATCTATAAATCATTAAATGCAAGATTCCTTCAACACAGGGTCAGCAAATCCATGTTATTATGTACCTCCTGTGTTCCAAATGGTGACCATCATTATCTATGTCTTAGTTTTTAGCCTCTTTAACCAGTTGGCTGAGCACTGTGTTTTCATTGTACAGCACTAAGCATACTTTCTCTGATATTCTGTAATGTCTTGCAATTCTATACAGCAGTACAAAACTCTGCTTAAAGGAAGCAAATATTCAGAGCCATCTGGAGATGTACTTCATTTCTCAGTGGTGGACAAAACTGTATTTCAGGCAAGGACAGGAATGACAGAGCAGAAAAGCAGTTAGAGCACATAGGGGAAGCAATATCCACTGGCAAGCTCTTTGGACACTAAACCAACCCATAGTAAAGCTCCTGTGTGTTTCTTACTTACACTTTACTCTAACTATAAGGAGAACTGTGTACATTAATTGAGCCACCTGCATAAGTGCGACAGCACCAGAGCCTAGAGAGAAGGTTAGCTTGGGTTCAAGCTTTAGCTGGTGCTGTTCAGATCTCTGTGGGAGTCATTGGCAGGTGGCGGGGGGCACAGACAGGATCTCCAGCCTTTCAGGGGTCATCTTGATGTTGTAGAGACCTTCCTTCTCCACTTTCTCTCCTATTGGCACCTCCTCTACAGGACGAGGCTCCCAATATATGAGACCAGAAATCCTCAGCATGGATATTTCTTCTCCAGTGCATCTGCCCGAGCAGGGAATCTAGATCAGCACGGAGAATACTAATAGATTGTTGCCAGGCTTGTGTTTGCCAGCTGGAGCAAAGCACATTGCAGCAAGGATGTGTGTACAAGCCCATTCCCAGTGGTGGGACCAGCTAATTGTTCAATACCGCCAGTGAAGAGGAAAGTTGTTGGAACAATTCTGATCTCCAACAACTGTAATCAAATACTAGGCAGAAGAAAAATCAGATATGATACACTATTGTTTCTGCTTATGCACAAAGAGCAGTGGAAGATTTTCATGTAAGACAGGAGTATTTAACGTGTAGGAATGCAATACAAGTTGTGTTAATTTGCTTCATAAAAATAACATTTTCTGTTACCTACATTCAGTGATTCAGCATTTTTGAGATACGTCTTTGACGAAAATAAATGCATCTAGAGGTTTGTGTGGGATGATTATATTTGGGTCAATTAAAAAGTGGTCCATACTGTGTTGGATGTTTAAGCTGTAAAATTTAACCAATGAAAGGGTAAAAGTGATAATCTTGCTTTCACCAGCTCAGCAGTAAACAGAGCAGGTGCAAGCCATGTATAATCCATGACCCCTGGGAAATGGTAATGTTAATTTCTGTTGTCTTCCTGTGCCAGATGCCAGGCTCTCTGAATTTCTAATTGAGAGCACTAACTAGAAAGACTGATAAGGCACAACTGAGCACCTGGGTCGCATCAAAATTGAGAATAGCTCTGTTAACTGCTGCTTATTGTAATATCCCACTGTAGGCAACACCTGTGGTATGACTTTATAAATAGATAACCTGAGTTCTGTTCACACAAGGTTAATTCAGAAGTTGTCAGCTTGTTAGGCAGCTTTCCAGCCATGTGCTGATGGCACATGCTCATAACACAAGAGGAAATCACGCTTTATGTTTATATGGTACATTATGACATAAAGTTGGGTTTTTTTTCCTTATCTTTAAAATTCCTAGTCTGCTTCTGCATTAAAAGAAAGTTTCAAGTAGATGTGATTTTAACATTTTCTAATGTCTTGGGGTAGGTATGTCACCTGCCATGTTCTAAAAACATTTGGAAGGTCAAAATTACTTAGCACTGGTAGCATGCAATTGCAGAGGAATTAAAACTTTGGCAAAGGTGCTGTTAACTGTTTTCTCATCTAGTTTAACCTCTTATGATGTTTTTTTCTCAATTTACAGTCATAGTTACTGTACCCCATGGAATCTACAGCACTGAAACAGCACATCCTTTTGGTATTGTGTACAGATCTGAATAAGAGATCCTCTTGCTGAACATCCTACAGCCCTTGGATTTTGATTAGCTTTGGATCTTTAGATTGCATTTCCTTCACGTTCAAATAATTTACATTTGGAAATTATGAAGAAAAAAATGCAACTTGTCAGCCACCACTTCTTCCTAATTACTCAGTGTATATAGAGGTTGATTCACAAGATTCATAAATAGTCAGCAATTTATCACCAAACCCCTTGGTACTGTTCAGAAGTCATTTAGATGCTGTGTTGTCTGATATTCCATAAACATGCTACTAAGGTATATTTATTGGTTTCTACACTACTTTGATAGCAAAAGAAAACACCAGTTCTCCATAAAGATAAATGCATTCTTTATTTGGAGGAATTTTTCCTCTCCTGGACTGGAGGGGAAAATTATAACTACTGGCATTTATTGAATGAAATTAGACCTTTTCAGTTTAGTCAAAGCTTTGAAAAGTAGCAAACAGGTGAGCATTTTGAAAAATGTCTTTTGTGCTCAGGTAGCTACTGCTCATACAAGATGGGATCATTCCCTGGATTTTCCTAGAGTTCATCAGTAAAACTATGAGACATATTTCTACATATACTGGCACACATGAGTAATATCAATCACATAAGCAGCCCTACTCCCTTATAGGATATAGCCAAAACAATATAGTGCAGAATTAAAGGAGATGCAATACTCCTATGATGCTGTAACGAGGGGGGGTGGGGGGGTGGGAAAGAATATCCTGCACGGCGAGTTGAGCTCATTAAGTTGTTAGTATTGGAGATGAAAAAACAGTTGCAGTGAGTATGATCCTTGCTTAAATTTTCACTATCTTTTTATCTGTCTGTATGATAATGCTACTAGCAAAGCAACTTCACCTGTAAGACTCTACACGTTTAAATGATTCTGTAAATCTGTTTCTGTTGGATTAGTTTTATTAAAAAGATGAGGAAGGGATTGTGGAAGATAGGAAGTCTTTGATTCTTGGATGATCTTTAGACTCTCAGACTGCAAGGATAAGCAAAACAAGCTCCATATTTCAGGTCTGTTTGCTTTTTTTAAGTAACCATTTAAATTAATAAGTAAACTTTTTAAAAAAAGACACTGTCCTTAATAGTGCCAAGGTTTTTTAAAATGCATCTGCAGTTTGGTTTTAGTGAGTTGTTCCTTGTCTGTGGCACAAGCTTTGCTCATTGGTTTTCATTCTTTTTCTGTAACAAATTTTTCACTGAGATATTTTATACCTCTTTCCGTTCTGATTACCAAATAGTACAGAAATCTATGTCCAATTACTACCTTCAATAAATGGTTCTTGTTCTGAATTTTGTCTTTTGAACCCAAAACTATTAAAAATAAATGAAAGTATTGACAGTATCAAAAATTATGTTTTGTAGTGTACATGTGCTGGATATATTGGTTTGTGCTCCTTGCTCAATTGGCAAGATTCTTCCTGATCCTGCTCAGTTTGTCTCGATTCACCTTGATTCTTCTCTGCCTAATGGGTCATATTGAAATTTCAGTGCTCTAGAAGGCAACATTCATTAATATAAGAAGAATAAGTAAGATTGCAAACCATCAACATTTCAGTACAAAGTAGATCCTTCCTTCCCTTACAGTGCTTCAGTGAACTACTTAAAATGAGAGGTGAGTGTTTACATCTGTAAAAACTGGTCCTTTAATCTTCCGTGAGCTTCAGCTTGCTTAATGTTAATGAGAATTAGTACTTGTAAGAGGGTTTTTCTTAATTATATTTTATAAAGTTAGGTATAAAGTGGTAGGGAAATGGAAACTATTACATTAATAGGCAGGTTGATCAAGAACACCCTGTTTGATAGGACTCAAAACACAGCTCTGAATACCTCATTCAATTTTTCAACAGGCGACACATTCAAGTTGTGATGTATAATATTTATTAAAATTTAGTATTAGAATTACTTTTTAGAGAGACATGCAAATCATACTGTTTCTTCTGCTCAAATGTTTGCCTTCCTTTATTGAAAGGATTTGTGATGAAGAGATTCCTGCTGATCTTGAGGTCCAAAAACAGGTAGTGCTTTTTTTTGGCAAGCTTGCATGAACAGAGTTTACACCAGCAAGATACTTATTTAAACATGGCTAATTACTGGACCATCCACTGCAGCCCGTAGATTGTTTGTTTGTTTGTTTTCAAAGAGGCACTGGTTCTATAACTTGTAGGTAGTTTTACTAAACCCTTGCACTTAGGCTGCAATGTTGCTGAACTGTTCATTTGCAGGAGTGCTGTTCTTGTCATGTTACACCTACAGTGTAAAAACACATGAAGCCTTAAGCAGTAACACTTGCTTATTTCAGTTGTCTCAGATAGGACAAGTTTTTGAGAGTTGCTGAGCAGCTTCCACAACTATTGCCTTAATGAAAGTATTGCATGAGGAAAGGCTGAATTGAAACCTCGTTGTTTGATCTGTTGTGTCTTACTTGGTCTTTTTGTGAGAATATTCTTTCTGGTTTGCTTTTTTTTCCCTTGACACACATATAATGTCTATTTAGACCAGCACTGTATTAGACATTCATTTGGTTAAATGTTTTCTCACTATATTCAGTATGCTTTGCTGCATCTGGAGCAAAATTTAATAAAGCACACAGTTTAGCGTTTGCTAAAAATAAATAGGAGAGGGTGGCAAGGAATTTCTAATGTAACTATGAAAGTTTTACAACAGCTTCTTTACACAGAAGTCATCATTTTGCATTTCTTTCTGTGTTAATGGAAGTTATTTAGTTAAATCTCCTATACCTTTGGAGAGAATAGACACACATAATTTCTCTTTTAAAATTTTGGTGAAAGGTTCTATGGGAAGCTTTAAGATACAGATCTATCAGCACAGATGTGATTTTTAGTCCAGCATTAGACAGTTGTCAGTGACATAAAAAACAGTTTCAAAATTGACATGAATTGGCATTTTGGCTGGCAACATCACCAGAGAGACGTTTGCCCACTCATGACTGTATTTCTTGCAAGCCAGGATGGAATCCTGCTGAGAAGAAATTTATACTGATGTTGGCACTTCTTAGGCCTCTTTGAGGTAGTACTTAAATGCTCTTTCACAAAAATTAATTCTTTTGATTAACTCCATTGATTCCATAGGATGGTTCAGTGGACTAAAGATAAATGAATTTAATAGAGTAAATAAAGGAAATTTAAATGATTTGAATAAGATACATTTACAATTATGATCCATCTTCATATCTTAATGTTAAAAACTCTTCAAAGGACACCTGTTTGAAGCCAAAGTAGGTGGTGCCCTTACAGATCAGGCCCATCAAAATACAGTAGGTATTCCTACTCAACAGAAATTAAATTTGTACTAAATTTTCCAGGACATTAGTGGCAGATGCAAATCCAAATATGAATTATCTCCCAAGAAGAATATAATTCCTTAATAGATTTACAAGGAATGGATTAACAGAGCTGCTGGATCTTTATTTAACACATTTTAAAATTAATATAAACTCAATTTTCTGCCAGCGATTCAAAATATGCCCTGCCATATTTTTCAGAGGTTCGTTTCTCCACGTGCAAGCTTAAGCATTTGTGGGAAGAAATCAGGGACTTCTGTTCTAAACCCATTTTAGAGTGACAGATATCACAGAATCACAGAATCCCTAAGGTTGGAAAAGACCTGTAAGATCATTGAGTCCAACCATCAACCAGCAAACACCACCATGCCCATTAAACCATGTCCCACAATGCCTCATCCACACGTTCCTTGAACACCTCCAGGGATGGTGACTCCACCACTTCCCTGGGCAGTTTATTCCAGTGTCTCACCACTCCCTCAGTAAAGAAATTTTTCCTAATATCCAATCTGAACCTCCCCTGGCACAACTTGAGGCCATTTCCTCTTGTTCTGTCACTCATCACTTGGGAAAAGAGGCCAACACCCTCTTCTCTGCAACCTAAGATACTAAGGGGAAAACATTTGACTCAAATAAGCAAATTTCCTTTACTGATTGTTTTAAACCCAGTTTTCTTTAGCCAATTTTCCTTGGGAGCTATTTAAAATAATTTTGGATGCTGTAGTATTGGAACTGAGAAAGATGCCTCCGGTTATATAAAAACACTATTAAGTCGCTTCTGACTGAAAGTGGAGGTTAAAATCAGTGATATTTATTTTGTCTCTGTCAGGTGGAGAAGCAAATCACTTTGTTAAATATAAAAAGACAACACTGACAGGGAAGGAAAAGGTTACATATAAAAGGGTGAGAGACTTTTCTTTCAGGGGGAGGGAGAGCTGGGTGTGTGTCTCAATATTCATATATATGGAAACTAATCTTTATGCTTTAAACAGTGACCTGGAATAAAGACCTTGGTTCTGTAATCAGCTCTGTTCCTGATGCTCAGTGATACTCTGTTTTGTAGTAAGCAAATTGTGAATCTTTTGGGGCTTTATTCACAGTTACATTGAAGACCTTTAACACCCCTCTGGCAACTTGCTCAGCCTGCTAGACAATATTCTTTCCGCACCAATAATGTTATCAGAAATATTGAGGAAAACCAACTGAAAATAAAACCATCAACATCCTTTAGTTGATCCAATTATCTGTCTCCAAAAAAAGGTTTTAACACCTCCCACACGGAACAGCAGCTTCAGTAATTTGGCAATGATAACAGCGCATAATCAAGAAACATGAGGCTGTGATATGTGGTAATACATCCCATTTTGTGTACAGGAAGAGTTTTGTTTAAGTAAATATATTTTCTTTTTAAGTACCTTTTGGATTACTTGCTATTAGGTTGCTCAACCCATTAGTCTCATATAGTTACTACAAATGTTTAACTGCAGAAATCGTAAATGGGTGAATCGTAACATTCCTTATGATGGCTGATAGGAGATTAGGCTTTGCATCTTTGGTTTTTTGTGATGTTCATGGTGTATTTGAAGATAGGGAGTAACTGTGACTAACATGTAGAACAAAGGATTGGAAGGTTTGGTTATTTAGCTTCTACCAGTGACTAACTCACAGCTAACCTTAAGTGTACCATCATTATAGAATAGTGCTCTGACAAGTCCTTTTAATGATATGCTGCCATAACTTCCCAGATAATATTACAACATGATGTTTTATCAGCAAATTACATCAAAGGCCTAACATTCAATTATGATAGGGTGGGTTGGGAAATAAAGCAGTCTGCTGTGTTTAAAATGCAATGAATCGTTTTCACTATTGAAATGAGAACACCCTTGCATTGTAAACCTGCTGATAGGCTACAAATGAAGTTTTAAACTTTATGTCTGTAGCTACTACGAACCTCAAAATTATTTACTTACGGAATTTGCATGAGGTCAGTGACAGATCTCAGAAGTACCTTAGACCCTAGACACTGTAGTTGGTAGGTACACTGGATTCACCCATGTAGTTACACCACAGAAGTACAGTGTAGTTTGAATAATGCCAACTAGAAGGAGGCACATTCACATCCAGAGGCCCCAGCCCTGATGTCCATACTCAGTGGAAGGAGATTTGATAGAGTGAAGAATAAAGGACTAACTGTGACGTTTCCACTGGATATTTACAGTATACATAGAGAAAGACCCAGCTGCGTGCTTGTCACCAGCATCAGTTTTACATCACTACGGAGCTATTTAAATTGAGATGGTGGCTGTTTGTACATGAAAAAAAACCAAGTGTTACATATTGCATATTACATCTCACTGATTTTAAAGGGAAAGGACCACATTTTGCCTTCCCGGTCCATAAAATCTACAGACAGCCAGACAAGGAATACTTTGGGACTATTTATTGCTTTATATAGCTTTTAAAAAATAATTCACGATAAGCAGCATAATGCATTAATAATAGTTTACTAAAACAACAAAAGAGACGATTGTCTTCCATATCATTAGTCAAGTAAAATATTTCCCTTGGAAGAAAAATTAGAACATTTCAAAAAATATGGGTCATTTGGTAATACAGTTAGTGTCTTCAAGCCAGAGAGAGGCTATCTGGGGGTAGATGCAGACTTGTTAAGAGGAAAGTAGTTTGATTTTAAGTACATCCCTGTGGTAGGAGAAAAATTACCCTAGAAAAAATTCTTAGTGACAGAGAGGGGTTTAGGCTTATGTTGTGTCTTCCTGGACATCATGTTCCAAGTACTACTTTGAGCACAAAACTTTCCTTTCATGAAGTCCCAGGGGTGTACTCATTGTACATTTCTTTAGACAATCTGTGCTCCCAAAGTCATTATAAAATCTTGACATAATTAGCCTTTTTGCTAAATTATTTGGAAAATGGAAATCTAGTTTGTTAGTCATACGATATTTCCGTATTTCTTCAGAACACTGAGCCCCTGATAGCCTGACTCCCATTTATGCTGCTTAAAACTGTCACCTCGTTTTCATGTACTCTAAATTCAGCAGAATTACAAACCTAAACCTAAACCAGAATAATCCTTATTTCTGAATCCTGCTTCTATCATTAATTTAGCAAGGTCATTTCCAGCCTTGGAAACGCACAGGCTGCAGAGGTAGCTTATGCCCATCTCTGTGTCTAACGAGACTCCTCACGCTCCTCTTCCGCAGAGGAGCACCCGTAACCCAGGCGCGCAGCCCGAGGAGGGGTAGGGAACAGCACGGGGCAGCCGTGTGCCCGCTCCTGCTGCCCTGCGGGCGGGGGGCTGCCGTGGCTCCTCCGGGGAAGCTCTGCCGGAGGGCTCCGGGGCTTCTGAGGGAAGCAGGGTCTGCTTTTGACTGTTTCTCTCGGGTCTCCTCACCTGGGCTCTGGCACAGAGCCGAGCTGCGGATGCGCGGGGGGACAGCTGAACACGGGCTGCCCCGGCGGGGAGCTCGGCCACGACCCCCCGCCGGCGCAGTCGCCGGGGGAGTCTCCAGGCCCAGTCTGGCCTGGAAGAGCAGGACATCGCCGTGGTCTCGGAGACACGAGGGCATAGGTTTGGGCCTGTGCTCCTCGGTGCGGGGGGGATCCCTGCGCAGGGGCTTGTGTCTACGGAAGGGCCCGCCATGGCCGCACGGGGGTCCCAGGGCGCCTTAAGCGCGGCTTCGGGGAGGCCCCGGCGGGCACTGCGGACGGGCGCCGCGCCTGCAGGCGGCGCTGTTCCCGTTCCTCCCGCGTGTCCTGCGCACGGGCTCAGCCAAGCCCCTCCTCCTGCTCCCGCCCTCGGGAAAGGCGCCGCCAGCCGGTTGGCGGAGCGCGCCTTCAATCCGAGGGAAACACCGCCCTCCTCCCGTCTCCCGGAGAGCGGCTTGATTGGCAAGTGCGTTCCGCCGTTCTCGCGCCGCAGCCTTCGCTCGCCCTAGCTCGCCCTCTTCGGAGCGACTGGCTGATCTGGCTGTCAGTCAGGGTTTAACCCCGTCCCAGCCAGTGATCCCGCCTCCTGAGCGGGTTGATTGGTGCATTGGGCTATCAATCAGCAACGCGCTCCACCCCCTCCCGGTCAGGTAGCCCGGAAGATGGCGGCGGCGGCGGTGTCCGCAGGGGCCGGCGGGTTTCTGTGAGGGGAGCGGGTTTGTGGGGTCCGATGCTGCGGGCAGCCGCGCCGCGGAGGCGGGGGGCAGCGGCTGCCGCGGGGGCTCGCCGGAGACGCTGAGAACCTCGAGCCCCTCCTTCAGCGCCGAGCCTCGGGCCGGGAGCGGAGGGCATGCAGAAGCGCGGGGGGCTCGGCGGGGTTGCCGGCCGGCGGGGTGGCGGCTCGCTGCCCCTCGGACCCCGGTGCCCGCTCGGGCTCGTCCTCCTCCTGTGGCTTCTCCTGGGGAGCGGCGGGGCCGCTCCGCTTCCGCGAGCAGGTGCAGGTGAGGCGCGGGAGGCGGCGGAGTGAAGCCGGTTTGGGGGAGCGGTTCCGCGCTGGGGCCTGCGAGGGGAAGCCTGGGAGCGGGACAGCAACGGGGGCCTCGGCGCGAGGTGCCTCCGGTGGGGGCCCGGGGCTCTGTGGTGGTGGAGCGAGGGGGCTGCGGGTTTCCAAATCCCCCGTCCTACCCCCTGTGCTGCGGCCAGGGCTCCGGGCCACGCTCGGCGCTCTCCCCTCGCCGAAGCGTCGGGAAGGGCACGGCGGGTGGATGGGGCTCCCGTCCGGTGGGTCGCGTCCTGTGCTTGTATTGAGCGATACCCCGCTGTAGGTATCTCCGTCTCTGTAGATGGAACTACGTGCTGCTTCTCTCTGTGCGTTTACCCACATACGTTCTTTCTATAGTGGCTGTCGTTCCAGCCTATACAGACCTCAGTGTGATTTATCTTTTTTCTTATTGTGACTGTGAATCACCGGGACTCCCGTTCCTGGGTGGAGGCTCTTCAGGGCAGGCGGCGCTTCCCTCCTTTCCGGTCAGATTAGTTGGATTCCCCCCCGGCCCCCCCGTCCCAGTCTCTCTAAATAGTCATGTAGTTCACATTTATTTGTCTCTTATGTTAGGTAACGCTAACCTCCTTCAATTTTCGTGCTTATTTTCCTGTTTGTCTTAGAAGCACAAACTAAAAAGTATGCCCTCTTAATTGTATCAGTTACTGATTAGAGGTTTATTCATACTGATAGGTAACAACTATCTCTTTGATTCGGGTTTTTTTTTTTATTATTTCATTGGGGCTTGCAACCATAACGTTGTATTGGAACTGAATTTTGTTAGGTTTGGTTTGAATGTGTACTGAGATTCATTTCTAGCTGTGAAGAGCTGAACAGCTGAAATAGACAGTATGTTCAGGGAGGAGGAGGAGCAGTGGGGAGGGAGAGATCTGAAGCACAGAGATTAGGTAATTCAGCTTCTGTTCCACAGCAAGTATCAAAACTCAGAGTGGAACCCATACTTCCTTTATTTTTGGACCTATGCCTCTTTCCCATTTTTTTTTCTTCCCAGGAGTATTTTTGAATTGTTTTTAAGTTACTCCCTCCTTCAGCTTTCTTTGAGATCTTTCATATTTTCTATAAAAGTAAACTTCTGAAAAAGAGAAAACTCAGTCAAATCAGTATTTCCTTTGAGACTAAATGATAGTTTTCTCATATATTAAATACTTGGAAGTTTGTTCAAAATAATATTAATTTGTCATCAAGCCATAAAGTAAGACAGCAGAATCAGTTCTGTGTGTGGGTCTTTTCCACCTTTTCTGTGTCTTACTGTTCCTGAAATGCAGTTAATTTTTCTATTTAAAAGTAGATGTCGGAGTGTCTGCATCAAGGGTTCCCTTCTTTTTTTTTCTTTTTTTTAAATAAAAATTCCTCTTTCCTATCAGGATGATGCTATATACCTTACAAAGCTGGGAGATCAAAACATAACTTCCATCACACTGGTAAAAAGCTTCATTCTCAGAATGAAAAGTTGATTGGACAAAATGCAAGAGATAGTATTAAAGTGTTGGGGTTTTTTAATTTTTTTTTTGAAGGACGAATCAGGCTTGTTAAGTGCAGTACTGCTAAGAGAAGTACTTACGATGTTGTAATATTGGACAAATACAAAATTAATGAGATACCGTTATTTTGTATGTTGTCTTTGGTTATAATTTTAGCCCAAAGTATGTCTGCATGAGATGGTAGCTGAAGTTTAGCAAACTGTGCCAAATCCTGTGATGGAAAACCCAATGAACCCTGGAAACGAAACTGCTGCTTTTTACTGTATCTTTGCCCATATAGTAAGAAGCAATGTATTCAGATTATTTTATTGACAGATATTTAGTATTTAAACCTTTAAAGCCTCAAGAGGGACCTCTTCCAGTTTCACTGGCATCACTTTTTTGCTGGGAAGACTTCCTACTGAATTAAATAATGTGCGCAAATGGGTTTGCGTGCAACGGATTCTTAGTCTGCAGCATGTCCTGTATCATCACTACAGCAGTAACCAGTTAGAAAGCTACAAGGACTCTCTTTTTTTCCTTCCTTTGAATAGCTTACGAGCAGATGGCAATGAGGCTGTTTTGTCTTGAACCTTCTCTGTCATACTAGGCAAATTTTATAACCTGTGTAGAAGACAAACCTGTGACTTTATTCTGCTGGGTTAAGAATCATGAGCTGTGTTTAAAAACGACTTCAGCCATATTGTGAATTTCTCTCTCACATACCCCATGACACGTTGCTTTGATTTCCTGTATTGGGACTGGCAACTGCTGATGGTCTCCGTTCTGGGCTGTGGCAGTTCTTGCAGTTCACTGTAACGCTCAGTCTGACACACACGAGTTGTAAACTTGTGAAGAATTTAATGGGCTTTCATAAAATAATTAGTAACTGGTTTCAGAATTATTTCAGGATCCCACAATTCTTCACTGAGCAAGAAGGGTTGCTTCTTTGACAGTGGCGAAACATTTTGATGTGTCTTGCCCTGACCTTGTCACAGAAAAGGTGGGAATCCACAGAAAAAGGAGGAAAGCGTCTGTAGTTGTTGTAGTGAACTTTGTGGAATAGTTCACGGAATATACCCATAATAAATTAACTTCTCTTTCGGGGAAGAAGCTGGAAAGCAGGAAATAGTGATGGGCAGTTTCTAGCAAGAGTAGATTGGATTCCTTGTTCAAAAATGCTCCATTTTGTGGAACTGCTGTAGAAGTATGCCAGACTGTATGGCTGGGGAACTGTCAAGTTCCCAGGGCCTTGATTGAGATGAATGATGCTGCTCTTTTTAAGTATGGCTTCACAGTGTTTGCAGATGAAGGCGCGCATTGATGATGTGTCCTACATTCATCTTGCATTTTTGAGGTTATATATTTCTAAACTCATTTTTTCTTTTCAACAATAAGGAGAAGAGGTAAAAGAAAGAAGGTTTTAACTGTTCCCCTGGTAGGGTTCATAGCAATTATTGTAGAAAATAGGGAAAACCAAGATGTTGAATATGCTACTAGCTAAAATTACTTTGACCAACTTAGATTTAATTTATTCTGTGAATGGAAAAGGAGGATTCTGATATGTACTGTGATAGTTCTGAATTTAAGGTTTTACTTTATACTGGAGGTGAGAGCTGGGGGTAGGTCTACTGGAAAGGAGTTCATAGAATGAAGTGCTGTAGTTGTTTTGAGCTTGTGGAGTATTAGTGATTTTTACCTGAATGCGTCAGGCTGAGATGACTTCCACTTTTTTAGTACTGTGTGGCTGAAGAAAGAGCATTTGGGAACTACTCTTTAGCAGCAGTATTTTACAGCCAAACATAGTGCATTATAATCAGACACGTCTGCTTTACTGGGCTAAAGCTTTACATTTTCATTCAGACTCTGTTTCTGTTCTTCTGACTTGGATTTCCATACTTGACCTTAATTCAGCTGCCTCTCCAAGGCGGCTGAGAATCTGAATCAAAGGTATGTGTGTAATGTCAGAAAAAGTATTTCTATCATCTCTGTGCTATATGAAGTCTTTGCGAATATCAAGTAACAGGGACTCAAAAATATTCTTATTTTCCTGTAAAACTTGAACAGGTGGTAGCATTTTTAGCAGGTGTGTTCAATTTTATATTTGTGATTAATTATGTAGCCTATTCAGTTGAATAGGCAGCTTGCCTGGCGCCTGCATGCTTTCTTGGTTTGTGCTGAGAACCTTCATCTTGGGACTTCCCTCCTGGACCAGCTGAATGTCATGGCAGTGAGTCCTTGCTGATGAGATTGGTCATGTACAATCTAGGAAAAGATGCTTAGAAATTGGTGTATAGTATCCAGAGACATCCATCTCGAGTATCTAGATATTCATGCAGCTATATCTAATATAATCAGCTGGCCATAGATGACAAGTTAAGACTTTGAGATTAAGTCACTTTTTGTTAAGATGAATTCTGTAGCATGTATATATTCTTGGGAAAATTGTTGCTTTTGAGTTGCTTTGGCTTGATGTTTCACGTGGAGTTCTGTCAGACCGGGGCCCAATTGTGGTTGTGCCCTGTGGTTTGGTACAATGTAAAATGTATGTGACACTTGCACATAATAAGAAAAGCAATTTTCTGTGCATATGCAAGTTAGTGACTCGGATCACTGGAAGTTAAGAAAAATCTTGCTTGTAAAGTGGGGATTTTAATTATATACTTTTCTTGGGAGTGGTCTATCTTTCCTTCCCCTTTCAAGCACTAAACTTGTTTACTTCTCCCTATATTTCTTTTTCTAGCTTCTGTCCCAGACGCCTTATAATTGTAGAGCTACAGCTGCTAAGTTGTCTTTTATCTTTTGTTTCTATCTGTGAGTGTGAGTCTGAGGTAAGAAGCCAACCCTGACTCTTTGGCCTGCAGGGATGTTCCATGCAAGGCTTTGTTCACAGGCTTGGTCTACTTTGTCTGCCTCTGGCTGTGAAGTGTCTGGACTTTGCTACAACTAAAGCAGTCCTTATAGGAGGAGGTCACTTTCTGAGGTCTTTTCTCACATCTTGAATGCTTGGGTGTATTTGATAATTCATCAGGGATCACTGCAGCATATTAAGATACACTTAATAGCAGAGACAGTCTAAAGGTATGTTGTATTAGCATCAGGCACAAGTCATGGGTTTGAAAAGGCCCATTAGTTAGTGCTGATTTGCCCCAGGTCCTGTATAAAAAAAAGGAGTTTGTGTTACATAGTGAGATTCAGCATTCTATTTGAAAAGCACAGAAGACAAAGATACATTTTTTGAGGGCTACTGAACAACTGTCAGGCAAATTTGAATAGAAGTAATTTTCTGGATATTTGCTGTAGTCTGGTTTCAGTCACTATCCACGTATGGTTTACCTGTGCAGGATAAAGGGACCCTCAGTCAGTATAATGCCAGAGGCTACAAAAATCATAGTACTCTGTTCATTTCTAATGCTCCAATTCTGCAGCAGAAGGACAGCACATGGAGTACTGGAGTCTTCCTTAGATATTTATTTTGGGTCTCCCTTTCTATTTGGTGTATGCATCTAGTGTCTGGAGCTTGATATGGTTCTGGATACAATTTGCAGTAGCTTCAATGCTTTTATTGCTCTGTATAAACTCTTTGTTTTCATTGTACTGCTGTTATGAAAGGTCTTGAGCAACATGAGTGATACTAGAAACATTTTGTAGACACTTCCATAAGCAGAAATGTACAAAGTGTGCCAGGATAGCTGTTTCAGTCTACCTGCGTAGTTCAAGCACACCTGTAGCAAGGTGTTGTGTCACACATAGCTTAGGCAAGGTGATGGTGTGAAGCAAGTTATGTCAGTGAATTGTCTTCTGAGGGATTTTCAGTATGAAATGCTGGTACAAAGTAACACCTTGTCCAACACTACTATACTTAAAAAAGTTTCCTTGGTGGTAAGGAAACATCACTGCAGAGACTTAACAGTGATGTGACTTTTTTAGGACTATCTTTGCACCCTGAGATTTCTTTGGAATGAAAGAGATGTAGAAGGCTTTAACAGTAGACTTCTGAGTGCTGGGTTTTAAGCTTTCAGCCCGTAGTCCAGATCCAGTTCTCCAAAATCAGTCATTTGTCCTATGGCCCATTCTTCCGAGGGATCCTTCAGCTATGAATAGGGATGAGAAATAGAGCTGAATAAGCTCTTTTGCCAAAATGCTGTTTTTTTTTCTTTCTTTCCCACATTTCTTAACCCAGTTGTGCATCAGACTTGGAAATGTATCTACTGTAAAATCAAGATTCTAGAAAACCCCGTCACATGAAGGTTACATGTATGGATTCCTTTCACATGAACAGAAAGAAATTAAGTCTCTTCAAAACCAGTAGGTCTTAATAGGTTGTATTCCTGTCAAATGGTGGGAGAAAGAGATACTGATGGTTTGGTTTCCATGCTGCAGGTACTTTTGATGGTTTGAGATATCATGATGTGTAGTCTTCTCATGCTTCTTTAAATGGTTGTGGTCTACCCTGTTTAAAAAAAATCTCAACTCCTGTGGCTCACTGTTGGAGAAATGGTATCGCAAATGAAAACATACTGTACTTGAGCAGGAATTAATTGTCAAAACCAACATCTGGCAGTATAGAATGAAGTGTGCTCTGGAGAATTTTTTGTGTGTGTATATATATATACACACACGCACACTTCAGAATGAGATGCTACGTTTGCAAGATCATAATGCTACCCAGATTTTCCAGAAACACTGACATGAAGGTATAGGATATATAATTATTTAACATGTATATTTTTTACCTTGTCTTAAGATGCCTTTGTGCAAGCATGAGATTCTAACACTGAAACTTCAAACACATCTCGCTCTGTAAACACTTGAAGTACTAGCCTATATTTAGTCCTTATTAAAATTGAGCAGTATGCTGTTGCGTGAGTAATTCTTTGACATTACTGGGAAGAGTTGTAGGGTAATAGAATAAGGACAGAAATGTAAAACTAACCGCAGTGCACAGTTTTACTAGTTACTAACTGTTCAGCCAACACTCAGGCCAGGACAAATGCTCAGAAAAAATGAGCATTGGAACTGTGTTGTTCTGAGGGTGCTGTACTACATGAGAATCCAGGATTGCCCCAGATATTCTTGCCTTAGGATATGTAACCTGTGCCACCCTTATGTACAAAGTGGACCTAAGCAGCTGTAGAAGCTCATTTGAAGCACACTGTAAAATTATTTAGGGGGAGCATGGGATAAAAGTTTGAAAAAGTGTTGGCTTAGATTGCAGGATAGGCTTCTTGTAGTCTTTGTAAGGACAAACGGGAGGACTGAGATAATTTGCCAAGAATTGTTGACATACCGAGTTACACATCCAGTTGTGATATGAAGTAGCTAATATTTCTTCTAGAAAGTATTGTAACTCATTGCATAGGACAGTAATGATTTCAGGGTCACATGTCCGCAAAACACATTTAACTTTGAAACTGGCTTTTGTCACTGTAGAACTAATCCAGAACACACGGTGGGTTGGAGGAGTGTCAGAGGTTTTTTTTTTTATTGCTTCATGGGGAAAAACTCTGTAGGAAATAGCCACTTGCTGTCTTCATTAACCTTACTTCTGATTAACTGTTGTAAAGAAGAAAAACTGGTGGTTTTTCAAAAGAATTGTCTGTGCATATGTATTGACCTTTCATCCTACCCACCTCCCTCATGAGGGACTTAAATAATAGAGTTCTATGGTAAGACAGGGATTGTAATGGACAAGTTGAGTAGAGGGGTGAAATGTTTCCATTTCTATCTAGAAGAATATAGTAGCAGAGTAACCTGTATGTGATTTTTGATTTTATGTTTTTGTTCCACTACCTCTGAAGGTCTTGTCATCTTACTTGCATCTTTCTAAGCATGAGACTTTGATTTGGGACAATTTAAATTTAGGCAGGAAATAGTTTTGTTGACAAACTGTTAATTACTGCTTCTTGTATTCAGAAAGATTAAATACAAGTGTGCACAAGTAACTTGGACAGCTGTAGTTTTAAGTCCTTAAGAAGTTTTTTCTTGAGACTATATCTGGTAGTTAGGATTTTTCCATAATTGTAAGGAAGAAGGGAAAATAAAATCTGGTGATAAAGTGCTTTTGCATAAAGGTACATTTGTAATAACCATACTGAAGGTTACTTCTGTTAGTTCTGCAAACTTTGCATTATCCAATATAAGGGTAGTAATAATGTCATGGGAGGATAGGCTTTTGAAATGACTCTCTACAACTAATACAATTTTCAATAGTTTATTCCAGATTATTTTTATAGTTTTAAAAAGTTTAAACATTTGTGTTTTCTTTTGAATGGCAATAAGTACTAAAAATCTGAAAGCTGAAAAGTTCAGGTATAAACTGAGGGCCTCATTAAAGTTCCTTAAGGAGTGTTAGATATGTGTGTTCTTAGGGATTTACTCAATGAAGGAACATTTCCAGTCTCTGCTTGAAATACTTTGGGCATTTGGAAACAGTTTTAGATTTCATTAAGGTGCTGGCATTGTGTTGAGGACATCAAGTGAATGAAAGTCATCTGCGATCTTGGGAATGTTTCTTCTTGTTGTACTGGTAATGGTCATTCAAATCAAAGGGCTGATTGGAATTTGGAATGCCTCTCTCATAGTAAAATGATCTTTTTTTTTTTTTTCAAAAGAATGTCTGGAGTGCAAATAACACTCCTTCAAAACTTGCGTTAAGTTTCTGTTTGCTTGTGTTGTGTCTTAGTTGAAGGTTGATGGTGATTTGAATGCAGTTCTAATACAGTATTTTAAAGCCTGTTGTAATATAGCATTGCACGCATTTCTGCTGAAACTTGTTCTCAGAAATGATGCTGTTTTTTGGCTCAGTTGTTAAATGGAGCATAGCAGGAAAAAAATGAGATGACGGGAATGCAGTAACTAATGGAATGTGCTCTTGAGTGTTTTGGTGGTTTTTTGTGAAATACAGGAGTTGCAATGCATTTTGTGCTTTACCTTGTCATACAAATCAGACAGAATTGTCTAAAATTGTTTTGAATAGGCTTTTGTTTTAGTATTCTACCTGTTACCCATAGGCCTTCAGAATTTATAGGTCTGTTGCGTCTGTATGGTTTTGTGCCTATTAGTAGCAAACCTCTGAAGATTTCAGGGAGTAAATAAATGTGGGAGAAACCCTTTGTGAGGAAAAGGTAATGATCTGAATCTGACTTGTGAAGAACAGGGTAGGAGTCGAGAACACTTTCCCACTTAATTGCTAGCATAGAAGAGAATGACATTATTTAGGAAAGCTGGGATAACTTTTAAAATCATATTTATCAAAACCACTAGGGTGATATTACAGTCTTTAGATCTGGTTACATTAATATCTGTTAAAAGCAGAGTAAGTAAACTGATCAAGTTTATGAAAGATACCATGGAAGTAGCTAGAGAGCAAAATTAGATTTGGTCATTCATTAGTATTTTAAAGGCTGCTCTGTTCCGACTTGGTTTAGTAAAGTAGCATCTCAGTTCATGATCATATAATTTGAGGGTGTCCAAGAGACAGGTTAAGTGACTGCTGTCATGATAGATTTGTGCTGAAAATAGTTACAGCTATTAGTGCAGAACTGCCATTTATATAGCTGCTCTTGAAAGAAAAGAGGCTCTTGCTTATGCAGTGGGACCGTTGTCGCATAGCAACTACTGTGCTGAAAGCTAAAAATCAGATGCTCCCTTGAAGCTCACTGTGCCCTAATAATGCTTAATTTATCTGGGCCTTGCACTGCCTTTATCACAGTAATGAATGTCTTTTATTAGTGTACTCAGTAATGTCTGTCATGTACATTTACTTTTCTTTTTTCCCCAAGCTTAGAACTGTGTGATGTTGTGCATTTTTTAGCCCAATTTCCTGAAGGTTGAGACCTTAATAACATGATTAGTCACATTCAACCAAATTTGAGAGAGTCGGAGTTCAAGCGTCATGGCCTCTCATAATCTGGTAGTAGAAGAAAGGCGAGCCTGCCATCCCTCATATGGACAGGCAGTTACTTCTGGTCCTGTATCGTTCTGCGTGGTGGCTGTTGGATGGCAAGTGAACATGAATGGACTGTTTGGCTAGCTGCCATGCCTGTTGCTCCTAATTAAAGGTAGCAAAGGAAGCCACAGGTGGATGACATACATGGGTATTTGAGGTTATTGTGGGCAGACTGGGAAATTGGACAGAGAAGGAAATCAGTTCTAGTGAGAAATAAACTTTTGTTTGCTTAGTTGTTGCATTTGGTAGTCAGTGAACTATTTTATGAAGAAAGTAGACTTGAAAGAAACTTAGGAATGTATAGAGAATCCTGACCTATATAAATTGCTTTGAAATATACTTTGTATGAAAATAACATTTTTCCACCCCTTGAAACATGCTAATACATACTGAAGTATATGTTCTCATGTCTATACTTGATCTTGAGAATGCCAGCGTAATTTATCATCGTTTTTTCAGTGAGCATGTTCATGTACTTGCCTGCGTACAGGGTTTGACTCCCAATGTGCTGTGCTCGAATTTAGACTTTAGTGTAAAACTTGCTTATGAAGTGGCAGTCTTCAGAGGTGCTGAAGAATCTGCTTCAATAGCTGTTAATTAAATACCTACATCAGCCAGGGCTTTGAATTGTTTATGTACTTTTAAAAAGTGGGTAAATAATAGCATAGAATCAGTATTTAATACTGTGAGGCTTTGAAAAAAGACCTTATGTTCTGTGTTGATAATTTAGGATCATCTAGATGCCATTTTGAGATGGAACGTTTACTAGCACAGAGTTCTTTGTAAAGCATTATGTTGTGTTAACCTTGCGGTAACACATATAGTAACACAGACACTGCATCTCCTGCTTATTTTAATGTAGTAGTGATATAATCCACGGCCTCTTCCTCCTGCATAAGTAGTTTGGATATACCAGGCCAAAGTAGTCTAGACTGTTTGTATTAACTGACAGGAAGCCTTATATTGTTTGCCTTTTATATATAGTATTTTTTGGATCTGTTTTGCAGTTCCTTTCCTAAAGAATAGATTCTAACTTCTGGATAGATAGTGAGACGTAGTAGGTTGTTACTGCGTAGGGTTACATTAAATAGGGTAGGTTTTTAAACAGATTATATGCTGAGTAAATTTATTAAATTCTCTCCTTTTAGAATCTATTATGTTAAGATTCTTACCTTGTGCATTCATTATGAAATTGTGAGTGATATTTATTGGATTTTTTTATCTAGGTTTAATTTAAAATTAATTAAATTTAGAATATATTTAAACAGGTTTTTCTATTAAAGAAAACTGTTTCCTGTCATAACTATATAAAATGTTTCTCTGCATTTAATTGAACAGATTTCTTTCTGGTTGCTTTTTCAGTCAGGATCTTATAATAAATAGCTGTCATTCCTTCATACTTTCAGAATTTACAAACAAAAGGAGGTATTAAACATCTCCTACCTTTTCAGTTCCGAGTCATTTTACTAAGCTCCAGTGAATTAATCATTGGATGGAAATAGTTGAAAAATGCAAAAGAGTTTATACTGCAGCAGATTTTTCAGCACTTTGTCAAACACCAGTTCCAATACTTAATCAGTGACTTCCATCACTGAATATGTATTTATGCAAGCTATTAAAATAATTTCACTTGTAATAAATTTTAGCCCAATTATAGGTTGCCATAATTTTATACTTAATTTTACATTCATTTTTTTCAAGTGCAAATTTTTAAAAAATATCACTTATTAATGACTATCTGAGAGACTTCAAAGTTTATCCAAATAGAGATGGATTCTGTAATTCTTAGTAAGTAGCTCTTACATGTATGAGTCATCTGAAATGCTGTTCTGTAAGTGTTGCAGAAACTTGCCCATGATAATTGGCATTTTTCTTGTATTAAAGCATCTTTGTATGTGAAACGTTCCTTGTGCTTTTGGAAGTTTAGATGACTTCCATTTTCTTAATGAACTGTTAATGGTTATCTGCCTTTCAAAGGTGATCTTTGCTTTCTTTTTTTTTTTAAAAAACTTCATTACTTTCTCCAATTAATTGCTGTTAGTTCACACGCTTTCTTGTCTTGGGAATTATAAAAGGTCTGTAAGGTTAGGAAGTAACGTAATGAACAGCAGCAATATTTTTTTTTCTGTATTAATTCCAGGACACTTAAGAGATGGTTACATTATGGAGAAGAGTGTAACTTGCATAAATCACTTAGATTTTAGGCTTGATAAATGTGCAGTTTTCTTTACAGAAGGATTTCCAACCAAAATATGTTGTCTTTTTCATATGAAATAGCTGAATACATGTGCAGTGCATCTAACATGTACAATAAATGCAGCTTACGATTGTTAGTGCTCATTTTGTCTTATTTTGAGTTAAGCCAGAAGACTGGCATAAGACCACCAGGAGTTTGAATCCTCCTAGTTGGATTTGCTGTGATAACTTTGGGAGGTCAAAAGTGGGATCTTAAGTTGGCGTGAGCGTGGTAATGTTTATGTTGTGGTCATGCTGCTGTAGTTGTGATAGTTCAAGGGCTCGAGTGAGAAGTTTGTAGGTAGAGATAACATCTTGTACTAGACCAGCTAACATAATGGCAATAGATGCACTTTTGTGTGCACAAGTCCCTTGTCAGGTTTTGAAAGGAAGCAGTAAGATTGAAAGCGGTAAAGCAAACGTTGAAGAATTGTTCCAAGTTTCAGTACAGGCTGGTCAAAAAGACCATCTAGAAGAAGATAGGGGAGCAGGGGAGGATGCTAATGAGAGGTGGTAATGCTCATCTCCTGTCAGGAACAGGAAGCCACTGTAAAATTCATGTTAGCCATGTGGGCATCAACAAGGAGACATTATAGTGTACCATAAACCCCAAATAAAAGTTTGATAGCTTTTTTTAGTGTTTTATACAGTTGACAGCTGAGGTGCTTTATACCTCCCTCTTAAGGATCTGGTCTGAAGTTAGTCCTTGAATAGCAGTCTTTTAAGACATGCTAGTAATGCATTCTGTGAATAATAAAAGGTGCTCTTGGTGTCAGAGTTCATCGTGTAGAGATTTACTTTTGCTTGACTAACTTTCCCAAATGCATCTGGTATTCTGGATGAAACATTCTAGGGGGTTCAGGACTCTTGATCATCTTCTACTGGGAGGAATAGATACTGTAATTGTCATGATGTATTCACGTGTTGGGGAAAATCTGCATCTGTTCAGTAGATGGTCTGTGGTGAGTTGACTTCTCAGTGAAGTTGGTGGTGAACGTGAGGAAGCTTTTTGGAAATTAAGTGGAGTGGTTTTGGAAAAATGTCTTTCATTTTAATTAGTAATACCTGATAATATAAATATGTTTATTTTTTTGTAGTAAAGCTACCTTTTATTATTTGGTTTCAGTTAGAAGTTCAAAGGCATCTCTTAAATTTTATCTAAAGCTGTATTACTTGTGTGTATATTTGCTACATTAATTTAGCTAATGACTTCGCAAAATGCTTGTATTTGTGGTTTAGGTAATTTTCAGTCTTCTTAGTAAGGTTACTGAATATCTGAAGGAAGTAAACATAAATCAGCTGTTAACCTTCCCCTTTTTTCTTGAAGCTTACAAATGGAAAAATACATGGGTGTTATGTGGAGGACTTGATTTAAATGAACATTAATTGTACTACTGAGAGGCCTCTTCAGAGATTTGTTTTTTTTCCTCTTCAGAATTTTGACTAAAAGGTGGTGAGCAGCCTCACATCATGGCTGATCTGTGTTTGAAGAATACGTATTATCTAGAAATGGAGTATGTATGTTCTCTAATGAGGTTAGAATGCCAGAGCTATTGTGAAAACTAGAAACAGTATCACTTGTTTGAAAACCTGCCTTTCTTGGTTTGCTTTTACTGTTGTATAAATAATGGTCCTAGTATATAGTACAGAAAATATGTGATCTTCCGAAAGTATGCTAACACTTTTTGAAGCAGTATTTTGATTATGTCAATTTACTTTTCACATGTAATTAAAATCAGTAAGTATTCTGTGGAACATGATGAAAAGCTGTAGCTTTTTCTGGAAATCTTTTAATTACTTTTTGTAGTTTTTTGAAGGTATAAGAGGTAGGTGGAGAGGTTTGTATGTCCCTTAACTAGTGATCAACTTCTGATTTTCTTTCTTTTTCAGGCTTCATTTATACTGTATTCTGTTCCCAGATGTTCCTATTGCTACTCAGATGTTCCCAAAAAATCCAGTCAGTCCAAGACACCTGACATGGTTTAACTTTAACATTGATGTAATATCTAAATATATTTTAATAGGGTATGGTCCAACTACTACTCTTCCAGTCCCCCATGGCACCTGTTTAAAAAGAAACAACAACAACAGAAACAACCCCTCAAGATGTGTGCTGTGGTCTCCTAGGGAACTACATACCTTTATTCTCAATTGAAAACAGGGATGAAAATATGTTTAATTCCCCTGGCAAAGACTTAAGATTTTTACAAAATGCCATTTGAAGCTTTTGATCCTGTGTGAATAATAATAACAACCTGACTTAATCATAGAAAATGTGTTGTAGAATGTTTATATATAAAATTTTGGAAAATTATTTGGAAGTGTGTTTGCAAAATGGTTAGGGATCATGTCTAAAATTCTTGAAATGGAGAAATCACCTAGTGAATCACAAGAAATAGAAATTGGCGTGGAGCTGATTAGATCCATTACACTTAGGAAAGCAACCTGTGTATTTGGCAGACTGTCATGAATGCATTTATTGAAAGAGGCAATACTGCCTTATAGGAATGTATTTTAAATTTGTACACAGTTTAAGTGAGGATGTCTTCTAGCTGCCTTTTCTCTTAGGACAGGTGTTTTGGCTCATGGGAAATGTCTTCAAAAAGACCAAATTTCTAATATCTGTGTTTAGATATCTATATAAGTTTGTCAACTTAAAAAGAATCCTGAGGCTTGGGACTATCACTGTTCATCACCTACTTAACTTAGTCATGTTGGCTGTGGCCTCTAAGCTCGAATCAAGTAAGTCCAAAACAGGCAGGTGGGTGGTAGAGCATAGATATATTTTACCAGCACGTCCTTTCTGTTCAGTTTCCTCTTATTTTTGGTCATATCCACAGAGTTAAATGTTCAAACTCCGTGTTTTAAATAAATGCAGATGGATAATATCTTTTGAAGGAACTTCTTAAAATGATAAACATGTTTCTATAATACTACATACATGCTTATTTCTAGGAGGAGCTACAGCTGAAGTTTCCTCATCTTTTGTGATTCTGTCTGTATGTACTCTAGTAGTACTGGTAATACTGCTTGCAAACTGTGTCTCCTGCTGTAAAGACCCTGAGATAGATTTCAAGGTAAGCATCTGAAGTTACAAATGTATATACAAGTGGTATTCTTAGCTGCATTCAGATATCCAGAATACTTACTTGATTATTTGTGCTAATACTCTGCAGTTATTGACACTTCAGTGTCACTGTACATTCTTTCTTCTGAAGTAGCCAGCAACTGTTTTTCTACATGCTGTAAAATCTTCCTACAACCATTTATTTTAAGTACTTGGTCCATGCTGCAGTAGGTATCTTTAATGTCTTTTCAAAATCATTACTGGCTATCAGGATAAATAGTAAAAATATACCTTTGAGACAATTTTGCTATAAAGAACCTTTTGTTTTTCTGTGTATTCTTAAGTTGTTTTTCTTAAGTCTGCTGACAGGGTTTAAGACATTCCTGTTGAATAAGAATACTGAAGATATATATCCAGTGTAGCAAAACTCTTGAGGGGAAATTGTAATCATGAGAGAACAGTTACTTTTGCAACATGAGTTATTGGTGTTCCTAAAATTGAGTTTTGCTCTCATTTCTAAATGGAGAATATTTGGTCTTGGCAGTTCATGGTAATTCATTCAAAGCCAGGGATAGCATTTAAAGTAAAAAAACTGAAAACCCCAAACAAAAAAACCAATCCCAACCCCCCCCCTTTTTGTTTAAAAACAGTACTTGATACTTTAATCTCTTTGTATCAGTAATAAATTGAAAATAAGGAATAGAAAACTAAAAATCTACCACTGTCCTTTGGAAAAAGCTAAGCTTCCTTAACATTGCTCATTCAAACTAAAAGAACTGTATTAGTGGTAATTTTAAGACAAAGATCAGCTTGTTTACGAAGACTATGGGTTTTTTTTTTCAGGAATTTGAAGATAACTTTGATGATGAAATAGATTTTACACCTCCAGCAGAAGATACTCCATCTGTTCAGTCTCCAGCGGAAGTGTTTACTCTTTCAGTTCCAAATATTGCTTTACCAACTCCCTCCCAGTTTCCATCTCGTACAGGTAAAATACTGTTTTTCAATGAAAAACCAAAAGTAGGCAATTTCAGTATCAAAAATGGAGTGTAGCTGATTATGTTTAAATTTACTGCAACAAATTAATTGTTACAAACTTACATAAACTGAGTAAATGTATTTTGTAGGGTATAGGATAAAATGTGAAATATTACTTCAAAAATGTTAACTTATGGCAGAGTGCCACAAAAGGTAGCTTAAGAGAATGAAATTAGCTTAAATAGAGTACTTTCATTATGCCTCTATATACATAAAGGGTTTGAAGTACTCTAGGATGTTAGTGATTTCTGCTTTTTAGTGGTTTTCTTCATGGCTAAGTTGTCATTGGATTTTAGCCATTAGCCTTAAATGGAAGCAAGAGTGAATCTCTTACTTGACAGCAGTGCTACTGTTTCAGCTGCATTGCTTTCTTAATGTCACTGTAGACTTTTCAGGCTGTAAATGTGATACTGGTAAGACTGAGCATCAGATTTCTTTTCTGTGTGAAAGGGTTTTTTTTGGAATGTATTGTTTAAAATACAATTTTTGTAAAAGGAAACTTAAGCATCTTAAATATTACAAGCATAGTTTAGCATACAGTAGTTCTCATACTACTTCACATTTAATTTTTACATATATTGCTTGTGTTGCTTAATCATTAGATGTTCAGGGAAGCTTCTAGTAAAATTTCTGTACCTACAGATTTCAAGAAACTGTCAGTGTGCCTTTAATACAAAAGAAATGTTACTCCTCGGTGTTCTAGTGAGGGAAAATTATCTGTGGAAAAATTTTATGTCAGCTCTTCTACATTGACATAATTGTTAAAGCTATAGTTTCTGTCACTAGAAGTTATTTTGCCAGAAATAAGGCAGTGTACTTGAGTAAGGTACACTGGTAAAAATGTAGTTGTACCAATATAGCCTTCTCCGTGCTTAGGAGGAGCATGTTGACAGCTATAGCTGTTCTAGTAAAGTAATACTGGTGTGAATGTGGTTTAATGAAATAAAAAATGTGGGCTAGAATTCTCAGTCAGATAAGGAGTAATGTTGGAAAGTTTTTGTGTACATCTATTTATTAGTGTTCCTAACCAATTAGGCAGCAGAGGGATAAACATTGCTGAATCTCTTCTATAGTATAGAGTCTGCCATTGTTAACTGTCCATCCTCTACCAAGATCTGGGTCTTGTTTTCTATCCTTTCCCTCTGTGGGCTCTTTACATGAAGTATTTTTAGTTGGAAAATGTCCTCCTTCCAGATGGTAGCTGTAAGTAGGGCAATTGGGCTGAAGAGTAAAGCAGTCGAACCTTTTCTCTTAAAATGGTAACTCTCTATATAACTATAAATGTTAAGATGTACAAGCAATGAGTGTTGTCTTGGGTTTTCTACTTCTATTTACGTAGGAAACTTCTGTAAGTAGGTTATTTGCTCTACCCAACTACAGGGTATGATACACTTTTATATTGGAATTGGAACTCAGCCTTTTTGCTTTCTTACTGAATGTGTTAAAAAAATTAGAAGTTTATGTTTCGTAAGAATCACTGTGTTTTTGTAGGGAGTGTATTCTAGTATTGTGTAGAACCTGGAGCTGAGAAAAGTTTCACTTGAGTGCTATTGTCACAACGTTACCTTCGTACTTTATGTCTAACTAGGTTTTGTTGCTTGGTCTGAATGTATGCACGTAATTGCGAATAAATATTGTAAGAGCATGCATTGTTTCCTCAACAGTTAGGTAACTTTGGCCATCTGAGTGGTTTGATACACGTTGCATTTGTTTTGTTGTGTGTGACAGATGGATCAAAGTCTCAAGTTGCACGTCAGAGTCTAAACTACATCCAGGAAATTGGAAATGGGTGGTTTGGAAAGGTAAGAAGTTATCTTCTAATACCGTACTGCAGTTTGAATCTTACTCCTAACTGACTAGTCTACTGTATTTCCTTTAAAATGGTACTCGTAAAAAAAAAAAAAAAAAAAAAAAAAAAAAAAAAAAAGTAATAGCATAAGAAAAACTGAAGTTGAAATTAGATGTTTCCTTGCATGCACTTTTTAGCTGTAATCACAGCACTAATCGGTGCTTCTTTATTTTACATGTAGTTTCTTACCAGAGTTACTTACTAGGTAGGCATTGCACTTCCATGGATTTGAATTAATACATTACTGTTGTTACAAATTATTTCTAGGAAAAAAAATCTTAAGTAAATAAGTAGTCTTCACTAGAAAACATGTTTTCTGAAAGTTGATGTGTAGCTCAATTGTCAAGATTTATTAAGTACAGATGTTTAATTATCAAAGCTCCACATGTGTTGAGGAAAAAAAGCCGGAAAATCTTTCTTGCAGCATGTTTTTAGCTCTTGGTTTGTTGGTTTTTTTTTTGGCAGGGAAACTCCAAATTTTTTTCCCTCTGCTTAAAGATACAATGGTTATCTTTTTTTCAGGTTCTGCTTGGAGAGATCTACACAGGCACTAGTGTAGCAAGGGTAATAGTGAAGGAGTTGAAGGCAAGTGCAGGTCCCAAGGAGCAAGAACAGTTTTTAAGAAATGGAGAACCATATTAGTAAGTAATGTTTGCCAGCTTGGTTAACTTACACACTTCATACTACTGTATATGATTTATGGACATTTCTTCTGTTCAGTGTTACTGTCTCTACTTGCCCTCCCTTATAACTGAAATGCGTGTCTTTTTTAAAAGTGAAATACAGTCAATCCAAAGTGAGCAAAACTTGAGTTTGCTTAGAAATAAAAATAAGCTCTTTGCTTCAGTGTGTTTGGTTGTTATTATTCATGACTGGAAAACACACTTGGTTTGGTTTATCAGTTTTTCTTCTACAGCTGTTTGGAACAAACTCCTGATGTTGCAAACTAACCTTATGCCTAATTACTTTTCTCTGAGAACTGAGGTTTAACTCCTGTACTTGGCTTTTCTGTTAGAAGCAGGGGAACTGGCAACACTTTGCCTGTTATCAGGTACATGTTAATTTCATTAAAGTTTCCTTTTCTAAAAAATTAAATGCAACATAGATAAAAACTAATTTTGTTCAGGAGGAGGCTTGTGCACAAAAAAATACAGAATTACACTAACTTCAGTCCAGTAGTACTCTACAATTGAGAAATCTTTGATCTGACTGGAGATGTCAATAAAACAGGATTGTTTGGTGTTCTCTTCCTCCTGTGTTAATGCTCGAAGGACATGCACTTCTAGGGGTTGAGTCTTTGTATACTAGAAAGGAATTTGGTATATTAAAGGGAGTGCAATTTCTCTTCCCATGATTTGGGAATAGTGAGAATTTTCTGAAGACCTAACTGTTGCGAATTAATGGCTTTTGTAGATGTCTGGAAAAGAGAGGCATGTTGTAGTTCACTAGACATGCCTCATAGCGTGGTTTACTTTGCCTGAATATGCTACAAGTGAATGGTCGTAGACAGCTTTCTGTTCTTAATGCTTTCTAATGTCCTAGTTATATTTGCATTTAGGCTTAAATTGTTGGCAGTTGTCAGAAGAAGAAATCTCATGTCTTCTGCTGCATTGGCACAAGTGTTTTTGAAGCAATTTAGAAAAAATGATCTGGCTGGGAACTAACCTGGCTAAAAAAAGGTTTAGCTTTTACCCAGATCAGTTCCTCGGTGTATTTCACGAACCAGCTGCATGCACTTATTTTTGGTATAAGGGATGGTGGGAGGATGGGTGTGACTTTCTTGTGGCAGTGGTGGCTTTTGTGGTTTTGAGATCCTCTTGAGCTTCAGCTGCTCTCAATGAAATGCTGCAGCAATACAAAGGAGTTACAAAGGTGCAAATGGACTCTGTGGTCTGGATACTTGCACCTTCTGTTCGTGCTGCCCCCCCCGCCTATGTTATGTGTTGAAACTTCTGGTAGGGATTTCAGTGTCTTGCGTTATATGGCAAATAATGTGTACTGTGATCTTTCTGGTTTTAACTGTATTTTTTCACTCCAGCATTCTTCAGCATCCAAATGTTCTCCAGTGTATTGGGCAATGTGTGGAAGCCATTCCTTATCTCCTAGTTTTTGAGTTCTGTGATTTGGTAAGTGCACTTAACAAAAGGCTGCAGTTGTTTTTCCATTGGTGTAAATTGTATGTAGTGTATTTACTGCCCTTCACTTATGAAATGATTCTTTTTCTTTCTGGGAAGTTTTTTGAATAACCATCTTTTCAGAAGACAGACTTTTTTATGGTTTAGAGACAGACCACAAGTGTAATTTTTTTGTTTATATTTTTTCAATTAATCTTGTAAATTCTAGGTGCTTATGGAATGTTCTGAAGAGGAAAATAGCCATTCTTTCTTTGATAACAGAATTACTAGTCTCTTTCAGTCTGCCTACATCATCTAACAGGGAGCGTGGAGGGGAAAGGAAGCTTTTTATTGCAGTCCAGTATCACATGCACATGCTCACAACCACATCCTAAACTCTGTTTCCTGTCTGTGCAGCCTTAATGTACTTTATCACCATGTGTATGAAAATGTTAATTGAGGAAACAGGAAGAATTTCCTCCCTTTTTCCTCCCCGCCCTTCAGGGTGCCCAAACTTTACCCATGCTGTTCAGCTTTGGGCTAAAATGCAATGCTGTGGTCACTTCCAGAATTGGTAATGAGCGTGTTCTAGTAGCTAGAGTTTTCAGTATCATCCTAGTCTCTTCCTGATCCTTTCTGTTACTGTATTCTTATTTTCTGTACTCTTATTCTTCTTTTCTTTCCCTCCCCACCCCAAGCAACTGCCTTATTATGCTTCCTGAACGCCAAAGGAAGTGCTAAGAGCCCAGTGAAGGGGGTTCTCACTGCTTTCTGCTCTGCTGTTAGTGTCACAAAGGCCACTGAGGATGGGAAGGATGGTTGCACAACAACCTTGCTCAGCCACTGCATTCCTGGGCATGTGGTGGAATTTACATGAATGTTGTGAGAAAGAGGGTGGTATGCATCTGTAGAAACTTTGAACTGTGCCTAGTATACAGAGTCTTCGGAGGCTAAAATTTGGATATGGTGATGGATCCATGCTCTGGAAAGACTTGAATTGCTTTATTGTAGCATAACACATTATTAAAAAACAAGCAAACCCAGAACTCCAGGTGGCTGTCTAAACATTGGTTCAATAGCTGCTTTAGAGTTTATGGTCTAGATACCATTTAAAGCAGAGTGTCTTGAAAAATGTCAAGACAGAAATGAACTCAGAAGTGCATGTATATGTTACTAAGAAATAAGTCTTTCAGAAGTAAGATAGTTTGCATTTATAAAATTCAGCAAGATCCTTTTTTACCGGCTTCACTACTACAGAATTTTCCTTTAAACTCAGGTGCACAAATACGGTTCTAGTTGCATCAGTTGCCTCAAGCAATTTGAATAAGAGTTAACATGAACTTTTGAGTTTTCTTGAGAAACATCAGTTAATCTGTGACCTTAAATAACTACATTTTTCATTACTGCTCTTTTGCTCAAATTTATTAGCTGTGGTAAATTAATGAGGCAGAAGTGCTGATAAAATAATTCTTTTCTAAATGGAAGAAGTGCCTGAACTTTTTAAGTGACTGATCAAAGTGAAATGTTCTGGTTTTGCTAAGAATTAAAAAGTAGGTGCCTAAGGTTAACCAGATAATGTTTTTTGTCGTTTTTCAATAGGTAGAAATGGAATACTTACTGATTTGAAACCTGCTACTCAATTGGAGGTTCTTTAAAAGGATACTTGAAAAGAGAATTGCATTTCATAGTCTAACAGATATAAATCTAAATATTTAATCAGATTTAATTGCTGCCATGTTTTTAAATAGTTATGCTATTTAATCCAACTTTGAATTTGAAGATGGAATAACTTTTAAAGATTGCCCTACTTTAAGTGTACAGGAAAAAATAATATCCTTGTTTGATGCCTGATGATTAATGCTAGAAATTGTCAGGATCCTGCAGAGTAATCTGGGAAGGATTTTACTTAAGGGGATAAAATAGATTTTTCACTTGAACTGGGGGCAGTAAGCTTGACAGCCAAAGTGGTAGTTTTATAAATTCGAATGTAGTTAGGTAATTTCTTTGGAATGGAAAATAAATGTCTGTGCTGATTTCTATTCCAAGTGAACTAAAACTTGGTTTTAGAAAATTATATTATAGCGAGTTAAACATGTTTTTCATACTGAAAGTCTGGCTCACTTGAAGAGTTCTTACTTGGTTAGCTTGGTAAGTTAGCTCAGTATAATTGTATGTCACTCATTCTTATTGTAGTCCCAGGGCCTAGTGTGGGAGGTAGCAATATTGAAGTGAGGGGAGAGGAGAGACATGAAGAAGGGAGAAATGTGAAGGAAGCCAGACGGCACCATTTGGAATAGAAGGTATGGCTAGATAGCTTTTTTAGTAGACAGGTTTTTAGTGGAGTGCCAGTAGGCTGATATTCTAGAAGCTGCTTTTTATCACTGTGGCTGGGATGGCAGTTACTTTTATTTTACAGGCTTTTAGTAAGTGATCTTGAAAGCTGGTAGTATCTTTTGTACTTTTTTCCTGAAATTGGGTAAATTGGGGGATATGGAGGTCCTTCCAAAACACACGAGTCTGATTCTTCAGCAGAAAGACCACAGGGACAGACACAGTTGAAGTGGTTGACTAAAGGTTATAGTGTCTCTGGTAACTATATATTGTTCAAATGGGAAGGGTAAGAAACATGTTTGTTTTGCTAGCAGTAGTATAATGCTATGTGAAAGTTCTTTACCTTGTGTTACTGGTGTTGTATATGTATATACAACAAAGAATAAACTTGTTTTAATTCCTTGTACTTATGTGATTAAGAATCTGATGGTTAAGAAAAAGGTGGCAATTATGTCAACTGCGGTGGACAGGAAATGTAAATGTCTTCAAATGACAAGTTCTTCTGAGGCTCTTTCAGCAATATAGACTTCATTTTGCAAGTTTGGCATGTTAAGTAATGAAAAATGTGGCTATTCTACTGACCAACATAGTCTAGAGGGTACAGTGGTTGTTTTCTTTGCACTCCTTCAAATTCATAGCCTATCACAGCATGTACCCCTTTTGCAACTTCTCTTACTAGGGTGCATAGGCTTTTTACGACTGCTTGACCTTGTCTTGTCTGCTCAGGCAGCTCTTTTGGATTATCAGTTCCCAGGCTCCTTGGCACTGAAAGGTCTTGATCAGAGGCACTGGAAACTGTAGTGCAGAGATACCAGAGCTGTCACGGTAGCAACACTGAATGTCATGCAGGCTAACTTACTTGTTTTCTTGGCTGTATAAACTACTTACACCTTCCTGTTACTTGAGATTGCTTGGTTGTATATGCAGTAACTGTATTTGCTAGCATTTAGCCTATTTTATGACGTAATCCAAGTTCCTCTGTGTCCATTGCTTTGCAGAGCTGGCCAAGAAGCAAGAGAGATCAGTTTCTCATAAGTGATTTAAAGTTTTTTAAATCCTAATTTTCCTTTGCCTGTGTTTTAAATTGTTTAAAAAATGGTAAATACTAAAAGAAATGCTCAGTAAGTTCTTAACCCCTCCACCCGTATTAGTTTGCTTAGTATGTTGGTGCAGTCTTTTATGAATAGTTAACTGTTCACTGTTAAACATTGTAGATTGATGCCAGGTTAAAAATAGTGGTAGCTGGCTTATTAACTTTAACATATTACTCAGCCATGTGTGGCCAGCATTTTGTCAGCACAGCAAGTCCTGTAATGGATTGACATAATTTATGAGTAAAGGAAAGTTATTCAAATGTGGAAGTAGCACGTATATTGTGAGTCTGATTTGCCTATCAAATTCTTACTGAAATTCTTCAAGTCTTGCAATTCCCTGAGCAGATGAGATCAGCAGGGTGCAGTATTTGCCTAGAATGCCCTGTAGCTTGCTTTAGGGATGTTGCTGTTAGTGCAAGTGCTTGCCTGCAGTGGTTGGTTCTTTCTTTCGTTTGGGCTTTTTCTAATTACTGCCATTTGAAAACATTATCTTAAACTAAAAAAAAAGAATCTTTGCAATGAAGACTTAACTAAAGAGTTCAACAAATCTGTTCAATAATCATAGTCAATATCAATATGAGGCAAATAGTAGATAGATCAGTGGTGTGTTGTTAAAAAAAGGGGGGGGTGACAGTTCATGACAACTTCAGAAATCATGTCTGTTGGGTTCAAAGATTCCTTGTACTCTCAGAACTGTTTAATATTTCTTGAACTTACACATGCCTAAACAACTTTCTGATGGTATAGGTGCTCTATACCATATACCACTTGCAGGCATTTTAATGGTAGTGACCGCAGGTACTTCCACTGTGAAGCAATGTTGGAGGGGGAGGGAGGGATAATATTTTCAGTTGTCTGAAATCTTCAAAAGGGGCAATTATGTGATATTGTAGGACTTAGATAGCTTTCTAACATGGCAGAAAGTGTTCAGTAGACATAATTTGGTAACCTCTTTACACTTTTAAAATCCTATCAACAGTACCTACTGGTTTAAAAAGTCATGTCAGCTATTTCTTTGGGTGTTCAGATGGACTAAATGTGGAATTTGCACGAACAAGAAAACTACGGAAGAGTACTATGTGTAAACATGCCCCCAGCTTCTGGCTGTTACAGAGTAAAAACATATTAAGACTTACAAAGATGGCTGAATTGATCCTGACTTGAACTGAGAAGGATGGGAGGAAAAATGAAACCTAGTTCTTCATGGAATCCCAGGAGAGGAGGGAAGAGGTAGAGTAGCAGAGGAAGTTGGAGAGAAAGTAGAGTCTTCCTCAAGCATGATTACTGAGCTTTTTATATTTAGGTGTCCAAGCAGTGAATTTTGCAGAACTGTATTTATTCAGATACGTATAACCTTTGACACTTACTGTGTTAAAAAGTCTGTATGATAAAGGGCCACTTTGTGGCTCATAAAATAGTATGGGAATAGTATTGACGTATTGCTGTTGTCTGCTTGTAGGCAGGGAATCATCATAAGATAATTCAGGCTGGCACATAGGATAATTCAGGCTGGCAAGGAGCTTGTGAGGCCTCCACTCCAACCTCCTGCTCAAAGCAGTGTCAGCCTGAGGTTAGACCAGATTTCTGAGGGCTTTTTCCAGTTGGATCCTGAAAACATCCAAGGATGGAAACTGCTCAGTCTCTCTGGGCAACATGCACTTCTGTTCCAGTGTCCTCATGTGGAAAACAGTTTTCCTTATACTCAGTCTGAACTTCCCATGTTTCAACTCACGCCTGTTGTCTCTCATCCTCCCTCCATGCTCCACAGTGAAGAGCCTGGCTCAGTCTTTAATAACTTCATACATACTGGACAGCTGCTATTAGGTGCTCCCAAAATCTTCCTTTCTCCAGGCTGAATGAGCCCAGTTCCCTCAGCTTCTCCTCATGGTGAAATGCTCTGACCCCCTGAGTGTCTTGGCCCTCTACTGAACTTGTTCCAGTTTGTCTGTCTTGTTTTGGGGCAGCCAATACTGGACACAGGATCTAAATGTGGACTAACAAGAGCTGAATAGAAGGGGATAATCCCTTCCCTTGGTCTACTGGCTATGGTCCTGTTTGCAAGCAGCCTCCTGGGCTGCATAGTCATTGCTGCCAGGGCACACAGGAGGTTGATGTTCAGCTTGCTGTCTACGAAGATGCCTGGGTCCCTTCCTGTAGAGCTGCTGCCCAGCTGGTCAGTCCGCAGTCTGTATTGTTACAAGGGGTTTTTCCTTCCCACATGCAATACTTTGCATTTGTCCTTCTGGAGTTTCATAAGGTTCCTGTTGGACCCTTCTTCCATCCTGTCCAGGTCCCTCTGGATGGCAGTCCAGCACTTGAGGGTATTCATTGGTTCCCCCCAGTTTGGTCCTTTTAAAGCAGTACCAAAAAAAAAGGTTTATGTTTTTAACCTTGATTGCAGCCTTAATTAGAATAGAAAGGGAAAACAGAACCAGTATGTTTCAAGGTGCTGGGTTTAATGCCAGTTTTATTTCCTACAAAAATGTGTGCCTACATGAATTATTTAGTAAACAAGGGATGCCACACAGCACTGCTGTTACTAATGCATTGAAAAACTAAAAAGTAAATCCTTGGTGCATTTCAGGAATCCTAGGAACTTAATCCACCTGGGACAAACCTTAAGTAACCAGTTGCTGCTTTAGTGAATGACAACAATTTTGGAGAGTTTGACTTTCTTCAGGCACTTGCTGCCACCTAGAGTCAGTTAAGCTCTGTATTTTGTGCTTGCTTATATTCGTTATGCTATGCAATTGGGAATCTGTGTGTCCTATGGACACTGGCAAGGTAGAAAGGGGTATGCGTGTATATATATAATGTTTATACATATAGACATGAGCCAGTATGATATTAAAGCTGTAATTGTAAATCAGAAGAATCTTCCAGGAAACATTTTTAAAAATGTAATACTGTAGGATGCAAATACTTAAATGTTACCTAATTAGTAGCTAAAACCAGGATAAAGATAATGTAATGAAGGCTTCTACAACATTAAACAGTATTAGAAGTTATGCATGCTTTCTCACAAGGTGGTATAGCTTCTTGTAGCATAAGTAGTATGCATAAAGCAGATGAAGATAGCATATGCTGCTTGTGTGTACTGTAGAATCTATGCATGTTTTAAAAAAAAAATTAAAATGACACTGTTTTACAAAGGAGTAGTATCTGCTTTTAAGTCCCATTTCTTCTTATTTTATTAAATACAACCCAGGTTTGTGACTGTCCAGCCAGTCTCCTCAGCTATCACTGCACTGTTAGATTTTAATGTACCACATAGACATCTACTGCTTGAACTAATAGAAATGTAAATTGTTATCCTCAGTTAACCATGTTAAGGAGGAATGAGATGCTTCAGTTATAGCTCCATAATGTACATGAGCACCAGAGGAACAGGAAATTTAGTGATCTTCAGTCTTTTCTGAACATTAGAGCACTTTTTCGCCAGTGCAGAGACTGCCTTCTTGTCTGGTCAATCTCAAGACTTCCCTTTAGTCTCCTTCCTGGCTTATGTTTTAGTTAGATAATGGACCTGGACAGTTAGAGCCCAGAATGTTACGCTGGTGAAACAAGTTGTGATGTAGTATGTTGTGCAGTCTCAACACAAAAATGCCCTCTGAAATAATTTGCTAAACTTACAGAACATCTGTATTTTAAATAACAAAAATATAAGAGTGCTAGATTAAAAGTCCAAATGTGAAAGTAGCAACAATAATGGCATGAGAAACAAACTTGTTCTTTTTCCTTGCTTGAATTCACTTACTGTAGTCTTGCTTTTCCTGAATGTTTGACAACTTTCAGTTATTTTTCCCTCTATTTCAAAGTTGTTCTTTTTATAGTAATTTATGGAGTGCTTCTGTGGACTCATTAATTATGTGGCTGTTGCTCAGCATTGCCTAGGTTCAGTAAAACTGCTGCCATCCTCTGAATTCTTTGACTGGAGTGGAGTGTATTACAATGCTTTTTATATCTAAATCTCTAGTGAGCTGGCAATGTCTGAAACCCTTTTCTTTGGTCTCTCCCTTCTGTCCCCTTGCAAATTCCAGACAGTCAGCTTTGCTGATTTGGAGCAGTTGAAAACTCATCTCATTTAAAAACAGAAGCTCATCAAACTCTCCTTTTTAATGGAAAGTATTGTATGACAGTTAGGTTTTATGTGGCAGTCTGATCTAGAATGTTAATTCCTAAATGATTTTACTAAAAATCCTTAAGAGGACAATACCATATGCCTTAGATGACTTCTATAAGAATCCTTATGGAGACTGGAAACTTGAGGAGATTTTTTATTAAGCACAAATGTGGTTAATAAATGTGGTTAGTTGGTTCTTCATTAAATATTTTTCAGATTCAACCAACGTACAAGGCTGATAAGTATTTTCAAATTCTTTTACAGGGTGACCTAAAAACTTACATCTGCAATGAGCAGGAACACATTAAAGGAGATTCACAAATAATGCTGCTACAGAGAATGGCGTGCGAGATTGCTGCTGGACTTGCTGTAATGCATAAACATAATTTTGTGCATAGGTATGCTTTCCAAATAAATTGCTTTTTAGTTATGATGCTCTCTAAAACTCGTGTAGATATTTTCATTAAAATCCATGTGTATTGAAGATTGTGTTTCAAACTTCTGCCTAACTTGCATATCCTAAGTCATGAAGGTGTGATGCTTATGAAGATGCTAATTTAACTGCAGTGGTGTGGTGTTACAGCTCCCACGTGGCTGAAAGCTGATCGCCTACTTTTTAGGTTTGCAGCCCGTAGAACACAACCTACTGCTATGCCAATCTAGAAGATGTAGTTGTTAGATTAGTTGTTGGCCAAGTTAAATTTGTTTTGTTTATTGTGGGGGGGAGGGATGTTAGAATTTTGTTAGAATGAATCTTAACCTGCTTTGTATTTTTTATAGATTATAGCAATTTAGAACTTCTGTTTGGTAATCTGTTACCTTTGTTACTTACTAAAAATGGAAAAAAAATAAAACTGCTGCCTTTCTAATGCAACAAGGGAGAAGCTGACATTAGATGAAAAATCTGACTGAAACAGGTGTTCTCTCACTGAATGATTGTTCATGTAACCTTTTAATCTTCAGTAATGAAGGTAGTCAGATTTAGAAGAAATCATGATGGGAGAACAATTTTGTATTAATCAGGGGAGAAATGCTAGATTTCTTTATTTTTATTTAGTTAATGCAGTTGATACTGAAAGAATGGCAGTAGTAGTAAAAGGCTGGGAAAAAATATATTCATTAAACTAATTTCTCAGAAATATGCCAAAATATTTTTTTTTTGCTTTAAATGAAAAGTTGTTAAGGAACTGAAAGACATCAACCTTAACTTGCAATGACTAAAATATTAGAGAGTATTTGTTCTCCGAACATGGCTTACCTGATGAAACCTTGGGTGTCACAAGATAATTTACTTTATTTTGGTTTTAGGTTGGGTCAATCTGTTCTTTGCTGTAGAAACAGCACTTGCATCATCCCTTTGAGCAAGTTAGGAACGTGTGCTAGAGCTTATCAATGCACATCTTGCTACTTAGAGAAAGCAGAGACCTTGTGTTCAGGGAGAAGCTGAACTATTAAACTGAAGTCTTAAAAGGTGCAGGTGTAAAACAACAGCAAAAGGACTCAGCTGGTGGCTGATGGGCAGAGCTATTCTTGTAACCTGTGTAACAATTTCAAATGACTTGAAGGTAGTAATAAGAATTATACCTGTCAAACTGCGTGATCGCTGTTTCTTGCATTGCAGCAGCATGGCTTTGTAGGTATTACACTTAACTGTATTTCACTGAAAACGTACTGTTAAACTTGATAAATAATTATTCTGTGGATCTGCAAGATTCTCATTGTAAATGTTTACTTCTAGCAACACTATCCTGATGCTGTCAGAGTAAGTGGTAAAGCTCCAGCATCAGTGATTTTGTTGTTAGTGGTAAATTCAAGCAGCCAAAATGTTATTATTTTTCTCTTCCAGGATATTTAAATAGTATAAAACAAGTTGGAAAGCTTTGGGGTGTACTTGAGGGTTACAGATATGTTTCTGACCTCCGTGGTTCAATGACTCTGGAAAGGAAAACATTTTCTTCTTTCTTTGAAGTTGGGAAACTGTGTGGCTTTCATACCGTTTGTACTTCAGAGACATTTTTTTTAAGCCACACACAAGCAATGGTAGAGTTCTTCCAGTGCACTTAATTGCCTGGCACCCTTCTGAGAAACTGAGAAGCAAAATATTGGAGCAATTAGTCTACGGAGCTCTTTGCTGTCACAGCTACTGTTTCATAGTAAGCATGCAGCTTCATTAAACTTGCATAAATTTCTGAGCTTGCATGATGGGTTTTCTAAAACAGATTCTTGGTATTATTACAGCAGCACTGCTGGCTATAAGTACTTGTGTTCTGGTTTCTGGTGGAAACTGGAAACAACTTCTGTGTGTATTCAAGAACTTTTTCATTTGTTTATTAAAGGACTGTCAAGAAATACATTACTTTTTCTGATGGTCTTTTCTTTAGTTCTAGTTCATATGTAATGTATGGTTTTGTTATTTAGGGGAACTTAACTGTAGGTGTAAGATATTACTAGTTGCTTAGTATCATACTGTAAATTGTTAAGTATTTAAACCTGATCTGAATTGTTGATAGATTTTGCTCATGACAATTAAAATGCAAGACATACAATGATAGGTGTTAGGTAAAGAGGGACCTACATCACTCTAGCATGTGAACAGCCTAAGTAATCTCCATCATAGGATTATTACTAGAATGAAATAAATGCATATAAATTCTGTGAGTAGTTTGAATGCTTAAGAGTATACTTCACTTCTCTAGAGAAGTGACTATATTTTGAACTTTTTTATAAAGGACAGCATAATAGTCTAGGTGTTTTTGTATAAAATCTTTAAATGTGATTGCCTTGTCACTATATTTAGTTTTGTTTGGATTCCAGAATGCAGATGCCTCTGGATTGTGTGGCTTTAAATTGATTCTGTTTTGAAAATCTGGAAGGGCCTAAGGGCAATCATATCCTTGTGTCCACAAAACAAATCTTGTCCAATAAGTCTATTGTAAGGAGAGACCCTAATCAGTGTCTGTTTTTTCTGAAAGTGATGGGTGTTTATATAGAACTATGGTGTTCCCAGCACTCCAGTGAGATATGGGATCAATTGTTGGCTTGTATAGGTTCTAAAACTTAATGAAAATGTAAGCAACAAGAGAACTATCTTAACATTTAGTTTGGATCAAAATTGTACTTTTGAAATTAATGTCCCTGTTACTGTGCCTGGGTGTGCATTATGAGTTGGTCTTCTGGAGTGCATGGACTGGTTTAATTTCACCCAAAAAGAATCAGAAAGGTAGCTCCAGGAGAACACCTTTCTTGCACCTAGCTTGCTTCAGCCTTTAGTAGGATTTAGGTGTATGGGATCAGACTACAGCTCATGTGAGTAAAATCGCTGAAGTCTATGTAGTGTGGATGTTGAATCCTTAGCCCTAGTTGTTTCGTATTATTGACCTGCTCCTACTATGGCCTGCTACTTCCTACTGTAACCTATAACTGTACAAACTCCTTGATTTTTTTATTTCTTTTTTTTTGTAGAATTTTATTGGCTTTTCATTTGATACTTTAAGCTGTGGCCTGACTGTTCCAAGAAGTGTCACTGCTGTTAACCTGCTTGTCTTAATTTGCACTGAAGACTTCTTGGTTTGGTCTTATTATTTGTTTTTTTGCTTTTTCAGTGACTTGGCCTTACGGAATTGCTTCCTTACATCCGATTTAAATGTCAAAGTAGGAGATTATGGTATAGGATTCAGTCGATATAAGGTAAGTTAATCTAGTCATGTACCACTTTTTTTAAAGGATTTGGGGCTTTAAGGTTATAACAAGCATACTTTAAAGTTATAAACTGATACTAGATTGTCCTTTATTTGAATAATGGACTTTGAAAGTATACCTGGCAAATAACTGTAGCAAGCTCATGTAATGGAATAGATGATCTTTCTAGAGATGAGTGGAGTTCATGCTTGTAGAAGGAAGCTTCTGGTTAAATCTGGCTTTTTTAGGTCCTATTTACAGTAGTCCTAAAATCTGCACAGATTCATTTTAATGTTTTAAGAAAGGAAAAATTAAATCAAATTTATTAATGAAAATGTTAAAAGTATTCAAATCTATCAAGAAGTGAAAAATTCAAGGCATTAATTAAGTGTTTTCTGAGTACCAAACCTTAAACGAGAAGTTGGCATTCAGTTTTTCTACTTTACAGGGGATTGTGAATGCCTTTTCTGTATAGCGTTATTCTCTGCTACTTGGGGAAAATGGGATTAATTTTTTTAATTCTAATTTTTTTTGCATAGGGATCACATAAAAAGAGATTAAGGAAAGGACTGTCAACTTCTGGAAGTTGATCCAATGTTTGTTCAGTCTTTTTCTGTGTTTTTGTCAATAATTTAGGAAGATTATATTGAGACAGATGAGAAGAAACTTGTTCCTCTCCGATGGACTGCACCTGAGTTAGTAACAAGTTTTCAAGACAGACTGTTATCAGCAGAGCAAAATAAATACAGTAACATATGGTATGTAGTAGGCTTTAAAATAATTTCAATTAGAGATTTGTGAACATATTTTCAAATGTTACACAAAGGAGTAAGTAATATTTGTAGTTAAATTGAATATTGGCCTGACGCACTGCTTTATTTCATCAGATGTACAGTAGGTTAATATCTACAAACATGAATCTATATCTTGCTTTGAAAAGATGCTTAGAAATCTGTTGAGAAAACAGTTAGATTAAGAAAAAATGTTTAGCAGAAGAATAGGTGTTTATACTTATAGAAGTAATTATTGTATATTTGCCAAATGCCTTCAAATGTTTATAAAGGTAGGAGATGGTAAATGTAATATAATAGCTGTGGATGACATAAAGTTGATCCCACTAGAGCCAGATTAAGTTCCATTGGTAGAACAGTACCATCTTAATTTCTTGCTGCAGCATTTGAGGGCTGCAATTAACTGTTTGTCTCTGCTACCAAAGAGCGTATAGAAAAAGGCTAGTGAAAATCTTGGTGATTTCAAAAAAGTTAATCTTCAAGTTTTGCTTCAGTTCTCAAGTCCTAAGAAATTTGGATAAAGGAAATTGGGGCTTAGGCTAACATTTCTGAAAACAATGTAGTTGAATCCCTGCTTTTATATTCTAAGGGCATTAAATATTAAACTAGGTTTTGTTTGCTAATTTAAAGGTAGGGTTGCAAAAAGCAACTGGGATAGATAGAAATTATCTCAATACTGATTTCCTTGCATCTTTCAAGCAGACTTCTTCAAATCATACTGTTCGTCTGAACTACAAGCAGCCAGGGTCTTTCCAACTTGAATTTTAATGCCACTTATACAGAGCTGCTTTGAACGGGTTTGGACTAGATGACTTCCAGAGACCCCTTCCAATCTAAACTACTCTACCGTAATACGTGCAGAGTTAGTTACTTTGCATTTTGAGCAAGAGAAGGTTGCCCAAAGATCAGCATCAACTCTAATCACTGAAAATGGGATTAGTGTTGTATACAGCACTGAGCAAAAGAGGTGGCTTCTGACCACTGCAGCTTAAAAATAATTTTATGAAAACTGAAAGATAAGTTTTCTAACAGTTTGACCCGTAACTGCAATTTCTGATGAAAGCTTTTCCTACTGTTGGACTGAACCGAAGGTTTATTAATCTTCCTTCTCTAAATAGGCACTTTCTACTTTTTTAATATGTGGGTGTTTCCTCCATAGTTGAATCACTTGAGGCCTCTTGTATTTTGTTGCCTTCACTGGTGTTGCCTTCATTGTCATTGCCTTCAAGCAACTTTATTCTTGAGGCTTCTAGCATTCTGTCAAGTAAAATGAGTTAACAGGTTCTGAATTAGAGCCAATGGGAGAGTGATATTTGTTTCTTCTTGCTTTGCATAATCCTTACTTTCGTAGAAAAGCAACTTTAAAATAGCTCTTAGAATGCACAGTCATTTGCTGCTCTTTTTCAGGTCCCTGGGTGTCACATTATGGGAGCTGTTTGAGAATGCTGCTCAGCCTTACTCAGACTTTTCTGACAGGGAAGTCCTAACCCATGTCATAAAGGAGAAGCAGGTTAAACTCTTCAAGCCACGTCTGGAGCAGCCATACTCTGATAGATGGTGAACTTTGAATGTTTTTATTTATTCTTAAAGCTGCTGAAGAAGTTTCTCAAATTACTCAGTTCTCTTAAATATATTGAAAATGCTACATGGAATCGTGCTCCGGGCAAAGACACCCTACATAAAAGTAAAAGGAGTTGCTATAGATGGAAATTCCTGCCAGTGATGTTGTTACTCCTTAGCTTGTTAGATATCTGAATTTTATAAATTCCTTTTAGTGTGAAACCTATTGAAACATGTTTCTTATTTGTATAGGTACGAAGTTCTACAGTTCTGTTGGCTACCTCCAGAAAAGAGACCAACAGCCGAAGAAGTGCATAGACTGTTAACTTACCTTCGCATGCAAAGCCAAAGGGACTCAGAGATTGATTTTGAACAGCAGTGGAATGCTCTTAAACCAAACACCTCAAACAGAGAAACGAATAATTCTGCATTTCCAATCTTAGATCACTTTACAGGAGATAGACTTGGCCATGAGATGGAGGAAGTTCTTACTGTAACTGAAACAAGCCAGGGTCTCAGCTTTGAATATATCTGGGAGGCAGCTAAACACGATCATTTTGATGAATGTGGTCATGTGAATCCTGATGAAGCAATGACATACACAAGTATTTTCTTTCCAGTAGAGGTTTTTGAGAGGTCACTTTCAGAGCAAGGGTCAGGAGCACAGGATGGAGGTGGTCAAGAAGCATCACTTGCTGTCCCTGGAGTGTTACCTGTGTTTGATGCACACAAGCTTTCTGTTGGAAATGACTACTATATCCAGTTAGAGGAAAAAGGAAGTGGCTGCAGCATGAATTTTGATAACCAATCAGTTGTACTAACTACGGAAGTTGATCATCAAGAAGCTGTACAAGAAAAAAGTTCTCATTTCACAGTTCTCAGGGATCTTGACGTTGAAGAATCTAGCACCGATGGGGACTTCTTCCACTACAATACAGATCCTAAAGAGGAATTTTTGCCTGCTACTAGTAGTCCAGAAAGTCCTTTCCAGAATGTCTTTAATGACATTGACAGATCAGAAGAATTGACAAACAGAAAAATACTCAGTTTTGGTGAAACAAATGATATTCCTAAAGACTTTAAACCAGCTGGTTTAAACTCAAACACGGATGCTAGAAAGGCAGTAGGCCTTTCTGAGAAGGAGCATTCTAGCCACGCTTCTAAAAATGAAACAGTTTCCTTATGTGAAAATATCTCTAACCAGTCTGACTTGGTAACTTTAGAAGAACTGTCCAATAACTTCTTATTTCTTCAAGAGAAAAACTTATTAACAGGGTTATTGTCTAACCAAACCAGCAGTGATTTTGGGCAAAACCCGGAAGATGTTCTAAAAAGTATATTAGAAACCTCAAGTAGAAACTCTGTGGATCCTGAGCCTGTGTTGGCTGAAAATGCACAGGTCTTTTCTTTAATAAATGAAAGTCTTAGAACAGTGAAAGATGAAAATTTTAACCCAGTGACAATGAATAAAGATCTGAATTCTCAGTCTCAGACTACTATAGAGGTGCAGGCATCCTCTAGTCCATCTGGAGCATATAAGTCATGTGATAAACATACAACTCTTCCTTATTTGAAGGATGAGGGAGAACTTTTAAATGTGGAAGTCAAAGAAGTCATGTCCTGTAACATTGATATTCTCTGTCAAGAAGAGCTATCCAATAATGCCAAAAATAATAATGTTGGAAACAATCCATGTTACGGTGTTGCTCTTGAAACAGATGAGTGTGATGCACAAATAAGACAGAGAATGCTTTTCAAGTCTGATGAAATAGCTTTTAGTAGAGAAAAATGTGATCAGGAAGATATGAAAAGAAACTTGCAAGATAAGTCTGCTGTATTAAAAAAAGATGAATGTTTATTGGAGGAAAATCAAGAAACATCAAATCATTTTGAGAACTGTAAGGATGTTCCAGAAGAGGGGACCTTAATTTCTGTTGCTACTTCAGATTGTACAAGTCAGGATAGTCTTTTGGAAGACAGCCCATCTCCTAGACAAACTGTAGAACAAGCCTTAGAGACACCTGATTCTTTGGATTCTTTAGATGTAAATGAGGCTTTAGAATCTTTACAGGCTCAAAGTCCTCAGAAACTTTTGCCACCTGATAAACCTGCTGACAGTGGCTATGAAACGGAGAACCTGGAATCTCCAGAATGGACTTCCCATATCACTGTTGAGGATGCTTCTAGTGTAGATACAGCTGTCTGTGTTGTCAGCGAGAACAATGTCAGTTCTTTACCTTCTAATCCAGTCATAATTGTTTCAGAAGCAGCAGCTTGTTTAGATGCAGTGAACAGCAATTTTGAAATAACCCCAAAGGTTTTTCTGGGTGGAAATCAAAACTCGTATAGAGACTCTGCCTATTTCTCTGATAATGATTCTGAGCCAGATAAAAAAACAGAAGAGACTGTAAATCTGTCAAAAGAGACTATGTGTGTTGTTTCTTCAAATAGAGGAGAGAATAATACTGAAAAGGATTACAGTTTTGAAGAGAGACAGCAAAAGTGTGATGTAAGGAATTACCAGGATACCAATAATCAAAGTGCAAAACTAGAACTAAATCACAACTTAGAGATGCAAGAGATGAATGTAAGGATGCAGGGGTGCCCTGATGAGTGGGCTGAGGCAACTCTGAATTCCCTGGAAGTATCGGTAGGAAGTAACCTAAGGGATGAAATAAAACTATCTGAGACTTCACATAAAACTGTCTCTTGTGTTGGCACTAATACTTCAGAACTTCTTTCACACAGAGACTTGAAGTCTGTGCATAACATACACAGTCCTTTAGATTTGAGTAACAGTGAGAAGTCCTTCTATCACATTGAAGGACAAAAACTGAAAGAGCCAGATATTGAAGGAAAATACCTTGGCAAACTCGATGTTTCTGGAATGCTTGATTTAGAAGATGGTGATGATGCAGATGAGGAAGATGAAAACAGTGATTCTGAGGATGACATGAGGACTTTTCATATGCACAGTCTGAGTTCTGACAGTGAAGATGAAACTGTTCATCAAGTACCTGAGATACTTACTGACAAGGATGATGGAAAACATCTGAGAAGCTTGTTGAAACTTCCAAAACCTCTTAATGAAAGGCAACACAAGCACTGGAAAAATGAGAAAAAGGCTGTAACGTTCTTTGATGATGTGACAGTCTATTTGTTTGATCAGGTATCTTTTTTTTTTAATTACCAAGTAAAGTTTTTGTTGGTTTTGGGTTTTTTTAAACAAGATGTGGTAGAATAGCTTAATATTAGTGGACACATTATTACAAGATCACTCATCTTGGCAGGGTTGGATCTTGTTTGTGATGTGGGTCATTTTTTCTTTCTATATAAAGAAAAAAGGAACTTTTTTCTTGGCTGGGTGCAGTTGTGTGCTGCTGATAGAATAGCAGCACTAATTTGAAGTGAAGGAGGGTTTTGCTTTGGGCAGGGCTGGTTGCCAAATCCTGAATCTCCATTGCTTTTGGCCCCTTGACTGCATGCGCTGAATGAAACGTGGTTTTCAGTGATGCGTTTATGATGTTTATAAGCTGTATTTCATATGAATATGTATTCCATATATGAATATGTGAGACAGCGTCATTATAGATGAGATTTGATTAATTTATTTTACCAGAATGTTGTTGTAACTTTACAGAAGCAGTTTATCTGTTTAATGAGTTTGAGGACTTTAAGTTCAAATGCTTTTATAAAAGAAAAGGGAAAATAAAAAGACCCCAAAATGCAAACCACAACCTAACTCTGAATGTTGTGTTAGTTAGCATTAAGGTAGACTTACCTCAAACCATAATCAAAGATGAGAACAGTATTTAAATGATAATGTTACTTTTTATTAATCCAATGTGATTGGTGAAATACTAATCTGCTTATAAAATTCAAGGTTACCTTTGTTTCCCTGTCTGCTTTATCAATTTTTAACTTCTGTAACTTGATACAGAGGAGATTGTATTTTAACATTATAGCAACTAAACTAGTACAGTGAGTTTAAAATAACAGTCACATTGTCAAGCTTTGGAAATGTTGCTTATGATGACGCACATAAATATTAGAGATAATTGTGGTTTGGAATAGAAAACTTAAGTGATCTATTTGTGTTTAGGCAGTCTGTAGAATAGTAATCCTTTTGTCAGAGGGGAAGGGAAAAAATAAGCTGTGTTTAAACTGCTCTTAGTTGTTGAACTCTTTACTTATTATTACAGTAACTGATAACATGTTGGCTACTTCAGATACTGGTCATACAAAGTCTGTCTCTTTATCCTGAAGCATGATTAAAGAGTGGAAAAAAAAAAAAAATTTAAAAAAAGTTGGGAGATGGGGATAAGGCTTTATTAAATAGAAAAAAAACCCTACCTGTGACAGGCTGATAAGGAAACTGTTTTCAATTGGAAGATGTTTTAGCTTTGTTCCTAGAAATATGAAACCTTTTTATATCATAAATAGTATTTAAGTAGTCATTTCCTGCATGCATTTTAGTGTAGACTTGATACAACTTCCTTTAGAAATAGAAGTACGTGCGTGCATATGCTTAATCTATAACTCAAAGTTTTGTTGTGTGGTAATAACTTGAGTTTACAGACCATTATATTCCATAGTAGATTTGATGACAGGGATGGGGGAGTGTATTTTTGAATGCTTGCATCTATAGGCATGGATACATTCTGTGTACAAGAGAGTTAAATAAGTTATTTTGTTTGCCTTAGGAAATGCCAACGAAGGCGCTGGGAAACCGTGCAGCAGACTTGAACGGCGAAGGCTCTCACAGCACTCCTGTTCCATCTTCGAGTTTTAGTTACTTAAACAGATTTGCAAATTCAGAAAGCTCAACAGATGAAGAAGGTACTTCAATATATTTATACACAGCAGGGGCTGAGACAGTTCTATGCATAGGTTTTAATGAAGTGTCATTTAAACTATATGTGATTTGTAAATTCACCATATGATACCGTTTCAGTTTTGCATCCTAAGCATATACTTCAGCTAGGCTCAGATACTAGTGTTACTGATTATCAAAGTTTGTGGCGTAATACTGGTTGTTTATATATTGATGTGGCTAGGGTATCTTGAGAGGCAACCAAACTGTGGATGACAATCCCCGGGGCTAGAACAGAAAAGCTACAAGTTTTGTTTTGGGTTAATGCAGTCTTCCAGGGCCTTGTTTTTAAAACTGTGTATGACCTTACATTACTGTAAATTGCCTCTCTTTTCTTTTCTCTTTTTTTTTTCTCCCCCAAGGTGGGGGTTTTGAATGGGATGATGACTTCTCTTCACCAGAGCCATCCTTTATATCAAAGGCAGCTAATAGTCTTATTAGTTCTAAACCACCTCTTCAGTCATCAAAGTACTTTTCTCCACCTCCACCTTCCCGGACTCTTGATCAGAACTGGTCACATTCATCCCCTTATTCCAGATTCTCTATCTCTCCTGCAAACATGGCAAGCTTTTCTCTTACGCATCTTACAGATTCAGATATAGAGCAAGGAGGTAAGTGATTTAGTTATAATAATTATTTCAAAACTACAAATTAAAAACTTTATGCAAAGATAGAAGTAATAGATATAAGTATTTAAAATGGAACAAGATTAACTTAGGAATATATTTTTAACACTATAAAAGTTATGTCTGGTCTTGTATTTCAGTTAAGACATAGCTTTCCATTTACATTGAGATTATTTACATCCAAGTTGCTACAAACTTGTGGTTGAATATTCTACAGAACATTTACAGGCCAAGCTCATAATTTTTCTGTTAAAAAAACTAGTGCTATATTTATATAAATGAAATCTATGCAGTCCTTAAGCACTTCTGTATAGCTGCCACACTATGGCAGTTGAATAATTCTTGTTATTGCACTGTCATAAGTCACAACTTTGTTTTCATTGCACAGGGTGAGGATGCTAGGAACATAATGTTTCTGCCACTGTTGTTTAAGCTTATTTTAAGGTTCAGTTTCTTTTCATATTGCTTTTTAGAAAGTGCATTCTTGACATTCTCAAGAATTGCAGCAAGTTTTCTAGAGCTGTGAGTAGGGTAATTTCTGTTAGGAGAACCAAACAGTCTGTTCATAGCAATATTGAGTACTAGCAGTATTTATTAACAGAAGCTTTTTGTCTGTAACAAAAAGGGTTTTTTTTAAGCTTTGATAAATTTTTGAGGGTTAAGAGAAGCAAAAATGAGCAGACTTGAATCAGTTCAGCATATTATTAATCTTGATAAAATGTTGCATTATTAAAAATAAATATTACTGATTGCTGAGCCTTGCTAATGGTCAATGTCTATAAAAATTGAATCGGTGATTATATATAGAACTGTATTGTTCTTGTATTGTGCTTATTGATTAGATAATGTTTGTTGCTTAGTAACTTGCAGATAAGAGAGATTATTTTGGCAATCCTACATTGCCTTACGTGTCCTAAGAAGTGACATTGAACTCTGCGATTTAAGCAGATGTCTACGTATAAATGTACCAAATGTTTACAGTAGTTGAAAGCTCTAGGGAAAGATTAACCAAAACTTGGAAGTGCGAAACAGCAGGATGCCAAGTTCTAGGGAGAGTCTTAGAAAGAAGCGAGGGTTGTGCAGAAGAATCTCACTGTACCTTATGACCTTTCCTCTACTAATAGGAAGCAGTGAAGATGGAGAAAAAGATTAAATGAATTAAAACTTCCTTGGATTACATACATAAAACACACAGACTTTGTGTCTGAGACTTCTTTATCTAAACTCTGGATTCTCCTGGAGTAACACAGGTAATCAGAAGTACTAAGAAATGAAAGTAAACACTGAAAGCAATGTTAAATCAGGACATTAATTTGAATGTGTATTTAACTTTGTAATGTATTTTTAAATCAGTGCAATTTTGCTTTTCATTGAAAGATGATTCTGCCGCTGTTTTCAAGTACTTGAAGTATTTTTCAGATAACTTAAGAAACAAGTAAAGCAATTACACTACAGTCTGGTTTATGTATGAGGTTGTATAATAGTCTTTTTATATTTTTCCATGTAGTTCATGACTTATTTGAAAATACACCTGTTGTAGAATTGTGTATAACTGTCCTGTGCAACAGGTGGCTGTGTTGCTGAAACTGTATGAATGATAGTTGATCAGTAGTGAGCCATATTTATTCAAAAAGATATCACTACATATTACTTTGCTTATTACAATTGCACTATGGATTATTCTTCCTTTATTTCCTGATGTTGTACAGAATCAAAATCTTAAATCTTTCAAGGAAAATAAGACAAGTTGAATTGGCCCAGTTATCCAGTTTAATTTGTCCTTTTTGTAGCCTTTGCTATGCACGGTACCTGTAAATCGTACATAACTTCTGAGTGTTATGTTAGACTTGCTGAAACCTTATATTCAGTACCATTTCTAAATGATAATGATTATAGATTGATTGTTAGTGTTCATGTTTTATAGGAAACTGGAAAAGAATATATGATATACTCTGGAATTTTTAGATGAAAGAGATAATGTCTCTTAATTCTTGAAAATGATCCTACTGACTGCTTAAACTGTAGTAGCATCTGACTATATCATAATTAAGGGCCTTCCAGTTTTTATTACAATTTCTGCCTTGAAGAGAGAAGAGGAAAAATTGGCTGTACAAAACTGTGACATTTATGAATCTTACAAAAAGTCTAATTTCAATAGACTGGATTTGGGCACACTTGGCCCTTCAGTTGTATGTTCTGTGAATTTTGAAGCTCACTCTTCTGACTGCAGATTGGGGCTGCCATTCAGAGGCCTGTGGTAAATCTACCTCTCAGTGATGTTATGGCAATTAAGAGTTAGATTAGTGGTTAATGCCCAATTTTGTACCCTTTATAAGGCCAGACCTATTTTAAGATGTCTGCAAGGCTCCATGGTACATCTTGAAATGCATACTGACCAAAAGATGCAGTAAAGTTTGCTCTGAAGCTGTCTGTAGGGAAGGGAATACAATGTGGCTTTTTTAACCTTCATACTCTACCATGCATTTAGCTAGTTTAATCCTTTAAACTGCTTGGGAAAAAAAAAAAATATCCTTATTACTCCAAAGTGAGTTCAGTTGAGAAACAAATCTCTGACCTCTTGGAATGCCTTATGCAGCTGCAGATCTGTAGGAAACACTAATAGGAACGGTTTACCTGGCTTTGTATTTTAGTGTACTAAAATACAAAGTACTTTGCATTATAGTTGCTATTTTGGCAGGCCTTCAGTATAATGGTGGTCCAAGTGCTCTGCGTTCAGATCCAGTCACCAGAGAATTTTCATTACATGAAGTATGGGAGGACTAGATATTTTCAGATGTGTAAAGTTTGGTTTTGTATACCTCTATATGCATTTTGATTTTTTAAGTATATTTTAAAATTACAGGACTATGTTAATTGCTTTTTTCCAGCATTATTTAGTCCTTAACCAGAATGGTTTCCATACCAATCAAAAGGGAATGATTTAGTTATAATGTTATTTAAAGTTGCCAATGTATTGTTGAGAGAACTCTTTCTGATGAGGCACTCAGGTTCAGAGTTAGTCAACTGTTGTTGATTATGAAGTGAGGAACTGAATTTTTCACGGACTTTTCCCAAAACATGATTTAAGAGGCAAAGCCAAGTAATTCTTAATACGGGCTTACAGTATACACTGTAGAGGGTTTAAGGAAGCTGTGTGCTACTCTCAATATTTTAAAATATGGGTAATAGACTTTGTGCACAAATTATTGCTTAGAAATTCCATAATTCCAACATTAAACTCCTTGATATACAGCTAGATTAACATATCTCATCCGTCTTCTGTAATTCTCACCATAGTAAGAATGAAACTCCACAATGGTCTGCAAAGAATGTGTGGGCTTACCTGCCTTGCGTGGTGAAAAATCTACTGTATCAGACCTGGAGTTCAACCTTAATTTTGAATCATTTGATTTAAAATATAGTCTAAGGTTAAATAAAAGCTTATACTCCAGAATGTTATAATTTGGCTGTGCATTTTGTTTCTTATAATTCTGGAAAATCAGATGTTTATCTTGCACATCAGGAATTTCCTTTGCTTGATGGAAATCTAAGATTTGTATTCTTTACCTGGGTTTAAAGAAAATCTTAAACAAGAAGTGAAAGTTTACTCCTTTGTCCAAATGGACTCATTGTTAATGAATTGCCAAAGGACCATTTTTTCCAAAATGAGCTGGGATGTGTATGATATTAAGCAAGGTAATGTCCTTTTCAGCTGTACAATGAAGAGAAAGAAATATTTAAAGTTGACTCACCTCACTTAAACGATGAATTTTAATTTCAGTAATCCAGTAGGCTGGATTGCAATAATATAAAAGGTCTTTTTTTGAAAAATTTATAGTTAAAAATCTGATCAACTACTAGCAATATTTAAATACCTGCCTAGCAGTCAGTGGCACAATGAAGACGAATCAGTAATTCCAACGTGTGACATCATAATAAGGGGATTTGCTACAACTCATTAAACTATATGTAATTTCTTGCACTAGCTACTTAAGCATGGTTTCCGTTTTAGAAGTACATTTATCTATTTTCAATGGTTTATTATGAGGACTGGTTACATTTTAATTCCTTCTCTAGTAGAATACCTTGATTATTTGAGTATTGAAGGCATTGTCTCAATTTGGCTACTGAAGTTATTTAAAAGATCTGATTTTTCCCACCTAAGGAAGTGTGTTTAAAAAGGAGGATATGTAGTGAGAAGCCAACAGAGCAAGAAGTGTCCAGTTTTAATGGAAACACCTGTACTCTCCCAAATCCCCAAGCTGCAGATATGTTGTGTGTATAACTGCATTTATGGAAACTGCCATTTTCATGGAAATGAGCAGATTAAACATTTTTTCATATCCTTATTGATGCACTAATGAAAGCCATTTAAGCCTCATTCTTTTTATCAGTATTTTTAGCACATTTTTATGTAGTACTCAATCTTTTTCATGAGGAGGCTGGTTGGTAGAAAGATTTTTTGTTTTATAATTAAGCACTATGCTAAAATGTCGGTGTTGTCAGGTGTTAGTGACATGGCTATTTTTGTTGGAGTTGGTGAAAGGTGGAATCCAAGTATATTAGCCTTATAAGAAATAGCCTTAAATAAGAATGGAGTGTACAAAATTACTTCAGCTTTAAGTCATACAGAAATATCCTTGTATGTTAATGGTTTTGGTACAAGACTGGAGAAAATCTAGAGGAGAGTCAAACATCATATAAACTTATTGAAAATAAGTATTTGTAATACCAGCAGCCTGTTTTTCAGAAACTTGAATATGACTTAGTCTTGTTTATGAAATTGTTTGAACTTGCACAGATGTAGGTGTAACTTAAATGATAAATGGTACTGATGTGTGTGTATATATAATGTTTAATTCTATTTGTAAATGAGAAACTATGTAACAAAATCATAGGTATGAGGTTTTCCTATTGTAATTTAATACAGGTATGAGGTTTATGGCAATATATCATAGTTAATGAAATTTCAGGTCAAAATGTCTTTAAATTGTGTACATTTTTAAATTGTAATTTCTACTGTATATTGATTATCATGCATAGTGTGATTCAAGAAACTGCTTGTAATTTAAAAATATTTAATATTAAAAATAAAATACAGTTATATATTTATAATCTCTTTGTCTATGTTTGTTCATTCTTAAACAGATGCCAGCAATGGATCAGGTCCACAGTATAGTATAGATCTACTTGTAAGATGTATTTGTTAGTGTCCAGAGTTTGAGAAAGTACCAAAAGCTCAAAGCTACAGTCCCAGCAGATGAGCCTACACTAAATAGTGTAATCACCTTTGATTTCTTCTAATATCACCCTTGTGTGAACTTCAGGTAATGTGTATACGCAGTCAGTAGAGAAACAATACTTAAAAATACTTAAAAAAACAATACTTAAAAAACCCCAGTGTAATTCTAAAAACTGAATATTGCTTTTAATCCTAGAATTAAGCATCTGTAGGAAGAATGGAGATTTCAGATTTTTTAAGTACCCTTCAGGAAACAGTTCAATGATATGTTTTGTCAGTATTTATTGAATTTATTTCTAGAAGATTATTTTATTGTTTTTTTAATCTAAGTGCATATGCTGAATGGACCTAAGATCACCAGGTAAATGTAGTACTTGTGTGTATTGGTAGCTGCTTTCACATGAGATGGAGACTGTTGCAGTCTGGGCACTCTGTGATGCAGGAGGAGAGTGTGGGGTTTTTTCCCCTCTTAACCTGTTGACTGTTAAGGTTGTGATGACACATCTCAGCAATGTCTGTAGTTAACGGAGGCTGTTGTGGAAGCTCCCACATCGTATCACAGCTGTTCTGAGTCCTGGCAACTGTTGAGACCTGGAAATAAGCAACTGATACCAAGATGATTTAACTTCATTAGGTAAAATGTAACTACTGGGCTGAAATTTGACCAAGACAGTGGTCATTACTGAGAACAGATGTGAAAGATCCCATGGCACTAAATTGGTCATATGATACAGAACCCTTATCAAAGAATTTGAGCACTTGCAATCTCTATCATAGCCGCCTTCTTGCAAGGGATGGAGGTGCTCTGTCTGTGGGCCTTTCTTCACACAGGTGGTACGATAACTGGCGTAGCCCTCGGCAGAACAGAGCTGAGACAGACTCTTTCCTCCCCCACCTGAGGACACTCCACCCGCTGAAGTAAGTGCTAGACTGACCCCTCCTGTAGCGACATTGACCTGCCTGGCTTAGCTTCCATCAGTCTGGCGGCAGCACCTCCATCCATACACAGGCTGCTGCGGTGCTGGCTGAGTGCTGCCTCCCCCTCCCATTTTGTTGTCACTCGGAGCCCTGTGAGCATCCAAAACCCGGGAGCCTTGTGCTGGCTGCTGTCTCCAGGCGCTGCCCCGCTCCCCGCCCCGGTAATGCCAATAGCTGGGGGCCCTGCGTGACTCCTCTGCCTGGGCCTGGTGTTTCGCCTCCGTACACGCGAGCCGCGTTACGGGGGTGCCCCTTCCCCACGAGGACGGTTACTTCGCGGGCCGGCAGCTGAGGCGCGGAACACCCGCCTGCGCCGGGCCGGGCCCGCCCCTGCCGCTAAAGCGACGTGTCGCGGCGGGCGCGCGGCAGCGCAGCCACCTGCCGGCGCGGCGGACAGCAGGGCCGCCTCCGCCGGGCAGGGTCGGGGCCGGGCTGCCGCTCCGGGTAGAGCTCCGGGCCGCGGGCGCGGCAGCAGCGCCTGCCTGGGGGCCTCCTGGCAGCGCTTCCCCGCCTCGTCCCTGGGGCTCTCCCCAGCGTGAGGCAGGTCCTGGTTCCTTCACAGGCTCCTGCTGACGGACCCTGGCCCAGCCCAGCGGACAGGCAGTGCCCCTGCTGCCCCCACAGACCCTCCTGCTGCTCCTGGCTTCCCACAGGTCTGGGCTATGTCACCCCTCGGGCCCTAGGCACCTTCTCCACAGCTGGTGGCAGGGGTAAGTCACGGAGGAGGGACACCAGTCCTGATGGACGGGTGCAGAGGGTGGAAAACTGGTATTTGGCTGCTCGCTCTCTTTGGTTTCTCTTGACCAGCCCACCAAGAGACCACCCCTGCTCCTGATCCCCTCTCCATCTCCATTTTCTCCTTCCACACCTATGCCACCTCCCTGGGGGGCCTGGCAGCCTGGCTATGGCTCCACGAGGTAGTTTCTCAGGGGGTTACAGCAGTGTATAGCAGTCTGAAAGCAAACCTCGGCCAGCTGAGCATCCTCTTAACCCACATCATCCCATTTGCTTTCCCTTAGCCTGACAGACTACTTCGCTCCGGCAGTTTGCTGACGCTTCCTTTTTCTTGGACTTTTCGTCCAGCTTTCTCTGCACGCTGCCTCCACGAACCTCCTCTTCACCAAGTCCTGCGGGCTGTTTTCCTTTCAAACAGCAGCTGCTTGTTTCTCTGCTCTCCCCAACAGCACTCTTCGCACTGGAGGGGGGGAAGTTGACTGGTCTCCTTTGTGCCTGCCTTTACTTTTCTGTCCTGCAGTTACGCCTTTTCTGCCAAGTGAGTTAGACTAAGAGCCCATAACAAGCCCAGTGCTTGGCTTTAGTCCTGTTTTCTTGCTTAAGATACCTGTGTGTCTAACATTTCTTCTAGGCTCCCACAACACAAGCTATTCGGTGCTGTCTTTCAGCATTTGTCACCTGGGTGCTACTCTAACCAAACTGCTTTGTGAATTGCTGTCCTTTCTGGCAAAACTGCCTCACTAGTGCTAAGGCCCCTGGGGATGGCCAGGATGCCCTTGCAGGCAGAGAACTGAGTCACTGTGAATGCCGAGCAGCTGAAGATGCCTCTAAAGAAATGAGAGAGGAAGTGATATTTACCACAGCACACCCGGGAACTGCTCACCACCTGCTCCAGCTAAGGTTGATGTCCTATACTGGGACAGTCAAGCACCTGTGGCTAGTTTGGTTATTTTTTATTGGTTCACCAACTCTCTAACTGCTTGTACATAATAACATCAGCATAAAAATTTTTTTTTTAAGACCAAACATTTCTATGACTACGTGAACCGGAAGAGAGTGGAAGGAAGTATTTTGGAAACGGTGTCTCTGTAACATTGATTGTTGGTGTTAAAGGCAGGGTTGCTGTGAGGCTGCTGTCTTCAGATGTAGTGTTGGCACAGAATCTAGCCTGCGGGAGGGTAAAATTTCAATGCTGTCATCTGCCTTGCTAACATGTGAGGAAGGAACATTGCTGTGTCTTTTTGGAGAGCCTGGAGAATAAATACTGCTCTGCTCCAGTTGAACTGGGGCAGAAACTGCAATTAAGCCCCACCATTATTTGATTGTTGTTGCAAGAGGGAAATGCTTTTTTGTGTGTGTGTGGTGGGGACCAGCCCAGAATGCAGAGATGCTGTGGGTGAAAACATGTTGCTGGCTAGGAGTTTCTGAGCCTCTGTATGAGTTAGCGTGTTGTGTTTCCCTCTAGTGGACTGCTCATAAATACAGTGGAAACCTATTCCTACAAAAAGCAATTACCAGGAGTTCAAGAAGAGATTACTTTCTGAGTGAGAGCCTGACGGTTCTGTCTAATACCCCACACATAAGCCTGCATATGTACAACAAGGCGGTGTATCGTTTTTTATAACTTGTGGTAACTAGAGCTGGGAGAAAACAGAAGCATGCGAGATCTAAAAACAGAGGCAATGTGTTATCAAACCGAATTGACCATCGTACTTCTGATATTTTTTTGAGTTGTGGTTCACTCTTCCTGCAGGAAGACTGGATCAGCTTGGAGACGGTTTTCTTACGTGCAGTGTGAGAGAAGTCTCTCTGGTTCGAGGCCTGCTTATAAGAAGGTAGAGAGGTGTCTGTTTTTCACTTGGCTTCCCATATGTGAGGATACCAGTAGGTGATTCACTGCATTTTTGTTTCAATTATTCCGTTCACTTGGCCTCTGCTCCCTCTGTAACTTCTTCCTTCCAGCTGAAGGAGGATCTGTTGTTCCTAAAAAAGGATTTTCCTCCTTTGTTCATCTGCACAGGTCATCTTGACTAATAACATTCGCAACTTCTAAAACGAACCTCACTAAATTTAGAGAGACAGTAGTGAACAAGTAAACAAACATCAAACAAACAAACTTGCCTCAGATCATTTGTTCAGCATGAAACTGTGCAACAGTTAAAGATACTGGTGTCATGTTTTTACAGCACATTGATGCTTAATACCAGTACGTCTACTCAAACAATGAAGACTAAAACCAAAGGAAAGAAGCAAAGGCATACTGTTGACAAAGAAGCATTTTCTGAGGAGTCAGCAATGAGAAAAAAAGAACTGGTGAATTGTTTGCGACACAAAGAAAGGAGGAATGGGGGAAACAAGGAGAGCAGCAAGATCACTACAACCAGAGCCAAGCATCCTTGGAGCAATAAGGACAGGCATTTGAGGAGACTGGAAAGCAACGAGCGGGAGAGGCAGAGAATGCACAAGCTTAACAATGCGTTCCAGGCCTTGCGGGAGGTGATCCCTCATGTGAGAGCTGAAAATAAACTTTCCAAAATAGAGACTCTCACACTGGCCAAAAATTACATTAAATCCTTGACCTCCATTATACTCAGTATGTCCAATGGACACTTTCCAGCAGCAGAAGGGGTGGGGGAAGCCTGGATGTCCAAATTGTACCAGCATTATCAACAGCAACATGGGGATGATGATCATGAGGAACAGCTATAAAAATATTCCACATAGATTCACAGCTTCAGCCAAAACACCTACAGTTAGCTACCACTGTAATTCTTTTTTCTTCTTCTTGCATGATAATACATGTCAGTACATAGAGGTTTTAAGAGATTATTTTTGCCTCCAGCTGTCCTCTATTTTTTCTTAAGACAAACAGGTAACACTCATGGCTATAGCTTATATGGCATATTAAAAAATTACCTTAAATTATAAGAATTTTTCAAAGCTTAATGGATATATTTGTGTGGTGCATCAGGGTCTGGAAACCTATCCTATAACGTTGTAGTTGACTTGAAAGTAAAGATGTAGTAACTTCTGAAAATCACCCTCCCTGGAAGAGTTGAGCATTTAAGGCCTGCATCACCTGAGTTCACTAGAGCTTGTTGAGAGTCTTGACTGTAGCACTGTTCACCAACTGTTCAGTGACTGTTTTTATCCTGCTACTGCGAAAGTTAAAATTGATGACAACATTTGACTAACTTGATGAGTGAAGTGGCACATATGAGAAACTGGCCACCAAATCTGAATATTTATCTTGAGTGGTCTGGATCTGCTCTGATAACTTTGAACCTCGCAAAACATAAAAACTTTAAAGTACTTGTTAATGTAAATGTCTACAAAGCTTTCTTAGATTGTAAGCTCTCTAGAGTAAGGACACTTTCTGGTCTATGTTTCCAGAGCATCCAGCCTCATGGAGTTTTTCTTTAGTGGGTCTCTGGGTGCCATTGTAATACAAATAATAAATAAGGGACAAAGGACTTACTTTTGCCAAAACTATGATAAAAATATTTTAGTATAGTCATAAGTTAAATAATGATCTATGCAATTACAAATTATTTGCTAATGAAGCCTGTTAATGTGATCAGGATTCTTTCTGGGTTAGTGCTAGTTTCTGGTATTATAAAACACAATAAATGAAGCAGGAGCTCTTCAAAAAGGAAAATGAGCCTTTTTTCCTCCCCCCCCCATCTTACTATAAAAAGTTTTATGTCACTGAGGAACTCTCATTTCCTCTCGTATTCTCGTACCTGAAGAACAAGCTGAGGTGCCCTCAGCTGGAACAGTGTTGCTGTGGAGCCCCTGTGTTACAGCTCTTCCCACCCACATCCCGAAGTCCTGTGCTGGCAGGAGGGCTGTTGCTCTGGGAAGGCAGCATCCGGCATCTCATGTGCCAGTAGGATTGATAATAGTATGCAGTGTGGTCCTTCTCCCTGCAAAGTAGGGCTGTCCAAGGAGGAACGGTGGCTGAGGAGGGATTTATTGGATCCATCACAGAAGGGTTATGCTGCACTGCGTAGTTCTAACATGCTATTTATTTTGCTCCTGCAGGGCTGATAATGTGACAATTTCATTTGGACTAGCAGGTAAGGCTTCCCAGACAGGCTGGTAAGGGACGTGAATTATTTTTCTCCACCGTAGCGATCTACAGATATGATGTAGAACAATGTGAAGTTGGATAGGTGTGGTTGCCTTACTGGAGAGAGAAATTATTTGGATCCTGCCTTGACTTGGGATTTTCTTAGTTTCCAAACTGTTTTCACACTAAAATAGTTGGGATTAGCCCTCCTAGTACTCAAGTGTTAATGAAAAGTATTAACCTAGTCTCTTATAGATTTGACTTGCCGTAACAGTGCTGTATCTTCTGTCATTCAACAGCTGCTCCTTATTGTTAAAGCCCTGAATGTGTTTATATGCTGTATGATTATGAAGGGAGAAATCAGTACTGCCAAGGCCTTTTCTTTCAGTTGTTCTACTTAGCCTCCCTTCAGCTCCGGGAGCATGTTGGGGGTACGGGAGGTATGGGAGCCACTTGGTCGTGGCTCATGGAATAGGTCAGTGTCTGTGCCCGGACTAAATGGAGTTGGGTGTCAGAATGCATTAATCGGATACGTGAACTCACACTGTCCCCTGCTCGGGCTCCCGGGGCGCAGCGGGGCAGGTGAGGGTAGCAGCTTCTGCTGTGTGCCCTGCCGGCAATCCCCGGAGGCCGAGGAGATGATCCCGCCCCGGGCGCGGGCCCGGGGGTCCCTCGGAGTCTGGCGAGCGGCTGCGGGCAGCTCGTGCCGCCCGCGTCCCGCCAGAAGGGGCGTGGCGGGGTCTGGCCCGCGAGTCGCAGGGGGTCTCCCCTGGCTGCGGGGCTGCTGTGGCGACGGCGTTCGCCAGCGGAGTGAGCGAGCCGCGGCGGCGAGAGGAGGTACCCGGGAAGGGGCGCGGCGGGGGGAGCGTCGCCCGGAACGGCGGGCGCTTTGGTGCGGCCCCGCTTCGCTGTGAGGGAGCGGGGAGCGAGCGGCGGCGCTGAGGGCCCGCGGCCGTGAGGCGTTTGGGCGGGCTCCTCCTCTCGCGAGAGGAGCCGGGGGGCGGTGCCGCTCCTGGGGGAGAGCGGGGTGAGCGCCTGGCCGGGCGGGGCTCCGGGCCGGCGTTCGCCGCTGCGGCTCCCACAGCGGCCTCGGGCGCTGCTTTTGCCGCCTTCGGCGGCACCTACTGCTGGGAGAGTCCGGCGTCTGAGGAGGGAGGGACGGACGCACGGGGCCCTCGGGCCGGGACATAGCCGCAGGACCTGGAGAGGCTCAGCAGCTCTCTGAGGACGGCCTCGAGCCCGTGTGAAGGCGCTGCAGGCGGGATACCTGGCGCCGTGTCGCTGCAGGGACCTCTGCCCCGGGGCAGGACGCTGCTGCCTAGGTGTGGGCTGCCGAGAGGGCTTAGGGCCTCTGCCCCGCGCTGCAGCAGTGGTGGCCTCAAAAACCAGCGTCAGCGGGTGGTTGTGGAACCTCCATCCTTAGAGGTGTTCCGAGATTGACTGGACGTGGCTTGGAGCAACCTGATCGTATCAGCCCTACAGGGCGTTGGACTAGGTGACTTCCTGCGGTCCCTTCCAGCCTAAATTCTGTGCTGCTGTGGTATGTGGTTCATCATTCACAGTGAATGACGACTAACCACTTGTAGATCGTTATTTTTTGTAGGATTCTTTAAAGGTCCGCTAGACTATTTGGCTGCATGATAAAGGGAGCTCTGAGAGTTTCCAGATACTGTCATCCCTGAAATGTTTTTGTGGGTTAGCTGAGTTTGAATTGCTATTTGGTTACTTCGGCAGAGGAAGGAAACCAATGAGTTGCAAAAACAGTATTTTAACAGTGCCGTTGATGAAAAATTGCACATCACGAAGAACCAATTACTGATACACTATTACAAATATGGAGCTTAAATGCTTGTGGCAGTGTATTATTTATGACAGGACTTCCTGCAAACAAAGAGGCATTGTTTCAAATATTAAGCCCAAAATGGCATGTGATACCGCGCTATAAATACAGTAGCAGAGGTGACGGTTACCCCTTCTCTGAACACAGCCATCCCCAATGAACAGTCAGGCACAGGACATAGGCATTTTAATGGAATGACAACTGCTCGTTCCAAAATGGTACTTTGCTACAAAGTGCTGCTTTATTGGACGTGTCAAAAGGGATAAATTACTTTAATTTTTTAAAATTGTTTCAATTTAAAATAACTTTTCCTTACTTTAACTAGCCATAACAATGACATTATATTTTTAAATTAAATAATTTTCTAAATAATAGTTTCAGAAGGCAAATATTTAGTACTCAAACAGAAACAAATAATTTATCTTTTGTTCGCTTAAAGCCAGCTTTTTTACAGTAAAGTAAGTGAAACTTGGCAATGCAGGGAAAAATGCAAAGGTACATTATAAAGCTTATTGTATGGAATCAGTTTGATTGTTGGCTATGTAAACACTGACTATTAAAACAAAAAAATGTTTTGATGCAATGCAGAGAAAATACAATCCTAATAATTCTCTAAAAATACATGTAATAAAGCTATTTATTTGGACAAGATACTGTGCAAGTTATGCAAAACCTATTATGGTAATTAATGCAAACATATTTATGGTACTGCCACAATGTATGTATAAACCAGAAATCTCTAATCACATACTGGAAAGATCAACAGGTTTTTTTAAACAGTAAAGCATCTTGAATCTTCATTCACATTTGGACTTGGAAACAGTGCTATCCTTGGCATTAAAATACCAAATATATTCTTTAAATACGTGCAAACATAAGTTTTACTGCTACAGATACAGTACTGAGACCACACCACACTGCTCATCATATAAAAATAACTCCATACACAGTCACAGTCAGAGAGGAAAAATGATTGTAAACTGCTGCCAGGGGAAAAACGTGGTGCCTTCCTGAAGCTATTCGGAGAGGCTTTTTCAGCACTTCCCAAGGACTGGATTTCGAATAATAATTTCACATCACAGTCAAATTATAGTAAGACAGGAAAAAAAGCTTCTTTTGAGAATAAAAAGTGGTTTCTTGTTGAAGGGATGAATCAATCACTTACTAAAAACAAAGAGCAGAGCTTCATTCTGAACCTACGTCAGTATACACTGGCAAACTCCACTGCTATCAATAAAGTTGTTTCGCATTCCTACCACTGTGAAGTCAGAATCTTATTTAAGACCTCCTCTTGTCTTTTACACTATGAAAGCATAATTTGCAATGATCTGGAACACAGCCTAACTCCTCAAGTGTCTGGTGCCTTCCAACCTCATTAGGTAGGCATCTATCTGTATACCTCAATTGTCATGGTTCCAGTTAAGATGAAGACAAAACATAATTTACCACCCTTTGGACTGACGATTTAGATGAGACTTTGTCAGACTGGATAGGACTGTGCTCTCCAGTGTCTCACTGAAACCAGTGGTTCCAATTCTTGATTAAGATTTTGCTCATTGTGAGCAAAGATAGCAAAAATTGGCCCTTACTGGTAACTGCCCCCTAAGCTGAGTTGTATAGAATTTCATTTTACCAATGGGAGCAAGAATAGCATGACCCAAGCTATGTGCTTATATAAGCAGGACTCGCATGAGCAGAGTTATGTGCATGGATAAATGCTTGTACAATCATGGTTGCCTGTAATTAATTTAAATTTATATGACATCTTCATCTCTGCTCAAATACGAATCTAAAGAATAGTGTGCAAGGTGTGTGAATATGAGAGAAATGTAGGGAAGGGAACTGTAATATTCATTAAAAAAAGTAGTAAACATAGTGATCATCTGCAAAGATATTCACATTTGTATGGTTGTGTAGCAGCTATGGTAAAGGGTCAGAAATACACTGTGGCTAAAAAGCTTGCCTGCTTTGACAAAACTACTAGCTCTATCAAGTCACATTTTACACATGATATAGTAGAAGAAATCAGTATTTAAAATACCCCATTGCAAATTCCAGTTCAGTAAAATATATTAGTAGCACAAAAAGGTCATGTTATTCTCTCCAGGCAATAGACATTTAGTTTCTTTTTAAATTATACTGACTACTGCTTGTTTGCAACATGTAGATGGCAACAACTTAACAATGAACAGCATTTCTGTCCAATTCTTGACTTTCACTGACCATCAGAGGGGTTTTAGAGTGTTCCGTTTTCTCTTTACTCTCCTCATCTTCTAAATTCTTTGATACTGCAGGGTTTTCCTCAGAAGCATCATGCATAGTGACCCTAGATGCTTCAGTTGCATTTCCTCTGACTGTAATGTGCTCCCATCCACCCTGTAAAATATTGTCAGAGAAATATAAAAGGAGAAACATCACCCTGGAATTACAATATCTGATGTGACGCTTTATGTACACTACTAGTTTTATACTATTTTTTCATGAGGAAAGTAATCCTCCTCTGGGCTGAATCAGAAAAAAGGCTCCTTGGAAAACAAAACACAACACAACATACCTCCCTGACAGTGAGGTATATGGGTAGTAAGCTTGAGGATTATTTTTATTACAGGGAATTGAGATTAGTAGGGTCAGGCATTCATAACAGAGCTACTGCAGGTTTTCCATCAACTTCAAAGAGGCCAAAACCTTGAAATACCCTGAATGTTTTGAGAATGGCTAATAATACAGGGAACAACAATGAGGAACAATCACTTGGAAGGAATCAGTTTTTTAAAAGTGGTACTTCACTCATTTTTCCAATATAACTTTTAAATTACCTATTTAAAATGACTACTTATCAAAGGCAAATAAATGACTTCCCAGCTGTAATTGCATAACTCATTATATTAACTTAAAAAAGGAACCTGAAACAGAAGAACAAAGGTCAATTTCCTGCAGGTATATGGAAGCTTTAGAAAGCTTGCTAACTGGAGCAGGACGGCACTTTCCTTTCTAAGCGTGCCCATGGGTATTTGGATGTACAACTTTTAGGCAGTACTCTGCCCCCAGAACTTACCCCAATACCATAATCCCATGAGAGGCCTTTAGGTTCCATTGGCTGAACACCAGTCCGATGGCAGACAGTCCCACAGCTCAAACTATGACTTCCTTGCACTTTGTCAGCTATCACCCAGACCTCAAGAAAGAAGGAGAAACCAACCAGATACCAGTGTTATAATTAAAACATCACCAGATAGTAAGACGTGGCAGGAAAGAGATTAAATATATAAAATAGCATCATTAAAAAAAAAGAAAAAAATTGATGAGGCTTTTTACTTCCAAGGGCTGGCTGTATCACTATTTCATTGCATTGATTTTTGTCTTGCTATCAGTATACCGGCATTTAGACAATCACCTTGTGGAATAAAGTTAGTTAAACAAAAATAATTCTGAAAACATTTAATTTAATTAAGAAAGTATGTTAAGCATAATTTTTAATAAACTAATGAGATACAAAGAAGTTTAATACACACCTGGTCCAGGGGCCCTACAGACATTTTACGGATATTATTTGAAACATGATCCCAAGTAGATCCTTGAGGGTAGCTTGGTGTGATACCTTGCCGGTACCAAAGATTGCCTGTAAAATACAGGTTACAGCTCAGGATCTCTGCTTTGTATAAAGTGCTAGTCAACAGCATAATAAATCAGTAGTTAATACTTTCTACATCAGTAGCTAATACTTTCTGTGTTCTGTGGAAATGTGTTATGGTTTTGACTGTGTTACAGTGAAGGACAATGAAGCTTCTACTTTGGAATTCGTATTTCTGTAGTTATTCTTTATAACTTTTCTGGAAAACAGCAAATACTCTGTTTTGTAAAATTTCCTGGGGAAGATATTCATATAAGGAACTATGCACTAGAGCAGTAAAGAAAATGAGATTAAGATCTCTGAAGCAGACTGGTGTTAAAGGCTTGTTTCTTTTACAAAAGGATGCTTCATAACGTATCTTGCAATGCTGGTGCTATTTCTACGTTTTGCAACAGGAAGCTACTCCTCTTCAGTTTTGTATGTTCTAGGGTTTCAGACAAAATCCTGCCATGCAATTCTCGTCTTTGAGATTCACCTACCTCTTCCCCTCAAGAATAGCACAGATGCTGGATTGTTGCCATCTAGGGCACTATCAGATATAATAAAAAACAAGTCTTCAAAACCAGTAATTAAGCAGGCTGCCTAGCTGCCTACTCCATCTCTTTCAATATGAAATATTACTCCTCTTGGAGCAACAGTAATCATCTGTCCAAGCAGAAGCTCTAGCTTAGCCTCTCCTTTTTAAATCTGATGTATGCTGATTCATTTTTTGTAACATTGATAAATTATTTTAAAAACTCCTTACCATTTTTATCCAACACAAACACGGACGTTCGTCCTACTGAGACTTGTTTTAACTTTTGTTTTTGAGGTGAAGGAATATGGTACCAACAGTCACCTAAAGGTCAGAAATACTTGAGTAAAACACTGAGAAAACAGAATTATGTACAAGAAGTCTTGGAAATGTCTGCAGTTGAAATACACAGCTGTGCAAGAAAGCTGTGAATGACACTACACTCAATGTATTTTTACTAGCTTATTTGCAGAAACAAACACTTTAAATCACACAAGTGAAGAGCAGATTAACTGCTATAATTATCATGAGTATTATTCATATGCAGTGTTTTGCACAGCTACAAGAAAGGCCTCTGCTAAACAGATTGGTCTTTTTCAGACATGGCAGTGTAGCAGAGCTTGTACAGAAAAAAGTACAACTACTCACCTGCAGGTTTCTTTGGAGACACTGAACCCCGATAGAAGGCAGAACCATCTCTAGCAATAGCCCACACTTGGTAAAAAGCTCCAATTGAGATGGAAATGAAGGGCTGATCTGTTCCTACATGAAGCCAGGATGTTCCCTAACAAATCATGGAAGATGAATTATGAAGCAATGGTTAAAAACTCCACAACAAAATACTGTTGATTATTACCAAATGGGAAAAGCCCTAGATAGTGAAAAATACTCTGAAGAATAATTCCTGTACCTTGTGACTGAACAGAAACAAGGTCTCTGATCCTCAAAGATACTTTGAAATCAATAGCTATGTTGAACTGTAACAGGGCTTTTTCTGTTGAAATTGCTGGAATTCAGGCATCTACACATCTCTGAATAGCTGAGCTACAGCCCTTTTGGTTTTTGTTTTTTTGTTTTTGTTTTTTTTTAATAACCCCTTTTCTGATTACATAGAACAATAGTCTCACAAAAATTGACTGATATGGGGCTTCAAATTCCAGACACAGTATTCCAGTTCTTGCTGTTACACTGCCGTACAGATCTGTGCTACAGTAGTTGACTGAACAGGAAGAAAAAAAATTCCTATAAATTTTAACTTCTTGCAGTTTTTCTCCAAATTCCATTAAAGTGTATCATTAGTGGGTTTTTTCCCTTTGTTATAAATATGGCTTAAAATTAGTGTGTATCAACCCCAATTTGGTGTTTCAGCACGTGTCTGTTATTGGGAAAGAAGTATTCCTACTGAAGTTACTAGGACTATTTGTTCCTTTCTGCATACTGTAGCGGATGTTAGCTCATTAAGTCTGTCCCAGTTCATAGAAAAAAGTCAAATCTGCAGGTACATCCAGGCCCACCTGTCTTTTAAATAAGCAGAATCATTTCCAGGCCCAGAAAAGCCAATGGACAAACTCCTACTGATATTAATAGGTGTTAGATTGGGACCATACTTTAGAGAAATTCTATCCCTGGGCAGTTTATTTAAATGGGATACACACATTAGCAACAATTTAATTAAAAAAAAAAAAAAAAGGAAAGAGGAACTAAGCTATTAGTGCAGAAAGTAGAAGTAAAATGCTTCACGAGAAGATATACAGGGGCTGAGAGAGGCTCCTGCAAGTGACATGGCAGAAGCTAAAGTAGATTATGGAAGAGAAGCGCTACTGTAAGAAATGTGGGCAGCAAACTGTGTTACAGTTGATGGACAAGGACTTTCGAATCTGGGACGTAAAAGGGAAAAAAAAATAACAAGGTGCTATAAGAGAAGGCACTGCATGATTGTGTGTATGTCCTTGCATCATTACATTAAATACATCAATAAGGCAGTAAAAATAAACAGGGAGCCTTACAGCTGGATTTTGCTGTGTCACTCCAAGCCTGCAGAGCACGTCTCCTTTGTCACTGACTGCCCACAGCGCTACTGCTTCTTCATCATCTGCATCTGAACTGGGAATTATGGAGATGTCCCACAGGGTAACAGGAGGCACTTCCAGCCATGGCCCGTTGGTGACTATCTTACATTTTCTGAAGCAAAAAAACCCCAAACCCGTCAGAAGTACGTACCTTCTATAACTGAATTTTGTTTCCTGGTCCATTGTTGCCTTTGGTGCAAACAATCCTTAAGTTTTTTCATTAAGTAGGTACAGTAAGTATTAGTATTTTTAATTTGAAAGGGGTTTACAACAATCAATCATGTTTTGCATCACGTTTTGAATTTTGACATATTACTGATTTCTCAAAGCATTTGGTTTTTAAAAAAAGTTACTTTATAAAACCAAAGTTACTTTATAAACCCAAGAAGTCTGCAACTTGTGCTACACTGCTCCCTAGCTCTCTAAAACTCACTGGGCAACAGCTGGATAATGAATATTTGACCCCAGCTGAGAATCCCATTGCAGAGAGAACTCCACACCCAGTTCATTTCTTCCTCTGTATGGTTAAGGGAATCATTTTACAATTAGTTTTTTGGTGGGGCCTGTTAAAAAGTTATGTAGCATCTTGAGGTAGCCAGAGATAAGGCAGCTCTCAATTAAAGAGTTGGAGGTAGGTCATTCTGGGAATTGGTGTATTTTTTCTGTCGAAACTGCAACAAAGTAGTACTGTCTATTAGGGAAACTATATTAGATTCTATCATCACAACAGTAATTTATGTGTATGAAGAATGTCCTAGAAGGCTCAGGACATTCCTCTGTTCTCCAGGTTTGAAAAACTGGATCCAGCCCTGAGCTGTTCCCTCTTTGTTTTCAATTTTCAATCGATAGTTAAAAAAAGAGGAAATGTTTAGGCTTGAGGGTATTTCTCAAGTTGCTTCTTTTATTTCAAGTCACCATTTTGATGATTGGATGTCGTTTGTTTTGTTGCACATCCTGCAACAACAACAGTTTGATGCTTCAGGACCTTACTTCAAAGATCTTTGTACAAGGGCCAAAATACTACCTTTGTAGCCTCAATAACAAACAGAACAATGTGGAACTGTAAGTTCACAGCAATTTATTAGCACAGCTATACGATACTCTAGTATAGAAAGCATAGAAAAGCTGGAAAAAGTGAATGCACAGGCTTTCCCTGCTTAATAGAATAGAAGATAGTGGCAGTTTGCTACTTTCCAGGTTCCACCTGAATATAGTGTACTGTGACTTAAATGGGGTTGGGATTATCTGTGGCCTAGTATGCAGTACCTGGAATTCATATGTTAATGTATTACCAGTTGTTATAAGTGACCTAGTATGTACTAATATACCTAGACTCTACTGTTCCTTAATCATTTACCATAAGGAAAATCAGATAGAGAGAATAACTACATGACTTTTATCTACAGATCCCACAAAATCAAATTGGGTATCTACCTGTAACGGCTTAAAATTAATGCCATAATACTGAAGATCATCAGCTTCTCTATTGGAGAGGGGTTATTTATTGCAGGTTTCCTTACTATTGCTTTTGTTGATTGGGTGACGAGACTCTTCCCCTCATAACTAAAGGAGACTTCTAGGGAACAGTTAGCATTCAAATTCAAAACTTTCATTTTTATCTTAGTTTCTCACCTTGCCCAGCGCCTCCGTCGGACAAAGTCTTTCATTGTCTTGTGACCATGGTAGGACCTACCAAAACAGATTTAAATAGGTGTTTGTGAGGATGTCAGAGCATCTCCAATGTCAGTGCCAGCCTGAGAGCACTGTCTACGTATCTGCCCATGAGACATGCCTGCTGACTTTAAAATGCTTGAAACTATAGTCTGCTAAGCTCACCTTGCTGCCCTACCTCCCTGGCAAATTTCAGTGTTAGTGTCCCCATAAAAAGGGAGAAAATCAAAGCACACTTGTCCCTGTTAAAGCACAGTTAATGTGCAAAACAGCAAACAAGAAGAAATGAGGGCTTAAGTATGGCATTTTCCTGCTAGTATTTTAGGTAGAAGAAGGTATCTCCTTACGCTGGAAAGTCTGCTGCGTACTGCCAGCCTTCCCGATCAGTTCCGCCCGAAGTATTAAAATCAATATACCAATCGGATACCTATTGTCAAAAGGAGACAATAAGAATAACAAGCACAATCAACACCTAATGTATAATAAAAATAACCTCCTCCACTATTTCCTTCCAGCTTTTGGAGTGCAAAAACTTGCTAGAAACCTTCTAATACTTGCAATATAAATTCATGGAGAGGTTCCCAAGTCTTTTTGATTCAGTTGAAGAGAAAAGGATCAGAACAAAAGTCTAAGTCCCACTAAACAAAAAATCCGACTCAATCCCATTCTTTTGCCTATGGAAGATTAATGCTCTTGTTCCAATGGGGAAACCAAGTTTAAATATTATGAGAAATCCAGGAAGAAAATCTGTGTCATTTGAGCCTAAGTCTTGCCTTGCATCCTACTTGCTAAGCCTTGCCTTCTTAGTAAAAAGACTTGTAAGACAAAATTTACCCAAGACCAGTGTGGAGAAGGAGGCTTGGTATTGATTTTTGTACATTCCTGCAGGCCAGATGCATCGCTCCACATGTATCTGTCCGTGGGCAGACCTCTGTGGTGAAACAGTGTACAAGGAATGCAAGGTCATTTACAACAGGGAATTTAAAAGGCGAGGGAAGAAAAGCCTATTTGTAGCACTTCCTACTTTCATACATGAAACAGTTTTCTGTGATTACTCTCTGTTTTTAGAAATACCGTGTGAGTGATGAGGATATTGGGAAAGAATCTGTACAACTGCTTCTTCCAGTTTCACCAAACTTGAGGACCACGTAAACTTTTCTCTGTAGAGTGATATTCCTCACTACTATTTAAAACTGGAAGGTGAATCCTGAGTTTCTCTGGCATAGACACCCGTATATGTGAATGCTTTTTCAATACTTCTGTTCAAATACACTATTGAGGGACTCAATGTATCAATAAATGCTGGAGGAGACTGAAGACAGAATAACCTTAATAACTGTTCTGAAAAGCTAGAACAAAACTCCTTGTTTCATTTGACAGTAGTAAAAAATTGCAGTAAATAAATACAATAAATTGAGTAAATAACCTGCTGCTATATCCAGTGACTGGGTTCCAGCGTTGGTTCTCATAGATGTAAACACATTTCACATCTGACTGCATATAAATGTTATCAGCACTACTGGCCAGTCCTGTGAGAAATAAATGATTTTGATTATAGTAAAGCTAAACCTTAAAGACACTACATTTTAAATTCCAATAGCCACAGTAATATTGCTGATTATCCTGTTTCTCACTCTTCAGCTGAAAATATAAATATAAAACTGCAATACCAATTCCTTCCTAATGTGTGGCCTGTTCACTGTATAACCCTGTTAGGGTTAGTTAGGGTAAAGGAAGGACACCTGAAATAGCCTGAATAGCTGACCCAGTCAGGAAGGTAAGTAAGAAATGTGCACGCCGCAGTAGACCAGTCGTCCTTGACTGGTCTTAAATGAATACCTTGAATGAAGCCACCTCCATATCCACCAGTATAAACCCAAGCTGTGTGATCATATCCTATGCCCCATACTATGCCTCGGTTATTGCACTCTATCAGTCGAAGATGACCTCCAACTTGACGCCAAAACCTGCCAGAAAAAGGACAAAATTACACATTTACTCTACACCACATCCATCAGGAATGTACACTTTCCCCTCCTACAACTCAACAATCTTAAGGACAGGCAACTTTATATGCTTGTTTGTTCAACCTCTGTGCAATCTATAAGTGAAGGCCAATTGAAAGCATTTCCCTCTGAACAACTTCTGAAAAGTTATCTGAAAGGAATCTGTCTGCCTCCACTTGGAATTTTCAGGCTTTGAAGTATTTTACTTTCCTTTTATTTTTATGGCTTTTGTTTTTAATATATATATATATTTTTTTAAACACTAGTTAGGATTATCTTGCTAGAATCTTTACACCTTAATGACCATCAACTGCCTCAGCTTTAACTTCCTCCTAATTTTTTTTAAATCTAGGAATTGCCTTTATCTAAAAAGGAAACAAATTATTTATATATTTGCTATGGAGTTTGGTAAAAACAAGTGCTTTAGTTCTTGCTATTCTCCTAATCTTTGCAAGTTAATCCTTTTCTAGGGCTTTACACAGCCAGTTGGCCATGGTACTTCTCTGGGGAAGAATGGGGAAAATAAAGAGATTGTAGAGGAGTATTTTAGTTACCAGAATGGCAGGAGATCATCTAGGTCACAGACCCCCCAAACTAAGATGCAAGAGCACATGAGCTTTGTGATTTGCCACATGTTGGAGGTGCTCTACCCTGAATGAAAAGGACTAAAGGATCTCTCAGGTATTACTCAAAGACACTTTGTGCAAGTAACTTGAAACTGGGGGTATTTTTTAAATTGAAGATTGGCCTTTAACCCATCAGTTCTGAGGCTGGTATTTTTTTGCTTAAAGAGTTTGCAGTACTATATTGTCACAGTTGTAATAGAAACTGTAGAGGAGCTGCTCCTGGACTGTAGTAACTATGGAGGACTGAGAATTTCGGATTTCCTGACTCAGATAAAACTGAAAGCTCAAATTACATTACAATTACAGTGATTAGGTTTACTTTTAGTCTAAGCCATCTCTTAATTTAAATAATTATAGCATTAAAGATGCAATCACAAAAAAATGGGATCTCAATGAGAAAGGCTTTTGAAATTGCATGAATAGCTCCTATCTAAGAATTAAAATATGATTTGGTGATTTCTTCAGAGGTACTTATGAGTATGAAGGCAGCCATTAACCTTGTCATTGACAGGCATCTGCAGTGTACTATACACTCCCAACAGCCCATCAAAGCCACTGACTTGAGCTGAAAGACAGTCTTTGCTGGATCCCATGCAGAAAGAGCAGCTTCTGAAATCTCTTACATTTGATCACATGGCATGAGGTGTGGTCCGGCCTCCAGTTCAGGACTTGGCTCACTAACAAAGATGTCTCCTTTACAAGTAACAGACCAAATGGCATGGTGAGAAGGGGGGCCTTGAATCCGTCTGCTTTCGCAACAGGACATGTTCAGCAAAGACAGCTACAAAACAAGAAGCAGAGAACCAAAAGCTTCTGTTTACAATGACAACAAAAATTTCCATAGATGCTTCAGTAATACAAAATGAAGTTTTACCTTTGCAGGTTCTTGCAAACCAGCAAAGTGAATTAGCAGCTTTTTCTCAAAGGCACTGCATTCAGTGTCTTAGAAATTATTAACACAATCACTGGAACCAATGTGGTTTGCAGTATCTGATTATTATGAAGTATCTTTCAGCTTTTCCATTGCTTCAGTGTATATATGCCTCCCTGCCTACACATAAGACTCCTTACAACAGTGACAACAGATAACAGTTCTTCTACCAACGCAGAAGAACAGACTAACTGAATTAAACTCCTAACTCATTTGTAGCCTAATCTATATCCGGAGATAGGAAGGGAAAGAAAAACAATATTGGTTTTACTGTGGATAACTGCAGCATCAGAAAGCGTGCAAACTCCAGAAGGGACAGGAAGCCTCAGGTGCCTCTAAATAAGTTTGAACAGACTTTTTAAATAACTAAATTGTGAAAATAGGTAAGTAGCCTAGATGCTGTAAATGTAATGCTGAGATTTCAGAGATTAGCTTTTATGTTTTATTTCAGATATTGCTAGCTTGAAATGAAAAATTCACAGAATTACCCAGTCATGCATTTCTTGCTCTGTTGTGGCTGCCAGGCGGATCGGCCATCGCTGCTTCGTCCTTTCAGGTGTATACAGTGCAAAGGAGTGTTTGGCTTCGTTCAGAACTTCAACTATAATAGTGACTTCATTCAGGAACACGTGGATATACTAAGACAAGAGAAAAAAAAATTGCGACTAAGGCAAACTCAGATATACCTTCCTCAGCGTCAGCATTTTTGCACTTCAGGACTATGAACAAGGCATTCCTGCCAAGGATAGCAAAGAATCAGTTTTTGATGCAGAATGAATAGGGCTCGATTTCCAGTCCTGCGCTACCTCTGATTCCTATTGCCTGTATGCATTAACCCTATTTATGAAGACCATGGCCAGCCAAGCTTGGCTCTTTCTTCTAAAATAATTCCTAACTGGTGCAAGGCTAATGGTTTAAGCAATGTGGATGGTTGCTGACTGGATATTTCTGACACAGTGCCAACACAGCTACAGCTTAGAAAAGCTTGCAATTTGCTAGTACCCTGGGCTACATTTGAATTGGTTCCCAAAACTTAGAACAATAGCGTACCATAATTTGCCTCCCTTAAGAAAACTGTCTTCCCTTCAAAGGTTTTCCTTTGCCAAATGCAACTCTCTCAAGGGCCTCAAGTTGAACAGACCTTTTTCTCCTCATGATACATGTAATAGATGAACAGGATGCTGTCGCGCATTCCATCACTCCCAGTGAACTGCTCAAGTGCGACTCGAACATCCATCCATTTATGAGGCTTCCAATTCCTCCACCATTGCAACATCCCAGTTTTAACCCAAACCGACTGCAAGGCAAACACAAATTTACAGGAGTAAGGAAACTGCATGACTCTTCTTCCTTCTCCCAAATACTACTTTTTGTGACCACAAGAGAGCTCTGCTGCAGGTTAGTCTGTATCATATCAGTTAATTCTGACACAAAGTGTACCAGAGTGTTCAGGAAGCTGAAGACGAAATGAAAACTGACAAAACTGGATAGAAAGGCACTGAAATAGTATGTGTACATCAGTATTAACATTTTACCTCTGCAAGAATACAACAGCACACAGATACTAATTGACTCTAGTGTGCTCCTTGTTATAACACTATTTCTAGTTGGACTTTAAAGGTTTTTGACATAATCTTTTTAAACTTGATTAAACCCCTAGACTCCAAGTGTTTTTAATCAAAAGAATTCCAGATGTCATTTGGCAATTAGCAATGAAGGGACCAAAAATGTGAATTAATCTGAAAAGAGCCAAGGAGTCATAACAAAGGGAACATCAAACAAAGTGCTGCTATTTAAGTGCTGCTATTGATGTTTGCATCATTGCTTTATTTATGCAAGTTACATTAATCCCTTAATGGTCACAGAGAGGAAAAGTTCACCTACTTGAGTCACTGTTTCAATTAAGAAGCCTCGTCTTGTGGTGGAGTAATTCATATAATGTTCCACTGCTGCAAACATTTCTCTGTGGATTTGAGGTTTCAGTGTACTTAAAAAATGCTGACTGATGCTTCATTTGCTCCTATACAAAATTATCAGCTAATGTTTTTAGATAAAGATTGCTGCTCCATGTTTGATAAGCTGCTAGTTTCCCACAGGGAGCACAGACAGTGATAATCCAGGAAAGTTGTCATAGACAGAAATAAGGACAATAACATAAAGCTGACAGTACATCAGAAATGTATTATTGATGTCCAGTATCGACAGATGTGTTTAGTAGACAAGAGGTAAGTGTCCTCACTGCTAACCTGCTCAATAGCCTGTTCGTAGTGCCTAAAATTCTCCAGTTCCCGCTTTGTCCTTTCACTGAGCTGCTGAAAAATCTGCTTTCGCCACGCTGCTGTCTGTGCTGGAGTGATAGACAGAGATAGAGATTGCACAGAGGATGACAAACCTAGAACAGAACCCAAACCAATAAACTCCAGTGAGCTTTGAATGCAGTTCTGTGAAAGGTAAAACATGATACTGCTTTGAACACTGGACTGAATCAACCCAGCCTAACATAATTTTTCTAATTATTGTACTTTGGAATCAATGTATTGCAGCCAAACTTTGTAAATGATGCATAGAAATGGGATCACTAGATGATTATATAGAATCTTTCAAAGCTATAACCTTTGTTGTGAGTTTTGTCACTGAACTGCAAGATAATTAGGTAATACAATGCATTAAGAGTTACAGTGTTATTAAATACTGGGATGCCACAGTTCATGGTTTATTTTGAAAATATGGTTATATTCCACTGTCTTTCAAGAACCTAAATTCCAACCCTATCCAGTTATCAGCTGGGCTCACATTCACAATGCTTCTGAGTAATTTCTCTATCTTACCCTTGTCTCAGTAGGAATGGTAGAAGCAAGGCAGTTATTTGTGACCTCTGCATCTCTCAAGAGATCCCTTTTCACTGCCTTCAGTTACTATTCAGTGATATTATGGGTTTTGCCTGAAGTTGCAGTTTCAGTGCAATTAAAAACTAGATGCAGATCCAGCACAGATTATTTTACAAAATTCTTACAGAAACTCAAGAGAAAATATCACCTTTACATTTCTACATCTCAGTCCCAAAGTGCTTTACAGATAAATACATGCACATGCACTATCCTCAGACATGGAGTGTATTAACAAACTGCAATAAGAGTAAATGGGTTATCAGAAGTTTTGCGACATGGTTTTGTTCAAAAAAACCCCAAACCAACATTTTTCTTAAAGGGCATTGGGAGTTAGGGTCTGTTGTGGTGACTGGGTAGTACCTGATGGAACAGTGAACCATTTCAACGGGCTGTGCAAATCTACAAGACAGCCTCCCCCAGACACCCAGGCCCACAGTGGGTGCTCATCGGCTCCATACTGTTCTTCAGCTCCCACCGAGAATATGCCAAGGGAAGACAGGCTGGATGTCTCTGCAAAGGTGCTGACGGAGAGGACTGGATGCTTTTGGGCCTCCTTCAAGTCAATGTTTGTCCACTGCAGTTCTGCAGGATTTGTGTTTGTAGAAGGTTTATGGATTTCAAGATTAGCTTTCTCATTACTAGTCAAAGCACCAGTGGCTTCTCCTTGATCAGAGTCCAGAGGATCCACAGTCAAATTTGCACATATTTCTGCTGTCTGGTTGCCTGTGCTGTTACCACTGCTGCTGGCTGCAGCTCCCATTGGGGGAGTGTTGGCAAGGTTCATAGGTACGCTTGGAAGCTCTGTGTCAGAGGAAGTATCTGCATCACCCTGAATGATCGCATTTGTTTGGTTCTGAATATCATCAGTAAAGAAACAGCCAGCACTGAAGGACAAATAGATAATTAATTAACTATCATTCAAAGCATTATAAATTAGCACAGGCCTTACATCACAGACATACAGAGATCAACCTAGCATTTCAGCTTTAGGAGAGAAACAGCGGACTTCTTTTTTAAAGGTCAAACTCTAGGGAAAAGAGGGAAAGAGTCTAACACAAATCTGGCAGACCAGTCTAGTAAATCTGAAACATAGGAAGATATTTCATTGATCTTTTCAAACAATCGATGGTGTTGGCTGCCTACAACTCTCAGGAAAACACTGAAGCAACATCACATTTTTCTGGATATGAAATAATGAATAGGATTTTTTTAAGCCCATATTAACCTCATGATTTTTGTCTCAGCTAGAAAGGGCTTCTATTCAGAGCACACTCTGACTCAAACAAGTAGCTTCTGCAACACTCCCAGCTTCATTGGCACATCTTGCACAGCCAAGAGGCCAGCAGTCAGCAGGGAGTTACTGATTTAATCTCTCTAGGAAAGGAAACATACAGCAACACTCAGGAGAACGTTGACACTCCCTTCATGATATTTCTCAGGTAATGTTTTCTCTTATTAGAGGCTAGTTCCAGATAGTGATAGTAAAGCCCAGAGAAACATGCTTTACTGCAAGCATCCAGTGAATTCCAAAGTGGGAGCTTCAGTTTCTACTCCAAGTGCAACAACTGCTGCTTATTGTTAATTTCAATGGCAAAAAACGCAAATGCTTTTTCGCATACATAATATTTAGAGATGCCTTCTCCGCTCCTCCCTGTCTGTACCGTTTGAATGTAAAGAAGTAATTCCTAGCATTGAAACTCTTGGTGTACAAAGTCTCAAGTAGGTATGTTACTAAGTACCTGAGCAGACTTGTTGAGCTCCCAGTCTGCGATCTGTCACTCTCTCGGCCAGATACAATTGCCTTCCATGTCTTCCCACTGAGCTCACTTGGTGTGACACCTTGACGAAAATAAATTGCTCTGTCATCGCAGCCGATTCCCCAGACCTAGGGAAAGAAAGGGCTTGGTGAAGGAAATGGCATGGAATGCAAGTAGATAACAGCTACAAGAAAGGTTAAAATCTGCTGGACACAGCGTTTTCCTTTTGTGTTCTTCCTTAATGCTGATACTGTAGATGCAATATAAAATTCTGTACCATCAAGAAAAAACTGTTTGCACCTGAATGTGGCATATAAGAGACATGCTGACTGTTATCTTCTGGTGAAGAATTCAGCCACGCATTCCTTCCTAGCAGTTCAAGCACATTGACCTCTTGTTCAGCTGTCCTTATTGGCACTGCTGACAGTCCTCACCACATACGAATACTGCCAGTACAAAGGGGAACATAAATATCCTCACAACTGGTATACAGCTGTCTTACCTGGTTATTTAACCCTACAGTTACCATCATCATTTCTCCAACCATTTCAATCCAGCTTGTTCCACAAGGATTATGTGAGTTCACTCCTCTTCTAAACCACACCTACAACAGCAACAGCAAAAAGTCTGAATTTTTCTCCTTCTCCATTAGCAAGCAGACAGCTGGAATTTAATTTCTTTAGTTGATTAGTCTTAATCTCTCATACTGACTTGCTGCATTGCCTTACGAAGTCACTTACCTCCTTGGTTCTTTTTCTTTATCAGGTAGAGATAAAATAATTCCCTTAATAGTAGCCAGACTGTATGTCCTTGTGACCAACTACAGGCAGAACAGCCCACAAGGAGACTTTTTGTTACGACTTTCTGTGACAGAGTTAGTTTCTCTGGCATTGGAAAAATACTTTCTATTACATGTCAACCGTAGGCTATTTTTGGTCACTCTGGATGGGCTTTTAGTGTTCTTGTGTTCAAACCCTAGAAGCAGGCCTGATGGAGGGAACTGTCAGGGGGATCTTTTCAGTGGTACAGTTCTTTAAATTGTCTCCCCTTAGATTAGTTTTTACCAATCAGAAGGTGTCTGTGGGCTGAATACCTAGAAAAATTTCCATCTGTATTTAGCATATGGTTATATAGTGGCAAGCAGCTACTTCAGAAGTTGGTGGTTGTATCACATTAACAGACAGTGGACTTGACTATTTTGCGGCAGATCTGAAGAAAAACGTGGTAGCTTATCTACATTTATTATAGTGGTTTTATTTGGCAGATGGAGCAGGCTGGACACAGTCTGTTATCATGGCTCAGCTGACAAGTAGTAACTCATTAAACCAGAGTAACTCAATTGCTTAAAACTGCTATGCATGCACAGAATTCATCTATGTTTTGGAATTCAATATGAAGGGATTTCATTGCTACCAGCCCAAGAGCACTCTAGTACATTCTTCAAGACTCCAAGACTCCCTGTGACTCGATGATCCTTATGGGTCCCTTCCAGCTCGAGATAGTCTATGATTCTATGATGCTAAGTTAAAACTCCCAGTAAGAAAGTGATCACACATACAAATAACAGATATGTCGCTTAATAAATACAAAAAACCTACATTAAAAGGCTGATGAAGAGGGAACAGTTACAGTAGGAAGATAAAAAAATAGGATCATACAGAAAAGCGTAGATGAAAATATTCCCTGTGCCGCTTTTGATGTAACCTTCAGACCATGTAGAAACAAGACTGAGCTGCTAGGAGTCCTTTCAATTTTGATGCTTAATATCCCTTAGAAGTAGGACCCTTATTACATCCCAGCATCCCCACCCACCTATCACATCTGTCTGACCTGGGTTTAGAAAATTCCTTGAAGAGAAAAGCAGAAAGTCTCCCATAAATTAAATGCAACTATATGTATCACAAACCACAGCAAGTGGGACTGGAATTCCCCAAACCATGGGGATAGTGAGTCCAAATCACCAGTGTTTCCTATGAAAGTTACATGCCTGTTTGAGAAAAGCAGATACAAAAACGGAGGGAAAAAAAAAAAAAACAGAGCATGACACCTCTTACTTTTCTATCTTTTGTAACGCACCACACCACATCAACACCCACAGAGACGTGCATAATCCCATTTTCAGAGCTTGGAGACTCCACAATAGTCCAGGAAATTCCTGCAAGAAACAAAACCCAGAAGGCATTGTAGGTTAGTTTCTTACTCAACACTATACAAATCAAAGGGTCTTCCAGCTAAATTTAACAAACTTTACCTTGAGGGTTATTCCTATCAATTCCTTCTCTCACAATAGCTTGCCCTTCCCAAAGAGTTGCCCAAAGGAGGTCATATGGTCCACAGCTGATCTGTACAACTTCACCAGGAGTGGTGATTAAGGACCACATGGAACCTTCTGGATTGTGATGGCAGACATTTTCTCTGTACCATACCTAGACAAGTTTAAAAAAAACAACTAAAACTTAGAAAAATATCACTACAACAATGAAACCATTGAGACAAGCACGAAGACAAACTGGAAAGAACAGTCCTCCTTTAACAATAGGATTTTTTTACGCAGTGTATGCACTGTGACCTTTAAAGGTATTTTTTTTTGATGTTGATTATGCAGTTGAAAACTATTTCCTTGTGTACTAAGGGAGGAGGCTTTTCTACAGACTATCATGGAAGCAAATCTGGATTGAGTACAGTAACCTACTGCTACAAGTTCTGTGTATATTTCAATATTTAAAAAAACACTTCAGTGTATTTCAGGGCATGTTATGTAAACCAAGAATGAACAAATATATAACACAAAAATGTTACTGTTAGATGACAGCCTGACCTCACTTTCACTGAACAGAGCTAGCTACAATATGGGTAAAAAATTCCATTCTTTGTGCACCCTTCAATGACATCCAGTCCATTTGCTAGTGTTGGTCCTACTGTCTGTGCACTTTTCTATAGACCACAGTCAAAATAGGAAGGTCAAACACAGAAAGCATCCTGCGATAGTCATATGAGTGCTCCAGAACATGACTGCTGAGTGCTAAATCTTCATATTTAGAAATACTTTATTTTTCTGGGGACTTTTACTTGGGAAATGAAAACATTTTACAATGTCAGTCAAGTAAGCCTGTAGAGTGGAATGTTTTTCACTTATTACTGGGAAGTATGAGGCATAGGGAATTTTATTTTAAACAATTTAACCTAGATTGCTTGCCTGTCCAGGCAGTGCCAAGTGTGACTGAAATCTCAGGCTATCTGTTGAAATTATTACATTCTTCCTTGTGAGACCATGTTAGAAATTGTTTAGAGACAAAGGAATGTCAGATACATGCTGTAAGGATGAAGGAAGGAAAGCAGGAATCAAATCTTTACAGCACTGAGCAAAAGAGAAGAGACCTTATGGTAGGCCTAAAAACAAAAAACATGGAAGATATATAGTTTTCAATAGAAAATAAATTGAAAACATTCCAGAGCTGGATTCCACATTGCCAAGTCAGGAGCTTACCATTTTCTGATCAGTAAGTCTTAGAAAACCTTTCTGTAAACTCTTTCTTGAATCATTCCTGACTCTCCACCACAGAGATACAGCACAATGCTTTGCAAGAATCTTTATCAGGTTTTAAGGCTCCTTCTCTTTGTTACCAGTGCCACAGTCTGCATTCTGGGCATTTTTCAGGATACAAGACACTACTCAGCCCAAGTTTTTAAGATTCATCTGGTTATAGAGGTTTAAGGCTTCCATAAAACAGCAACCCTATGAGATACCAAGCCCTTCCACTTACAACACAAGTTGTTACATAATGTAGTCCCAAAGCAGCTTTTACATCCTCTGCCAGATGCTCAAACAGCGTATTTCCTTACCAACACAAGACAATAACAAACCTGCCTTGCTTTAAAAGCATTTAACTCCTTTTCAGTAGTAATTTATATTAGAAAACTTCAGGAACATGCACATACCCTTCCTTGTAAAGAAACCGCCCATACTGATAAACGGCCAAGAGGCTCATCAGTGATTTCCCATCCTCCAATGGAGATGTCATTGAAAGGGTCTGGCAGCTGATCTAGATCATCATGTGATACGATCTGAGACAAAGAGAAGGAAAATTAGGAGAGAAGAATAGCCACTGCAAATAGATAGGTCATTTGGCTGGTGGCCTAACTTGTTTCTTGCAGATTGGTTTATGTGTCGCTTACTAAAGTGCCTGAGCATGGAGATTCTTCCTCTCATTCAAGGCTGCTATATGCAGAGAGAGGGTAAATGCTGCCGAAGCAGCACGAAGAATTCTGTGTTTCATCCCCTAACTAAAGGAAATTTTTACTCACAGAACACAGCACACAAATGTTCTTTGAATTGGAAAGCTGGAACATCACAAATTACAATCTTTGTACATTCTTAGAATGGAACAACAGTTATTAAAGAACAGTTATTCATATAGATAAAGGACACAGCTGGTGAATTATGCTACACAGGTGCCACCTTGAAAGACAGTGCTTTGTCAAGCAACCAAAGGAAGTTAAAAAGTTGGTTTGAAATTTGCAAAGGAGCTGAGCATCTATCTCCAACTGCATTACCATGAAATTTGGCACCTTATTATCACAGGTTTCTATGAAAAATCCTAGCCTTCCATTTGTGCTTGCAAGAATTGCAAGTTGGAAGTCAAGGAATCCAGGTCCAGCCTACAGAGCAGTGATAAAAAATCAATTTCCCTGCACTTATAATTGATTATTTCAGAAAATCAGTTAGTTTAATATTTAAAAGATATCCAGAACCTTCGCCCAAATGTCCCGTGATTTGTATCTCCTGTATCTGATCCACCTCCTGCGTCTGACACAAGAATTCCATTTCTTATCCTTTGTGTAGGTGCTGGGGAAGTCTATGGCGTATGTCCAGCCCTGCAAACAGAGGTTTTCTTGTATGAAAATCAGGACCAAGGGAAAGCTTGAAATCATAACTCGGAGCAATTCTGCAAAAGAGTCACTCCTACAAATACACAACAAGTTACTGTGCATGTCTCAACAGCCCTGATTAACAGATCAGCTAATTCCATGAACGATTTATGAATCATGTCCAAATTCCTCTGCATGATATACACAGAACAAACAAGACACAGTAAAGCGTTTTACTTTCTTCATAGTAAAGATCTTAAATAACAATGGCATCCAGTTGCCAGCATTTCGTGGCCTGATTAAAAGAAAAAAGTGTCCATAGAAGCTCCTATAGACTTCAAAAGCTTTCAAACAAGATCCTTCCTTGTGCTGTATTATAGTTCAGCTACTTCCCAGAAAGAAGTAGCTATGGCAAGTTAAGGGCCTTTTATTTTTACCGACCTTTTACACTTTTATAAAACTGCCTTTTATTTTACAGACTAAAGATTCCCAGAATAGATCTCTTTTTGGTATTGTTCACCTACCCCTTTCTCTGTTGGTTCCCCTCCAATATTTTCATCCACATACCAGTCAGACTCCCACTCCCAGTGTGGTGAAGGCAGTGTGAAACTATCAAGCTGCTGATGTTTTAGCCCGCTCACATCACTCCACTGCCAGCGGTCACTGGGCAGTAATTTCTCACAAAAGCCACCAACTGGATTCCAGCGCTGCCAGAAATAATAAATAAAATATTTTATTTGAGATCACATTATCTCATTGTACACCTACAGAGTTCTAGGGAGTCCTAAATGATACATTTCTTTTTTTCTGCAGTAGAAGAGGAATAAATTCCTGGGGTGAATGAGAAGGTGTTCATACTGTAAGCCCTCAGCTAACAGTGTCTTTGGAGGAAGCTTTTTTAAGTATCAAAGAAGGGCTGACTGCAGAGCTAGTCTCAACCCAGTCATTTTCAGCTACATAAACAGGAACATCTGATGATGTATTTTACTACTAACGGTGCTTTTTTCTTTGGTGATGTGTGGCACAGTAATACTGCAGCATTAGGATAATGCTGCATAGATGGCCTTGGGATCTCTAATCTACTCATGAGAAAGATGACTAGCATCTTGCCTGCACTAGAAAAATAGCATAGCTTCTGTGCCAGAAACTACGTCAAGACAACTGCATCAGTACATCTTCCTTGTATCTTATGTTATAACAAGAGGGGTTTTTTTTTTCCAAATCTGGCTTTAATCAGTTACAGAACAAATCACTTGCTGGGGTTTTCGCCAGTGCAGCTGTGATTTTTCTTCTTTTCCCCACACTCTTACCTACTATAGAAATACTGGCAAAATTTGTCATGTAACACTGTCTTACATTTTAGGGCGTGTGGAAGATGAGTGCTTCAAAATCCTTCTATAATTTTTATGTAAAATATTATTTACTTTTACTAGGAATCTGGCTAAATTGCTTTGCACATTATCTGTACACTATTTGAGTTTAATTTTGTCATTGTTAGCTCTTGCAGAATATTTCCTTTTGTGCTTTCTAGTATTTTGTTTTCCATTTTTTCATAGTCTACAACAAACAAAACAAAAGTTTTAAAATAACAAATAAAAGAAATTTTGAAGTTTTGCATTTTTAAATAACATGTTTACCTAACAAAAGGAACATTCTTAAATGGCTGGAAAGTTGAATCAATGTTAAATAATGTATAAAATTATTTTGTTATATTTTTACCCATGTAGATAAGTTAATGTCTTTTCTCAATTAAAATTTATTCCATCACCCATTAGAAAGCAGAGAATGTGCTCAAGAAAACCCTTCAGTTCTCTCTAATAACTTTTGGTTAACTTAAAAACAAACCAGTTAAATTTCCTTAAAAAGAATGTCTTTAAAATAGTATTTTAAAATATGTCACATAGGAAAGATCATCTTGATAACTCTTCTAGGCAAAAAAGCTGGAAACATTGTACGTCAATGAAGAGTTATGCCTTTATTAGAGAATTCTTTGAAACATTAAAAATAGCATTTTCTTAAGAATAATACATTTTTCGTAATGTATCTTTGTTGCCTAGAAGTTACACTGGACATTTTCCTAAGGGGACTGTGTATGTGCCACTAAGTAAAGGAACACATCAGGTGAAAAGGGTGAATGTTCCAGTCTGCAATGGCTCACATAAAACAGGCTATAGTGCATGCTGGCGTTGCTTTTGGTTAAGAGCAGGGAAGTATAACTTTCCTTTGGGAATTAAAATATTAAAAGCATAACCTGCCCTTTGACACATACATACTCTTCAGAAACATCAGGTGAAAAATTAAAACAAATAAAACCAAACAATCTTCCTGTGAGAAGAACATGCAGAGACAGCTGATGTACGGATTTGCTATCATTCCTTTCTGACGAGTATGTGGCAGTGTGATAGAGGTACCCGTAACATGTCATACCTGATTCTCATAGGTTTCTTCCTGGTATCTAATAGGAACGTCACCCGAGAACACATAGGTGTATACTTGATGATCACAGGCTATTCCCCAGCAACACTGTTTGACAGCAGAGACCCGTTTGAATTCCAGCTGCGTGTCCTTACAGAGCTCCCAGTACTGGCCAACAGTAGACAGAGTGTAAACCCTCCCAAAAATGTCAACAGCCCACAAAAGGGAACCGGGCATGGCCATGTCTGAAAGGCAAAAAGGAGGTATTAATGGAAATAACAGTTTTAAAAAATGGATCTTGAACCTACTGTAGATCAGTCCTGCTCTGAGCCATCATCAGACAAATTAAATAAAGATGTAAAGAATGATCTTTTAAAAAGAGCCCATGCAAAGCTGGCAGCCAGATCTCTTTCAGTTGGAGCTGTGCAGTTACACTGCTTAGATGGCTCTGAAAATCCACGTGAAAGACCTTGCTACCGGCACACTATAGTCCATCCTACAAAAGCTCACATCAACACGATAGCTTTGGCAGGCTGAGGACAGTCGTCAACACTGAACTGAGATGAAATAGCGTGGACCGTTTTACACCAGAAGGCTTTGCTCTGAAGAGCTGGTAAAGCTGTTGGTGCTACACACACCACTCATCTCAGTTCCACAAAGCCATGGTATCTTACAGTATCTCCTCAGCCTCCTCCTGGCATATGCCAACATAGCTAACGCAGGTACAAAGGAAACGATGTGAAAGGGAGCTTCTCCATAAGCACACATCTAGTTTTAATCCATGGATGTATTACCTACTGCTGCCAGGAAACCTCTTTCCAAAGCATTCTGGTGACCACTTTGGGATCTGATCTTTATTTAATATACATAGGTGCGTGTATTTAAGTATATATAGAGTGTGGTTTGATAGCAGAGACCTGTTGAGTTTTATCACTTAATAACCTGCCATCTTCTGGGCACTGCAGCCCTACCCTTCACGGAGGGGTCAGCATTTTATGCGAGGTGGGTGTAGGCCAGTCCTTTCGTAAGTCAAGAAAGGCCAGCGTATTTCTGTCAGTCAGCTGCCTGGGTGCCATTAAACTGAACAAATTTCAGTTGCTCTGTATGTCTGTCAGTCAGAACTACTGATGAGTATTTTGAACTTTGCCTCCAGTTCTATAAACTATGCAGTGGTGAACCAGGAGGGGAAAGGTAGAGAAGAGAACTCAGATCCAGCACAATGAAAGAAAAGAGGAATCCTTGCTTGGAGTCAGCGTGGAACCCTGCTTGTTTGTTATGAAACGGCAACTGTGCTTTCAACACAAGAGCCTAAGGAGACTTGCCTGCCTGCTTTCTGACTGGTAATAAGCGGTGGTACAGCAGGACTAACTTGTACGGTGTATTTGAATGGCAGAGGTGAAACTGCAGAGAATCTGGAAACAGCTGGGCGAGTGTCAAAGCACAGCACAGTAAATTCACGTGGGATCCCAGAGAGGATGTTTCAGAATTCTTTGATTCCTAGAACTGCTGCTGCTAAGTACCTAAAAACCTGGATCCACGAGGTGAAGAACAGGTAACAGGGAGAAGAAAATTCATAGCAGCAGAGAACAAGCAAGGGCAGGGAAGGGTCACAAGGAAAATTCTATCAGCTGTGGCAGCGTAACTACAATGAATCCCCTAGTTTTGACTCTTTGTTGTTGCTGGGTGTATGAAGGCATGTATTACTGCCTTTGCCTGCTCTTGGATCAGCCATTTATCCTCTTTATATCCTGCCTTTCTATGTGAGGGAAAGTAGGATAGTACAGAAAGACAAAGTATGGAAAAAATGGAATGGAACAAAGTGAAGATGAGGTGAATATTATAATGTGTGTACTGCTGGGAAAATAAAGCCCATGAAAATAAGCCCTTCACTATTAGCACTTAAAATTCTGCAAACAGTCTTTAAAACAGAGGAAAATATTATGCATTTAATCTTAAGCAACCTGAATGCCAGCGAGTCTGGAGTAAAGGAAGCATTATGGATAATGCAATAAAGATATCTGCCTCGCCAGTTTTAAAGAGAAGTGATGCTTGGGTGCGTTAAAGGTGGGCAAATATACAAATGAAGGCCTGCACCTGGAATGACAGTCCAGGCAGGCAGAAAAGTACAGGCAACAGTTCAGAAAAAGGTAGTGAAAATTCCAAATATTAAAAAAATTATGAAGTTAGGAAAAATATAGATGGGATAGAATTAAGATAATCCAGGCAGATGCAACTGGATTCAAATACTCAAGACAGCCGAGGTTAAGTGAGAGTTTCTGCATAGTCTTTCTTCTGAACTTTTGAGATGGAGTGTTTGGAGAATCATGGGAAAATCCCAGATGCATTTGGGATTATAAACTGCTTTCAAGACTTGAGTTTAGGCCCCTTTGCACTGGTTGCGCTGCAGAAGATGACGACTAGTGTTGCCTGACTTTGAAGGATGCTCAGCGCTTATGGCTCACGAGCACTTCAGTGAATGCAGAAGTTGCCTAGTATTCTCGGGGGACTGGAAAAAGTCAGACCCACACCTGCTAAATTCTTCCTCGTCCCTCAGATCAGCCAGGTAATTTCTGGTAGAACTACTTAAGTGAAGATGGCATGTTATTACTTAAAATTTCCATCTGCCTGGCATAACACAGATTGCTACAGAATTAAAGAAAAATATCCCAATTCCTTGCGTATTATAAAAGTAATGAAGTTCCTCAGCAGAGAGGGGATGTGCCCCTGTCTTCAGACCGTGGCGGTGGCAGGATCTCGTGGAGGTGCCCGCGGGGGTGAACCACCACGGGACTCAATTTGTTCAAAATACGCACTGACAAGCTTTACCTCCGTTTCAAATGAACGCCCTTGGCAAGCTTGCCCAGTACTCCTGTGAAGACATGTACGCACTGCTTTATATCCGCGGGGATCTCAAAGCGCCTCGCAAACTTAACAAAGCGTCAGCAGCACCTGGGACCAGCCCGCGGTGCAGGCAGCGGAGCGCGCACGCCGCTTCTCCAGGCGGGCATTAAGGGCAGATCGGCTTAGGGCCCCCCGCGGGGCCGGGGCGCCGCCTGCGCGGGGGCCGGGGGCTGCTCGCCGGTAGGGCCGTCCCGAGGCCGACATGGCGGCCGGCGGGGGCGCCCGCTCCCCCCTCCACCGGCTCCCCCGCAGAAAGGGGGCGGCCGGCGGCGGGAGCGGGTCTCCGGCGGCGGCGGCGCAAACCCGCTGCCCGAAAACGCCCCGCGGACCCCCCGCACGCCTTCCCCCGGGGGACTGCGCAGAGGCGCCGGCACCTCCCCACGGCCCCGCTCACTCCTCCCGCCAGCACTAGAGCCGCCGGGAAGGGCGGCGGCGGGGCAGGGACACGGCGGGGGTTGCGCCGGGCCCGGCGGCGGCCCCATCTGCAGCCGTGCTGCCCTGCCCTGCCCTGCCCGGCCCTGCCCGCCCCACTGCCAGCGGCGGGACGGCTGACAGCGAGCGGCTCTGCCCGAGCCCGGCCCCCCGGGGCTCGCCCCTCACCTGCCTCCCGCCGGCCGCGCCTCTCCTCGCCGCCCGGCGCCGCTCCCGGCGGAAGGAGCCGTCGCGCCGCGCCCCGCCAGGGCGGCCCCGCAGCGGCGCGGAGGCAGCGGTCGGCGGAGAGCGCCGCGCTCCCACTGGCTGCGCCGCCGCGCGGCGACTCCAGGCGCCGCCGCCATTGGCCGGGGAGGCGCCGCGGCGGGCGCGTCACGGCGCGCGGGGCAGGGGCCGCTGCGCGCCGCGCTGCGCGGGGGCGCTGTTTCCGCGCGGGGGAGCAGCGCGGCCGGAGCGGCGCGGGGCCTGGTCCGGGCTCCGCGGGGCTGCGGGCGGGGGCAGCGCCGGCTGGGCCCCTGGCCCTGGGGAGGCGCCGGGGCCGGCTTCTGCAGTAAGCTCCAGGGAAAGGGGCTCTTGCAGGCAGAGCCCATCCCTCCGGTCAGCCTGCTGCGCAGAGAGGGCTGGCATCGCAGTCCGAGTTGGGGAAAACAGCGTTTGCCTGAAATCACATTTACTCTTGATGCATCAGTAAATGTCGTGCCTGAGGTATAAGGACGGGGGCGGCCTTTACCGTCACAGCTTGTAGCAGTGTAGCAGCATGGGAGCAGTCCTTCCCAGAAGGACACCGAAGGTGCTGATCAACATTTATCGCAGGTCACCACTGTGACTTGCCCTGCCACAAAATGATAACCTCCCTTTGAAAGTGCTTGCTTATAAATCTCAGGTTGTGCCATCACATTCCAGTTCATCCTGAAGTGAGTCAGAAAATCTAACGAGAGGCAAGAACTTCCATGCCTGTCTATTCGAATAACCAAACACAAAAGAGATCTGCAAACAAAAGTATCTCAGATCTTTGTCTATCGCAAAGGCGCAGTAAAGGAGGGTGGAAAAGCAGTCATCTTTCATTTCAGGCCTTTCTCAAAGGGAACTGGCAGATCCATTGTGAATCCAGCCTGAGGAGTTTCTAGTTGTTAGTTAAAGAGAATACGTCTGCCTTGCTCTTGTTCTGTGGCCTGTAGGTTCGGATGGTTTTGATGTGCAGAGGGTTGTGGTTCGGAGGATTAATGTACACATTAAATTCTCTAGAATGATGCCTGTGTGAGGCAAAACCATCCCATCTGGGTCGTTTCCTTCTGAGCCCCAGGGACACTTGACTCACGCTGCTGTGGTTTGGTCCCTTGCACAGATTGGTGCCTACCTTGAGACAGAACTTTTGCTCCATAGTAGTGTTTTGATGATTTGATCATTGTAGTAGAACATCTTTATAAAGACCAAGTACTGTTTACATCCTAGGAGATTAATTTTGCAAGGTTTGTAGCGGTTGTGACTCTGATACATTTGACATGCATTCAATCCAGTTGCCATTTTAAACAGGTGGAAACACGAATTTTGTTGTTTTCCATGGGAACTGGATTGCAGAAGAATTTAAGGAGCACTTTCTGGGATTTTCTCACTGTTTGGATTTTGAACCACAGTCCTGTAATCCTACAGCATGAATGATTGATTATGCAAGGAGTTCACATGATAAGTCATTTACAACCACTACAGTTTTCTTATGCTTATTTTAAGGAGGACCTTACATATAAAACCAAATGAATGCTCTCTGTAACACCGGCAGCATGTAACTTCTTTGTGGTCTGTATCCAGCTAACGAGTATGCTGGCTCTGCTACGTCTGTAATTCAGTGTGAAAGTTAGGAATGAATCGATGCCTTATGAAAACTCTTGCTTGCTGTGGGTGTCCGATGCTGAGCCCTGCTTTGTTCAGTTGCTGTTGTTGCAATAGAGACTTCCATTCTGTAAGGAGCTAACAATAGAAAGGTTTTGCAAAAACAGCTAAACGTAAATAGATTTTCATTGTGCCATCAATTTGAACAGTGGATTTGCTTTATAATCCTGGGGCGCTGGGTTAACATGAACCTCACTTCCAGTCTGTGGGATGTGAAGGGTGCATCCCCAGTCTTCCCTGAACGGGGCCCGAGGCCTTGCAAAAGAGAGAGAAAACATCCAGATATCCTTTCCTACTTCTGTCCTTCAGTCTTGTGGTTACTGCATGACTCTGGAGGAAGGAGTTATCTTCAGTGAGCCAGGTTTCACCTGGTTAAGGTTGCTAGCCCTCATCAGATGGGGAGATGTCCCTCAGTTTTGCCTATAACTGTAGCTGTCTAAATACAATCTGCGATGTACCACGGCAAAGGCGCGGTTTGTATTGAAAATGTGGTTAGGGAGGTCTCCCCCTGTGACTGGGACACATCCCTGACCTAGGCAAGGCTAGAGTGCTCTGAAACTTAACTTTGCGAGTTTTTACATCTCTTGTTATTACGAAAGACTTTGCTCTGTCCAAAGCACAGTCAAGATATTTTAAATCCTCTTTCACTGTTTTGTGGTTGTTGTTTAACGCAGTCGGAGATGGTTCATACGAGTAGCTTCCCTACTGTTGGCTCTTCTACATTTTCCCAAGCCTCACTTCTTTAAAAGGGAGATTTTTCCTTGTCACTTGACATTCATTTTAGGGAAGTATCTTTCCCTTAATGAGGAACTACTGTGTTACATTTGTGCTTTCAGATTTTTCTTTCAAAAACCTCATGTAATATTTATACCGCTACAGTTACAGTAAGCAAAAGCTTTCCTCAGAGTAGGGGCGGTCTGTAAATGTCGCTGCAAACCGTGAGCGGTGCCCCTTCCAGATGAGTCAGGCACTGCAAACCGGAGGGAGGAGACAGAACCCAAGAGGGCAGGAATCCTCTCACCATCATGTGATGCTGGCACTGGCTTGGATTTTGGGTCGTGTAATCTGTGTCCCTATCTGTTTCAAGAATTTGTTTGATTTTGAGGTAAATTGTTTAATCTCTTTCCTTTTTTATGTTTGTTTTTCCCTTCCTATGAAATGGGGCTAAACCTTCCCTACTGCACAGGGGTGCTATCATGGGAGTCGCTCAGTGTTTGCTGTGGTGACAGGGGCCGTGTTGGTACCTGCAGTGAAGGGCAAACCTGTGCGTATTTCAAAAACAAAAGGTTTGGTGAATCAGACAGCTCAAGGGTTGAAGGTGTGGAGGGAAGAGGCCAATAAAAGACATTTAAGATCCTTTCAGCATCTGGCCTGAGCTGTCCAACCGTCGAGAACTTGGATTTCGAAGCAGCTGAGCCTGGTGAAAGTGCTGTTGAACTCGTTCCTGTAGTTTGCTGCACAGGAGAAAGCAGCACCCCCCTTGCCTTCCTCTCTCTTACCTCAGTGTTTCTTTAGTGTTTCTTCAAACCATGTGAGTTTTCTTCTGCTTTTTCCTCAATCTCTTTTCAAAAACTTTCCCTCTTTTTACAACATTCCCAGTCTGTGCCACCACCCCCAGAGCTCTTGTTTTTTTCCTTTAACACTCAAGTGCGGCTCTTCCCAGTGGGGATGTAAGAGTTTGCAGAAGTCACTGCAGAACACAGCACTATTTCCTGCTGATTTTTGATTTTTCCTCTGTGGGTTCTGTGCACACGCAAACACGGAGGCACACGGAATATCTCTGTATGTATACAGGCACACATGGGCACACAGTCCCACTCCCTCAACCTTTCCATCTTCCCAGGGCTCAGCTGAAGTCATTTGGCACCGTGGGACTCAGAGTGGCTCTGGGCCCTGGCACAGGTGCCGAGCATGGGACATGGTTTAGTGGGCATGGTGGTGGTGGTTGATGGTTGGACTTGATGATCTTACAGGTCTTTTCCAACCGTAGTGATTCCGTGATCTGATAACCTTTCGCATCCCTCTTCCCATTAACGTTCTTGGGGTCTTCCCGGGTCGAGCAGACCCTCCAGCTTCCACGGCCGAAGCGTTAGCTGGGGCCAGGCCGGTGACGGGGCTCGTCCTCGCCCTGGTCCGGCCGCCAGTTTCCAGCAGGGATTGCATTTCGGGAGAGGAGCACTCGAAGGAAAAGAGATGCTAAAGAGGGTCTCGGCGAGCACGTTAAAAATCCACCCTCGGCTTAATGAAAACATCACCCGCAGGCCCGGTGACTCGCGGTCGCGTGCCGCAGCCCGTCCCACTGGCGGCTGCTCTCGAGACGCGGGCAGCACGCGGAGCACAGCGCCCTCCCAGCCCCGCTGCAGCCATACGGCCGGCGGGCAGAAGGGGGAAGGCACGGCGGCTGCCGGGGCCCCGCCGGCGGCTGCCTGCGGCGGGGCGCCGGGGAGGCGGCGGCGCGGCGCCTTTAAGGCCGAGGGTTTCCTGCGCCTCTCGGCGAGTCACCCCGCGCCGCTGGGGAGCGGCGTCACGTGGGGCGCAGTCTTGTGACCGGCCGCGAGCGCAGCAGCCGGGGCCGCCCGCGCGGTGCGGGGCGCTCGGGGAGGGGCCGTCCGCGCGCCAGGGGCCGCTCAGCCGCTTCCTCCCCCCCCTCCCACCGCGCCCGGCCCCGAATGCGCGGGGCGCCGCCGCCGGGGCGCTCGCGCCGCCGCTGAGCTCCGGCGCCCCCGGGCGGGGCGGAGGGGCGGCGCCCGCCAAGTTGGGCGCTGAGGCGAGGGCGCCGCTTCCTCTTCGCCCTCCCGGCGCTCGCCGCGCCGCTCCGCTCGGCTCCGCGGGCAGGCAGCGCCGCCGCCCCCCAGCATGGACAACAAGCCCCTGCTGCAGGAGCGGCCCCCCGCCTACAGCCCCGCCGCCCAGGGCGCGGGCTACGACTACGGGCAGAGCAACTACGGCGCCATCCCCGCCCCGCAGCCCGGCTTCCAGCCGCCCCCGCCCTACCCCTACCCGGGCGCCGCGGCTGCCGCAGGTGGGTCTGAGGCGGCGGGGGAGGGCTGGCCGCCAGCCGGGGGGCGGGGGGCCCCCGCCGTGTGGAGGAGAGCCTGCGCCCCGCTCCCCCCGCCGCTGGGACGGGGGGCGGCTCCGGCGAGGCTCGCCCCGCGGTGGCTGGAGCGGGGCGGCCGCGGGCTGTGGAGAAGGGCCGTGGCCTGCGCCGCGGAGGGGCTGCCCGGGAGAAGCGGGGCGGGGGAAGCTCTCGAGCCTCTCTTGCCTGGGGCTGCCCTGTCAGGAGCGAGGCGGTCGGGTCGTTGCAGTTTTCACGCCTAAAAACAGTGCGGGGAGGAGGGCGTGCGGCGGATCCAGGTGTTGGAAAGCGCCACCTCCCTTTCCCCTCCTTCCCCGGGCGCTCTGAGGTGTAAGGTCGTGCTGGTGTTCTGCCCTCCCCGGAACAGCCAGCGGGTTTGCGTGCGTCCCTCGGGTGCCGGGGGTTGCCACCTCAGTGGCAAAGGGGCACAGCCGCGCTAGCAGTGAAACAGACCCCGGGCTTGCGCTTGTCTTTGCATGCACTTCACTGTACTCTGGTTAATGTTTGTTTTTTCTGATACACTTCGGTAGTCTTGGAGACACTTAAGCAGGTGAGTAGGTACAGTACTCTTGTTAACTGAATTAATACTAACCTCCGTCGAAGAAAGAAGTAGACTCTTGGGAAAGACTCTGCAGAGTTAAGGGAATGCTTCAAAAGTTACAAAAAATACACTGAATGCAGCAGACACAGACCCCAGTCATCAAGCATTGGGCTGACTCTTGAGGCCATAGGTTGATTTCCTGCTAGTAACTTGGAGCTTATTTTCCTACAATACAAATATTACTGATTATTTTCAGTTTAATTTTAAGTAGTGAGGTTGGTGGACTTTGCAGATGCATGACTTATTCAAGAAAATCTGAGAACCGTACCCTGGGAGAGAAGCTTAAAATGGATTGTACCTGGGCAAAGTGTACCTTGACTGTATGATTACACTGCATACATCTAACCATCCCTTTAAAAAGTTTGGGTTTTAAAATTTTTTTTAACATTTATGCGGTAGTTAAAGGCTTGTGTTTTCTAAGTACAGCTGTTAAAATGACACCTTCACTAGCTAACAACATGGGTTTTCTGAAAGGTTTGTTTTCTCTGCTATGCAGGCTGCTGCCTTTCCACTTGCATACTATCACTCCTACATCTCTCTCCAGTTATAAACTTAATATATGGAGCTTAAGTTGGACACCAGAGGAAGATTTAGTCTTTTTCAACTAGTTTGCCTGCTGGAGTGGGGCATACCTGATCCATAACGTCCAGAAGTGAAATCTGTGATCATTGTTTGTTTAAACTGTTTTTCCCTAGTGCTCAAACAGCATTGAAACAAATTCTCAAAGTTAATTATTAGCTCAGTGTCCTTTTTAGATGGTTAAATTGTGTCAGATACTTGGGTTTATGAAGTGCTGTTAGATGTGCTGAGTAGTGTGTTCCAACTCTGATTTTGACAGAGCTTCTTAAAGTGCTCAATCAAGACTACATTTCTATTTATTTTTTTCCATGTTCTGTTTCCATACTTTTTAATTATTATAATTGTTCTTTATGCCTTATGTGTGGTGATTGAGGTTTTTTTCTTATTTCAGGGTATGCTGTTCCTCCACCGACATCACAGCCAAACTATTCGAGCACGTACACCATTATTCAACAGCCTGCTACCACAACTTCTGTAGTAGTAGTTGGTGGCTGTCCTGCCTGCAGGTAAAATAGCTCTCTAGTTGAGCAATAAACTCAGTCTTGGGTTTTATTTTTTAAATTACAGGTATCTGTATAGTTCCTTGGTTTTCAATAGTTTGTATGTGTGTGTATTAGAATTTAATTAATTCAACAAGCTCTAAAATTTAGCAGTTGAGTCCTTTAATTTATGTAGTATGAACTTGTCCTAAGGGGCTCGTGACAACTGCTATAGTTAATACAGTAGACTTTATATATGAACATGAATCTGTTCTTTGTGGTGGAGAAAGATCTGTACGTGGTATTTCAAATGAAAAGGCAGTTTAGTCACAGATGTTAAGGGTCAGTTCTTGGGGGAGAGGATGACAGGAAGTCTCTTCTGATGTGTTTATGCCCAGTGATAGTGAGTAGCATGATTTTATTGTGAAACTTTCTGTAATCTTTGGCCATAATCACTTCTGGTTATCTGGCAGTCCTGTGGAAGGGCTTCCGCCGCTGTGGTGCACATCCACATTACCAACATCCAGACTGTGCAAAACCAGGCAGGGCGATTGTCAGTATTGGTTGAAAACATCAGTATCTTCAGGCTTTAAAAGATCTCTTTACTTTAAAAGTCCTTTTACTGCAGAAGAACAGGGAGATTAATACATTTGATTCAAAGTGTTAATCTGATGAAGTGGTGAAAACCAGAAAAAGTGGTCACTATTGGAGTTGCAACAAAAGAACAACTTCCCCTCAGAGATCAACAGCCATAAAAAAAAAAAAAAGGAAGGAGGCACTCTGTTTCCACATTAGTGCTGTAAGTCAGCTGTAGTCCCTTTGCACTTCTCAGTTCTTCTCGTCCCAGGATATTAGCTGATGGGTGAGGGCAGCCAGATTGCTGCTGGTGCAGTTCAGGCACTGGTGTGCCTGGCCAGCTCTGACTCAAATGCAGAATCATTCCCCTTCCGTTAAAATGTATGGGAGTTACCCTTGTGGCCTCTTGTGAGGCCTTGTGAAGACTTGCTTAATATTCAGCAAGTCTGAGCCGTCGCTTATCCATTTCAAAATGTGTAGGAAACAGACTTGCTAGAGTAGCTGAAATGATACCTGGTTTCAGTGTGATGAATGTGATGGAGATTGTCATAGTAGCAGAGGCTGTCCCCCAGATACCTTTTGGTTTTGTTAGAATTGGTGTTTGTCTGAGAGTTGGTACCTGTCTTCAAAGGTGGATTCAAATGAGAAGTATCTTGTGGTGCTATGTAAAAACAGGTGCCTGCTGAAATGCCACTAGTTAAGGCTGAAAAACCTGTACCAGCTAGAGCTATTGATCTAGAAGCTGTATGTTTTAAACAGTGAGGGAAAGCAACTGCTGCGCTGTTCAGAGGATGTGGTAGATCCTGCCACGTGAGTAATTAAATTAAAATGCTTATGCTTTAGCTCAACCAGAAGACAGGAAAGATGTTATGCGTTGCCTGGTAAAAGGCAGGTAGTGTGTTTATACAGACCTTGTGTCCCTGAACCCGATAAATCTCAAAACTTTTTACTATGGAAGTGGTCTTTGCAGTAACTTAAGATCGGTAGACTCTTGCTGCTGTTCTTAGGGTTTTGGGTTTTTTCTTTTTTCTGGAAGTTATCCTGGGATGTTCTAGGAGACACCTTTGAAGCAATCATTTGCAAGCATAATAGCTAACTTTAGCCAAATTTGGGAAAATGAGCTGTCTTTCATAAGGTGTTTGTAAGTGACCTCACTTGAATAGTGTTCTTAAGGTATCAGACTTGCTCTGCTGGAGGTACCCAGTGCTCTGTGCGTTGCAGACTCTTTCCTAAAGCAAAATACCCTCCACAAAACCCTTGTTTACTCTTGGATCCTCAAGTTTTGTTTTAGGCTGTGGAAGAAAAAAAAAAAATGAGGTGTGAGAACTATGACACGTTGATTACTATGAGGCATAATACTGCACTGCTTAAACTGTAGGACTCTTCTCAGCACTTCTGAAATAGTCTTGATCAGGGAATCCCTAGGATGAGTAACTGCATCTAGTAATGGCGTGCCGTAGCCTTCTTCGCAGTATCACTATGTTTTTTCCTGATTGTCTTTAGAGGAAGAGTCAAAGTGACAGGGTAGGAGGGAAAAATCTCAGATTGCTTGTCTTTTGACTAGTTAAGGAATTGATAGTCTGGTTCTTCAAGAGAAAGGACAGGGAGGCTGGGTGGGAAGCACACTATTAGAAATAGTCACAGGAACCTGAAGGGTCAGGGTTCATGTTCTGCAAGGTTACGCTGCTGCTTCTCTTAGCGAAAGAGCTCATAATCCTCTTTGACTTCTCAAGACCTTAAACATAGTTCTGTATTACTTCCTTGGCCTGAAACCTATTTGATAAAGAATGTGACATGCAGCTCCACTCTGAATACAACACTGAACAGAAAAGTTGTTGAAAGGGCATTGATAAAGATAAAAAGCTATTAATGGTACATAAAAAACTTCGTTATTAAACTGCCAAGTCAGTCATTATGTTACTCTTCTGATTTGATGCTGTGCATGATTGTTAGAGAAGTCCATCTGCTTTAGATTATCAGGAAAGAGCCTTGGCTGTGGCTGTGGAATAATGTAACTGATAGAGTAGGCTAAAGCCCATTGAGAGGACTTCTACCATCAGAAATACAAACCAGTCTTTTACACTATGGCATTTATGAATGTTGCTAATGGAAAGCAAAACAATTTCCAACTTAAAATATATGGTGTTGAGGAGAAATACACAGTACTGGTCTGCTATTTGGGTAGAGTCTATTTTATTGCAGTCACGAATGATCTTGGGATTAATAAGCTAGCTACAGTACAGTCGATCTTTAGGCTTGATTTATGGTATGAAGTAATAAAAAGTACAAAGTATCTCCCAAAGTAGCCTCTCCACAAGTAGGTAGTATGCCCCTGGTCGCTATGTAATTGCATTTTTTTTCTTCCATCTCTGAAGCATTGCTGCATCTGAGGCTGACTCTCCTGTCTTGCAAGCTGTACCTCTTGCTTAGTTATTCATTAGTCAGATCATACTAATTCATCATTGGTCAGTGTTGCTTTCTAATTACAGACTTCAGTATTAATGTGTGTTCCATCCTTCCTTGCATTATTAAAGTGTCTTGGGTGGTTGTAGTCCTGTTGTCTTAGTGTGAGTTCTTATCCCAACCCTGATGTGCAGAGAATTAAACTGAGTTGCAGAATCTTGTTAGCTTTATTGCTTGTAGTTGACATCTAAGGATGCTTTTAAACTATTTTATGTTCCCAAGTACAGATTGAGTCATTACAGCCACTAACTTCAGAGATTCAGCCAGGTGTAATTATCTTTTTAGCTTGGACAGTGCAGTCTGGCTGCTTCTCTTGTGGTCACTTTCATTTTCTTTTTCCCCGTCTTGGGTTGTTGAGTAGAACAAACTGCAAAGGAATGTTTGCTTTCCTATTACTGAATAGAAGAAAGATCCCTTTAAAAATTCGTGAAAACATTCTCTTCATCTGATGTTTGCAAAATCTGGGACAGAGCCTGTGATGGACCCTGTTGGGTTTTTATTTTCCTGTTTAACACGTATTCATTTGTTTGGAAGAAAGGGTGGGGGAAAGGACATAACGCCACTGCCTCGTGGCGGCTTTCTCTTCTGACAATTATGAAACATCTGCTTGAGAAGTATTGTAGGGGGTCCCAAATTATAATAACACTGAAGCTTCTTCCAGGACTGGAAGATGAGACAAGTTTGATTAAAACTGTGTTTATTCTCAGATCTCTTACAGCCTTCTCCCTGCCACAGTGGCTTGGTTTTTTTGGGTTTGGTTTTTCTTTTGAGTGGAGGTTTTCTGACCTGACAAAGTAGTAAGTTATCAGGTTTTGACTGAAATTTTGTTTTCTTCAATTAAGTGCATCTCTCCTGAGAGAACAGGCTCTGGGAAAATTGCACTTAGGTGATAGAGTACCTCAAAATTTCAGTCTTCTGGTTTTACTTCAATTATTTCAATTACAAGTGCTGTGTGTGGTTTGATAGAAGGTTCTTCAGGATATAGTTTTTCTATAGTTATTCACAGCAACTACATTTAAGCTTTATGTAAATATTCTTACTATAATTTCATAATATGTACTGGTTAAATATGCAAGGAATTAAAAAAAAAGACGTAGCTATTTAGAAAGCATGTCTGATATTCTGAGGAAAACCTGCAGATTTTTTGTTTCTAACAGCAGGCTGCCATGCTAGAGATCCTTTTGAATCTCGTGAGTAAAGCCAACTTTGAAATACCATTTCAAGTGCTGTAAAGAGGAATAGCTCTAATAGTGCAGCAGCTCCTGACACTGGTTTTAGTCACAAAGATGATCAGCCTGTGCTGGGAATCAGTGTAGCTCCCTTATACTACAGTTTGCAGCTTTTCGTAAACGTATGCTGTTCAGGCAGGCCGGGGTGTTCATCCCTGCTGCGCTGTAATTTGGTGGTTGGAGCAGTCAGGGCATGAAATTCAGCAGTGACTTATGCACGTGATTGCAAAGAAGAAAGCCTTGGTACAGCGGACTTGAGCAGATGCCATGAGTCTGCCATTTGGAATTACTGACTAGGATAGCTGTAACTTTTTTTCTTTCCCCTCAGCCTAACAGCAGAGGCACGCAGCTGCTTAGCAGGAAGTCTCTTACCTAAGACCAGAAGAGAGGAGGTGGTAAGCCTGTTAACAGGGTCCCAAGTGAGAACAACGTAGCTCTTGCTGTTTCTGAGGATTTTTGTTCTATGGGTCTGAACTGATTTGTGGACAATAATCAAAACACATTTTTCTAATAAATGAGACTTCATGCAATTAATAAGATACAGCAGGAATGTATTCCCTAATAGGACCATATAAAAATGATAATCTGGTCCCTAATGCCCAGTCTGTCACTGGGCCTGAGTTGATAGCACTTGTTATTAGTGTCACCATTTGTCTTGGTGTCTGTACTCTGGTAATTAGGATTTCTTTGTAGCAATGAGTTGGTCTGGGTGAGAGGAGGAAACTGGTCTTGTTTGTTGGTAACCAGAGGTGATACTGATTTGCCTGTGTATGCAGAGGAGTGAGGAAAAGCCACACCAGGTCTCAGTCTAGTTCATCATGGACAGATGTCCACCATCTACAGAGAATTTTAACTGGCATGCGTAGCCTCATTTGTGAGGCTAGGCTGTTGGTGTGAAGCCATGAAGCTTGTCTCTTACTTAGTGTGTTCTCAGAACTGGAATTAAAGCAGTGGTGCTGCTGCATTAGAGAAGGCTGGTGATTTGTGGGCATTTCAAGAAAGACAACAGCTAGATACAGGCTGTTCCCATTGCCAGAATCTCTCTGGTTCTGCAGCCAGCCTTCTGTATAGGAAGTGGGGCCTAAAGCATAAGGAAGTTCAGATAAATCTGCAAATACTGTGGTGTCTCTTACTTGAAGGTGACTTTTAAGGATAATGGCGTTTTTACATATATGTATGGCTTGTGTTGAGGAGGGCGAGCCAGTGGCTGTGTATAGATTTGGGCTCCTTTCTGTGAATACGGATCAACAACCATTCAATATGCCTTCAAGCTGAGCCTAGAGGAGCTGGCACCTCTCTTAATGGAAACTCAAAACTGTTAGCGTCCCATGCTTACTCAGTAGTGGCATATATAACTGTCAATTCTTTTTCTTCTGCTGCTTGCAGGTGAAATTTAAACATGCTTAACCTAGCTGCTGTTGTTGCATTAGCTAGGACAGACATAAAGAAAAGCTATCGTTCGTTTATATGTTCAGAATTAAAGATTTGGTGTGCAGCTTCCAAAGTTTCCATTGAAATCTAAAATTAAAGACTCAACCGGCCTCGGTGGCAGGAGAGATGGCGTACTGATTTGAAAATTCTACTTGCTTGATCAGTGAGGGAGTATCTGTGTAAAAGACAGCTGGAGACACCCTTAAGTGAAGTGTAGTTTCTTTTCAGGTCTTGCAGAGCTTGTCGTACAACCAAACTGTCTCTGATTAGCTGGGATGACCTTTTGAGTTTATTTGTAAGGGATAAAAAAGCTGATAAGCACACATTTAAATACTGTGAGGTAGTGTGAAGTCTAAAAATGCACGTGTTAAATTGTACTGATGCTGTGTCTGCAGATCTCACTATTGGCCCTCTGATCCTGAGCATTTGACTTAAGATACCAATGTTTTAAGATTTATTTTCAAGAAGGGGGTTATCTGAAAAGTAATTTGGTTTTAAATACTTGTCAGTGAAATAATTGACCTTACCTTATGGAGTTGGAAGCTGCAGTTATAGCTTAAATCCAAGATGCTGCTTGCAGTATAAATAAACCTTTCCACTTTATTTTTAGATTGGGAGTGGTGCAGTTATAATCAGCTTTTATGTGGTTTATGCTGTAGAACAAAATTTATGTTTGGTTACATTAGTGAATCTACAGTTTGAATATGGAGTGTCTAATTACTCTGAAGCTCAGGTAAGATACACAAGCAAAAACCAAAATATTTGTATTCTCCTTTATAAAAAGTTCTTATTTCTCCCTCTAAATTTAGTAACTGGCTAAGCAGTGATTGGATAAGTGTTCATCCAAAATTAGGTGGTGACACAAATCACCAGAGGCCAAAAAGTGTTTGTGTAGCTAATGCTGTAGTAGTAATCATACCGCTATAGATGCGATAGGAACTGGCTCTGAAATAACAGGTATGTTGTGGTGGAGGTCACGCGGATACAGTTCTGGTAAGCTTTCCAGATGAGTGTTGCCTGTAGCTGACTCGGTCTGCTGCTTGGCTGTACTTGTCCTGGTCTTCCTCTGTTGCTGACCCAGCAGTGCTTCTTGTGGCTGGCTTCATCCCTCGCTGGTCCTTTTCCCTGGCTCTGGTGTTGAATATGGATGGCGATTTTTTTGTTTGTTTTTTTTAATTGGCATTTTGCATTACTACAAAACACTTCCTGAATAACTCTGTTTAGGGGGAACGGAGTTCAAAATAAATTCTATTTAAAGTGTCAGGGACATCTGCTGACCAATAGACTTGGGCCTTGCAAGCTGATTAAGAGGGTTGATTGTAATGGGTTAGACAGCAGTTGTCTGTGCTTGGGTTTGCAGCTACTTGGGGCTGACCAGAAGTACCCTGATTGGTCCCTCTCTAATGTTCAATTAGTGTGTTTATTCTTTAAGGTCAGGGCAAAATTAGCCCGCTTATACTCTTAACTGAACACACTGGCTTACTTGTCAAAAAGGCAGACTTCAGGGCAGGAACTGAATATGGAATTATTAAGAGACAAGGAGAAGATTTTAAAACACTAACAAAGCAAGAGTTGAATGCCTGCAGGAAGGGAATGCTCAATCTGTGTGAATGAAAAAGATGGCATTAGTGTAATAGCAAAACACAGCAAGAAGTATGATAGCCTTAATGTGCTGTGTACTGCACTTAGTATGTGTTTCCCGAAGTAATGTTATTTTTGGTGTAATTGAAATGCCAGGAAAAGGGACTTTGCCTTTCTTGGCTGGATTTGTAGTACTGAAAACTGCCTAAATCTTTAATTACTCCGAAACATCTAGATTATGTCTGAGGCTCTTGGTACACATAGTATATTACTGGGTTAACCTGTGGAGGGGGAAAAGGAGAGGCCTCACCTCCTGAGCTTCTATTGCTGATTTTTATTTGGTCTGAGGGTGCTCAGCATTTCATGCATTTCCACGAGTACGAATTGCCATAATCAACTTCTGCATCCAGGCTTGCCATATTTGGTTGAATGCTAGTGTCCTTTCTGTCGCTGGATCTGTAACCAGTCTGGCTATCTAAACAGTTTTGAATTGCTTTGCATTTCAGTCCTATTAGCAGATTCTTCCCAGGAGATGGCACTTCTAGTAGCACATCTTTTCCCTGGTGAATGAAGTCGACAGTATGAGAGCCCTGTTTACTGACTCCAGTCTTTAACTGCAGTCTAATTTTGAGGGTCACTTGCAATGTAACTTTACAATTTTAGTGTCCGGATATGTCCTAGGCAAAGAGGTTGTACAGCAAAGGAATTATGCTAGAGCTTTCCTGTTAGCCTTAAGCCATGCTATATAGCCCCCCCCAATACACAATAATATGCTCAGGTAGGACAGCTAATTGGAAATCTCTGGAAGCAAGGGTTAGTAGGAGGCTCTTCAACTCTGCTTTAAAAGTCAGTCTAATAAAAGCATCTCTGCTTGGGTTAGTACTCTGAACTCAACGTAGCAAGCAGATTTTGACATTTCCTGGCACAGGCTAATGGTTTAACAACTGGTTTGGGATTGGGACTTGAAAGTTGGGTAGCAAGGGTAAGTTGACGGGAGCTACATTTTCTTTACTAGTTTTCTTTCCTTTGAGACTTTCTCATTAATCCACTTTTTTTTCTTTTTAAAATTAGGACGAAAGCTGTATACAGTGGTCTGGATGAAGCATTGATAATCCAGAGTATATGGGAAAAGTTTACTTCATGATACGCCCCTGTATGATATTTGCCTTTTTTCTAGTAGTGATAGTGACTGCTGTTCTGTTCATAACTTTTCAATAACTCCTTCCATATTTCTTTGCCTGGCAGTACTATCCCCTCTGACTGCTTCCCCCATTGGTATTTCACTTTCCTGTGGAATGCTCTGTGGTGAGAGGGGAAGGGAAGCAGGCACTGCTCCCATGGTCTGGTGGGAATCCTGGGCTATAAAGTTCTTAGTCTGTGTCTAGTGTTCTGCTACTAAAAAGAAGTATTAACTAAGCTGAGCAAATCTAGTGCCTGTAGTTTGAGTGCTGTTTGCTGAGGTGATGAAGGGCAAGTACTGTGAGTCAGTGACGAATGTGCCAACACAAGGGTGAGTTTCTGCTTTGCAGCAGAAATGGCCTGGCTCCTTCTTGTCTGCTGGCATATAGTGTAATTTGTCAGCACTTTCACCATAGAGGTACAAATGTGTTGCAGGCCAGCTGGGGGGTACAGGATGCCTTTCTCTCTGACCCTCATAAACCCACTGGACATACTTGTCATCAAGCCAGCAGCAGTGTAACGGCTAGTTGATGGCACGCAAAACTATGTTCATCAGTCCCACAAGAAAAGCTTGCAGTATCAGCTGGGCAGATGTAGGCGTTGCCAAACCTGACCTACAGAAGAAAACTCTGGTAAACTGCATCACAAAGACAATCAGTAGTGCTATTTCCAAGCAGCTTGCTCTTGCTGCTCCTGAGTGTGTCTGTAGTCGATGGTCAGTAGCAGAAATTAAAACTTGTAGTAGAAATACCAGAAATGAAAGTGGGATTCTGTGTGTTAAGTCTGTACATTCTGTAAGTCAGCAACTCACTGTGGCAAGGCTCAGTAATTTGAATCAAATACAAAGTCCCAGAAGGTAAGCTGGACCAACTGTCTGGTATGGCAGTCTGTTTGTTTAGGTCTCATTGGTGGAGACTGTCATATCCTTTTGGGGAAGATGTAAAGAAATCTATTGATAAAGAAAAAAGTTCCACTGTAACCTTGTGCTTGATTTCTTAAACATTGCTTTTTCTTCAGTTGGAGAATAAGATACTACTGATACTGCAACTATTGTACAAAGTACTCAGTAAATGCTAGTTTTTTTAAAGTACTTCTGGTATTAACAATACTATCTGTGGGTGACACGCCAGAACCATTGTCCTTTACAACATTGGCTGGCTGTATCAGTGTGCTGAATATGGCATTTCCATCCTGGAGAAAGGTGGTTTTATGGATTTGGGCAGTATCACAATACTTTTGAAGTTTTATTTTAGGCCAATGTTGATGCCTGGATTTGTGATTTGGTGATAGAGGTATGGGAATAGGAGCTAAAAGGGACTGGAGAGAGAGGTGAAACAACTTTCCATGTTTGAGGAGGCTTTCCTGAAGTGCATTGGAGCTGTGGGGGGAAAAAAAAGGTGGTACCTACACCACTGAAACTAACTCTACAAAATATGTTCCAGCTCTGGGAAAAACAGTAGGATCTGAAGTCCTGGGGAGTTTGTCATAAAAGCAGAACAGTTCTGCAGAGCTGATCTCTTGTTGTTCTTACCTCTCTGGACACACAGATGTCAGTGTTACAGAGTAATCTTACACTGTGGCAAAATAAAGTGTTTGCACTGATAGATGGAGCTCTGGTAGTGTGCATGCCTGATTTACAAGGAACAGAGGGGTGATGATGTGCTGAGTTTGTAGGAGTAGCCCCAATGAACAGCATAGGCTACAAAAGTCTAAGCTTTGGGACACTTGTGTGCCGAGACTAGAATCCGTTTGGTGATTTGAGCATTAGTCTACATCTTTTAACTTGTTGCCTTAAAGGAGTGTTACTTGAGGATATGAAACTAAAACTACTGCTGGGATCAGCTGCATCCTGACAATACCTTTATAGCAAATACAAAGTCGACTTTTATCACAAGAATTCCGTAAACAGAAATAAAGTTCATCAAAAGGAGGGGACTTGTGTTGAAAGCTTAAGTGGAACATGAAGCTGTATAATCAGCAGAATATCAAGAACACTTTGAAAAGTGTTTGACTTCTTACGATGGCTGAGGGGAAGGAGAATGGTTCTTAAGTTTAATCAAGTTGTAATGTTTTAGCCAATTGCAGTAAGAAAATGGTCTCTGAGTCTGCATGTTCCTTCACTCTATTTATATGTACAGTAGATTGTCTGTGACTGCTCTGTAGGGAAGTAACAACTTGTTGGCCTTGGCACCTTGCTTGTAGCATGTATTTCAAGGTCACTTAGCTTGTTTCTGTTGACTTTCACTGCACCAGGGAATCTTAAGAGGACACATTTTGTTCAAGTGTTTTGCTAAACTCTGAATTTTGACTTTTTAGTATAGCTGCTCTAATCTCTTAAGTCTGAATACTCAGGTTTTACTGTCTGTCTTCATTTTGGGGGAGCACTTCAGAAGGAAGTCAAGGACTGAAATTCAGGTAAATTTCTGCTGTCACAGAACTATGCCGAAACAGAATTTCTTATCTAGGGTGGTCATTCAGTTCGGACTCAGCTGGAACCAAATGACATCAATAGTAAGTTTTCATACAGTTCTAAAGGGACATCAGTTTTTTCAAGTAGAAACTGGGATCACCTACTGAGGGTTATTTTAATAGTGATGTGTGTTTGGCCTTTGGACTTTTCTAGCTACCAGAAATAAACTTGTTAAACAGCTTATGACAGTAGTGCTGCACCTCTGAGCTGTTCTGGTGACTTAGGAAGTCTGAATGTGAGTAGTTGGCATAGTCCTCTCCACACTTATTTAATTGGCACTTTCCACAATGAAGTGCTGACATTTGGAGTACTCTTTCACTGTAAATCTACAGTTAGAATTTTTTTAAGTCCTTCTTGCCCTGCTAAACTGGTCAGAGCCCAGTGCACCTAGCCCTCGGCATGTTGGTTATGTTGACTTCTACTCTCTGAAGAAAGATACTGCAGGAACCAGACATTGCTGAGTTGTGTATTAATTTGAAGTAACAGACTGAAACAAACCTGTTTGCATCTTGCTGTCTGCAGTGGTTTTAACCTGCTTAGTGAAAGCATGAGCTGGATGTTTTGCCAGAAGCCCTTAACCAGTGTTACACAATTCTCTGCCCATTCAAATCCTTCCCTTAGGAAGAAGCTGAGAAAAAGCACCAAATCATCAGATCAAAACATTCTGAAAACAAGGATTTCCACCCCCCACCCCCCACCCCACCCCCCCGAAAGAGCTCTACTGCATGTATACTGTGGGAGACTTGAGTTTGAATGAATTCAGAGGGTTCACCCCAGGATAATTGTGGAAACTAGGCAGGCAAAGCATATGACACAAGTGTGACTGCTGCCTGCTGTAGAAGACCTAAAAAGCTGAGAAATAGAGTTGTTTGGTATGCGATAACCAGTATAACAACACTGCTACAATTAAATCTTTAGCATTGTATCATTCCAGAAGAGTCAGTAAATTATTTTAAAAGCAGGCTTCTTGTAATTTTTGTGACAGTAAACTTCAGTGACACTAAGGCTTAGTTCTAGAAAACTGTACCCTCACCTGTACAGAAAAACTTTACCCCAAGAAGGGCTAGCAAGGTATAAAGGTTGATACCTGCTTACAGTCTCTGTCCTGAGTGGATGATCTTTTGCTGTGCAAGGTTAGTTGAGCTAGGGTGTAAGAATACAGGAGAAGAGCCATGACTTTCAGATTCTTTAGGGACCAGAGATGGCTGCAGAGGCACAGGCTTTCTTGTTAAAGCTTTCTGAAGTGAGAGTGTGTGGGACTTGCTCCCACTGTATAGCAGGTGCTATGCCTGTAATGTGTTCTTCAGTGTACTTACTGTAACCAATATTTGGAGTTGATACAGCTGCTTAGAGCTGTGGTGGCTATGTTTTGATCAAGAACCAGTCCTGGATTGCAGTGATAGAGAAATGGTTGGTGCCTGGAACTAAAGAGCTAGTTTGAATTAAACCTTTTAGACTTCTTATCTACAGTCTGATCACCTGCAACTTTCCTGGTTTTCTTTAAGTGGTATAATTCAAAATCTTCTGCTGCAAGCTATGAAAATAAAGGCCCTTTAAAGGAAAAAAAAAAACCACTCCAAAACCTCTTTGTGTTTTATCTTGCTATATAAAATGTTTTTTTTTTTAATGACTGCCAGATCAGAGTGGTAACTTTGGGGCAAACTTGGTGGGTGTCCTTGACTGAGTCTGTTTTCCATTTTTACAGGGTTGGCGTGTTGGAGGACACCTTCACCTGTCTTGGTGTTTTGTGTGCCATTGTATTCTTTCCAATTGGGATTCTGTTCTGTCTTGCACTGAGGCAGAGAAGATGCCCTAATTGTGGGGCAGCTTTTGGCTAAGGGGACAAACGTGGATGTGCTTATGGAAGCTACAACTGTTAGCATACTCTTTCTAATGTAAATGTCATGTACAATCATTTTATTTGCTTCAGACCTGTTTTGTAAAGTGTGAAGAAATTTAGTCTCTTGCATGTAATTTAAACTTAATCTTTTATGAGCATGTGCATTGCAAAACATGAAAACCCAACTTGTTTTCCATGTTTAGTGGCACCTGTTGACAACTAAATAAAACTGCTTTTCCTTTTGCAATCCTCAACTTGTGGCTGGATTATTAAGTATGTGACTAATGTGTCTGATAACATGTAGTTTGAAAGTGGAGTTAGTAATCCTAGCTACAAAGAGGGATAAATATTTGCCAGAGTCCTTATGATAAAAAATAAAGAGATGGTTTAAGGTGGACTTCAAGCACATCAGCTGTTTTTGAGGAAAGGGGTACAAGTGCTAATGGCCCTAGTACTAATAAACAGTAAGAGCCCTATTTTAGTTAGTGAAGGTTTTGCTTGTAGGGACAACCTGGGCTGCAGTGGCAGTGTCCTGGCTGCTATAGCTGGTATTAGTTCACAGACAACAGCAGGGCATTCTTCTCTAGAAAGAGAGGCTGGGGCACTGCCATATATGAGCTGCCCTAAGTAAAGATTTTTGCATTTCAGATTATTTAATTCTGATACCAAATTATTGAATGCTTACAGAGTCTAGGCTGACTTGCCTCTAATATGCTTTAGAAAATGGGCTCAGGTGTAAGTTATACTTCTGAAAAGTTGGTGTTTCAAAATGGGATAAGGGGTATTTATGTAAGGTTCCATAGCAAATGAAGTGTCCTCAGCCTTGAGCTTGAAAGGCAGTGTGAGAGGAGGAGGTGGAATGAGTGGACTCTACCTCTGCAGCCATCACATGCTCATATACTATTTTTTGATATTAAGTAACTGAAAGACATTTCACATGACTTGAATTGACTGTTTATAGTAGTACAAGCAGGCACAACAAAACTAATATCCAGGGGATGCTGTAGGAAACATGTACATATGTAAAGTAGAATGATTTAGAGTAAAGATGAATCACTGGCAGTAGTTACAATACAGACTTCATACAGGAGGTGCAAAATACCACCTGAACTGTATAGTGCTGAAGTACCCACTGCTGACATAGAGTGAAGGGGTGGCTTTTAACAGTCCAGGCTAAATTTCTGAGATGATTATTACTGTAGAAAAAGTCTTTCAGATAAAGTCTGAGCCTGAGGTAATAAACTGTACAACTGTGCTTATGACTGAAGTTAAAAGCTGTATTTCACTTAACTCAGATACGGTACTATACCATTGCTAGGCTCCTTAACCAAAAATTTTCAAACTTAATCTGTGTTTCTTTTGTGGAAGGCTGCAGTAATGGAATAATTTCAAAGGCAGCTTTTTATATTAGAATTTGAGGAAAAAAAACCCCGGTGGCACTGTTTTATTATGACTTTTTATAAGACTGAAGTTTGACAATGTGTTTTAAAGAAAAAGTTACGGTTGAAGAATGTGTTGACAGTACAACATTAGCCTTAAAATAGGTTTATATTAACTCTTGAAAAATTAATATCTGAACATTAAGCAAAACATTACAAATTGTCTATTCTTAAAGGATAAATATTTATTTATAACCTAGGGTGTCTTTCTTAAACAAAATAATGTATAATCACTTTATACAGGCAATTCTCTGTTCTGGGATAAGGCAGTTGTTACATTGTTCTGTTTGGAAAAAAAAAAATCATCTTTTTCTTATTGAGTAAGTGGCATATGCAGGCTTATATTGTAGAACTTACCATTGCAGTTTCCAAATAATGCCAAAGATTTAGATTTGTGAGCTATCAGTTACACTGGTTTACTAGAGTAGCCAAACTATCTCCAGTATTTTCACAATTCCTACTACAAAAAAGGCATAATATAAAATCAAGCAAAGTGCTCAAACATTAGCCCAAAGCAATTACCTCATTAGAAAGTACAGGCTTAAAAAAAAATCAGAAATCCATTCCAGTATGATTCTATTGTACAGTAATTACATTTAAATAAATTTTTAGAACAAGTTTTAGATAGTAATTGTCATTACTGAAAATGGTGTTTATAAGGAGGAAGTGCATGTGGATGGACTGTATATTCATCGAATAATTGGTGCTGATCTGTCATTTGTTACTGTTGGTCTGAGTTTCACAGTTGCGAAAGGATTTTCTCCACTGAAAAGAAATGCACAAAGTTACTGTAAGGCTTGCTGCAATACAAAACCAAATTTAAAGCCATGCAGTTTCTTCATCCAAGTTGTTTGAAGACTAAGTTTGCTTTTAGATTAAAGGATTCTGTGCAACTCTTACTTTAACTTGAATTTTTAAAACAAGCTTACATATGAAGACTCATTTTGCAGTGATCCAAAATTTGGGAAGTTAATGCCCAGTTAGATCTGGACTTTTTTTTTTTGGTTTTAACCCTCAAAGACATAGTTTAAGTCCTGCTCCCTGTCAAACTACTAGCAAAACACACATTTTTCTGAGAAGGGCCTATGCAATGTATTTTACCTGATGCGACCCACTCTTGAGAAAAGTGCAACAAGTTTCAGCCATAATGTTTTACCAATGCCTAGGAAAGGTCACAGAGTAATTTGGGGAAAACATCCTTATTTCCCCTCACAACACAATAATATAAGCCAATATAAAAACCAACACAACTAAATTAGTGTAAGAGCTTTAAAAAAATACCTTAGAAAAGGTGGTTTCATAATGCCATTCATATCAGGTTTCTGTAAAAGAAAAATAAGATATTTACATAGATTCACAAAAACATGCTACAGGTGATTTCACTAGCCTGCTAAGGAAAAGAGACCCTATCATTCAAGCAGGTTAAAATATTTAGCTAGTTACTGTAATTGTGTAGTTCAGTTGAACTGTAGAGATGTAGTTGTGGAGGGTGAGGATTATCTCAGAACATCAAAATTAAAGCTAAAAAATGGTGTTAGCATTAGTTGGTTTGGGGTTTTTTTGTGTGGTATCCATCCCCTCCATCACCCCCCCCAGTTTAAGACTGGTGATCACCTGATGTCTAGCCAGGCATTTTACAGGTTAAAATAGCAAATGAAATGTCACTGCAGCAGCCATCACCCAAAAAAAAAAGGACAGAACTACCTGCATCACAAATATACCATACCGTTTCTATAGCATAATTTATAAACTGCTAGTTGTCACAGCAAAATGCCAAAACTAGGCTTGGAGCAGATCTTGCAGAGTGAATGCAGTTAGTGTATCTTCACATAACTGTAAAGTCATGAAGTTAAAGGCAGCAGCCAGCATAATGACATTTTAATAGTAAAAGCCTGGAGTGAGGGCAGATTTCTGATCAGTATTATGTGGAGGTTTTTTTGTACAACCTACTGTGTTTAGCTGTTGCTGATGCACAAAGTACAAGTTCAGGTATCTCCTGTGACTTTTCTGAGTAGTGGTGGTGAGTAAAAAAGGCAAAAAAATGGCTGATGGCATGTACCTACATAAATTTGCTTTGTTTGTATGGGAGTGATACAAAAGGAGGAATAGTTTTGCATAGCTATTGCTAATATTTCGTTATAATGAAAGTGTCATGTCTAAGCGTACAGTCTGAAGAGACTTGTTTTTATAGCTACAGTTTGCACCGTATTTCTGTGATTAAGTGTACATCATTCTTGTGAAGTTAAGCTAACCCAAAAGATGGCAGTGTCGCTCTGTCACAGTGCTACTAAAGGAAACAGTGTTTCAGGTGTGATAAAATGGAAAACTGTCGCAAAGTATTACCCTTCACAGGCCTGTTGTGCTACATGGAAGTTTTGGCAAACAATTTCTACTTTTTTCCCCTCTGACTTTTAGTAATGATCGTACTTCAAAATGACATATTTCAAACAGCAGGCTAAGCGCATTGCTTCTAATAGGTGTCAGATAAAGTTCAAAGTGAAAATTCAAATACACGTTCTTGCATGTAGAAGCAGGAACATGCAGTCACCTTTTATGTAGCAGCTTGACTTGTATTAATCATTCAGTCTATATGGCCATTTTGTTTCCAATACTTAAAATGTCACTGCTGAACAAGGCCTGGAAGCCTTTCCTTTTCAGGTACACTATCTGTTGTACCAGTAGTTCCTAGCTACCCTATTCACAATACCATGATGCAGGTGAAGAAACCTCTATTTATTCAGAACCTAATTCAGCAGGGTTCTTAGGCATGTGCTTGACTTGCGATTCCAATGAAATTGCTCATGTACATCAGTCATAAACAGAATTAGACCTTAGAATTAGGCCTAATTAGCCCTTAAAATTAATTTGAATGAATGAATGCCTAAATTACATGCTGCTTCTTACTGAACACCAACCCTTATCAAAGGTCCATCAACTACTATGTCTTTTTTAGTTGATATTGTTCTGCATAGTACTGTCCTACATAACACAGAATGAACAATTTAACTCGCAAGAACCATTCCTCATCTTTCCTCCTTGAAATACTGAGCTATTTTTTCTGTATATTCTGAAACAAAAATAAGATGCCTCAATGAATCATTTCCTGCTTCTGCATAAAAGGCACTGTAAGCATACTGGTTTACATGTACGTAAATTCTGTATGGGTCTACAAACCAGCCTGGTACAATGTTGAGCTTATTTCCAAAGCTTCATGGTGGTGTGGGGATTGGTGACTTGCACGGAAGCAGGAAAGACAAGGAAGCTCTGCAACTTTCCAAACGAACACTTGGGTTCAAGTGCAGCGACTCTCCTCTACAGTTCTCTTCCTTATTTTGTACGGTAACAGGTAAGAAGAATCATGGGGTCACAGTAAAAAGGTAGCTGCTATGAGTTATGTGGTACCTCAACAAGAGTAGTCATCATTTTATACTCCAGAATTCCTTTTTTTTTTTGTCTTGCACTCTCTGTGGAAATTTAGAATCTCAAAAAAGATGTATTTGTTTTCTACTCCTCAACAGGCTGTAAGCCCATTCTGACCCCCAAAGAGAATATACTGTTCCAGTTAGAATTGTGCCAGCTAAAAAAATCTGCCATTCCTCTAGGTTTTTCAGTTCAACAAGAATGTTAGTCCAGTAGCCTTAAGTTTATTCCTAAACCCCCTGAACTAATACCACAGAACAAATAAAACAACCCTTAAGGTGACTACTCTTGAGAACCGACTGAGAACAGTTAGCCATACTAAAGACAGCAGCACAGTACAGTGATACTGAGACAATTTAACAGATTCAGTAATTTTTAAAGCTCTATAGTAAGTCACCTTTTTACTTGTCACGGGGCAAAGAACTCCCTGTACTGCTTGCTTGGCAACTTCCACAGGCTGATACATCTTTTAACTATTGCAAACATAATTGCATTTGAAGGACATGTTGATCCCGTAGGTCTTAACAGCTAGCCATAGAATAAATGAACCAATGTATAAATCTGACATGACATAATTGTTAAGGCTCATTGCTTCTTTGTCCAAAAATGAAAACCACCAATGTGTCAAAATATAGATGCCTGTCTTCATAATCGTTTTAGAAGTTTCCAGATACTTGATTTGAAAGTGACTGAACACTGAAATTTAGATCTTATTTCTTGATATTAATTTCATGTATTGGAAAAGCTTTATTGTCCTAGGAACATGACATCACTGCACAAATTATGTACTTCTACACAACAAGGTTCATTATTGAGGAATAAAACCTCTTACTTGAATGGAGATTCAAGTATGCTGTATTCAAATAGATGTATGCTAATATTAGACTGTTCTGACCAAAAAAAAAAAAAAAAATCAGCTAATCTTTTAATAGGAATATTTAGATTAAAAAAACAGTATCCCAAGACATCGCTAGTCTAGTCTAAATGGGGCAATATCTCTAACTGAGAAGAGAGCTTCACAAGTACCTGTCAAGCAAGTTCCACCCTTTTTGTTATAAAAGACTTAGCTCTGCTTTTACTTCTTCATGCATTTTAAGGAACACAAATTTGTCTGTAATGAGAAGTACTAGCCTTTTTTCCCCTCCCTGCCAGAGAAAAGATGCTTTTTTGTTTCAATTTCTGCATCTGCAAGAGATATTTTGGCAGTAGTTAGTAGAAGCGTGTCTCTGTGTTGTATCTATAGCTGTTCTTCTGAAATAGCTGTAGAGTGGCTTTACAAAGCCAAGTACAACTGGAGGGAACATTTCTGAAAGGCCTGTATAATGCAGATAATAGTTTAAAATTCAGATGTTACTGACAATTGATGTAATTTGTGTCATGCTTGTGTATTTCCAATGGTAGTTTTTTCTACAGTGATGTATTGGAAGTTAGATTTTTGTTATTTAGTGAATGTTTCTATTTTTACTGATTTTAAAAACAGTTCATTCTCTTTGCTTGTCAGTATAACAAAGACCTGTTAACCCCCTCCAATGCCTAATACCTCTAAGTAAAAAATGCTGTAGGTATACCCAACATCCCAATACTAGACCTAAATGAAACAGAAGGAGAGGAGGCTTCTTTGAAGACAGCCATTGTTTCCTGGTGCCTTTCCATTTTACACAAGCACTGTTATAAATATTCTTTCATCCTTGGAACTTAAATGGACTCTTTCACCATTAATCAAAATGTGATACAACAAAACTTCCAGTTTATGCTTTTTAAGTTCCTTTAGTTAATTTTACTTCCATAAAGTACAAATTTACAGAGGCCACTTCAATTTCTACTGTATGATTCAACAGATTACTTAGAAAGCAAAAACATCTGTCAGAAGGACAACCCAAAATTTGCTTAGATGTTACAGTGATATACAAAATATTTTAGTCATACTGTTAAATAATAAAATGTAAATTTTTTAGTTATTGGCAGCCAACTATAGGATTCCTGACCTCTGAGAAGTTTGCTATGGTACCTACTGATGGAACTTTGCATCTTACTCTGTTACAGTCTCTCAATTTTAGCAGTGACAACCATAGTTTTTTTATATATATATAATCACAGAAAGTTTTTTGCCATCAAAATGGGATCTCTGCTTCAAGAGGCTTTTTGAAGAAAGTCTCAAAAGCATTTATCACCATTAGATACACGTCAGCAAAATGTTTAGTTAAACAAGCAGCAAGAAAAAGACTAGTAATTGCTTAATTTGATTAGGTAAGTCAGCATTCAAACAATGATTCAAAATTGAGACTAAATAGCAGAAATTGTATCTTTATATAGCATTATCTATTCATAAAAATATTTTCAGTCAGCTGTGGTTTTCCTGAATAGACATTAGTTACTACATATATCCCTCGGTGACATCCACAAAAACAACACTAACTTTCATGGGGTTGCGTAAAGCATTCCTGAATACCAAGTTTATGCTGTTTTAAATCCCCTGTCCCCCTATAGCTCTAAAATAACTTCAAATGATGGATTTGTACTACTTTCTGTGAGAATTTCTTTTCATGTTTCACAGATGTCATTCCCAAGAGGTCTGCTATGCAGAGTAAGTCTCCTCGTACTCTTAGCTATATCCCTGAACAATTCTTCTCCCTTCCTACTACTACAGATGGATTGAATTGCCAAAACCCATGATACTCCTGAAGACAGCCGCATCAAAGGGCCACTGAAGTCAAGTGCAAGTAGCTAAGGTAGAATATTCCAGGGCCTCATTTAAAAGCTCAGTTAAGTAGGTCAGAAAAGTAAGCAGGGCAGAACATTTGGATTCATGGTATTGATTACTTACCGGACCTGCATTTTCTGGTCTGTCGGTTGGTGTTTTAACAGTAGTACCTTTGGAAGACTCCATTCTTTTATCTGTTTGCAAAGACCCCAGATAGTCTGGCGGTGGGAGGACAACATCACCTTTTTCCACAAGATTTACAGAACTAATACTTCGGATTGGTGCAGGGCTGCAAGGCAGAACCCAACAAATAACATTTTCAGTTCCTATAATACATTTCTCTCACTTACCTTTAGCCCCAGGAAAGCACAAAAGTGCCTAAGCTGAAAGTTAATAAAGGCGTACAATCCCATTGAAGTCAGTGGGACTCTAAATTACAGAGTTGGAGTAAAGCTAGTTCTTGGGTCTTTGTGTAACCATTAAAACATGTTAATGTAATCAAGGCATCATAATTCAGACTGTTAGTATTTACTGTATAAAATATTGAATAACAGAGAACATGAGCAGAAAAATAACATTTTTAATAAATGTTAGAGAAGATTTGGGTATTTCTGCAAGTCCCACCCAAAATGTTACCTTGGCACTGGGACAAATGCTTTTTCTTCTGCTGGTTCTTCTAGTGGTCTAGTATATGATGATGGAAACCATCCTTTTCTGCAATAGGAAAGTTTTTCAATGTCATATTATACAAAATTGGAAAGATCTTTCAAAAGACAACAGTGGACAAAACATTAGACTCAACAAACTGAGATAAACTTTTAAAGACCTGATTTCTGATAATACCCAATTAGCATACAAAATCTCCCTAAAATAAGTGTGGTGATTTACCTTACAGAAAGATGCCAAGTCCCCAGTCAATGACAGCCAGCAAAAAAGGTGGAAAACCATTTACTAATATCTGCTAACAGAATCTGATGAGACATGTTTTTCCTTCATATTCAAATTGGGCAATATATTGATTATCTTACACTTTAGTTGAGTCATGTTCCCCGTAAAGCCAGCCGTCCTTTTCTTCAGCTACAAGAAGTGTGATGATATCCCCCTGTGCAAAGCTAAGCAACGTCTTGTTAGTTCCAGCAGTATGTGGGAAGATTGTCTTCACTTTTTGCCTTTTCATTATATTTAGTCCCGTGGCAACAGAAGTTGAACGTGATAAACTGGCATCATCTGAATTCTCTGTCAAAAAATAACAAGCAAGCAAAAAAAAAAAAAAAAAAAAGGAAAATTAGCCACACACTAACAAAATTAAATACAATTAGTAGTCCAACAGGAAAAACAGTAGATAAAGGAATATGGAAGTGCAAATCAAGTTCTGAGACTTTGTGCTGCTTTGGTTGCCACTTAAACACCTCTCAATTATCTGCCAGTGTTTCTTATCACCATGAAGTTCTTAATAACATGTGCATTTATATACAACCCCTTAAAGTTGAACCAACAGGCGTAAAAAGTTATGTAAGTTTTAACTTGCTACTTCTTTCCTCTTTCAGCATTACAAATGCTAAACGTTCACAGCTGTAAAAGACCTTTGGAAACTTCCCATTCTAAAAAAAAAATAATAAAAAATTTAGCTGTGTATAAAGTCCAAGATTTCATTTGAAAATGTGCCTTAAGACTCAGCTTCTGCTGAATCGATGGGAATTGCAGATACTTGGCACCTTCCAGACACCAGATGTTTACCAGAAGATAGCTTAAAGGGTGTCTCAAAATTGTATGTTATTTGACCAGTACAATATATTGTAAAAGCATTTTTAAGGAATAAATGCTGGAATTGCTATTATCACATTGAAGAGTTCTGCATTTCTTATGTTGTGATCTAGGCTTAGTTCTCTCCCTTCCTTCCCTATAGCAGAGAAAGTGAAAAAAAAAAAAAAAAAAAAAAACAGTGTATTACAAACTTAGGAAACTAATCTTAACAGGATTTTACATTTCAGGAAAGAAATACAAGATTGTGCTCATTTTGTCCCATGTGCATTCTTCTCTAACTGCTGCACACCCTTAAAGGAAACCAAAGCAAGACTGTAATAGTAGTTCATGTTTATTTGTGTGCACTGAAATAATCACTCAGATGTATCTTGTTCAAAATTATAGAAAGTATTCTTCTGGTAAGATTGGAAGTCATAAGAGCAGTTAAGCTGGGTTAATCAGGGACATACAGAAAGTCATTAAAATAGAATCTACCTACCTTGACCTGTATTTTACTGCAAACAATTCTTCTCCTCTTATAACACATATTTCTCTTGTTAGGTAACTTATATAAATACTTTGTAAAGACCATTTTCGACTCCTCTATGTCCTGGAATTCACATCATCATAGTAGTCAAGAAGTCCTAAGATAATGTCGAACACTATTGTATGTCATTTACACTTACATAGTTCACAATAAAGTGACACTCACCTGCTGAATTATTTAGTTTTTCGGTAGGTGTCTTTGGAACTGCTGCAGGATTGTTAAACATATCAACCAGTGGACTGGTGTATGCCCTACCTGTAGGAGCAGGGGGCACCTTTGATGTATTTTCATGATGAGGATAAAAATCATTTCCAATCTAGAGTCGCAAAAACAACAGTATTATAACACTGAGGAGACAACTTACTTGTAACATTACATTCTGGAAAGAAATACTTAAATATTCCCAGATGATACATATTTAGACCCATCAGCAAGTCCTCACGTTCCCATGAAATTGCTGATAGAATAGTTTTTAAAGAGGCTTCTGTCCCTTGATAAATATTTGTTAGTGGGAATGCTATGATAACCTTTTTTCTTACCCCCACAGATAGCACAGTTACACCAAGATAATCTCCAGATTTTCTTTTTTTTTTTTTTTAGAGGTTTACTAATACAATTTAGAAATTCAACAACTAATGGTGACACAACATACACATAGGTAGAATTTAGAATTTAACCTGTACTCTAATATGCTAATAAGAATCATGGAGGGAAGAAGGAAAGAAAATAGAAAATAGTATTTTGTCATACATAATTACTATTGCTTACAGATAAGAATGTAGGAAGTGGAATGATTAGAACAACAGTAGTCCTGAGGCTGGGCTCTGCAGAAAGTCCTAGGCACCCAACTGAAAACTAGGCCCTCTTTGGGTATGTGCTTCTGCCTACTACACTGTGTATTTTTCCAGTAGCAGAGCTTCAGCATAATGATTTTGCTTTCATACCCAACCCCAGTATATTCCAACTGAGGTACATCATAGACTTGATCCCAAATGCTTAGGTACAAAAGAAGCTCGTGAAGCCACTCTGCTCCCATTTAAGAGAAAGAACCTTTAACCATCGAAGAACAACATACCATGGTATTTCTCTCTATCATTGGTGAAGGCTGTGGAGTTCCTGATACTGGCGTGGAACCAGGTGTCCTTATTTCGTCTATCATCATTCTAACTTTTTCAGGCACTTTGGTGGCATCGCTACAGATTTCCTGCCACCCAGGCAGCTTGGATTTTAGGAAGTCCGCACACTGCATCCAAGTTTAAAAGGTACTTGTCAAAGATACACTTTTTCATAAAATTGCACAGACCTACTTGTTAATTTTTATTATAGCAAAATAGTAACACCAGCAAAATGGAAATATTTTCAAAGATTTTTGTAAGTAATACCTCCTTGAAACAATATGTTGTAGAAAGAGACTGTCCTTTTTCAGGGTCAGATACTGGAAATACCTGATCAGTCCATGCATTTTTTTCTTAGTATATGATTTTTAAGAAAAATCACAGTAACCCTTTATTGTTGCTACATTACATTTAAGAGAATATTGCATGGTAAACATTTTCTATGACCTGATCACTTGTCTGGCACTACAGTGTTCCTAAGTGCTATCTGATCTCCTATATGATTAAATTTCAGGAGTTTCATTTCTGTTTACACTCATGCCACTGACCTGAATGTGATAGAAGTGCATGTGCTGGGTAAAGCTGCAGTGCTTGTCAACCAGAAAACAGAATCTTCTTTTTTCTTCGAGAAGAGCTTCTCTGCAGCCTTCTGCAATAAATCTCTGAATATCACTCTGTCGAGAGCTCACGGTTTCCAAATACTAAGGAAAAAAAGAAAAGAAAAAGTCACATACAGTCTCTGAGTTTTATTTGATACTACATCCAATTATTGAAGCAAACTCCAAAAGCCTTAGAAAAAGTTTTTGGGAAGGTGGGGTGGCGTAGGGTGGCTTTGCTTCCAAGTCTTTCTCTTTTCATGCACACACCGAACTTCTCTGATCTCATCACGTAAATGTATATTCTTACTACAGGCAATCAATAATCTATTTGGGGGGGGGAGTGAAGCAAAACAAGAAACAGTTTTTAGCCTCTAAATAAAATGCTGCAGTAAATAAGAATATGACATCAACACAGCAACTGTGCTGAGCAATTTTTAGGCCACAGGTGTTTTAATTAGACAGATTATCTTCATCTGCTCCATAACACTTAAATTTACTCTCACAAAGTTATGATGAATCTCTACTTCATTTTAGAGAGGGAAAAATTAGTCACTAAAAAGACTAAACTGTGTTTGTCTGAGGCTATGAGGATTCATGGCTAAACTGTGATTAAATCCTAATCCTTGAATTCTCAGTCCAATACCTTAAAAAAAAAAAAGAATTGTTATGAATGCAGGTTAAAAGATAGGTAGAAGAAATAGGCGCTAGTACTATTTATGTTTACTGCACCGTGTTATACACAAAGCTTTCTTTGAAAAGAAAATTAAAATAGAAAAATATGGAGAAAAAAACATATTAGCTAGCATGAAAAAAAATATTGTGCAAATAAAAATATCAATGGCAAGTATTTTCTGAGAGATACATGACAACCAGAATATGACTGACTATTTAAAATAAAGTTTCTCTTCATTGCCTTGCCATTTCTTATTTTGCCTCAAGATGGCAATGCTGTTTTAAGAGCAGTAGGAAAGGTAGTAACAACTGATAACAGAAGTTGGCATTTGCCTACTTTGGGAAATTCATTTATAGCAAATTACTACTGAATTTGCATAGCATAGCTGATTCCCTGTGTAAACCTCTGCATAAAGGTGTAGTTAAAAAAAAAAAAAATCAAGTGGTAGTCAAGGGATGAAACCTAGAAACTGAAGCAGAAGTCTCTGAATATGTACAGCAGAGCACTCTAGAGCTTAATTTTGACTAGAATACATACTCGAGGACTGCCTTTAATATAAATCAACTTTGAGGAACCAAAAATGCACGTTCTTTGAAATTGTAGAGTTTAACTGGTGCCAAACAACTTACAGAGGAGTTATGTGTATTAACTAATAACATTGCATATACAAAAACTGTGGTAAGCTTCAGAAGTCAAGTTTTAAAACAGACTTAGATGTGACTTGTAATAGCTTAACATGTTCTGTTGACCAGTTCTTATACAAAGAAAGAAACAAGTAACTTAAGAGACAATACACTGACCTCCATTTCTTTATGCTCATATTTCATTACATTTCGTGCTCCTTGGCTTTTCCTTCTGATTTTTTTCAGCTCAGCCTGAGACTTCTCTAAAGAATCTAATTTGCTTCTGTGTTCAGTTTGGTACCTCTTTAAAGTTGCCTGCAATCAAAGCATTTAAAACATCTCATAATGCACTCAGCAATGTAACTGGGTAAGCAACTAAAAAGTATTACTATAAGCTATGAGATACTGCTAATACACATCAAAAGTGTTAGGCAATTGCCTTTCCCAACTTTAGTTTAAAATGCCATTAAGTCATGCATTGGGTCCCTTTTAAACTCAAAATAAGCATGAAAATTTTTACCATGTTTATGTATCTAAAGCTCGATTCTAACATATTGATTATTTAACTGTTAGGGAACAATTTCTGAAAAATTCTTTGACTAGCAATAGATAAATAAAATACAACTTTTTGAATTTAATTTACTTACAGTCATATATTTTACATCCAGGTCTGTTTTCTTCTCCAGTTCAGATATAATTTCTTTATGAAATTTTTTGAACTTTAAAAAAAATGAATGAAGGGTTATTAAAAATTATCAGAAATAGCTTATCATTTCAAAAAGAAAATAAATTTAAAAAGAAATTGTTTAACTTACACTCTCTTCTAGACTGTCATTAAGTTTCTTGTGTGTTCTTGAAATTTCTATGAGAACTTGGCCTGTTGATAAACATACAGCCATATTTGTTTCTTTCATAGAGTTCTGAAGTTAGTTAACAAAGAGCAGTAATAAAATATATTTAACTAATATATTTATTAACTAGAATGTATTTAAGAGGGATAAGAAATTTCTTGCTGTTGCTCACTACAGAAGTTTAAATAAATAAATAACTAGATATGGCCACAGACAAACCAAGAAGCTCATAAGTGATAGAATAATTAATCATGCATTATTATTCAAAAGGGACATGGAGTGCTAGACAAAATAAACACTTCCTTCTCTCCAGAATACCTCATACTGATTTAGTAACAGCCTCTTTTCTTGCCACGTCAGAGAACAGCACACAAGAACTAGAGATAGTTGTTACTATCCAAATAGCTGCTGTTTTTTAGTCTGAAAATTAATGTTTATTAACTAACTGCACCTTCAGAATTAACAAAGTAACCTTTCACATTCATTCACAGCACACCTGCTAAAACAGATCTGATACATATGCTGATTAATTTCCCATGTGTTTTATCAGCGGTTACAGCCTGACTGTATGGCATTAACTAACAGCCAAGCAGCAGCAGATTTCTCAGCCTCCTCTCAACAGATCCTAAATATGCCTGTTATGCTCTGCTGTCTTCCAGCACAAAGTTACACAGCTTAGTCTTAACTGCGAGCAGTTAAAAGCTGGACTGTTTCATTTTGCTTTAGGGGGGGTATAGAGGAAAAAATACCTCAATCCTTTGGGTGTGGTTCTATGTGCAAACCAAGGTAAACTATGCCTGCTGCGGTCCTGCCTGGTATGCAAGCAGCCACATCATCGTGCTCCAGATACAGAACGCTACATCATCCCCACTCCCTTCTTTGCGCTGGCACTGACACACCGAGCGTCTGCCAGTCTTGTCTGGGAGACTGCAACACACTGCTGAGAAGAGTAGTGGGAAGTGTCCTGAGTGCCCATTGACTTCACCCAAATTAGACCTGTATATAGTTACCAGGTCTCAACCAGGAGCCTTTACAAAAAAAACTGAAAGTGCCAGGGCCATGACCAGATTCCTAAACCATGTTGCATCTGAGTCTTGACTAGAGATGTGTTTTGCTGTCATTCCATTTCCATGGCAAGAACGGCAGGTTCAGTTCCACAGTGGCACACCCCCTCCAGTAATCTGTCTGTTCCTCAATCAACTTTGGAGTTACCCCACTGGGAAGTATTTGCCATACAGGTGCTTGCAGCATTAAACCTGCAATAGTGCTGTCCTAATGTACAGACACAATTCTGTAATTCTGATTACATATCACTGGCAGAGTCACTGCACGGGAATGCTGTGTGTCTCCCCTCCTATTTGTTATCTTGCATGATTCCCAGTTTCCTTTTTTCAAAGGAAAAAAAAGGATGTATTAACTGTTCAACACGCTGCTTTACAAATCTTGTTTTCTACCATCCATATGGAGAACCTCTCCTGAGTTAGTCAGCAAAAACTTCTCCTATAATGCTTCATATCCTTCAGGTGCACACAGAAGCTCCCAAAAAGTGCAGCTAACTAAAAAGTTTGCCTAAATAAAATGAATGACAGAACTTTTCATGAGATCCTTCTCATCTTCTCCTTTTTCAGCACCTCCCCAGCCATCAAAACCTGTTTCCCCATAGTGCGTGTTAGTGATTTGGTAACCTTCCTGTATAGCACAGATGCATTCCCATAGTGCCTGGGTATGTACTATCACTTTTCTCCCTTCTTATCTGTCATTCTTAAGTTACAACATCTCGAAATTTTAGTTTCTTTGAAATGAGAACCGTATCTCCTGTCCTGTGAAGCAATACAACACATCAGATCTTGAACTAAATAATGTAAAATGTGGGTCTGCGTTATTGTTTATGGGGAACCATCAGACAGTTCAAGAAGAAAACGTGTCTCCTGACTTTTCAGGAATCCCTCTTCATGCCCCAATCCCCACCTCTATGCCTGTTTGCACAACAGACTACAGGAGACTTGGAAGAAGGAATCAGAATACAATGAGAACAGTCAATCCCTTGATTAGCAAGAAAAAGGAATTCACACTCAGGTTGGTAGATAGGAGAGACAGAAGGGTGCTGGTTTTTTTTTCCTCCCCATATATAGTTTTTCTGAGTCCTGTACAGCCTACAGAATGCTATGCTTTTTTGTTCCTATTTAAAGTTGCTGGTGACTACAGAAGTATAAATACTATGAGAAGTGAGAGGTGCTATAGTAATTAGTTGCTCATATGCAATAGAAAAGTAAATACAATGCAGTTACATAAACACTTGAATTAACAGACATGAGTAAGCCACCTTGTTATTTTAAGGCTGTAGAAATGAATGCACTTCAGTCCATAGTGTTTCTGTTCCACCAAACTCAACTGAAAATACACATTTTAGACTGTGAATGGCTTTTAAAATTAGAAGAATTTTGTAAACACTTATCTGCAACTTTAAAAGGAAAATAAGCGTTAAAAGAAGTCAGGAAAAAATAATCAAGAAATACAAATAAAACTACAAAGTTTCTTTCGTTTTAAATACGCAGACTAGAAAGCTATATGGGAAGTTACAGGAATTCAGGGTGAGTGTTGAAATGGCCCTCAAAATAATTGCCCTTATATATTTTTATGCTTTTTAAAATGAACTTATTCTCACTCTTTGTAAAAAGTACGTTCTGAGAGTCTGCTGCCAAAGCAGCACACTTAGCTAATACTTGGCAATGCTAACGCAGTCGGCCCTAGCGTTCCAAGTACTGACAGACATCCAACAACGTCGGGTATTGACTCAGCTCTCGCATCGCTCTTTCACACTCCCTTCCTCTGGCCGGCCCTGCCACCACAGTGTAAACGTTCAATAAAACAACCCATTCACCTGGTGCGTCAAGAATGGAAAACCTGACGCTCAGAGGTTGTTATTTTTGTCTCATGCAGCACTTGAACTGACTGCAGCCTTCAAGTCTTTGAACGCTTGGTTAGAAACAGGTTTTTTCATCTTTATTACAAAGAATACTGCCAAAACACGTTCTGAAATGAAGAGAACTAAGAACTACACTTCCTTCTAAATGGTTTGTGCTGAATTATTTTACAAGTTTATTTTAGAGTGTTCTAGAACACTTTAAAATAGCATTTTTAGATATCAGTGACTGTATGTCTAATTGCATTTTCTTTTTCTCTCAAAGACGCCCTGTATGCTGTGCATCAGGCAAACCCCATTTTATGCTGGAATCTCCTTACCGCGACTGGTAATCCACAGGCACTGTATGTACTGGCTCACCCATTTAATTTCCTCTTTCATGTTCTGAATCAACATTTTGAAAAGAACCCATAGTAAGCACACTCTGACCTATTAAGATTTAAATTACAGTTTAAATCATAGGTCATATTCTGCACTTTGAATAAATAGAGAACATTGTTAAAGTGAACATACACCATGGTCTTTTATTGCCAGTTTATGATAATGGGTTAGCCACATTTTGATGACCCTCACAAATAAGATTCATACAAAGAGACAAATTTTTGTAGAAGACTAGTTCAGGGAAGGCAAAACAACCCCTGTAACAGCGTCCAAGTGGAATTGAAATTGAAAAACTTCAATATTATATTTTGATTTTAATTACAATGGTGAATCATAGAATAGCTCTAATAAAGACAATGGGTTACTCCGGATTAATAACAGCATAACCTAAGGCCAGGCTCTAGTGTTCAGTAATTATTCACCTTGTAAAAAGGTACAGAAAACTACTTAAGGTGAAGACAAACATGTTTCTCACATCAACTAAAAATATTTTGCTATGTATTAAAGCTGTTCATGATCAGGTTTTATATATGAGAGCTCATAATACACAATAACCAAATATTAACCTTGTCATCATTTACTGGCAAACCCCAAACCTATCAAAGATGATGTGCATGATAACAGACCACTTAAGACAGACTTACTGTAAACTTGAAACAGTTTTAGGCATCATATTATGCAATGAATTAATAAACCAAAACCACCGGGGTCTTGGTGATAAACATAACCATTCAAATGCTTGCCTTTCAAAGATACTTACTCCTGCTTTCCATTCCCCCACATCCTGAATGTGAAATCTTTGTGACTAAAAGAGTAGAGGTACATTAAATATTCCCACATTTGTTTTAGAAAATGGAAATGTAGTTGTAAATGTTTACAGATACTTCTTCTGTTATTTTGCTATTACCTTATAAATGCACTACAGGGAAGAGAAGAAACAATCTCTTTCAGAGAGGGATTTTGGGGGAGCTTCTCAAATACCTTAAATAAGTTAAAAATAAAACAAATATTTCTCATGTATGGTTCTTGAAACCATGCTGCGTAATACAGCTATAATCTGCAATATGACCATGAACAGTAATGCCAAGTTCCATGGTAAATTTATTTTAGTTTCAAATAGGTTCAGGTAGAAGGATCTTTTAAGCTGAAACTTCAGGAATTTGTGGAATATTTTTAGGCTTAACCAAGGCCGTTGGTTGTATTTGTATTTTCTATTGAGAAAATAAGACAGACTAGAATTCCATTAATGCTGTTGTGGTTTTTTTTACTAACCCAAAATGTGTAACAGTTATTTCTCCATACACAGTATCCCATGAACTAGAAGACATCCTTAAAAGATTGTCTTCACAGTAGATGAAAAACAAGGAAAGCAATTTCTAACAGAAATACTCATTGTAAGGCTGGAATACAGAACTTCTGCAGCAGTTACACTTCAACCTCACTGTTCACACTGGGTGATTGTACTGGATATTTCTCTTTTTAGCTTATGTTGACTGTTTTTATGAGTAGAAGACTAGAAGAATTAGTTCAAGTTAGAAACAAAAATGGAACTCAGTTAAGAGAGTTCTGTCATAGAAACAAATATTAACAGCAACCAACAAAATTACTTAAACTTTTAAAATACTAAATAGCTATATTAGAATCAATAGAAGTATTAATTGCATCACCTTACTTGAAATATACTTCAAATTTGTTTTATTTAGAGGCAGTTGCTCTTGAAAAATTTAAAGTCTCTTAACAGAGAGACCTTCTTAGATGTCTGGGAATGGACAAAGTGCTTAATTATATCACTCATTTGTCTCCTGTTGTCCTATTTTGCGTTCAGGACAGGTCTAGTAACTTCATGTCTTAGAGACAAAACCACATAATTATTTACATTAAAGAAGAGAATGAAAGGCTGAGTCAAAGCTACACATGGAGACAATAGTTCAAGTCTATTATTAGATGCCATTTCTGTCAGGATGCTCTCTTTCTTCCAAGTTACCCTTTGCCCAGAAGAAAGGCATTTATGACAAAAGTTAGAAACAAAGTCCTTTGAAGCCAGTAGCCCCTGAAAGGTAGTAAAATAGAAAGTTTCAAAGGAATAAAGTATAACAAATAAGTATGATTGAACAAAAGATCTGTTAAGCCTCATATGCAGTAAATTTATCATTCTGTCATAGGAAGGATTTATTGCAGAAGGATTTAATTGTGCAACAGATGCTTTAAAGAAGGCAAAAAGCCTTAATGGAATTTAATGTGAACGAATAAAATCATAATGAAGGACAAAGTAATGCAAAACTTGCCAAGCTCTAACTGTGCTTTACTTCTAATACAGTTTGTCCAGAATGCTTTAAAAAACCCCACAATCTGTAGAATTAATACTAATATGCACATAAATCAATAGGACTAGGTCGTCTGCCTTTCCTTACTGCATGGATGAACATGAAATAAGAAGCAAGGAGTAAATCTTTCTGTAGTTCATTTTATAAAATGGCATTGACACATGACCATTCAATGCCATTTTATGAAGGTGACTGCAGAAGGTGAAGAATAAAAAAAAGAATAAAACTTAAAACAGAGAAAAGGGGAAGAGATTTCAGAGTATCATAAAGTATTTTAAGTCCGCATGCTAGATGTGGTGCCTTGAAGCAGCACCTCCAAATAGATAGTTATGTTTTGCTAGAACAGCAAATAAATAAACAAAAATCTGTAAATAAAACAAAAACAGAAGTAAAGAGAACTTCACATTCTAACTGGCATTCTCGGATCAATTTTTATTTTAAAATATGCACAGTTCTCACTAAGGCTGTGAGCAACAGATATGTTTCTGTGCTATAACAAGCAAATAAGTTAATTAATTTAAAACAGATTAAACACAGGTTAAAGGAAATTAAAAAACCTCCACAACACAATGGCTGAAATCTGGGTATTCATGTACTAGTCCAGTAAAATAATATCCAAAAGTGATACTGATTATGAACCATGAGGAATGAAACTGAGCATTATGATATTATTGGGCATGTAAAAATATAATTTAAAGTACTATACAGTTAAAGATATATAAAGATATAAAAATGTAGTCCTGTTAACAGCATGTGTTGTCGAAGTTGTTCACATTAGGCTCCCACACAAAATAAACTGCAGCAATTATTCATTTAAAATACAAATAGTCTCATGCTTTCAGCTCTCCTTTAACTACGTAAGCAACTTCATATAAAATGCTTTCAAAGCATCACTTGTCATCTGAAGTTAGCTCACAATATTTCAAGTAATTATCTGAAACTGATTTAATGCTCAGAGTTAAGAAATTTCAATTTCTTCATAGCTCAGTTTTATCATTATTTTTTCACAAGCTCCATTACTCCTAAATATTTAAAACCCTTTTAGATATTTTACAGTCTCATTAATACAGAAGAGAGAAACAGTCTTCCAAAGTTTGTAAGACCCTGGAAGATGCCTAAGTCTAAGTATCTTACCTCCACGTCCAGACAAAACCAGTAGGCAATAAAGAGGATTGTACAAGACACTGTTGCTAATTTTGTGAGTTGGGCACCTATGCTGTTAGGTGGTGATGAACTCATAGTGCTCTTCCTCATTCTCATAGGGCTTCGTTGCCTGTGTTCCTCCTATGGCTCCCTAGTGAAAAAACATATTCTACCCCATGCACAGAGTTTTAATGTATGTTTGACCACAATCAAAACTTCATCAACTTTCAAAAAGAAAGTACTATCACCTCTGTTTTTATCCAGTCAAATAATTTCTTTCCAGCTACATCATGGCCAACATAATTTAACAGGAGTCCACAGCTGTTTTAATTAGCAAAGACTACTCTCTAGGTACAATATACTTCTCTTCTAACAAGAGGAAAAGGACCTTTTACCATTTTACTTTTACAGCAAATGCTGTACACTAAGTTTAATGCTTCCCAAAATATTTGCTTTATTTTGATATGTACATATTTGTATGTACATATACAGCATACACATACAAATATACCTATCTATATCTCACTGACAGCCTGTTCCCTCTGCACCAGAGCCAAAGAGCATCAGGGAAAAAAAATCGTAAATAAAGGTAGCTAGTAGCAGCCTGCCACTGCTGTATTCTCTTGGTCATCCTCTCTCCTAGCAAGCTGCTTGGACCCAGCCAGGAGCATAGAGCCAAGTGGATAAACTGCATTAGTGGTGACCACCATCAACTGTGGCCACCATCTTCTCAAGGACCTCCATCTTCTAGTCCCAGGCTTATTATGTTGTGGAACTGGCTGGAAAAATGCATTCAGGACCAATTATAAGATGATGCCTGGGATTTTACCCAAAATGCATATATAGCTCTAAAGGGAAAAACAAAAGCCTAACCACCAGTTCTCAGCAGCTTAGCTGTATATTATTTGGAATAAAATTTGCTAGAACACATACTTGGCAATACTCTCTTTAACGCTTCCTCTACCGTTAGATTACACATTGCTCTCAGCGTGAGGAATATAATCAAAGAATCCTGCTATTCAAAAATCCTTCTCCCATTTCATAATTAGACAAACAGTGAAGGGATAGAGCACAGTTCACTTCTACTGTAGTAGCCTAGCACCTAGCACTTACTTATGATACCATTTTATTTTGTAGCTCAGGATCAAAATTATGTAGTAATCTTTTCGTTGTCCTAAATCTTTGTTGATGATCATGTGAAAGAAAATACTGTAAAACTGCATAATGAAGTACTTTTCCAATACATAAGACAGAATTAAAATTACTTGAATTAAAATTACAATTTTTCTTTAAAACTTTGGAATATTTAAGTATTAAGAGATACACAGAACTCCTCAGCTATTTATACATCAAAGTCTACGACTGTTTATAAAAAAAGCCATACTCAGTTAAACCCAAGGATCAACTTGCTTTTTAAATATACTTTACTCAGACTAAAATTAATGCCAAATTCTTTCAGCTTGACACAAGTGATTTTAAAAAGTACTAAAAAATTCATACCACGCATTACATGCTATAAAGTGGGCAATGAACTGTTCATAAATTAGCTATTCCCACATAAGACACTACAGGAGTGAATACTTAAGAGATTATAAAGACCATTACAATTTCCAGTTACTTTAAGTTTGTTCTTGGTGTGATGCTCCTATTTTACAATTTTAAACAGAACAAAAATATTATCTTACATTATATTTTAAAAAGCAATGTGACTTTATTACAGTTTTAGCAAGTTCAGTCTGCTAGTCTAATTCCCCTTTCTTTCCCAAGCTGTTTTGATCTCTTAGTCAAAAAAAATTCAGAGATTAGAATTTTTTAAACCTACTATATCATTGAATAGATGTTAATTAACATGAAATATTCATCTTGTTTCAGATTATTGGTAAGCATAGTAACTAAATTTCAATGTTAAAAAAAGGAAAGGAAAAGCATACGCCACATAAATAATGCACGGAAATGGCAAACTTGTTTTTCCACCTGCTACTCCATTACTAATATATATGAAGGCTGCTGCAGGTATTTTTTTACCCAAACATACAAAACCACAATATATTAAGGTATGTATGTCAGAGACATCTTTCATAGGGCCTCGGAAGCCTTATATACAACAGCTTTTCATACTTGAGCTGCAGTGGTGTTAAAGAAGTGACTTGTAATCCTTACACAAGGCAGGTGCAAAGAAAATAAGTTACAATACAGCCACAAGCCTGAACTTGCCTGTATGAAGCCCTGCTGGTTTTAGGCAGATTAGTTAGGGAAGATCATACAACAGAGCTCATCTCCGTTTTTCAGCAGGACTGGGACAAACAAATCACGCTAAACAGCAAAAACTGAAGTTCTTTATCAGTTTCCAGTACTAGAGAGGATAAATATTTAAGTTATCATTATAAACGTTACATGATATTCAATAAAATGCAAGGCATCACTGCAATTTTTATTACAGCACTTTGGAACTGCCATAGAGTTTCCCAGTCTTAGAGTGTCCAAAAAAAAAATCCACACCCAAACTGAGCTGAAAGTTTTGATAAAAGTCTTTTTCTCAGAAGTCCAAGACAACTGTTTCCCCCCATCTTGGGAACATTAATGACATCTACAACTGATACAGGAATTTTTTTTTTTTTTTGCTTAGAAATAATTCATCAGTAAGAGCTGATTGTACATACAAAACACAGTTAGACCTTCAGTTAAAGAATTTACAAGCTAATTACATATATGATGTAATTTTCTTCGCAGTGTTGTCATTTACTTTCCATTTTCCGTCTGCTCCTCTCACTGAGGAGACAGCTAAGGATATTTTCCTCTATACAGGCTCTCAGGCTTATTTCTTTGCCAACAGACCTACCTGGGGGTGGCGGTGAAGAAAAGCTATGATTGCTAAGCATCAGCTGAGAGAGAACAGCCTCCTGCCTGCTGTACTAGCCCCAGCGCCTTCTGATTGTACTATGCCTGGGTAAGTTCAAAGAGCTGCCACGGAACACACACCTGCTGTGCATGCAGAATGCCTGTTCCCACACTTCCGAATTACTCCTTTCTAGACGGACACCAGCCACAGTCTAGAAAACAGTGTGTGTACACATAGGTGAAGTTCAGGGCATCATTTCCAGGGTTTCCACTGCAAGATGAAAGATGTCTTCGCTACCTGTGAGACTGAAGTGAAATTTAACTGTTCCAATATAGTCAGAAAATCTTCAAGGATGCCCTTCGTGGTATTTTCGCTATTTTCTCAGGCCTTTGAGGCATAGCATGAAGAGATCAATTAAATGCACACTCACTGTAGATGTTTTGAATACCTAATTTTTCCCCTCGAGGGTGTGTGGTCACGTGTATCGTTATGAATGTTCTGTGCTAAACTCCGAAGTCACACAAGTAGGTGTGCTTACAGTAGCAGGTGCAGAGACACATGCACGGGTGTCACAGCTGTAACACTATAACGTAACACTAACTGCATCACAAGGAACAGTACAGCCAATGCTACCTATGAACTGTTAAGTCAACCACCCTGAGAAATTCAGGACTATATACTGTAAGAGTGTTATACCCATATCTTATCACTAACTAAAATCAGGATAATCAGCTTCAGCTTACAACTTGCTGTAAGAAAAAAAGGAATAAAATACTGAAATTGAATGAGAAATATGACCAATTATCTAGAATTTAATCTGAAAAAAACCTGGAAAAATATCACTACATTCTATGAATATCTGTCTTCTTTTCTTCCCCTGGTGCTAGTATTCTGCAACATCAGTGCCCTGCAATTGTTCCCAAAGAGCCTCATGTATTTTCATATTCTATTCCTCCCTTCAGCCATTTCTAGAACCAGGAAGTCTACATAACAGAAGTTCTACCAACATGACTGTATACAGAACAAACTTTTTTTTCGGGGTAGTCTTACAAGAACGAGCTGCAATATCCATTTTTAATCATTTACTTTCTTTATGTTTAATAACAAACCCTCCTCTTGTTCACTCTGTTTCTTGGTAGGATCATTTCTATTTTATATTTTAGCAGGGTAAGATTATAGAACTTAAAAACAACAAGGAAAATATCTTAAGCTAACGACTGTTTGTTCAGCTTCATTGTATGATGCCACCTGATCACTTATTGTCCAGGACACGTTTTGCGGCAACCTTCTTTTTAGTTTATTAATAGCACAGCGCCAAGTATTCTCCACCATTCATGAACATGGACTTGCAGGAGCAACGCCAGGCCATTGGCAGGGCACATGCTTATGGATACCTGAATAGTTAAATCGATTTATAAATCAGTGAATATACACAGCTTCCAATAGCTCTGCAATAGATGGTCAGGAAAATTATTAGATGTGGAGTTAAGCTGTTCATATCTAAGAATCTAAGACTGAAGTTTTCCCTTCTTCCAGCAGACTTTCATCAAAAGTTTACATGCAGAATACTGAACATCAAAAGCCACAGTACTGATTCTAGAGAAAAGTTTGTCAATATGATTGTTTGGCTTGCTTTAGCCTTGTACATGACCTTGAAAAGTAGAACTATGAATAGCAGGAAGTTTCTGCTAATCCAGTTACTGTTTTCATCGGTAGAAATGTACCTAGAAAGGCTGGCTCATCTTCCTCTAGCTTTCTTACAGCAGACTGGAGGTCTATATAGCACAAACCCAGAATGTTATTATAAAATTAGAAGCTACAAAACCTCACTCCTAAAAAAACCCACACGACTACTTTGTATTTCCTTTTCAAGATAGCTCTCTGTGTACTTCCCTTTCATAGGAAAAGAATGAAGTGGCTTCTTGCAATGCAATTTTATTATAAATATAGTAGAATAGCGTTTTATTAATGCTCCATAGGAAAAGCTGGCCTGATATTGTAACTACTTAAACTGCAGCCTTTAAGCTCGTTTCCCAGAAGTTTCCACCAGATGAGGTGCTAAAGGGGTTCTGTAGTTGCTGGCACACTTCACTTGCCTTTCTCTCCAACTTAATCTACTCCAAAAGCAGAACATTTATACTATAGAAGAGACAACACTGATGCAGTAAGGAAGATGGGACAAGATGACAGATCTCTCTTCTTTAGCTTAAATGAGCAGGTGAAGGGAAGAGTGCTAGGTGTCATCTTTCTAAGACAAATAGAATAGGATTCCAGCTGAAAGGGTCAATTTATATGCTAAAGTAAGCCAACAACTCTGCCCCCCCCCTTTTTTTTTTTTTTTTTAACTGAAGTGCAACCAGCTACATTCATCTTAAACTATGGAATTTTCTCTTTTTCTGCTTCGCTTTCTCAATAGTGAGAGTGACACTTAAGTGCTATATCACAGAAGTAGCAAGAGAGAGCTATAGCTTTGAAAAGTACCTGCTCAAGTGGCAATTGTGTTTATTAATCAGGAAGGAAATAGACAGTTTTGAATGACTAATACTTGCAAGGTAAGTGTTAAAACAATGGTATTGCCTTACATTACAGTCCGATTAGACGTTTTTCAGCAAGGAGGTATGGTTTTTTTTTAGCAAAAAAAGAATTTTCCAATTCCGTTCCAAAAATTTTTCTATATCAGTTGGCCACTTAAAGCTCACAGTTTCTGATATAGAAAAATCTCTCGTTTCTGCAAACAGAAATGAGGAGAGAGAGAGAGAAAGTCCACAGGGTTTCTCTTAGTTGCAAATATAAAATGAAGTGGTTATCACTGAAAAAAAAAAGAATCAGATAGGACTCTCTCAAAAAAAGGAAACGTGTATATAGAGAACCCCTGCCCTCAGTTATCCACATTGTAGTATTACTGTAAATGCTACATTACTGTATGACTTCATAATTGAGATTTTGTATTTGACAAAGCACGACAAAGTTGTGGAGACCTTTAAAATTACACAACTTTATAAGCAAAACTGCATTTCATGAATATGTTAAAATACTGTCTTTTAGACCCGAAGAACAGTCCTTTCTTTTGTGCATGAGAGGAATATCAAGCTCAGGGGTCATCCTCTGTCAGAGAAGAATTCCGCTTACTATGCACACCATTAGAAGTTTTTGGGTTTTTTTCTCCCCACCTCTCCCTATCTTGTGACTACCACAACACAGAGCAATCTTTTAGTCCAATACTTTCTTCTGTAGATTGCCTGCAGTGGTTTTTAACCAGAAAATTTCTCCTGAAAAGAACCCAAATTCCTCCCAATTCTTACATTTCAGACCGTAGATGAGCATAAGCGTTTGCATACCTGTTTCCAACTAAGTTTTAACAGAATGAGACTATGAAAAAATAAGCCTGTAACACAGAGTAATCTTTAAATAAGTTATCAGTCTTGGTTAGATTAAGGAAGAGATTTTGTCTCCTCCGATTTTTCTTTTAACATGCTGAACTTCTGCAGTTTAGTTCCGTTGGTCAAGACCATGCAATGTAATATTTTTCTTACAGTTTGGCTTTTTATAGTTTGACAAGCAAGGAATAGTTTACACTTACTAGTTCTTGAGCAATAAGCTTGAGGTACAGACCATAATATAATTGTGGGTGACTGCTATAGATACTGTTGCCATACAACAAACAAATTGGGACTTTACACCCACGATATAATGAGTTGTAGCTACAACAACTGGCAGGTGCTAAAGAGGATAGTTGGGAAGATATGAGAAGTAGTATTCAATGAGTAAGCAGGAAAACTTCCTGATTCCTTGAGCTAGCGAAGGCTACAAAGACAGCCTATGTTACTAGAATAGAGAGTTTATTAAAATTATAAGCACTAAAAATTGAGAAGACGAAGCCTCATAGACCTGTATTTTGGTCAAGACAAAAAAGATGAGCAACACATAATGAAAGTTACTGTTTTAAGACTCTACCAGTGGCATAGTATCTACGTAAAATTATTTTTAGTGCATTATTGAAACACAAATTTTTATTGTGCTGATGCAGTAGGCTGAAATTTGAATAGTATGAAATCTTAACATTTTTAAATGTGCAGTTTCTTGTTTCCTATCTTTTCTTCCTACTGGGATTTCCAAAAGGCATCTAGGAAAAAGATATGCAAATTCCATGTTGCAGAATAACTTGCACTACATAAATTCAGGTTATGTTCCTAAATGCTCATAGCCAAGTCTGACGGATTACAAGCTTAGAAATTTAAGGAAATAAAAAGTTAGAAAGAAAGTTGACCTAAATCAACTTATCCCTTATTCATAAGGATTGTATTATGAATGCAGTATATTCTTGTACTTCCTCAACTTACTCATATTAAGTTATTCTGTATTAAAATAATTCAGACTTGAAAGATACAGATACTTAGTACAAAAGCCCTGAATCAGCTGGAATATCCAGATTTCCATTTCATTCTCTTGTTTCCCTCTTCTGCTCCAATCTCATTCAACAGAAGAAAGCACTTTCTGGCATTTTTACTTGATTTTTTGTCCCTCTCGATTGTCTGTCCTCTATGCTTTTTATCCTCTATTTCAAAAGTTTTCTTCCATATTTCTTTTCCATTTCTGTTTCTACCCTGCCCGTGGGGTTGGTATCCATTTTACTGTCTCATTACAGGAAGACCATGTTCTGCGTTTCCTTATGAGACGGAAAGATTGACTGTGTTTGATACAAATCTTTACATCACACTTGGCAGTAAATATGCTCTAGGTCACCCAACAGGTTTGGGTTTGAACTGTAAAATGACTTAGTGCAATATTCCAGTAAAGACTCTCCATAAATTCTGAAGAATATTATGTTTTAGCTGTCTGAGCCTTGTAGTCCTTTTGTAATTAAGTGTAAGAAGTTTAATGCAACACGACTGAATTTAGAATACTACATTATTTTTCATCTGCCACTACTAAAGATGAAGTTGCTACAGGAAAGACCTGAAACCTTGGTTCCTACCTCATTCCCCTGTTCATTATTCAGAAAACTGATTTTAATGTGAACTGCATCTGAAAAAAACTACAGCTTGATTTGCTATCGGCAAAAGGGGAAAAGGGGGGAATCTTGTTCTAACACCTTCTTTTACAACCAAAAACTACCTAGTGGCTGATGGGTGAAACACAAAGCTAATGGAGGAGGCATGTACATTTAAGATGAGTCAAAGATAATTGGCAGATATGCTTTCCCTTAGTTTCTGCTGTAGATGATACAATGAGGTTAAAAAATTAGCACCATGGATTTCTAACTACTATGAAGTCTTGCCATCCATAAGCCAGTTGTCCTGATCGTGGTTAAATTGGTAAGCCATGGGGCGGAGGGGCTTGTTTGTTTTTATATAGATTAGTTTCAAGCATTAGTTTAAATATTTACTTTGGATGTTTCAAATTTTTATTACTCAGATGAAAACATTTACATTTTCTGGTTGTCCAAAGACCTAAACACTGGAAATCCAGACCATAGTACCTCAATTTGTGCTCAAATATTAAAGCATTCCAAAACACTTTAGAACTTGGTCATTGTTGGTTTATCTAGTTCATTGTGAAGAGCCAGGATAATGTCTTAAATATTAAAAATATAATGAACTCCTACTGACATCTGTGGGAATGTTGCTATTGATTTCAGTTAATATAGGATCTAGGAAAAGGCCTTATAATATAATTTTAAACAAGGGAAAAGTAAAAAGTTACAGAAATATTCCTAACATCAGATTTGGATACAGATAACACGCACACATAAAATTATGGAAATTGCTCCTCTCTGCTTCTTTGCTAGTCACCTTTAAACCGTTGCTCTTACAAAACAAGCTAGTGTGTCAGCTCACTTGATGCTCAAGAGAACACACTCCAGAAAAGCAGTTCACAGGCATATCACAAAACTGAACTGATAACTACTGACCTCTTTTTTGGCAAAGGTAACTGAAGTATTATGCATGATAGAGCTGTCAGTGGCCAATAACATGTCTTTTGGCAAGTCCAAAGGAACTCACAGAACAGAGAATTCCACAGTGGGCTGGGCTTACAGTAACTCCACTAGGGTTGATAGGGTCCACAAATGAGCAAATCACAGCAAAGTTTGATCTAGTCTTTACACAGCTGATACTGCTCAGCATGCATCTTAATATTTTTAAAATACTAAAAGGTGAAGTAAACTTTTTTTTCTTTTTAAGCAAAGATACTTATAGACACATCTGGGGTGTATCATATTTCTTTGCTAAATAGTTCAGTATTGTAGCCCAGCTTCAGAACTATTAAGACTTTCTCAAGAAAATGCAAATGATCTCTCTCAGACTCCTAACCACATTATCCTGCCTTTTCCAATGTCCATTGACTTTCCTTACTCTCTGATAGAATACTTAATTTAGAGGTATGCTGGAAGAAATTCAGAGTTGCTAGTTTCCTTCATAAGAAAAGATTTTTCTGCAGTAACAGTTTAAGATGAAGAGAGCAGTGTTAGAGGCCTGACACTGAAGAAGGTCATGCTTTCTCAGTACAGTATATCTAGATAAAGGTTTATAAGTGCAGGAAAGAATTCATAGTTAAACAAAAATATATCTTCAATCACAAATCTGTATTGTCCCCAATAATAGGGAAAAACAGTTATTTTCAGAATTCAGCTCAAGACTACCCGATGTTAATATTTTCAAACAAGCAGACAATATCCCACAGTCATACGAAGTTCAATAAATAGATTACTTCCATGCATTTGACTAATTGCTTGATTGCAAAAATTGTAATTATGCACTTGTTGATATAAGACTCTGCATGGTTATTACTTTTAACTTTCTCATACTTTTGTTCTGTAGTTTGAAACCAGCAACTCTGCTTTCTGTAAACAACCTGCAAAGCAAATACAGAAAGCGACTACATTAGGACTGTTTGCTTTGTACTGTTTGCTGTTCTGCCGCTCCCAACTTTCAACACAGAATGTTAACACTCACACAAAAGTGGTTTCAGAACAAATCATAAAAGTGTATGCAGGCACACAGAAACCAGTGGCCACCATTCAAGAAGAGTCTTTCTCCTAAATTCTGCTAAAGCAGAATCATTAAAAAAAAGTTTACTAAAACCATCCTTTTTTATCAGCTAAATTAACATACTATTGTGAGTTACAGGAAATAATATACCTTAAAGGAATCTAATCCCTTCCATCTATGCGTTGTTTAAGCGTAAAACACACTTTTTCCGATCCTTCTCTACTTCACATTAGTTCTGTGAACTGCCAGCAGGAAAAAAGTTTATATTTTGAAGTAATTTAAAAAAAAAAAAAAAAGATATTTCACTTACCTAATTCTTTAGAAACTGGAGAATCAGCTGATATATCCCCAATCTTTGCAAGGCTATCATAATATGCTCTTCCAGCCACTACCATAGCTAGGGGGGACAGAGGGGGGGAAAAAAAAAGATGTTTAAAAAAAAAAAAATCAAAGTATTTTCCATTTTCATTACTCTATGATCCTATGAAATTTTGTACTCCAGGGCACATAGCGAAAGAGGGGTATATAGCAATAAGGAAATCCTGCTATCAGAGAAAGTTACACAAGTCCCTGTGCTACCTGCTAATTTGTGAAACCAGGTGACAAAAGACAGAACACATTGATGATGTTTCAGCCTGTTATTTAGTTCCAGGAGCAATCAGCATCCAGTGGGTAGGTTTAGCCATAAGCCATTGGTCAGGACATAACAAAATTCCTTGGTATAGATAAAACTGTTGGAAAAAAGCAAAATGCAATCTCAAACTTACTAGAAATGCCAGTGTCTCTGGCCTGTATTAGCCAGACAGACCACTGATCTGAGAAATGGCTCCTGGCCATGAGACAACGGACCTACAGTTGCAACAAGGTGACATGGAGCCCTTCAAAAGCACATCATCATTTACTGTTTAAGTTAGCTGAAAGAGTAACTTGCTTCAAAAAGCTAGGATGAAATACAGTTTGCCTGGTGCGATATATTTAAAAGAAAAGCGAAATGTGAAAGGTTCAATACATCTGATACAGCCATTCCTAAAGATTATCATTATGGATACCACTGTACAGTTATCATATTCTGCAACAACAAATAGGATTTTTTGTCAAAACAATATACTGAAATCTGAGGATCCTACATATAAACAACAACTTTTCCACTTTAAGGAAATTTTAAGCCTCAAATGCTAAAACTTCAAAAATTAAGTCACTGAAAGATGATTTTCAGGTTGTGGAGATAACATATCTGGCATGCTTTTCTCAATTTTCAATATACCATCAATGTTCCTGAGGTTATTATAAATTACATTGTTCAGCAAATTAGTGAACTTAAATGTTGGAAGGTCTCTGGTTTCTTGGACAGACATGGAAAATTAGCATCAATATATACAATTTCTGCACAGAGTTATTTTGACACTCCAGGGAAGTGCCTACTTTTATCTTTGTCACTGAACTCAGTATGGCAGAGGAATCTGTATTCCAAGTACATTAAGTAATAAAAACCTCAGGCAACAGGCGCATATGCAGTTTAAGAAGAAACCTAAACGTTTAACATTCCTGACCAAAAAGACAGACCCTAGTTGACACTTGGATGCTCATCTTCCCGCCCCGGACAGTTCCCCCTGTTTTATTGTTTATAGTTCAATTCCAGTTTTACAGGAACCAGTAAGCTCTTTATATATAATCACTGAGGTTTCAGTTATTCTCAGTTAATCATTTTCTGGTTATAGCCAATTTAAACAGCAAAGCCAGTTTTGCTAGAACGAACACGGAAACATCAAGATTCAAACTGCAGGAAGGCCAGTAGTGAGAAATAGATTGCAGATGTAGTAGCTGTACACCACGCAATGGTTGCCTTGCATCTTCACAGTATCTAGAACTGACCTGCACACTGCAAAGAAAAGAAATAACAAGGACAAACTGGCAAGGTTTTATTGTAAAAGGCAGTGAAAAAATACTTATTGAAGTAATTCTTCATAATTTTTTGTAGTAGTACATTTTTAACCTAAAGTGGAAGCCAAGCAAACTCTCACTGTTTATTTTAGAATACTTTTTTCTGAGAGGAATATAATTGGCAATTGCCAATTATAGTATTTTAGGTCTGTATTTTATAGTTTTTACCAGCAAAGGTGACATCTTCGGTTACCTAACAGTATGTTCACCGAGAAGCCTGAAACTTCCAAATGAAACAAAGGGGTTTTTTGAGGCTCTGTTGCATTAGACAAGAGTAATTTCTGTCTAAGCTGCATCTCATAGGTGCTCTATATTCAAACTTTCTGAACCGAAGAATTATACTGGTGCTACTGATAGAGCAGTATGCCACCCGTATGCGAAGATTTTATGCCATTGCAACTCTTCCTATCTAATGTTTTCTCAAGATAGCCCCAAGTCAATCTTTTATGCTAATACAGGCACTAAAAAGAAAGAAAGTGTGTGATTTCTGCTGTGCTAATCAAGAACTCCACTTGTATATTCTCTTCACCACTACTATGGCTAGTAAACTACTTATGCAGAAAAGGAGTTTTGGCCTTTTATCCTCAAAATGTATAAAAATACATTATAAACCTATCAGAAGTTCTTGTAAGTGTTACGTTCTTTGTCAGCCTACTCTGACTTGTTTGGAAAGCTGCAAAGTATTTGTTTAGCAACAGAGTATTTACTCCTTGTTACAGATCTATTTATACCATGCAGAACTTACGGAGAAAAGATTAACAATTTATGAGAGCCCAAAGATGACTTTAATGAAGTTTCTCAACAGTTGTTGCAACATTGTAAACATTGATTCATTTGAAATTAAGCATTCGTGTTGGATATGCTTTATCAGCCAGTCTTAAAAGGCAAACTTGCTAGAACACAACACTTATCAGCCTCTCCAGTGTTGCTGTGCACAGCTATATTGTGAATTACTGATGACAAATTGAATTAAAAGAGAAGAGGCACAATGTAACATATCAACAGTAAAGCATGTTAAAAGCAGAACCCTCAGAAACAGGTATAAAAATCTTTCAGCCAAACATGAAAACACTTGTTATTACTTCCGGTACTACCTATAATCCCTAAGGTTAGGTATTAGGTAACCACAATGTTAAGCCATCAGGTTAGGCATTACTGCCAATAAGTCAACATTTCCCTGTTTTCATCTGCAGCAGGCTTTGGTTTTATCTTTTCCTCAAGCCTGGTCTAAAATTTGCATGAAGAGAGATTTCAGTGTCTATTTGGCTATGCACTACTTCTGCAGTATCACATTTCTCACAGTACTAGATTACACGTAGGGGAAATATACACCACAGACTTGAATGAGGCAAAATTAGAGAGATTTTACATTGCTTTTAATACAATATCAAGCAGCTCAACAGGTCTGCATTGGTGAAATGGAGCAAGCTCTAACAGGTCCTACAATTTAAGCCTTGGGAATCCAGAGCCCAGTCTTGGAAACCCATTCTTAGATAGTTTCTGTGAAGTCAATAATGGAAGTAAACAACCACATGAGAAAAAGTTTGAGGGACTGGGTCCTTAGATTCAAGTTTATTCATTCGGATTTTGACTCCATTAAAAATATACCATCAGGTTTAGTATGGATAAGAAAAAAAAGTTAATCCACTCCTGCAACTCTTACTCATTCAAGTTGTTCTGTTCACAGGTTTACTTAGGTAGTGATGTGTATAGGGGAGCAGAAACAGATCTAAGAATGTGAAATATCTTTGGAAGATATTTCCAGGAGAAAAAAGAGAACACCTAATTTACATAAGTGTTTTTTTTCCATTTATATTATTATTCTAATGCAGGTTATTTACACTTTATGTTCAGTTTATTTTGCAGTAGCTCTGTGCCAAAGTGTTTGGGATGCAACTTCTGCAGGACAGATAAAAAAAGGGGGAGAAGATACATATGTTTGTGTGTTTGCAATTTTTTTTTTTCCCTAATCAAACACATCCAAAATTCAACTTGGAAATTAAGCTTATATACAACCCTGATATCCAAAATGTGTATTTAAATTAAAATTAAACATTCTTTCTAAAGTTAGAAGACTTACCATTAACAGCTTTTTCATAATTCTTCCCCAGATTTATTAAATTCCTCAGTCCTGGATTGAACTGTTCCATAACATTCTAGTGAACAGAAAACAAAATTTGTGTAATAACCAAGGCAATTCAACAGTGGATGAAAGTATTTCTCTCAATGTCACTTAGGTCTAGTTTTATGTTTCATATATACAGCATACATCTGAGAAGTTTGTGGATGGATGAAAAATAGAAGACTTGGGAGAAAGAGGAAAGCAAAGGATGGAAGAGAGAAGAAACTGAACATTTAAGATCAACAAACAGGAAAAAAAAGGTAAACTATTTCAATAGGGATAAAAAGGAATCTGGCTGTTTACAGTATAAAAGGATGTCAAGTATGTGATCAAAGTTTGCACAGATCCTTCTTTTATGGTAGGTGATGGTGAAATAAGAATGAGAAAAAACCTTTATCCACTAATTGTTTTATAAAGTCAGACAATACCACAAACTTTCTGACAATGGTTCAAGATTTGAGTTCTTTCCCCCCACCCTGCGCAGAGAAAAAATAATGCTGGGAAAAGGAAAAAAAGAAAATAAATTCACCAGATATCTGATTATGGAACAACTAAGGACTTTATTAATCTAAGTTATAGACAACATTTAGCAAAATTCGTTGTTGGCTTTTGGTTTGGGTTTTTTGGTTTTTTTTTTTTTTTTTTGTTTTTTTTTCCAAAAATGCTGCATTTTATTGTGCAAAGCCATAGTTCTTTCAGAAAGAAAATGAAAATTATTACCTTATTTAAATAGAAGGAGGAAAAAAAACATCCACTGCAGCTGCTTTGGCTGTTAAATACAATTATTGGCTGAAACAGCCAGAATCTGAAATCCAGCAGCTCCAAGCATGACTACTCTCATACCTAGCAAATTCTATAAACCAATGAAGTGGTAGAAATTGTGATTGGCAGTTTCATAGTGCAAGAAAACAGCTACACTATTAGATAGAAAAGTTTCAAGTCTTTGCAAAAAGTAGAAAATAAATTAAGCCATGAAGTACAAATGCAAATTTCAATCTTCCCAAAGTTGGGGGGTGAAGAAAAGAGAAGAAGCTTTTGCCCACTCCAAAAAGGAAAATCGCCCACAGAGTTTGAGCTGTCCCTACTTACAAGAAAGCTTCAGTTTCCCGCTTCCTGGTCAAAGACAATAACTCCCCCCCACGCCCCAATATTCCAGAATTACTCTTATGTTGTTATGAGCACTGAAAAAAAGCTGACATGCTGATATACATGCAGTAGTTCTAGACTCCTCATAATCATGCCCTTTAAGATGTCTCGAACATATGTAGCTTAAATAGCACTGTTACAAAATACTGGATGTTGCAATTAACTTTTGAACAACGCTAAATAAGTTTGAAAGAGAGCCCTCTGAGCTTCACTTATTTGGTGGCTTCTTGGTTTCTTCAGGTAGAATCGCTATCTGAATTAAAAGACACAGCATGTTTGTTTAACAAAACACTCTTTGTGTGTATGTAAATAACTACCTCTGAACAAGTATTCTAGAATTTGCCGTATGTGCCTGGTCATTTAATAGTGAAGTAACGGCAATGTTCTAATCCTTTCTTTTCTCTCTTCCATACAAAATACAATTTCATATAACACCAGCTACTAAGTGTCAGGAACAATTTGGTAATGAATATTTTATTTTAAAAATAAAATTAGTATAAGTCCTATATTTCCATAGAGGAGAACCTTAAAAAGTTTTTGCAGATTCTAGACCTTCTTTTCCCAGAATCTTCCTAACAAAACTATAGCTGTGACATTACATTGTAAAATTTTATCGTCATGAAAGGAAGATCATGAGATACCTGAAAACATCATTCTCTTATTCTTACTATTTTTATGACACAACTCACATCTTCCTAGATATTCTTCACACAGCAGAACTTTCAAGTTCAAGGAATTCAAAACAGACACTTTCTGTTTACAAGAAATACAAGACAAGTGAAATAGTATCAAGCTTTTGTCTGTTATACTACTAATAGAATGAAAATATAAATATTTAGTGCATACATGGACCCAGGAAGAACAGGAATACCATCACATTTGTTCTATCTTCAGGCAAGGTCATTCAGACATAACTTTATTATTATTTTTTTAAGTATAGTGCTATACGTGAACTCCAGTCAATTTAAAAAGTGAAGAAAAGAATTAACTCCAGATTTCACCAATAATACTTTAACATTCATTCATATTGAGTAAGAGATATTTAAAAAAAAAAAAGATCTAAAACTACTAGGTTCTGATACTGGCATAGTATATACAATATCAAAAGCAGACACAGAACAACAATACCTAGCCCCACTGCCTTTATTTGTACAAATTAAATGCAACTGGGATTGTTTTCTGGTGTATACCATTAAACTCTCACCCACCCAAACACAATCACTGCGAGCAAACTCCCTATTGTCTCCAGGCCCTTGATTTGTGTTAACTCACAAACCACATCCAGAAATCATTTGGAAAAGTGCGTTTCAGGTTGGGCCAACAATGCCAAGGGCTACTCTAACAACTTAAGATTTTCAAGCTCTAGTGTCTGGGAACATTCCCCCTCCTGCCTCAACTCTTTAATTTACTACTGTAAATGTTGCTGCTGTGCCTCTGTTGCCCTCCCCGTAGCTGAGGCAGTGCAACTGTGAGGCTTTTGTTCCAAAGGGTAAGTCGTCTCTTCCTATTCCAACTTTTTGCCATTTCTTCCCAGCAGTGTACTAAAGATGATGTCTGTTGGCATATATGGAGTCAGTGAATCATAAAAAAAAATAATATGGCTGAATTAGAGGATCGTCTTAGGATAGAGAGTCCTGTATTCCAAGGATATGGGGGAGAAGAAAGGCATACATGACATAGAAACCGTGTGTATACATGGCAGGTAAGAATCCCAATGCCACCCTGAATTGCCACCCTATACTGAAAATATTTTTCTTGAAAGAGATCCTATCCCTGCTTACCCTGCTCCTCGCAACAAGACTAAAACCCTTATTGCCACCTACCCAAAAATTCTAACAGTAACATGATAATTATTGGTCTTGAAATACTGATTTTTGGAATGACTGTCTTAAGGATTTGGGGGTAAGACTGCAGTTCTCTTGACATCTTCTAATTCAGATTTCAAACAGAAAACAGCAATTACACCTGTGTCATTAGTTGTTTTCATTTAGGAGGAAGTGAACAAAACCCAGCAAAAATGCCCTCAACAGCTCTCCTCTCTGAAGCCAGACCCCATAGCTCTATATTTTCACTAGCCGATTTGATATATATTGGGTATTCATGTACAGCAGATACAGACCACTCTGTGGAAACACAACAGGTCTACTGAAACAAAGAACTCTGAGGAAGAGCTCCAGTACATCACATCTGCTCAACGTATATGTAAAACTGCTGGGAAAGATGAAGGAACAATTTATAGCTCAGTGCCTTCAGTAGCTGGAAGGCATACAACTAATGGATCTTTCCTCCATCAGACCAAGCAGTCTCTGGAAGTTTTTCAGTCTTCACGCTGCCACAGTGGTTGATTGTTAGCAGAAGCGTCTGCACCAGTCTCTAGACATGAACGCCTGAGACGCAGCAAAAACCTTCGCAATGGAAATTCCCCTTTGGAATTTGCTTGGTTTAACACAGGGTACAGTTAGCTGATCCTCACAGCACTGTGCAAGGCTCATCTACTCTTCTACCAAGGTTTGTGTTTGATAGAAAGACTTAGCCCCTCCTCCCCCAATGATATAATGAAATAATTCTTAGATTTTTTTCCTCTCTTCAACATTAGAAAGGAGCATAATATGTATTTTTTCCTTTCTACTGAAGACTAGATTCTCAAAGCAAACAAAAACCTGGCTGTGCTTCTAGTGCTCTTTTTATACAGTTAACCACTGTTGCTGTCTTTGAAGTACTGTCCAGGCAGAAATATCTAGAGCACTTTTTCAAAAAGTGAAACTATCACTGGCAACTCCCTCTTCAGGATCAGGTACAAACTTGATATTGCCAAGGCATTTCAGATCAGTTAAAATGATGGCAATATTTTGTTCAACTTCAGAAGTTATAGGGAAAACAGCCACTCAGAAATCAATTTGTATAGCTATTTATTTTCAGATGATGTCTTACAATTCTATAGCTTCCCTTATTTGCAGTCTAAAGAAAAAGTCATGAAAATGACTGGGACTGCAAAATCGCAAGTCATACATTAAAGCCAGATCTGAAAACTTCTAAAAAAGCAGAGTCAGAGGAGCAAGGAAGAATTTCTGATCAAGAGACTCACTAATTTAAAATTGTCAAAAGTCTCAGAAAATATCACAATCTTGTTATCTGCCATGCCGTACAAAGTCATGGGAATAAAGCTTTTGTCTTAATCCAAATAGACATGACAAAGTAAGAAAAAAGCTGGGAGAGACAAAGCAGTTCACAACACATCATTTGCCTGTACAGTGAGGAACACAAATTAGGCCCCCTAATTGTCAATCTACTGTCCTATATTCTAGTGACACACTACCTCTCATGAACAGAATAATTAACTAGAAAAGAGGCACATGATGAGATCCTACAGCTTTCTATTATTTAGGATGAATGGAAATAAAGGGAAACACTCAAAACAGGCAACAGGAAACATCTTTTTATGCAGAGAATTTTAGAGTTGCAGAAGTGACCTTCCAAGAAAAAGCGTAAGAGAAATCTATTCTGGTCATTCAAGTCATTAAATCCTCCTATAATCCAGTATGAAAGTTGCTATGAGCCTTTCACCACATAAAACCAATGTGAGCTAACCAGCCTGGTAGCAAGGAGCTGACTGAAGAGGAACAAGCCTTATATTTCCACTTGTTATGTATAGGTATTCTATCTTCCGCAGTTCCTGATAGTCATATAAACAATGTTAATCTTCAAAACAAATGACAGCCATTGTAAAAATGCCTTCCTGTAAATGCTCAGCTTTGCTTTTTACTTAAAGACACACCTCGCAGAACAATAGCTCAGCAGGTATGAATACAACTAAACAATGCATAGACTCCCTGTAGTTTCAAGTTTACATCCTGCAGGCACTTTTGCAAGAGTGGATAACAATGTATTTGGGTATAAAACTGAAATTATAAAACTAGCACAGAAAAGCAGATCTTAATGTCTAACATTACTCATATTACTATCACTATAGCTATTCATAGCTACTAATAATTTAGTTTAAATAGTTATTCCTCAATTTGGGAAACAGTAAAATTAAGCTTTTGGAAAAAGTCTTTAGTGTTGCTACACTATGTCTGAGAACCCACTTGAGAAGATTCGAAAAGCTGTATAGAGAGTAAATCATACTGTGCTCTACTGTACTTGAAGCATTTTGTACATTGTTGCATTTAATCTCCTCCTTTAGCTTTTGAAATCCACAATACAATTTTCAGAAGGGCATGATTAAGCCCTCAACACATCTCACATTAAGCTATCTCAGTTGTAAATTAGCTTAATATTGTTTTAAAACAGGTTTAACAGAATGGAAAAAAATAAATCAGGATGACAGTGTTTATTCAAAAAGACTAATTCTTATGACTAATTATTAGTCAGTTTGATGGAACATTTCTTGTTTAAGAGAAACATTAATACATCATCCATCAGTGTGTTTCAAATATAAACTTTTTCAGGTTATGAACACATGACCCAGGATAGACTCTAAGTAGGCATAACTCTAAGTAAGGTCAAAATAGATAATTTGCACTAAGATAGAACTGGTTTTCATACACACACACAAATTCCCAAAGGCTCCTCTTTCCCCAGATTACATTTATATTTCAGTGATGCAAACCAACAGCCTTACTGCAGCATGTGCTAGGACCATAGGTGAATTTTGATTTTGGTAAATGAGTCTGGTAGTTTACCCTAATTGCAAGTCTTTTTAAAATACAGACACATGGAATTTAAGACTTTAAACTGAATTTATCAGATACTTCCATGATAAAACAATACAGTCTACCAAAATAATTCTATATGCCCCTGTAGAGAGCACATGACCGTCAGGAGAACAGAGCACTCCATTGAACAGACAAAGTTGGTAGGGTTTTTTTGGTGTGGGGTTTTTTTGTTTGTTGTGTTTTTTATTACACTTTGGTTGATAATCAAAATTTGTGGGTAAGATTTACTTGAATACAGAGAAATATATCTTCAAAAGCCAAGATTACCAACACCAATGAATTACAGCTATCACACTATTTATCAAGAGCTCCGGAAGCCTCAAACCGCAGGAGCAATATGCGAGCTGCCTGCCCAGCCCTTAGAGCATACAGACAGAATGACAGGTCAGTAACTCGGTACTTCCCTGTTTTGTCCCCTTTCCCCTGCACTGTGTGCGTTGTAGCTGGATGCCACGTAATTGTCCCCTGTATACAGCAGATAAAATGAAACTGTATGAGCTGTGGTGACATACCAACACGTAACAACTTTCCGGGGGTTACCAACTGACATAGTCGGTGTGTGTGAGGGGGGCCATACAATGTCCCCTCACAGCATGCCACATCACTGCAGTGACTTACCAGGGCAGGGCAATGTCATACCAGTGAACCTCTCAGCAGTTCCTTGGCAAAAGGGAGGCTGTGGCCCTCTTTAGTCATAGGCTTCCACACCCTTAGGCTTCATTTTGCACGTGCCATTCCTATCATGCATTAAAGTGATTCTTCAGGTATTACATAAAGAGTAAATGTCAGCTTTGATTTTTATGTGTGCACACAGGCACGTATTTGTGGATTATGTTGTTTATTTAGTCAGGTTAGCTAAAAAATGTTGAGGTATTCACTTTCCGATGTTGTTGCCAACAAAAAGGATGAATAAGATAAAAATACAAGGGCATTACTTAGCCACATGATGACTTCTGTAAGTGTATTTTGAAGCTTTGTATAACACAGGTTACTATGTATTTAATAAAGCCAATGGATTAGCACTGTAAGAAAATGAAAAAAAGAAAACAGACTAGCATGGCATTCATTTTCTATTATTTTTCCAGGTCACCCAAAGGTTGGTGTTTTTTTTTTTTTTTGAGACATCAAAAGCCTGTGTTTTGTCCTGCAGCACACAGATGCCATCACTACACTGAATTGGTTTCCCCAGACGAAGCCTTTCTACTTATTGGTAGGAGAAACACAAACACCGCTCCTGATTTTGTCAATACCAGCATGGTGATTTAAGCGCTGTATTGCTAAGGATGGCACACAGCAAGATGAGAAGTTACATGAACATTATTAAACAAAGAAGAGCATGGTCACAGTGCAGACTAAAGCACAGCACAAAGAGGTGTTCATTTGTTTTAGATGAGGGAGCTGTGATTACAGCCACAGCAAATGCTGAATACACAGGCTAGTGCTCTCTGCCCCTAAGAACTATTTTCAAGATTTTAACTTCAATATAGAAATAACTACTTTAAAGTAAACCCAGAATCCATTATCTATCTGAAGCAGCCTTTACATCTTATCTGGATAAAGTTTCAATTTTTAATGAGGGCAGGGCAGGAGGGTTTCCAGGCCTGTGAGTACTAGCTATGTGATGCAACATACCAGACCTCTCCAAATACTCACATAGAAAACATTTCATTACACTGTCAACATTAACTTCATATTACTGTATTTTTGCTGGTTGTTTCAGTCTTAAGTATCCCTTTGAATTAGTTTAAAAAACAAAACAAAAGGGTAAACTTTCCCAGGAAGTAAGTACTGAATAACAGGGAAGGCTTTGTTTATTTAGAGGTCCGTCATTCCTTTAAAGCCTATTTTATATTATGTCCATTAAAACACAGGAGATTTTCTTCCCTCTCCTCTGTAAAACTGTTTTAGCTACATTCTGGAAGTCAACAGACAGGGTAGGACATTCCTTTGTCAGCACAGCCCGAACAGTCAACTTCCCAGGTTTCTCTTCTGTAAGCCTGTATTTACAGGCTGCTTGCTCTTCTGAGAAAAAGGAATTTATGTTGCTTATGGCCTTGCCATGAATGTTACTGATATCAAAAAGCACCAGACTGTTTAAGATGACCTGCACCAATTCTAGAGGACAAAATTTATAGCCAAGTCATCTCATTTTTTTAATGGTTTTAATGGTTTTCGCTATCTAAGTCCAAAGAAAGTAAACAGCAAATACAACATGACACCAATATAACTGGACTACTTGAAGCATTAAAGTTGACTTAAGTATGTTGGAGAACAACAAAACCAACAGCAAAATACTCCAGTAAATGTTTTTAGAGACCTTCAAATGATAACAACATCATCTTCAGAAACAGGAAAACATTTGATAGTAAATCAGCAAGATTTAGTAAATAGTAAAATAGAAGAACCCCCCCCCAAAAGCTTTCCTTTGGGCTCAAAGCTGCAAATGCATTGCAGCTGTGTTCATTTGCATGATTAAATGCATTTGCAAATTTAAGTGCTTTCTCTAGTACAACACACTGCACAAAATGAAGATTACAGATCCAACACTGCCATTGCTACTCAACCAAAAGTATGATTCTTAAGGGACTTCTGCCCAATTAGAATCTGTGCGTTTTGGAAGGGTCAAGTTTATAGAGAGAAAAAGTTATAAGTGTCTAGTGCCCACATCCAAAATATTTTTAATTCTACAGATAATGAGGCATTTTGCAAAGTTTAAAAGTCTACCGACGTAAATTGGACTACCCTCACCAGTCAGGGCTTTGAGGCAGTGCTAGGGTATACTATGATAAATCTGATTAGCAGCTCAGGACGCAGGCAAGCAACTTAATTCAGCGTTAAGCCATTTTTAGGCTCTGGCCCGTATGAAGAAACGGTTTAAGCAGAGGACCGCAAGCACCAAGATCTCCAAACCACCTCATCATCAAAACACACTGAGAGAATTATGGCTCGCCGGAGAACTGAGCCTGCTAGAGAGGGAGAAACCAGTCTTAAAGCCTGCCTTGTCCCGGAGCTGTCTCTCCCAGCTGTAAAGCGGCCCAACCCGTGCGGTCGGGGCCGCGGCCGTGCCCGCCCGCGGGGGCTGCGGCGAAGCGCCGGGGCCTCCCTGCGGGGCGCGAAGCGCCTCAGCCGTAGCACGCCGAGGGAAGCCGAGCCTCCCCGCTGCCCCCGCCCCGAGCCCTTTCGGGTTATTTACAAGCGAGCACCGAGCAGCGTTTGACACACTGGGATCGGCGAGATCACTCACAAGGGACGGAAAGAGGTAGGGAAGAAAAAAAAAAAAAAAAAAGAAAGAAAGGAGAAAAGTTTGCTCCCTTTCTGCGTAAGGAGCCGAGGCTGCCCTGAGCCTCCCGCCGGCCCTCGCCTGCGGACAGGCGGCCAACGGCCCCCGCCTCAGCCGCCCGGTGCCGGCCAGCGGGGGCAAAGGTGGCCGCCGTCTCCTCAGGCGAGGCGGCGGCGGGCAGCCCCCTCCCCAGCCCGTACTCACTTTGTAAGTGCTCTCCGTCAGCTTGTTCACCTCCTCGGGGTCCCGAGACATGGTGCCGGCGGGGAGGCGGCCGGTGGGGAGAGCTTCGTCCTCCGGAGAGCGCCTCGGCCCCAGCCCAGCGCCGCCACAGCAAACTCGGCTTCTCCCTCCGCCGCTAAGAAACTGTCAAAAACTTGTGGAACCAGCCGGGCAGCGCCGCCGGGGCGGGGCCTGCGGGGCCGCGGCTGCCTGACGCGGCAGGACTGGCTCGGCGGGCGGGGCGGCGGGAATCGCCTCACCTCGCCTCGCCTCGCCACAGCGGGGAGGGCGGGCGGCCCGCGCCGCCTCTACCTGAGCTGCTGCCGCCTGCTTCGTCCGCGGTGCCGCCTCCTCCTCCTCCCCGCCTCCCTCTCCGGGAGCCCCCGCCGAGCCTCTCCTCCACGGCATCGGGGCTCTGGGGGTCGTGGCCCCGCGGAGTACCCCGGTGCCGTAGCGCAGCCTGGGCCCTGTGGAGGCCTTTCCAGGAGGCAGCCGTGCTGTGGGCGCCCAGTGAAGTCGGAGGTAAACTCTGCCTCCCAGCAACTGAGTGAGGGTTCTGTAAGAATTAATTAATTAGCCTTGTCAGAATTCATTAGCGTAGCCCTAGCGATGCTGGTGAGGCTGAGAATTGCCCCCTTTCTCCCTTCCACAGCAGCCCCGCATGAGGGAGAGGTGTGGGGGGTTTCCTCAGGGCCTCTCAGGCAAGGACAAAAATGTCTTTCTCCTGAATCCTGCTCCGGTGCACCACCTGAGCTTCATCCTACACACTTAAGTTTTCTATTTCTTTTAAATTTACACTAATAAAACAGTGCCCTCAGTCATCTTTGCTCTGTGAAATGACTCATGAGGCCTTCGTGGGGCGGGGGGAAGGAAGGCTGGAGTAAGCTATAAATTTTTGTGGACCATAAACTGTCCAGAGATTGTGAGATTAATTTAAAGTATGCTAGTTGGAATATCTTTCTGATAACGTAATACCAGCACTATCTTGAAGGACCTCGTGGGAATTTCATAATCTTGGCTGTTTAAAACTCAGATGCAGTGCTACACATTGAGTATGTGAGGGGTAATCAACATCCTTACACACTGGACATCCTTTTCTTGGTCCCTGTCTCTCCCTCTGTTTCTCCCACCTTATTGTAGCAATAAATCATGGCAGGCATGCAACAAAAACTGGACTTGGAACAGAACCCTAGATGTTGGACTCTGGTGTGGGAGGAGGTTGTTATCAAGTTTCCAGAGCTGTAAAAATGTTTTCATTCAAGCACGTGGAGGTGTTTATACCTTTCGAACTACAATTTACCTTCTGGGAAAAAAGTGGGCACTTAGAGTGTTATCTTGAATACAGCTAAAATGCTGGGCAGAGAGGGAGTTTTATGAGACTTCATACTCCCAGGTAAAGTCTTTGCAGACTTCTGGTATTTATGGTATTAATCACCTTTCTGTAATAATCTAATTTATAATGTTATCCTATAGGTATAGTGAATTATTTTGGGCCCAAGTCTACAATTTATGTTCCCACTAAGCAGTGTTTGCTCATACAAACAGTTCTCTCGAATGTGATATGGCAGCCTTACCTGAGGGTGGGATGAAGAATCACACTGTTTATTCCCAAGTCTTTTGTCTGAAGAGTTTTTTACAACTCTGGAAACAGACTGTGCCTGGGTACTACTGCTTTTGTGTTACCATATGCCAACGCGTGAAAAGGATGTTCCTCCCTAACAGGCTGACATTCAAATCTGAGGAAGCAGGTACCCAAAGGAAGATGTAGAAAAAGACTTTTCCTTTCTTGACTCCTGCTAAAGGAGCTGGAGTATATTGTATAGCAGGCAGCGTATTATTCCTGTTAGGGGCAAAGCAGTTGTCTTATTTCCTCTGAACATTATGGAGCTCTGGGAGCTCACCTAGGATTCAGTGTGTTTGTTTCCAGTTGGCGTGCTAAAGTCAGTCATAGTAAGTGGCAACGTAAGTATTAATGAAATATGCATATCAGAAAGAAACTCTATGGATAATTTATATAGGCAGAATTGTTTGAAAATGTTATGATACTTAACATATCGTGGGGATGCTCAACATTTCAAAATACACATTTCTGAAGGTCTTTTTACTTTGTAAGCAGATGTAAATATTTTAAAGTTCTACTGAACTTTGTAGTCTCTTGTGTTCTTGACCTTTGGTATTAGTTTCTGTCGTCTTCATGTACATACAATTTTTAGAGTTTTTACATGATCTTTTTGAAGTTTTTAGTACTGTAGACTATTAAAAAAAGGAAAATAAAGATTGAGATTAATAATACAATTGTGAAGTAGAGGAGGAAAAAAAAGAAAACAAGAAAAAGCAGTTTTTAAAGAATACCTAAGTGGGAAATGAAGCTAGCAAGGAAGAATCCTTAATTTGGGGTAGTGATTGTTTCTATTTATTCATCTGTGTGCAGATTAAAATAAAAATGACCATAAGTAGTTGAGACACAGGAAAAAATGGAAAATAGCAGGACTGACCTTTCTTTTACAGTAAAAGAATTAACAGAGCTTTCTTCAAATTTCTGAAATGAGCATTGGAAGTAATAACTTACAGAACCATTATGAGATTAGGTTGTGTGTTTATTGAGGGAAAAAACAACCATCTGTTTTATTCTTGAAATTAGATGCTAGTATAAAAACAATAGTGTGGAAGATAATTTTTGTATCTTTATTCATGTTTTCCTTTGTCACCATAGTGTTGTATTGTTTTTCCCAAATCTTGAGAATATTACAAGTGTATACCGCATTTGGAAGCATTTTCTGTATTTTGTTTCTGTTGTGGTGTTAGAAATATTTTATGTATCAATCATAATAATTAGTAGCATTGCTCTGTTCTAGTTTAGTGTTGTGTTTTACTGTGTGACTGAAAAACTTGAAACTTGACAGGCAAATCCAATTCTTAATTCAGAAGTATCCAGACCTTTGCTATAAATTATAAATTTTCAAATTAATTTAGGAAAAAAGTCTGCTTGAACTTGTAATACAAATGGAAATAATTTTTCTCTTAATAGGGGATTTTTGATCTTACATTGTGTTAAGATTAGTGTTACGTTACTGACTTAGCTGGAATTAATACTGTGCAAACAACGTGAATTTAGAACGGTTGAATGAGCTCCCATTTTTGCAAGTTACCTAAGGATGCTTGTACATTTAAACATGTGTGCAGTAGTCCTCTAGCAACATACCAAAGAGTTTTGTCTGATCAGGACAGAATATGTAATAGGTTGCAAAACTGAAACCCTAATGAATACATCTTTATGCTTTGTTGCCTACATACTACAGTACGCATTCATAATAAACATACTGATATGAGATATATTATTTTTATTTAGAAGTTTCTGCTTTATCGTATTCATCGACAGCACTGAATTTTGGGTGCAGCAGTGTATAAGTACTCAGGGTTGTGCATTTTGGAATTGTTTCTTAGAGACTCGAAAGAGTACTTGCTAACTTTGCTCTGGGGAGGAATTCAGAGCAGGAGTCTAGCTGTTATCACTAATCATATAAGCTCTCTGAACTGATTGGAAATAAATTAATCTGATTACTTTTTTTCATGCTTACTTTTAACATATATTGTTTTGATGGCCAGAAAAAACGAAGAAGGGAATATTCTTACTTTGGTGGTGAATCCATCCTATGGCATAATTATGTCTGTTGACTCTTTGTACTGCATCTCAAGCAATAACTGCATCTCAAGAATAATTCAGGTTAGAGGGAACCTGGTAGGTTAATAGCTTGCCAGTCCCCCATCAGAGTAGGGCTAATTTCAGCATTAGGTTGCTCAGGGCTTTGTCCAGTTGAATTTTGAAAGTCTCCAGGAAGCAAAAGTTGAGGAACAGAACTGAAAAAGAGTTCTATTTGAAACAACCTGTAACTTGGTAAGTAAAGAAAATCCTCTACAGTGTTATAGGAGACAATATTTGTAACGTTTTATGTGGGGCTATACCTTGAGGTATGTTACCGCTCCAATTGAGTTGCCTATCCTTGACAGACATCCTCCATGTTGTAACTAGAGCTTTGATACTAGACAGTAACACGTTGCCTATTGAGAAAACAAAACTCCTCTCCTTCCTCACTACCTGTCATTTTGCCTCACATGACACTTTCCTGATGTCAAATAGAAATATTTGTAGGCCTGTAATAATGCATAATCTCCAGCAGACCCCCTTGATACTGGCAGTTTAAAAGAGATGACTTGGACTTCAGGGTCTCCTGATCTAGTCCTTGCAATGGTTAAGATGCTTTCTGGCCTTTCACAGGTACTTTGCTACCAGGAGCAGGCAGGGAGCACAGGGGCTGCCTGGGAGCTGAGGCCGTCTGCATCTGAACCTATCTTCCTGCATGTATTTCTGTGAAGTGCATGCTCTGGGCCCGAATGCGGCAGTTGATTCCATGTTGGCCAAAGGCAGAATCGCATAGATTTGGAAGCAAAACTGCTGCCGAGGGACTAACTCAAAATAAGTGCTTATATTTATTCCATACAGAAGGCCAATTCTCTTTTGTAGCATTTAAGCTTTGGAACATGAGTAGCAACAATAAAAATTTCCCCATGCATTGCCAGCTTTATAGAACTGAAATTGTAATGAGAAAATGGTATCTTTGATGTATCTTTTGAAAAAGTACATACTCAGAAATATTCCTTTGAGTAAATATACATATTTCTTTAAAATCAGTAATACTTTTATGTATGATTGTTTTCTGTAAGTGTCGTATTTGCATGTCAGTGGCATATTCAAATATTCTTTGGAAATGATTTAAGCATGCTGTAATGACCCATTAATGTCAGCTCATCATTAGATCTTTAACATGTGTTTTAAATAGCTTAATATCACTGTAACTAATTACATAAATTGTGGCTAAGCAGCAATTGCATATGCATGATATAGCCAGCTGTGGCCTATTTCATTCCCTGTGGTCATTAGCAGACAATTAACTAGATTAAGAAAAAAAAAGATATGTACACAGCGCGTTATTTAGTGATATCAAACAACATTCAGACTCAGAGTACAATTTTCTGAACAGGAAATTAAAGTGACTCTACCAGCTTGTTTTTCTGATTGATACATATTTTTTTGTCCTCTCTTGACAATTATAAGGAATTTTTGAAGTATTTAATCCCCTTCAAGCTGACGATACAAAAGCCCACTAAAACCGACACAAAGTGTCATTCAAAAGAAGTAGATAAAACTTTTGAAGGCTTACTGAACCTTTTGGTCTGATTTAGCTATGGTCAGTTAAATGGAGTTACTCCATTTTTAAACTGATGCAAGTAAGCACAAAATCATTTTGTTCCCTGCTGTTCGGTGTCCTGAGCTGGTTCCAAGGAAATGAGCTGTAACTCAGACCCACAGGTCAATTCAATAAGATACTGAGCTCTCCAATCAAGGAAAACACTTAATCAAATACTTAATTTGAACATGTAATTAATTCAGTGTACTAGACGAGGGGGGGAGGGGTTGGATGGGAATCAAGGAGGTGCAAAATGCTTTTTATGAACTCTTCTTTCTCCAGACTAAAAATGGCATGATGGTTTTGTCTTGGAGATGAATGCTTTGGATGTTTCTATTTTGTGCCTCAATTGTTTCACGTTGCAAATTATTTTGGCAATATTATAAAATGAATTATAATCTGATTTCTTCATTGTGGTTTATTTTTTGAGACTGGAAAGAATGTATGGCACAGAAGAGTGCATTTTTTTAAAGTTTTTCTTTGAGATTGCCTAGGATTTAGACAAAATTTAGCATTCAGGGGAATCTAATAGTCAGTGCTGTTAGCAATCCTAATCTTTTTCTGCTGCTAACTGAAACATTTAATTCAAAACTGTTACACCCACACATTTTGTGACTGCTCATTTCTTGCTGAAAGTAGATATGCTTACTTTATTTCATATGCTGTGTCCACTAGATGGCAAGCAAGCTATGTATGATGGAACAAAATCAACTTGCATAATTTTTATGCTCAAGGCTTTCTCAAAGTGCTTTATAATGTTATAAGATAGATATTAGTGGTAAGCAAATGGAACAGCCTTTATATTGCTCATACACAGCCTTGGAATTTTTTCTCCAGACTGTAAGTGCTGTTGGGATGTTCATGTTATTAGAATCTAAATATGCCTTGGGATCTGTAACTTTATTTTGGAAGTCAGCACTAGGAGCAAGCCAACATCCTGGTGAAACTGTTGTTATAAACTTCTAATCCATTTAGGTTCCAGGGTTTTATGAGGTGACTCATGCCAAAAATACATTTAAAAAACAAAAACATTTTAAATAACTACATATTTGTTATTCTCCCTTTTGTAATTTGTTAGCTGGGGATTAACTAACAACAGGTGTACTCTGTTCCAAATGGATAAACTGGTTTTGCCTGAGGCTGAGTGTAGAGTACTGCGGCTAAACATAGCATCTGCACATTGCTGATCTTAGTAATATCAATAGAGTGCATATTATAACCAGAGTAAGAATTACCAATGTTTGTTACGGGGTGGAACATAAAGACCTCAACTGGAATGTGATACTATTGCTGGTCTAGGAACTAAATGTGCACCAGGTATAAAGTAGCATTTCTGTGAGTATTTTGAAATAACTCCAACATAAATTTTGGTGCTCTCCTTACCTCTTCCTTATCACAGCTAGAAAAAGATAGAACAAGTACATAATACTGGTAGTCTGATTGTAGTTTAAAAATGGCAAAAATCCTAGAACTGCACTTCCATATTGAAAAGAAACTTGTAGCTCATTAACCCCTCTCTTTTATGCAGCCTTACTGTAATGGGGAATTACTAGAAACATGTTCAAGGAAGACTGTATTAATAATAAACAATTCAAAGAAAATACCATTACATTCTTCCTGTAACTTACCATTTAGTTGTGAACATTTTTAGAAGCTGTACTGATACCAAAAAAGTAATCTATTTTTATTTTTTGGTAATAAAAATATGATGATTTCAAAACCATACATGGATATTTTGGATTGAACCATACTGAAGTTTCTCTGTATGGACTCTTTATGAGCCTGCCCTCTCCTCTTATGTTCAGTTGCTGTTCCAGGAAGCTGCTGAAGTAGAATATAACACTGCTGTGCCTGCCTGCTCCTTGTTTCTAGACACCTACTGGCTAGTGGCAATACTAGCAATGCTTTCTAGAAAATGTATTGGCAGTGATGGTAGATGTTCAACAGTGCAAATCTTGGGAGCAATCCGTGCAGCCTATGATGGATATTTATAATCACGCCTATCACAAGCGTGTGTGCAGCCTGATGGTGTGCACTGAGTGTGTCTCCATAGCAGACTCCAAAGCAGGCGCTGACTGTTACTGTCTCCACTTGAGGTCTTACATCTGGCTTGCAAACCTCCTGAGAAGGGAGATGGTTGGAGGCAGTGGGCTGTTCTGCAAAGATGGGAAGGTGATGATTAGATTAGACTGGTGAAGGCAGTCTTGGGGATTTTGATGGAGAGGAAGATTAATCTGTTTGTCTGAAACGTGGTAGCTCCAGGGTCAAACAACCTCACTTCCAGTCCCATTGAGATTGGCAAAAAAACATGGTTAAGGAAGTTGGAGTGATTACAGGTGGCTTTTCAGCTCCTGATTACCTGTCTCCACTGAAGTCAGTACAGTTCCTATGCATTTGCTAAAAAAGTTTGGCTTCACCTTCATCATTCCAGCTCAGCTTTCTCATTTGAAAATAAAAAATGTGGGCTATATCACAAGGAGTGATTCCTAGCCTCAAGACAAAGTGGTTCTTGGTGGGTTTGGTGTAGGGCATACTGACTGCATCCATGCTGGCTAACACTTGGTTTGGGTCACCGCTGGGCTCCAGCTGGGCTCCACCCGTAGGACTGTAAACCCTTAACCATTACTTTGTTTTGTGTTTTTTTAGTTCAAAGTGTCTGAACTAATCTGAGGGCTGTGTTGTAGCTTGCCTGAGTAGCATTTGCATGGAGCGATACTGCAGGTATGTGGTGCATGCCCTGGAGCTTGGCACGAGGGGTGTGAGAGTCTGAGGGTGGATTGAGCTCCACAGCATTACAGCAGTGTGCTGGGTGGAGGCAGCTAAATCCAATGTGGTTGTACATGTTTGGCCTTAAAGGTGGGTCCTTGCAATGAGCTTTTCTCAGGGTGGAGCTCACATTTCATTTTAAAGGTAAGTTAGCAGCATAAGAGATCCTGCATGTAATGTGTTATGTAGGTGATCAGGGGACTGGGATCTAGGAGTGACCTAAGGAGCTTATTTGTCATCCTCACCTGACACATGAGGAGAAGAAAGCACTTGGCTTCTGATGACTGTGCAGTGGGCCACTGACTTTCAGTGGGCTTCTAAGGCATAATTCTTCCATAATATTAAGCCAATGAATTATTAGAGTTGTAGATAACGTGTTAGGTAAGAATTGTTTGTGTTGTGCTACAATATAGACATTGCAGCTGCTCAGTTGTATGGCTTCTGAGGAAGAAGGATTTTACTATTTCTTTTGTCCTTTCCACATAAAGACTATAGTTTCAGTTTCAGGGATTCCTGGGGATCTTTTAGAGCTAACTCTGTCCTGGAACCAGAGAATCTTGTGTCTGGGTGCAGGAGATAAATGGAGTTTCTTCTATGCTGCTTATTGCTGCTGCTCCACCCTAGAATTCACTGAATTGAATATAGAGATTCTCATTAACTTCATGGGTTTCTAAAGGGATGATATGTTAAATTTTGAAGCTCTTTTTCATATAGAAAGCCTGTACAATACTGCTTGTCCAAACTAGGAAAGAAGGCTTGTAGTAGGTCTTCTTTTGACCAGTCTTGTTTATGAGATTCATGTCTCTCTTAAATTTAGGATAAAATTTTGGTTGAACTAGAATCAATGGGAGTTTTCAATGTATTTCAGTGAAGCCCAGCTTTCATTTTTATTCTCTTGATTTGTGTTAAACTTCAAGTAATGTGAACTTTTAAGTTTCCTGAGAAAACAGTTCCTCAGAAACTCTTACACTGATAGGATTTGTGAAACATAATTTGATACTATTTCCTCCTTTTTTGACTCTTAAAATATTGGGAGATAGCTGTTGTACATGCCACGTTTTTATTGCCTGCTCTTCATCAATTAGCTGGTTGTGCTGTGTATGGAGATGGAATTTCTTTGAAAAGCTGTTTTTCATTAATATCAAGGAATATACATACTTCACAGCTAAAGCCTTATATAAAGTTTTATCTCTCTGCCCACATTGTTACTATTGTAATACTGCTTAGCAACTAAATCAAAAGAACAACAACAAAAAACCACTCAAAGCCCCTCTTTACAATAGAGAGAAGGGCAGAAGCTGCAAAATTCAGATATCGGTTTGGATCTGAAATGTCCAGAAGTTCAGGGATCTGGCATCAGTTTCTTACTTTTAAGTGTGAAAAGTCATCAGAGTGACCTGGTTCTGCTTTTGGGTGTTCTGTATATAGCATTTACAGACCAAGACACAAGGATGAAACAAAAATATTACCATACATAGTAATGAATTCAAAAAAGACGATTATGATTGTCCCCTTTTTTGGAGTACCCAGAGAAGATGTAGTATTTTACTGGGAGCTTATTCCAGATCAGTATACTAAGTCCCCTTCCTCCCCCAGTTGACAGAACAGATGGTTCATCTATCTCCTACAATTTCTGAATCCCTTCAAAATCCCCACTGTGAGGAACTGGGGATAGGTCTTTCTTTCAAGAAGTCCTATACCTCTAGTCCATTTTAATTCTCAACTTAATTCTCAAGTAACACTTCCAGTATTAACCTGTTTTGTTGATTTTTCTGGAAATTTCTAAGGGATGAGATAGTGTGTAGAATTAATACTGCTGATGAAAATATCGATACAAGTAGTACTTCTTCAGCACTGCAGGGGAAATGTACAGGGAGAGTATCTACAACCTCTTTTCCCCAAACTTTATTATATAACCCCGTAGACTTTCAGCAGCAGAACTACTTTACTGTGAGAGCTGCATTCTGTGGAGTGTGACCAGTTTAGGTCTGTCTGTATCCCATGGATGGCTCTTTAGGCAAAAAAGGATGTTGCAAATTAAAAAGGTAAGATAAGAGCTGTTAACAGTGCAACAATGACAACATTACAAGGACTGCTAAGGGGAGGCCTGAAATCTGGGTTTATTATGGTTGGCTGTGTATTCATAATGGAATAATGCTTGTAAAAAGAATAAAAGCATCCTATCCTTGACAGTCAAGGACCAAAATCTGTACTCACGGAAAACAAAAAGGTGAAAGATAGGCAGTATTGTAGCAAATGGACCAGGAGATCTTGAACACCTTCATTAGTAGCAACAGTGAAACTGGTTACTGGAATAACTGCAGGCAAGGAGGGAAAAAAGGATAGTTAATTTATTTTGATTTTCTTTCACTGTGGGGAATTTTCCAAGCCTTCAAGAGAACTATGGCAACTACCTAGCATCACGTAAGGAATGACGTCAAAATGACCAAGTCAAATGGGCTGTGTAATTGGCAATTTAAAACCATGCATTGCTCACACTGATGGATAACTTTTTAGAGAAATGAACATTTTGTTATGGTGATTCACCAGCTAGCAGCTGGATATTTTCCCCAAAATATTCAGAAATATTCAGCTTGCTAAGTGCAGCCAACAGTTTGTGCTGTGTGGTTAATGTTAATGGGTTAATGTAAAAATGTGAAATTTTTTGTTAGCTCTTAGTTTCTAGACAATGTGGGCCAAAATCACATCTCTTCTCCAGCAGCAGCAGAAAGTAGGTGAAAAGGCAGACAAAGTGGTTAGGTAGGAATTCCACTTACATAGGGTGAATCCCTCGATAACAGACAACTACTATAGCAGCTTACTGTAAACTTTTCTCCAGTGTCCAATCTGTTGAAATTCCAGAGCAAAACAAGAGTTGGAAATTTGTTTCTGCTTCTGAGTTGGTCTCAGCTATCAGCACAGTCCACCAAGAAAGTGGGTGCCAGCATATGAATTAGGGCAACACCATAGCTTGAATTCTGTTTGATGTTAATGCTGGTCTGACTCACACTGTGATCTAGATTTTATCACAGCTGCTATGGAGTTTGAGGTCTGAAAATGGAACTCCCTGGCTGCCACCCAGCCTCTAGTATCAGATGCAGCTGGGATCAGGTACACTTCAAATTCTGAGCTCCTTTTTCTTTGCCAATTTTGAGTCAGTCTCTTACTCTATTTCTTTAATTTTCAATTTCTCCTGCCCCACCTACAGGTAGTATTTACCAATATAATAGAATGAAAATATTGTATAAAATAAACCACATACACAGAAACTAACAGAAGTTCTGTTTCCCCTTTTCAGATCTCTAACATTATGTTCCCTTCCTCCTTGCCTTCCCTGCTCATTTTATGGCTCCTTCCCATCTCAATTTCTCTCTGCATTAGTTGATCACAGATGTAATATTTTCCACCTCAAATTCAGAGCTATAAAAACAGGCCACAGTACAGAAAATTTTAGAGAGGGGCTGGTTTAGTTGAGTTAGTGAGGTTATGTGTTGGAGAATAGTGACACATTAATTTATTTATCTGCAGGGAATCGTTAGTGAAGTTTCCCATTTATGCCCTTTCATTCTTTCTACTGATTCATTCTCACCTGTTCTCCGAGATTGTAGTGACCGTGTAGAAATATAATGTGACCTAAATAGCTCAAATTCATTAGAACATGATTATCATGAAGCAAGAGGGCTAGCAGATACATTTTAAATGAGAATGTAACATAGATAGGTAGGTCTTTATTTTGTATGAAAGTGTGAAAATTTGAGTTACATTTTTATTAAGTTAAGGCAACAAGGTCTCCAGCATGATTTGTGTACCTGCTATACATACAGTGATGTGAAATAAGCTGGAAGCGGCATCATTCCCACTTCTTCCTCCTGCTTTTATTGATTTAAGTGAGGCTCTTGGGTATCTGATCCTATCCTGATGTCTGAAGATTTATTCGTATAACTCCCCATGCATCAGCATGATATTATATCACTTGTTCTCTAGAGAAAATAATTAAGTGAATTACTAATGCATAAAATGCTCAAGTTAAAATGCTTAAATATTCCATTTGATGCAGTTATATATAGCTTAATGTAATGTAATAAGTGTAGTATCCTCTTAGTCAGAATGCTTTGGCTTTCATCTCTGTTAAATGGAATACTAATTAACAGTTGATTCCAATTTTGTCAAGGTTGCTGTGTTGTTATAGTCTTAAAGACCAGAAGGTGAAAAAGGACTAACCTGTATATAAATTAAAAGTAATCATCAGAGGTCAGTGCAATAGTGTTAGTACTGTATATAAATGCAGACTTTTGGATTGCAGTTACAAATACTGTGCTGTCATGCAGGGTTTCTAAAATGAGACAGGAACTTAATCTGTTGACTGACTTGTAGCAGAAGTTGCTCCTGGGGAAGGCAAGTTAGTTCAGCTTAAGTACAGTTATTGCAAAGAAAGTGAGAATAATAACCAAATACAACCAGTGATTAAGCAAGAAATAGAATTCAGTCTTTCGCTGAAGGAACTAGCCTGAAAATTCAATTCCAGAAGAGCTGCATGTAACACTGGGCAACTAGTGGATGCACATGAAGTTCCCAGTATCTTGGCCAGAAAGCCATCAAATAACTGCCAATTGTGTAGAAGCTACTGGTAGCTGGAACAGTTAATTATTTTTCTGATTTTTGTTGTTGTTGTTTGAAAGACTAATTAATTGAAATTGAACTTTTACATGAGAGATGGTTTAATTTTTGGAAAAAAAAGTATCTTTTTTTTAGTTTTGATATTGCTTAGATGTCATTTATTACAGTGAAACAAAATCTTTTTGTGTTTGGATTTCTCCATATTGTTTCAAATAAGATAAAAATCTGAAATAAATATTTTGAAACATTTTATGTTACATCAAAAATTTTTTGTTGGATACAGTTTGTTTGGCTGGGAACAGAACTATCTGTTCCTGATTTTTTTTTTCTTTCTTAATTTTTGCCTTTTTGTCTTGTTTCGCTATAGAAACACGCATTTTAACCCCCAAAATATGTAGTGAAAATACAGCTGAAATTCTCCTTTTTACTGCAAAACATATATGTGTGTGTGTATTCTGATTATATTCAAATAAGCATCACTGAACACAAAATCCACTTCAAGGACCATATCCTAACATGAATCCATCTTCATGATTCCTGCTATATCTCTTTCTCTCTGTACTTAGACATTTATGTAACAACTGTATTGTACAGGAAATTGCACAGTGACTGCGTATGAAAGAGGACATGAAGAGGAGCAGAAAAAAATTTTCCAGCAGAGCGGTGTACATGTAGATTTCATGGTGCAGGTGCCCTCTTCCTTCATAGCATTCTTTTAGCACTAAGAGTTTGATTCAGTTTTTGCTCATTTCATGAACTGAAACAGTATCTAAGTGCAAAACTCATCTTTTAGAATTAACTTTTCTTTGGGGGCTAGTAAGAAAATCCAGCATATACTGTCTTTGTTTCTGCTTGCTGGATAGGAACATAGATCATCAAAACTTGCTGATCTATTGGCAGCATTGCCTTCCTATGGTGATCAAAAAGCCCTAAGTACGTTGTAAGTAAAATGTATGGAAGCTAACGGTGTTGGCATTTACTCCAACATCATACATTTTTATACTTTGGCTCAGAGAGGAAAATGAAAAATAGATTAAGCTATACTATATTGTTGATTCACACTTCCTCTTTACCTAGTCTCCATATAACAGATTTTGAACAGATTCTATGTTCTGACAGCTTCACAGCTCGAATCAATTTAGCAGATCTACACAAAGCGCGAGAAACTAATAAGTTTTGTTCATCTTTTAAGTAGCTTTTGCCTCATTCCGTCTGTCCCCCTTCCTAATAATTTTCTCACCTTGATGCAAATGATGGCCTTTAGGTCAAAGAAACCTAATGATAATTAACATTTCTGGTCATAGAGAGATGTGCAAATGTTGATCTAAAATGTCGAAAGTAGTGATCCATTACTAAGGCATCTTTCATCTGAATAAAAAGGAGGACCTTTGATTTTATCTAGAAATGAAATGGATAGACCTTCTGGCACCTGGAATTGCAGTTTAAAAGTAGTATGCAACTTGGATATTTGTGTAAAATAGGAACATTATTTGTGTAAGATAAGAGATGTGCTAGCATTTTTGGACTATAAATTGAAAACACTGAAAAATATTGCAGTATAACAAAAATACATTGTGATAATGTATACACATTATTTCCTGTTGTTTGCCAAAGCTGACAATTCATAGTTTGTTTAACTAGGAGGTCCTTAATCTCTGAACCCGCTTACTTTTTTGGAATGCTTACTTCTGTGATTGCCTGTACATATAGTGAAGTCCACTTTGCATGGAATCAAGTCTAAAGTCAGCAGCAGATTGTTCTGCTTTGGCAAATGTAGGTGTAAGATATAGCTCCTAGTCATGGTCACCTGGAGCCTTTCTTCAGGATGCTGTTTTGTCTTGCAGTTTTGTCCAGGATATGGAATTTGTATGCTGTATTCTCTCAATCAGTGGCCCTGATTTACACATTCCCAGTGTTGTGACACGAAAGCATCAGGAAGGGGCCCAGGCCTATACCCGGTTAGAAGATCACATTCACTGTAAGCTGCCTACATCTCTTGTTCTTATTTTTCAGTCTCTTTATTATAAAGTTAAGTATATATAGTTACATGCATAAGTATTGGCATGATGTAGATTAAAACGTGTAGGTGGCATTTGAGGGTGAGGTAGCATCTTCTACAGTGCAAGAAAATAACATAGTAAATATCCAGTGTGTGGTTTATTTCTAGAAGATACTCTATTGAGATGGTCTGATCCCACCTGAGTCTCAGTGCCGTACTCTTTCCCACTGGTGGCTTCCTGCTCAGAGCTTTACCTGGGCTCTGCATTGCTTTTCGGAAGTAACTAGGCACAGAAACTTAGGTGTTACTTAATCTACCCGAATATACTTACTGTAATAATATATTATCTTTTAGTTCTTCAGGAACTGCTGCTGCTTTTTCCTGCACTATTTCTCATTAACATATTAAATCTCTTCTTCGCGTGCTTTCTGCAGCTGTTGTATGAATATCCTTCTAGGTGGTGTAAATTCAGGGGAGTTTGGTTGGGGGGAAAGTGTGCAAAATGAAGCTGTAAATTGTTGGGAGGCGTTTAAACTGAGAACAGTGTTGCAAGTTTCCCATGGAGATTTAAGTCTGATTAACTTACAGAACTGAAATACATTTTTCAATTTATATTCAAATAATGTTCATTGTTATTTTCTTTATTATGGATTTTTAAAAACTCCAAGGGGAACATTTCTCTACAGATATCTGTCTTCTTTACAATAAGCCCAAGCATTGCCACTGACCTTGAATATTTTCACGAGAGGAGAGCAGGGGAGGCAAATAAGTGCAATTTCAGCCCCCATTTACCATCCGTCTTTTAGTGTGCCAAATGTCACAATTTCCACTAACTTTGAGGAACTCTAGTCTTCAAATGATATGAAGTCTCGATATGACATTTATTTTGAATGTGTTATAAAATGACAGTTAATGCATTTCAGTTATTCAGGAATATAATGTTAGAGCCAAAAAACATTCTAAGCTGAGTAAATTTAGCTATAGTGTAGGCTCTCCTGTCTAAAATCGTGATCTTAAAACTTTCTGAGACCTCAACTTTAGGACACCTGAAATTGCAGTTCTTTTGGTCAGAAGTGTGCCACTATCCATGAAAAATATTTGAGATTCATTATTACCGAACATAAGGATGGGATGAACTAGATTGTAATATTTTAGTGATTCATGAAGTCAGCTGTGAGTGGAGAACCTTCAGATCTAGATCTTATTACTAGAGCTGTTTCTCTATTTTGCCTAGTTACTTAATGCTTACCCAGTAACTATTTTACATGAAATACAGAAACAGTCGATACTCTAATTGAGCATAATAATTTTCTTGTGAGAGATGTCAACTATAGCTTTGAGATACTTCACCTTGAGGCAGGACTTGAACCTGGCTCTGTTGTATGTTGGGTAAGAGCTGTAAAACTGAATGGAATGAGCATAGTGTCTCCAACTTTTTTTGGAAGAATGTAGGTAGCCCTTTTTTGTAATTTTTTTGAAAGAAAACCAGCAGGATTTAGGTGATGGCAGTTCATTGAAAGTATGAGAGAAGTACCTGGGTATCTATAATCTCTATACCTGTTTTTCATTAATAACAAGTAGTATCACGTTCCTATTATAAATATGGTTGCGGCTGTAGTGTTTTCACAGAATCACAGAATCACTACGGTTGGAAAAGACCTGTAAGATCATCAAGTCCAACCTGGAAAAAAAAAAAAAAAAAAAAAACCCAAAACAACCCACGCAAGCCAACCACCACACAACAACAACAAGGCACAACACACCAAAAACCAACCCACCCAACACCACACAGCACCATGTCCATCAAGCTACATCCCACAATGCCACATCCACACGCTCCTTGAATACCTCCAGGGAGGGTGACTCTACCACCTCCCTGGGCAGCCTATTCCAATGTTTCACTACTCTCTCAGTAAAGAACTTTTTCCTAATATCTAGCCTGAACCTCCCCTGGCGCAACTTGAGGCCATTTCCTCTAGTCCTGTCACTAGTCACTTGGGAGAAGAGACCAACACCCACCTCTCTGCAACCCCCCTTCAGGTAGTTGTAGAGAGCGATAAGGTCTCCCCTCAGCCTCCTCTTCTCCAGGCTAAACAACCCCAGCTCCCTCAGCCGCTCCTCATAAGACTTGTGTTCCAGACCCCTCACCAGCTTCGTCGCCCTTCTCTGGACACGCTCCAGCACCTCCATGTCTTTCTTGTAGCCCTCTTATTTAGATAGGGATTGCACCTATCCTTATGGATCCCAATGTTTTGTTCTTGACAACTGCTTCAAGCATTGACTTTAGGCATCTCTGTGCTTAGCATATTGCTGTTCTGCATGCTATTTTGAGGGGTCTAACTTTCCCTCTATTTTTTGTATAGAACATAGGTCACCCCTAAAAGCTAGCTGAGCTTAGGTTTTATGTTGCCGAGTCCTTTGTTGCATCCTTTCTCCTTTATTCTACTGTGTTTTGCAGAACAGCACCTTTCTCTATTTTCTACTTACTCAATCTTAGAATAATGAGTATACCATCTGTCATATTTGTTGTTCCGAGGAATCATTCCTCTAACAGGCTTTTATAGTGTTTAAAGCCAAGTAAATGTGTTTTTCAGTGCTGACCAGCATGTGTAGGCATCTGTCCTGTGTTATGGAAGAATCTTATCCGTGCTGCAGGCACACTGTTCTCTAGGAAGATAGTGTTTTGCCTTTCCATATTCATTTGCAGTTTCATTTAAAAGTTTTAAAATAGCGGCATGATCCATTACGGTAATGTTGGATTTATTTGATGATAGTTTTGTGTTTCAGTTAATGACAATGTGTTGCCACATCAACAGAGACCTGAGGCAGGTAATACAGTTGTTCTTTAGCAAAAATTGTTATAACTGCTGGTGGGAGTATACTGTAATTCATTAGAAGTCTATATTTTAGGTAAGAAATTGTTGTCCTCTCTCATTGGCATTTGTAGGATAGCTTTGTTCCCGATCCATTTATTTGTATTAATTCAGAAACACTCTTGTTATCTCTGATGGAAACAGTAAAGTGATTCTTTACACTCGTGTAGTATCGCTTAACTACAAACGCAGATGTTTTCAATCAAAACCTTTTTTAGGCCTCTCAAGGCCTTTGTGGAGATAGGAAATCTAAAGCTTATTTTAAGCAACTTACAAAACTTGTACAAAGTTTACTGCAAAGTCAAGAAGAAGAAAAGGAACTTGTAAGTTCTTGATCTTTTATAATTTATTCTATTTATGTGTGATCATCTCTCATTTTTAGTAATGGTTAAAACCTTCACAGTTACGTAATTCAAAAGAAAATTCTTTTGTAATGTGTAGATTAGAAGAAGCTGCATATGTTTTGGATTGCTATCCTTCTGTACTAACACGATTTTCTCCTTTATTAACCTGCAATACCTTTGGCTTTCATCAAGCCATCTAATATCTAGCAGAATAAAATAGCATTTTGCATATGGTGTTACGTACAGCTTGTCTCTGAATTGCTAGTATTTCTATCCTTCTCAAGCAGGTAATCTTTAAATAAGATTTTTTCCAGATATGTATAAAACATGTATTGCCTCAATATTCTGCAAATTAAGTTATTTTTCATCTTTAAAGCTCTGTAGCAGCATTATTCTGTTCATTAAAGTGTTAATCAATAACCACAGTAGTAACTATACCAGTGATATGCTTTTAGAGGCTTTTTTATATAATGTTGACATAAATTGTGTTCTAGTTAAGCAAAATTTTGTAATTTTAAGACATATTAATTAAAAATGGCAGTAGAAGGCAGTTTGTTCTCACTTTAACAGTGCAATTTTAGAGTAACTCCACAGGTTTTGTTGTTTCAAAAATGGGCCCAACAGGCTTATTTAATTTTGTGTCTGTTTCAAGACTAGCCAGTTGAGGCTGAGCTCAGTCATGACATGAAGACTGTTTGCTCATCAAGTCATAGCAAGTATGAAAGAAGCATGTTAAAGAGAATAAAGATGTTCTTCAAGACATTATAGAAATGCTAGCTGATATTTCATTCATTTGGTTTGACCCAGGAAGATAGTACTTACTCTGCTGGGAGTGAAATTGAGAAAAGAGAAAGGAGGGAAAAAGTAAAGAAATTAGGCTTCAAATCTATATTGTGATAAATGTCTAGTGGAAGTTTTCGTGGAAATCTTACAGGACTTTTCAGAGTAACAGTTATAGCAAGACCATAACTTTCTATTACCAGTTGCGTCTGTGCCAGAGATTGATGAGTACTCAGGTTTGTAGTCATCCTTTTAAAAGATAGCAATTCATCTTAGAAGAATATGAAGGATTGTTGTTCAGAGCCAGGAAAGCAGTTGAGAAGATCGTAAAAGATAACAAAAATCTGCTATATATGTATTTATGAGTGACATTATGTAAAGGAATTCAAAGAACAAATCCACATAGCTTCTATAAAGTTAAATGACATCTTTTCAACTGCTACAAATTCTTGAAGGATTTAATGAAACACAGAATAAAAGAGACTGAGAGCTATAATATATTTAGACATTTGAAAGGTTTTTGCTAAAGTAACTCATACAAAATTATTAAGGGAAATTGAGGCAATTAAGGCAGGGAGAAAGTTTTGCCAGTCATGCAAAACACATGAAGAGGTAGAAAATGTAAAGAGCAAGACCTCTGACTGGGAAGGACTAGAAAGAAGTCAAACATTGGGGTTATTTGGGGCTTTGTACACCGACCGATATATTACTATGTTATCTGCCTAGAGTAACAGTGAAAAGCAGGATGTCAATACATGGTAATGTCATAAATTTATTTAAATTAGGCAATATTAGAAAAGATTACTAAGAGCTCCAGGAGAATGTACTAGAACTCGGTAATAAGATGTCAGATTAAATTCAATTTAGATGAGTGCATGGGAATTAAAATATAAATCACTTCAGCGTGCACAGTTCTAAATTAGTCCTTAAGAAAAGTTCATAATATTATATTGGATTTTTTAAGAAACAATGTTTTGATTATGTGAGTAAAGATTATAGTAAAAAGTACAATAAAGGCATAGATATTTTAAAACTGTATGGGCTGTATTCTTGTACTTCTTGATTACTGATCATTGATTATACTGATTCTATAAAGTGTTCCAGGTGTGTGAGGTCGTGACAGTGGCTTCGTACAAACACAGAAGTCCCATTCACAGTGGACAGCTTGGCAAGCTGGTATCTGGCTTGTAGATTTAAAAGTAAAGGTTCAGATGTTAATGTAAATTTTTGGTCTTGCTCATTGTTCTGACATCAGATGTGTGAAACTGGGGAAGGTCTCTCCTTTCAGACTCAGTTCTTGGCTCCTCGGTGGTCAGAGGGACATTAGACCTTTCAGTCTGTAGACTTTCAAAGCTAAACAGAAAATTTATCACCTCGCTGGTAAAAGCTTTAAATGCACAGATTGTCATAATCTTTGAACCAGAAAAATAGGTCTGTTCTGAAAATTATATTCTGGTTTTCAATTATGCTAACTAGTTACAATAATAGTCTGTTTCACAGCTCCCCAAATCAGCAAAATTTAGATGCAGATGAGGGATGTTGCAATCACAGGCTGCGGGCAATGTGGTGAGCAGCCTTAGTTTACTGAAGCTGGACCACAATGCAAAATGCAGAAGGAAAGCATGAACAGACACACTTGATTCTGCTATCTATTTATTTGGGCGTTATGTGGGCAGGGAATTCACTGGTCAGGAGGCACAAATAATCCAGGGATCTGGGAGTGCAACCAACATCTTTCCCTTCCTAGCTGAGTTTCAGTATGAAGGGCTTCTGCAGAGATGTAGGCAGAGTGGCAGCATCTTTACATACCATTTCTGAATCGTAATTAGCTAGGAATAGGCACTGAAATGCTTCTGAACCTATCTGAGTTTTGGTGTTCACAACATGGGTGTTGATTGAATTTAGGTGCTTATATTTTTAAAGTCTTGCTGGAGAACAGATTTCTGAGTTGTATTGGATTTAACCAAGCTTGGGGAGGCTATTTCCGTATAGATGTGCAAGTTCGAAAATGTCAAGCTGCATGAGGAGAGTGTAGCCTTAGAAGTACATGGTAATACTGTAAGCATCATTTTTCACTTTCCATAATGAAAAGATGGCTGAATTCATATCTCTGAATGCTTAAAAATAACAGCTCTAAACTGAAACCAAGACTGGGAAATTTCAGCCCACCTGATGAAAATCAGTGTTTTTCAGCCTTGTTTAATTTTGCTGCTTTCCTGAAACCACTGGAAACTTTGCTGTGGATGGTAAGCACAGGATATCACCTGCAAGATTCAGAGACCTGTGTGTTATAACGAAAATTCTGATGTAATCTATGTATTGTGGCTGCTCTCAAGTGTCTGCAGTAAGAGCGCTTACAACTGAATAGTTGCAGATTTGACCCTAAGTCTTTTATAAGTTCTCTACTAGTATATAGTGTAGCTCCTCTGGAGAGCAAAGGCAAATCCAATTTAAAGTCTTGTCTGTGGAATGATCTTATCTTAAAAAAACAATGTAAAGAGATTTAGATCGTACTTAGCCTTGTGCTTACTCATTTATGATGCCTGCTGCTGCTTGCTACATCAGATATTTATATAATAAGGAAAGTGTTTTTAAGTGAACCAAACCATAAATTTGACTGGACTATAATGTCCCTTCAGGTTTCAAAAGGAAATTTCGGTATTACACATATATATATATATATGCGTAGGCATTGTATATATGGTTATTTGCCATTTGGCTCTTTCCAGCTTTTAAAAATATCCTTAAAAAGTTGCAAAATTGGAAAATTACCACAGCCAAACATAAATAATGAAATTATATAATCTTGTTTAAAAAAAAAAAAGAGTCAGTTACTTGTGTATTCCCTTTGATTTCTTGTTCGCAGTTGTAGGATATAGATTTTTTTCTAGGTTTTTCCCTACCTATCGCTTATTTATACGAACATAATTCATGGTAAACCTAAAAAGTGCAAAGTGTGGAGATTTGATATGATTACCCATGTTTTGTTACAGTCTTTCATATTTAATATATTTACTCTACTAATATCAAACGGTCTATAGAAATAAACTAGAGCTGATATCACAGTGACAATAAGGAAACAAGCCATGATAAAGGAAGTTAAAAGATCATTACTTTGGGAATTAATGTTATTAAACCTACACTGATTTGCACAGTAGAAAAATCAATTTTTGGTTGTCCTCAGGTCTTTGAAGATATTCCTGTCAAAAAACCTCTGTATATTATACTGCTGATGAAAAACTGAGTAATTTCAAAAAGAATTGTCTTTTGGTAGAACCTTCAAATCCAAAACTCCAGGGAAAGAAGAGCTTTCCAATTTGTAAGTAGAATGGAAAGAAGCTGTGTTGCTGACCTGATTCATCAATGGATAACATAAGGGAGCAGGGATAATTAATAGAAATAACAACAGTACTTTTAAACATTATCTTGCAAAAGCAACAGCTCCAAAAGAGAGGAACAGATTTGGATGTTCCTACAATGAAAGAAATAATGACCGTTTAAAAAAATACTCATGCAAAATCATACATTCAGAAAGAAATTTCTAAACATTTATAGAAATTTGGCTGAGGAGAAATTACAGTCTTATGTTTGCAAAATCTAGGACAGGAGCTCTAACTCTTTTCTGGCATTAAGCAAAGAATTTAACTGCCAGCTCAGTTGTTCCATTTGATGCATGTTGTTGGATAATGCATAGTGCTTGTGCTGGTAGTGTTTATCATCAAAACACTAATGCAAGGTCCAAGTATAGTACTGCCAGTCTCAGGCGTTCTGAAGCAAGACATACCTCCCGAAAATCATAGGACTGGCTTAAAATAAAACAGGAGATTTTAAATTTGTTTGCAGTTATTCTTATTTTAGTTTTTAAAACTGAATTTCACCAGATAAATTAGTAGCAATGCTAAGATAGGACTGCATGTTGAATTTTATCTTTGGAATCTTATGTAAAGGCTAAGCATTTTGGCCTAGTTTACTTCAGAAGTTGCAGAGTTTGGATTTAAATCCAGGGAAAAGGCTTTTCAGAATCAGTGTCAGGTTCAGGCTAATCTGTAGACATGACATACATTTTTCGACCTCTTAAGAGTATGTATGCTCTAGGGGTACATATAGTTGAAATGATAAATATAATATGGAGTATGTCACAATTATTGTAGAAACTTCTAGTGGATTTTATCTGATGATATCTTATTTAGTAGCTGTGATTTTATACATTTTAAACAGCAGAATATATTTCATCTATACATAAGAAATTAATTAAACTGAAGAGGGAAACAGTCCCAGGTAGATGACAATGGGTTTAAAAAGGAAGGCCAAAACATACAATTATGAACAAATATTGGGAAATTCCCTATATGTTCTTGTAATTCTGTCACCACAATGTATTCCAAAACTGCCGATCCTTTAAGCAAGAATAATAGCACCTTTGATAATGTGACCTTTAAATCATGCAGCCTTGTATATACATTGATTTGCTGCCTACTCAAGAAGTAATAGTCTGCTTGTTGTGTTTGTTGATGATTCTGACATTATTGACATTTTCTCTGTTGCTTTATCAATCCCTGCCTACTATGTAAAAGTCTTGGAGAGGACTTCTGCTCTCTACAACTCTTCAGCAGTCTTCGTGTTGTCCTTGCAGTTCATATTCAGCGTGAAATATTCCCTTTCAGTATCCATTTATACTTGGGCTCCAGTGAGATTGCTCACCTTGTCAAATGCTTATCACCTGTTAATATGAAAAATTCTGTGTTTTAGAGAGAGAACATTGATCACTTGAGTTCTGTGTTAATAATAACTATCCTCAAATCATCATGGATAAAGGATGTCTCTTTTTTTTTTTTTTTTTTTTTTTTCCATTGCTGGCAAGAGAAGTATGCTTAGTCACTGCAGTTAATTTTGGCTATGGTTCCAGAGCCTTATAATGAATAAGTTCAGTCTCTATTTTTGGTTGTCTCTGGGTATTTAAAAAACCTGTGAACAGTTTTTAAAGTAAGGTTTTGATGCCATCTTAAATGACATTGGTTGCCTTTTCACATAATTTTGATGGAATTCTTTGCTTTTGTACTTTATTTCACCAGTACAGCTAAATCTGTCATTCAATCCCAAATAATAGATGACCAGCTTGCTTTGCAACACAGAGGATTAACATAGATTGCTTACTGTTATATGTTTTAATACTACCTGGGAAAAAAGATTTCCTCTCTATCTGTTTTCAGAAGCATTAAAATATTTTACGATTTCGGTTCTTATAAATTGTCTTCAATAACTCTGCTGTAAAATTATGGAAGCAATAAATCCTTTCTATCTTTAATTGAAATCCTTTGATATCACTCTTCAGGGCGGTCTGCATTTTGCAGGCATTTGCACATACGCAGTAGGAAACGTATGTTCTTGTAGTTTCTACAGTCTTTGTCCTTCAACATTGTGAATCTTATGGCCCACAAATGTTTTCCATGTTGTGTGGTCCCTGTTTATGCCCTTTTTATTTGCTGCATAGAGCTTATGTTGCATCCTTTTTATCTTTAGACTCTATGGAAATAATTTTTGTACCTGTTCAAATCATGAGGGTCAAATCAGTCTTACACTCACTGTCTCTCCTTGCTAACTCTTGTGTCTAGTTCTAGCTCTGTGCAAATTAAACCAGCATTATGGCTGAACCCTACAGCCCTGTGTTAACTTCTGTTCTGGCTGTGCAATCCCACCTTCTCGCCTCTCCCTCCCTGGTGGTAGGGTACAATGTTCAGGTAGTAAATTGGATCAGGGAGCAGACTCAGCTCATTAGTCATGATCTGTCGTGTGGCTGTGTTTTACTGCTACAGATATTTGTGTCAGCTCAAAGGAAGATTAGAGGCACAGGGGTGGAAGTGAGTACTTGGGACTGGGAGGTGCTGCCTCTTTTCATCAGCATTGCACTTGGAAATCGTCAGTGGATTTGTAAGGCTGGCCAGCGAGGAGGAGATGTTCTCCGTGGAGGCTGCAGAAGTAGCCAGAGCCTGGTAGAGTGCTTGTACCAGTGGTTGCACGTTCATCTTTCCAATGCACTGCTTCCACACTGTCGGTCCTCCACATACACAGTCTCTGGCTGTGGGTCAAGGTGTCACATCTTTTGCAGATTCAGACAAGTTCAGAGCTTTTCTGTAGGGAAGTATTGCCAGTTCAATGTGTCTAGGAAAAATACATGTTTTTCCCTGAGTTTCTGAGGAGAACCTTATGAGGGGTTTTTTAGATTTAAGAATTGTTCAACATTTGTACCCAAAAAGTTTTTGCCAATGGCAACAGTTGTCTGAAGCATTAGGCCTAAGAAGTTTCTCTTTTGAATTTTTTTTTTTTTTTTTTTTTTTTTTTTTTTTTTTTTAAATGAAGATAGGGCTGCTGTAATAAGATATGGCATGTGCATGATACCCTGCTATGGAGCCATTATGGCACTACAATGTAGGCAGGGAAGGAATCTATTTCTTTTTGCAGTCTCTTTCAGTTTGGTTTTTTTTGGGTAGCACAGAAATGTAGCTCTATTCATAACCAAAACAATGTGTTGTACCAACATTGTCTATATAGTAATTGTAATTTTGGATGCTGTATAAAAACACGAGCAATAACTTGCTATTCACATGCTGCTTATCCTTCGCAAGTTTCTTTTCCTGTAAAAAAAAAAAAAAAAAAAAAAAAACCACCCAAAAAACCCCGCTAGAACATTGTAAGAAATGAAGTATAGTAAAGTATAGTATAGTATATAAAATAAAGTATAGTAAGGTAAAGTACCCAGTAACTGGGATGGATATGACTGCACTGAGAAAAAGATGCCATGTTCATTTGGGAATTACCCTGTTTATATTGCTGTTAAGTCTCTGAACATGTCCATGGTGAAATATAGACTTATATTTACAGAACTCTGAACAGTGTCTAACTGAGTTTCAGACTTATGTAGTTAATAAAAGAGCAAATTCTCTTCAGACAGCCTTGAATTCTTATTAAATGTATAAGTTTCATTTTAGGCAGCAGGTTTCTACATACTGGAAGCCTCAGGCTAAAGCAAAAAGAGAAGGGAACTTGTGTATATTTGCAAGCATAGTGCAGAAAGAAAAATTTCTGTTTCTGCTGCCAGGGCTTCAACTAACTTAGTTGTAAGGTGGTTTTTTTCCCCTTTAAGAAGGGCAGGTAAGAAATACCACTTGAGGAGAACATAATTTTATTTCTGGTGCTCTCAAGTAGCTAATGTACTTTTAATTAGAAAAAGCATTGAAGGGGGAAAAACAACCACTGTTTCTTAAGACAAAATTTTCTATGGCCTGCACAAAGAGCAGTAGAAGTCCACCTGATAATTTTCACTAGAATTAATGGGACTAGTTGTAGAAATGATACTTATGGTAAGGAATGAAGAAACAAGGTCTGAACCAATTAAGCCTTACAGTAGTACTATGTGGTAAGTGCAGAAACTTCCTGTTTCTTTCACAGCTTGAAAATTAAGGCAAAGAGAAGTCATATGACTTGAATACAGAATAGTTTTTCCGTTAGAGCAAGGAAGTGAATCCAAATTATTAATTCTTGGCAATGTCTTCCATCCCACTTAGAAAACAGCTTTTTTTAATGCTTAGAGGCAGTAAAATCATTGACACATTTGTGATAGAAGTCCATGTAGACAATGTCATCTTATTTCAAAAGCAGAACTGAATCAAATGAAATAACACAATAAAAATTGCATTTCTAAGTAGGATGCTCTTCACAGCAATACCAGAGTACTTGTAAAACTTACTAAAACCAGATTTTTTTCTTTAACTTGATTCAGATAGTGTATCACTGAAAAGATATTCTCATAAATGAACTGCTGCTGTGGGCTTTGCCATTCAACTTAATTTCTTCCATTTCCAGGCAAAGTGGCTTTCCTAAATTCTGCATTGTTTTCTTTTGCCTAACGAAAAGCTAATAATACTTCTTCATGAAGGCAATCCCGTATAGCAGAAGGTAGGAGGGCATGTGGAAATGGATGGTTTAAAAATGCTCGGCTTACCTGCTGATGGGTGGTAGAAGTGACAGTAAATTTCACATCAGGTAAGTAGGAAATACATATGTATCACTGGCACTTCTAAGGCTGAATAGTTCTAGGTGTCCAAGACAACAGTAATTCTTGAAGCAGCTGCTGCTGTGAATAAACACATGTGAGAGTATTTATCTCAAATGCAAAGCTTAAAAAGTATTTTGGAACCATATCACTGACATATGGTACAACAGTTTAAATGAGATGAGCAGAATCATTGTTCTGATACAGACTTTACAGATAACAGTAGCAGAAGTAAAACTCAGGAAAGGTGCAGAGCCTTATGGAGTGATTTACAGAGAAACTGGATGTGACAATGCTAGTCAGTCTAAAAAAAAAAATAACAGCCCACAAGTTAAAACAGTGGAACAGCTTTTCCTTAAAGTGTAATGATAAAGAAACAGACGAATGTAGGAGGAATAAAATAAATCAGCTGTTAACACCCTGTTTGAAAGCACTTTTAAAAGATAATAAAATTACTTTTTAGTGCTTTTTAGAAATACTTTGAACTTGTCATCCTTTTAAAGAAGAAATTAAAGTATCTCTTGATTCTGCACATATTAAAAAATGAAGTGTTGCCCAATTTTGTGGGCACCTTCACATCATGAAAAGTGTTATGTCAAAATGACAACTGTTAGTTGTGAGAACAGATATCCTTCAGCCCTATTTTTAACAAGTGCAATAAGATGACTTAACTGCCATCAGCTATCACGACTTTGGCCTCCAGTCCAAATCCATTTCATGCAAAATTCTGAGGAGGAGATGGGCTTCATGCTGGGAAGAGAAAATTAAGAAATTTGGGTCAGAGAGTGTTCCAAGTTTGGTGGTTCTGTGCCAAAAACAGTCTGTAACTTTTTGCCTAGACTTTACAAATCAACAGCAGCATCTATAATTGGACTTCTAAGCAAAAAAGAGCACAGCATAAATAGTCCTGATATAAGATGATATAAGATGCTCAATAATGTCAGTTCACCTAAGCAAATGAACTCATAATCTCTTTCAAATCCTAATGGGATGTTTCTGACCTTATCTCCTCCCGATTTCTACACAAACTAGTATTCTTTTGGTTCTGATTATGAATTACAAACCTGATTTCCTGGGTCTTAATCAATTGCAGCAAACTTGAATTTTTTTTAGAAGGTCTGTCTTTCCATGAAGATACTCTATGCAGTATGCAAAATTATAATAATAGAACTGAAATTAATGATGATTCTCTAGTTCTGAAGAAATGCAGAACAAATGAAGTAACTAGAGTGGCTGAAAACAGAATCAAGACTTCCCCAGAGTTCAGAATGGGTATATTGGTAAGGTCTTGTTTACTTCAGGTGTGATGAAAGTACATTTTTAGTTTTAAAATAGAAAATACATTATATTTTTTGAAACAAACCACTGAAAATTGAGTATCGGACAGTAACCTGCTTTTTCACCTCCTAATCTCACAGGTTGATAATTACTTTGTAACAACTGCCAAATCATTAAGGATAAAAATCATATTTTCACCTGTCTATGCTGATAAAAGGGGAAATCCTTTTATTTTCAGATTTTAAGCATCTCAGCAGATATATAACTGCTTTAAACAATTCTGTTGCTACAGCCTACTGGGTGCTTAAAAAACTTGAGCAGCTTAAAATTACTTTTCTATCTTCTTCATGTGTTGGGTTTTTTGCAGGTAATGTCTCATTTCAGTTTGTTTTCAGTGCAGTATAAGACACCTTATAGAATCTTTTTACAGCTTTGGGTATTTTAGAGAGTATTCCTTCCTGCATCTGTTTTTTTCTCATAATAATTAAAAGAGGGAAGAAATACCAATATTAAGACTAACTGCCTTTTAAATGGTATTGTAGACTTAATTTTTAGAGGATGTGGCTAAACAAATTAATATTTAGACATAAATGACCAAAATTTGATTTTTATCATCAGAAACACTGAAAGTAGAACATCATAGACCAGACTGAACAATGGTTCCAAGGTTTGGAAAAGCAAAGATTAATTTGTTTATCTCCGCACTGTATAGATGGCAGTGGGTATTACGTAGGATGACCCTCACGTGCTCAAGTCTGCTAGTATGGAAACTTCAAGGGAATCCCAGTTTGGTTTCTTGGCCACAGGTTACACATGTATGAGCAGAACTGCTATGCAGCCATCCCACAGCCACTTCTTACTGATTATTCCCCTCTCTGAATCTAGCCTACTTAGAGACTGCATGAAAAACTTGGCAGTATGCTGCTCTCAATCTCCAATATTTGTATATTCTATTTAAACATCCATATTTATAAATTAGGTTCTGCAGTTTGTACTTTGTTTTGGGTTTTTTCCTGCAATTTGCCATTTTAATGTAGATTTTAAAATCTATGAGTATATTCTGGTAATATTAGCAAAATTTATTGCTTACTAGTTAAAATTATGTATATTTGATCATTGCATGGTGGATGAGGTAAAATAAAATGCCCTTGTGGTTGTGGTATATATTCTAAATATTTATGTAGCTGTTTTATTTGATAACTGCCATTCTGCTTTAGCTATTTAATGGGGTTTTATTGCTTATTTTGCAATGAAATATGGAGACCCAGGTGTACCAGGGAGCACTGAGGTATGTTGCATATGATTTCACAAAACCGTATTAGTGTTCCTTAATCATTAACTATCATAAATTGTGGTCATATATCTTTAAAATAACACACATGATTATAGGTCAGAAATGCATTAAGAAACTTACGCATAAATTAAGTGCATGAAAACATTGCTTAGAAGATCTTGCAGACTCCATTCCATTGTGAACACTTGTTATTAGTGGTGGGAAAGGATAACTCTTAAAGCACTTTCTATCTGTGGATTTAAAAAAGGGCTTTACAAAGGATTGTTGTACGTATTTGCAGATGAGAAGATTGAGACAGAGAGAAAAGAAGCAATTTATCCAAGGTTGCCTGGAAAGCTAATGATATGGCTGGAAGGAAAACCAATTAATTCAGAGGTCTGGGCCAGTTCTCTATTGAAGTGTGGTACTGCCTCCTTTGCTTCCAACTGTTCCTAGTTTCCTGAAGAAAACAAACATCTCCACTATAGTTTCCAACCAGAATGTGGTAAGTATTCTGAGAAAACTCCTGCTATGAATTTCTAGTTTTATTTTTTGCTTCCAGCAACATTATACTGTTAACCACATCTAACCTAAATTTTTTTACTCGATACCACTGTAATTCCAATGTTGTTTTTTGAAATTAACTGAGTTATTGTATATTTTTACCAATACAAATGAAGGTAGTTTAGCCCAAATTTTCTACATTAGGATTCCTAATGTTCTGTCATTAGGACAGAGAGATGCCTCCTGCTGCAATATATCTCATAATCTGTTTATATAAATAGAAATAGAAATTGTACCAAAAGCAAAATTAGAGGAAAGGCCTTAACTTTACATTAAGTAAAGTTCTTATTCAGATTTAAGTTATTAAAAAAGATAAAAAGGAAAAAAAGGAAAAATGGAATTATTTTTCTTATAATTCTTGACTATACATGAAACTTGAGTTTATTTCTGTGAATGATATCCTGCTCCTTGGCGAATTCCTAGAATTGCCATTATAAATCGTAACTTCACAAGGTCTGTTTCCTCAAGACAATGCTGTTCTTGTTATGACATTAACAAAAAATGCATTTATATTTTAAGCTTTCTGATGGAAACATTGCTGGTTAGAGTTGGTTGAAAATCTTCTAACAAATAATTTTCACCTATCTAGTGGAGCTAGATAGGTGAAAACTTCTTTTCTTTTAGCTAGTCTCTCTGTCCGCAGGTCTACTGAGACTATTTAGCTATGTCACTCTGTGACTCATGAGTAGTATATATTAATGGGCTTGCAGATGACTTTACTAGGTATATGGTAAGGTTGTCCTTCTGCACTGACCACTCGGCTGTTGTAAGCAGTGTTAGTAAGCCACAAAGATCTGTAGACTTTCAAGCAAGATTTAATATGACTAATCATGATCCCACTGGATTTGATTGACATTTTGGTAATGGCTTCAGTGCAGCAGAAATAAGTCTTTAAGAATCAAACATTTTCTGTAATAAAAGGATACCCTTCATATTACTGCAGCAAACCTAACAATGAGGAATGGCTGTTTTGTGCACTAAAGAAGAGATCATGTGAAAAGCAAAGAAACAACCCAGTGTTTCAGCATATACACAAGGATTTGCTAAATTGAATAAACACAAAGAGATCTAATTCTGATGCTTTCTATCTTGTGCATACTTTGACTTTACAAGTCAATAATACTTTTCAAGACAGACTATGTGTACATTATCTGAAATTGAATAGGTGCCTTTCTTTGTCTGCTTAGAAGTTTTTTTCATGAGACAATGCTATAATATACACAGAAGTGTCTGGACTTGTTAAAATATATACTTTTTCCTGAAATTTGCAAATTATGTGTTGTGTATGTTTTGAAAATATTAATGCTAAATTTTTCTATGAAAACATAATAACCTGATGTTTTTTGACATCCAGATATGACCTTTACTTTCTTTGAAAAACAGGCTTCCAACTTCAGGACTCTGTGATGTAGTGTGTCCTGCTTATTAATGGATGAGATCTTAGTCTATTTTCTCTTCTGAAATCCAAATATTTGTACATAAGTTTCTATCTGTAAAATTAATGTAAGAACAGCTTTGGTTCCGAGATCAGTTAGTTACATGTGTTCAGACTCTTCATTTTTTCATCACAACTTTATTGGTCTCTTGTTCATTATAATTCCTGGCTAAAATCAGTCATATCACATCATTTTGTGTGGCCTTTTCAGAGTAGCTGTTCTGTCTCAAAGTTTCCCTTTTCATATTATTCAGTACTGTATATTACCCTGAGATGTATTTTCTACAGCAAATTGCTTTTTCAGCATTTTGGTACAATAAATGGCAATAAAATGAGGTGAATTTTTAAAGTTGTATAAGAAAATGGTGTCATTGATGTTTTTTATTGAAAAAACATTTAATTACTTTTTAAAGCTTTTTTAGTCATCTTGGCAATGTGCAGTGTATAGAAGCGAAGAATATGTGGCTCAGGAGAAAATGTGTTGATACTCATTTTGGAAAAAAAAATTCTGTTGTATTCATATAAAGCCTGAGCTGAGACCCAGCGGTGCAAACTCAACACTATTCATTACATACTGGAGAAAATCTGTAGCTGATGTAAATTGTCATAACTCAATTGACTTCAGTGAAACTATGCTGATTTATAGGAGCTGAATATTTTTTGCCAGTGGTGGTATTTTCTTTGTTCACTTAAAAACCCACTGTGCTTAATATTGGACAGAACAGCAAAATAATGTTCCCTGACCTATATGCCTGTCCTCAGTGAAGTTCTTCTGGATTTACATTAATCAAAACTAGGATCAGAATCTGGTTCAATATATGCAAAATACTGAGGCATATCTATCTTTTCTTTTCTTACTGCTTTGAGCCACTTTGTTGGATCAAAGCTATTTGAAAGCTGAGCTAACCAGATGGTTGGGGACTTCCCTGTGGAACACTATCCTGGGGAGACATGGAACTAGAACAGGGGACTACTTGATTGGAGAGGGACTGAAAAGCATTTGGCTAGAGTATTGCTGTGCACAGGTGATTATAAACTGTTAGAATGACCTGGGGGGCTGGCATAATGTAGAGCATCCCTAAAGCTGTCCTTTATTGCACTGGGTCTGAGAGAGCTGTGGGATTAGTGGATAGAGGAAGGAATGTGCCCTCTTTTCTCCTAGCTGTATGGGGTGCATCTCAGCTTCAATGAAAAATTCAGTCTGTGAATTATAATTTTTACTTGAAAAGCCAGAGTTTTATATTTTCATTTTGAGGAGTACTGTTTTGTATGCAAACCTTCTCAAACATCAAGATGAGAGTATTCTCTAAGGTGTCTTACTGCTGCTTCGAGTACACGGTTTTGCAATTCATTAAACTCTGTTCTCTTGCATGAAAATGTTAGTTCATATAAAAACCTGTAACGTACGTCTATAAAATGGCATGTTGCAGTACATCTCCATTAATTACATTTCGGTTACTATGCAATTTGCAAATTTAACAAGTGTTACAGAACAAAGAATGTCCTTTCAGTGCTATTGAAAGAAACCTAGGATGTTTGAAATTATGAATATTGCTGTTCTACTATAATATTCCTACAACTATTTCCAATACCAATAAAGAATTTTTTAGGAGTTCTTCATATTATTTTCTACTGGTTAAACTGGCTTACCTGTTAAATCTCTAAGTCACAGTATGAATTTAATCTATAATGACCCAAAAGTCTTGAGTGTATCTACCTGAGACACCACCTTGTTCTCCAGGGAACACTGTGACAGCTGAAATTTCTTTGTAGTTTGCGCAAGTAGTTACCACATGCAAATGGATGGCAGCGAACTTCTCAGTCAGAAGCCCATTGCAGCTGAATTGATGATGTATGTCACACTGTGGGATGATATAGGAAAATATATCAAACACAAATTTGACATATTTACAAAAATTTCTTCTCCAAACCATTTGCATTGTTAAAAATTGTGCCTAAATTTAGATGCAATTGGCCTGTACTTCTGTTGTTTATATGAGTGTAAATTGGCACAGATGTGATGGCCCTACACTACGTACAATTAACAAAAGAAGAAAGCATTGGATGTTTTGCAATTTGAGTAAATATAAATTATAAAAGTTGCATAAAAATGTAGTCTGTTTGGCTGCTGCAAATATTTAGAGGAAATCTTGCCCAAGCATCTTACTTGGTGGTGGAAGATCACCCTTAGAATAAGGATTAATGTACATTTCAATATTTATTCACATGGGTTTTTCATTTTTAGTTTCAGCACATATCCATAGTTGCTCTCAGTCAAAACATCTGTCTTAATATTAAATGAGAGTGCTTCTGGTTGTTAAGAAAACAGTGTTATGAAATGTGAGGACAGACTAATCACCTCTCTAATACAGCATTATGAAATTCCCTGCATGGAGACAGACAGATTTACGCTTGCTTTATCTTATGTGGGTGTAAGAGATAATAGGAGTATAAATCCGCGTAGAATAATAAAACGTATAATTCAGAATCTTTTAATGAGATTAACGCCATACAGTTTTTTCTTTCTTTTTTTATTTTTTATTTAGTTCATGAGATTAATATTTTCATTGGTTACAGTTTCCTTATCAATCAAAATAATGAACTGAACATAATCTAATTACAGGATTTTGGAATTTTAGGGTTATTGTTTTTAGGAATAAAGTTGTTCCATAATAATTGTAGTGTAGACTCTTAAAACACAATTCTTATTCAATTGCCAGGGACTTTTTCTTAGGTATATTTTATGATACTGTTTTCAGTTGAGGAATTGATGCTTTCTAGAAATATGGTACATTGTGATAATGAAGAATTGAAAAAACAAGAAGAAAAAGTAATATGTAAAGAAGGAATGTTTTCTAGTATCAATGTAAGCAGTGGTTACCAACATGCAATAAAAATACAGTAATTTTGTGAGATACTTTGCATTATTAAGCCAATTACCAGATGTTCATACTTTGCATTATTAAGCAAATTACCAGATGTTCATGCTTCTAAAAATAAAAGCTATTGTGTTAATGAACTCTGGTCAGAGAGACTGAACATCAGAAGCCTCTTAAAGCCCTTTGTTACTGCTTTGTAAGAAATGTTGGAAGGCAGCATAATTAAGGGTTTGGTTACTAAACTAAAACAGAGGTCACTAGTCCTGGCTCTTCTGAGTGGTTTGGCATTTCACCTCATTTTCTGTGTTTTAGTTTACTAAGTGAAGGTGAGTGTAGCAGTACAAAGCTGCTTGAAGATCCCAATTGATCTGGGCAAAAATATAAGTGATACAGGATGCTGTTTTATAATTTTGTTGCTAGAAGTCAGCGTTCAAATACTTGTTCTAATAAAACATCATCCTGTTCTTATTTATCTACTTCGAAATATTGCTTCTCATTGCATGAGAATACCCTCAGACAAGTGGTTCTTGTGATAATTTCATCTTTTTAAACTTTGGTTTGAAAATGGTTTCTCTTTGAGGTTAAACTTTCACATTCAATCTATAATTATGCCTATTCTGGAATTTAGTTTTTATTTCTGGGTTGAAGATCATTTCCTTTGTCAGGAAACCATTTAAGAATCAACCACTATATGCTTTTTACATGCCTTTTATATGTTGATTTAAACTACTGAAATGAAAGAAATGCTTCAGTATTTTCTGGAATTTGATGGAATTTAAACATTTGTTATTGCTATCAGTGTGAAGTGTGCTGTGGTACTCTTTTCTTAAAATCTTTTTCTATAAACTCAGAAATTAAGCTATTTATTTTTAGAACTTAGTAGAAGTATTTCTTAAATATCCTTCAGCAGAAGTGGGTATACGAAACATGCTGCAAAACTTCAGTGATTCCAGCTGTTGGGAAGTACAAAGACAAATGTTTACCCCTCATAAGTGAGCTTATGTTATATATAATTTCTGGCAGAGCTCAGTTAATAGAATTAGAAAAAGTGGAGATGCCATTGGAGAGAAACATTACCGCTGTACACTATATCCTGTGTCCAGGAAGAAGAACAGACTTGCATTGTATCATTGTTTCAAATATCTACTGTAATATGAAATATTACCAGAAAGATGCTTCCAAACCACAATCTTCAGGGGTTTGAAAGATTTTTTTTCCCTAATTCTTCAATCCATCCCTGTTTTACCATTGCAGATTGCAGAGCTTGGTCTTTAAATCTGTGTTTCTTTCTATTTATGCCATAAATGTGTCAGAAAATAGCTGTACAATCTTTCTTCAATCTGATACAAATTCTGCAACATTTTCTTCTTTGGTAATCTTAAAATTGAATAATAGTAATAGTTATACATCACTTTTATGTTGTACTTTACTGGGTAAAAAAACCTGTAAAAATTAATTAGGGAAGGTTTAAAGAATAGCATTGTTTTTCCTTACTTCTGCCTCTCATTGTGATAATTAAAAAGGTTTTTATTTTTGTACTGTGAGAAGCCATACTACATCACGGCCAACAGAGTGTTTACAAAGAAGTGATATATTAGCTCTGTGTAGCCATAAAATACAGTGAAGTAAGCTGACATTGACTTGGCTCCTATAAGTTTCTGTTATTACAGGTTTGCAATTTTACTTGGAAAATTGTGGAAGTTTATTTATATAAATGCTAGTGATGTTGTTAATAACTGTGTCCAGGATCAGCATAGTACATCATTGATCAAACCCAGTGCAGCTTTGTTTTAAATCAAATGTGAGATATTTAACAAGCCCATAGCTGTCTACTATAGATTTTTTCCTGATATGCTCCAGGTATTAAAGTTAGAATTGCAAAAACATTAAAGAACGAACTCCAATTTACAAATCTGTCAATAATGGCAGCAACAGTGTTATGATTGATGTAATATATTATAAGATTACATGGGGGAAACTCAGCACAAATTATTGCTGTAGCACTTGTTACTTACAGATTTACAAGTAGTAACATTTCGAATAATGACCTTCTAATATGCTTCTCTACAAAACCGCAAATCATAAATTTCAGCTGTTGGTTCAACTTGCGAATTGGTAGTTTGTATTCAGATACTTAGTGTTGACAATTCTACAGGTCCTTTTAAGAGTCAGGCTAGTGTTTAATTTCAGCATTGCAAGCCTTGTATTTGGCTGTTTAGAAGAACCCTTCGAGTCCAGTTTACCAAGAAAACTGCATTGTTGTGTTATTGTTCACTCTTTCCCATTCTATCCATCCTTACTCCTTTTGCAAACATTATCAGCTTTAACCCTGTATTTGTAGTATAAGAACACATTATGTCATGGGCTAAGAGTCAGTCCTCTAAGTAGCTTTTCACCCTAAATAATTGATAATTACTTATTAAGAAATATAGTATCAAGAAAGTATTTTCCAGTTTGATATTGCCATATAACTTCTGAGTATTCCTGTGCCTCAGAATCAGAAACTTGTTAAGAAATATAGTATCAAGAAAGTATTTTCCAGTTTGATATTGCCATATAACTTCTGAGTATTCCTGTGCCTCAGAATCAGAAACTTGCGTGGTACTGAGTTCAAAGCATAAAACATGTTCAGAAATATGTTGTTAACAGTTGCTGTCATTTGTTGGTGGGAGTATTTGATCTGACAAGACTTACCTTCTCCCGAAACCTGTTGGGTACTATAAAATATAATTAATCCTTTAAGAGTAAGTAATAATCTTGAATCAGATATTGCATGATTTTCCTTGAAATCAATATTGAGGTGGATGACTCACAGCAGTATAAGTCACACTATTTACTCTTTTGAAATATTGACAGAACAATGAAATTCTTCTAGTCCTATGGATTTTTCCAAGATAGATTTATTCTAAGGGAAGTATATCTGTTTTCTGAAATTGAATAAACAGGAAAAAAAAATCTATCTTGAGACATGTCTAAGATGCTGTCTGTCTCCTGATGGCATTCTGCCACAGTATTGAATTGGATTTGGCATTACTAAGTTTGATTAGGAAAGGATTATTGGTGGGGGTTCGCCAGTAGTGCTGTGGTTCTTGGAACTTGTTGCTTCTTTGGAGGTGCCATAACAATCTTGTGACTTTTTGAAATGCAGCAAAACATACCTATTCAGTGGGGCTCTCAGAGCAATGTGAGCTGTTTCTTTCTCTTTTGAATAGATTTGAATATTAATGGATTAATGGATTTTTAATATTAATATTGGAGGTTTATGTTGCCATAATTTTAATTGTCAGGGTGCCTTTTTATAGGCAATGAAAACAAAATCTGGAGAAGAAGGGGAAGAAAACACATTATATACTTGTGCTTCTGGATTGTCAACAGCGGTTGAAGCCAAAGTTTGAAACATGCAGAGATACAGACCACAGTCTGTCAGACTGACCTCATGTCAGTCATTGCTGGCTTCCCTAGAATATCCAGCTTCCCTAGATTTCCCATATCCTCCTTTTTTTAACATATGTTAAAAAAAAAAAAGGAAAAAGAAAAGGTTCCTTACGTACTGTATTCTTTCCTTTAGATGAGTAAAAAATCCTTGAGCTGGAAGATCAACTACCTTTCTTCACTGGTGAGAAATATTATACACAGAGCTGCTAAAACCTTGGCATTTATTATCGTGCCACACTTAAGCGTAGCTGTAGTGGGACCCTCAGTGGAGTGATCTGTGGACTCTGCAGCAGCACTCCTTTAAATTACAGTCACAGCCTGTGATCCTGAAGCTATTCTAGTGTTGAACCTTTTGTCCCCTGACGAGAAGACTATTGTAACTTGTACTAGTGTCAGAAGTCCCATACAGGGATTGCAGGTTTTAGGAATACTTTTCTCTGCTGTCTACTCCATGTTTACTTCCTGCACAGAGAAATGCAGGAGACATCAAATACTGAAGAAATCTTCCTCTGCAAAGTCCTCCTTGGGACAGCTTTAGTTTTTGTACCATAGAAAGTTTTACTAAGTTTTGAGGCACAGTGTTTTTCACAAAGGTATAATAAAATTGGGTTGTTGGAAACCTGTAATCGACATCCATCCTAACATTAATATTTTGATCCAACATTAGTGAATACTTATCCTTGTTTATACCCGCACTGCATTGCTTTGACTTATTGTAGTGCAACAGTAACTTAAGTTGTGGAGAATAATCTTGACCATGACCTCAGTTTCAGCTTCGGGAGTGCTTAGAAACATTTAATATGATTTGTCAGACCAATAGAAAGAAGTTTGTGTAATGCAGTATAAAGAACTTGCAGTAGTATTACTTAAATCAGATAGAGGAGTTTAAATTGATTCTTACTTGTTATTTACTATTTCAGCTTTATTAAGCTCTAATCTCTTTTTACATTGTCTAAAGAAGGTGCTGTCCATGTTCTGACTTGTCATTGTCCTGTTTTTATACAGTTTTATATAGTTATTTCCAATTTAAAGTGTTTGTACTTTAACTTGTCTTTAGTCTTCTAACCTGGGTACTTCCCTCGGTTGTCTATATTTTAGAAAACTTTGGCTCATAACTTATTTCCCAGGTTAGAAGTTAACTCTCAACAGCCCCACAGTTAGCCAACCAGATGCTCTCTCCTTACCTCCACCCTTAGGACCCAAGTATATATTCATATGTATTAATAATTCAGCATCTGTCAAAATGCTTACATACATTGTAATGTAACCTTTCTTTTATACTTGAGGATGTCCAGAATATTCAATGCTTTGTCTTTATATTTGCTGGGCTAGAGACTAGGGAACCCAATTCAGTGCCAAAGTCGATTCCCACCCCCACCGCCCCCCCCAGTTCATTTATCAGTAAAAGAAGCCTGCCTTCACACATGCGTATGTCCTGGTCCACGTGCTTTCCCCTAACAACTTACCTAAGAACTGCATTGGGATCATGAGCATAACACAGTTTGCAAGTTTCTAGTCCAGTAAAAGCTCCTGTGGTATTTATAATGACTTGAATTCGATGTACAGTTTGAAAGATAACTGTTCCAGCCAGCAATTGCTGTGGATCTGACAGAGAGAAGAGCAATAGTTCATTGACACAGCCAGTTCTTTTTTTGTCTTCTGTGGTCTTCTACACATCTATGAACTTTTCAAGGATGATCCTGCTTAGTTTGTGAGATCATAAGTCATACTCTGTGATTTTTACTGAGTTGATCCTTCTGGTTTTAAGGCCAGTATTTATAAGCAATTTGGAAGTAACATCTATTACAACCCTAATTTTAAATTTTGTGGTTTTTTATTACGTACTAATAAAGCAAATGCTAAGAAGTCTGTAACATATATCCAAGGGTTCACCAGGGCTTTAGGGGCACAGCTCGCTGTTACATTTAATGTGATGTAACTGCAAGCTGCTCCCAAACCATTCTCCCCCATTTTCCATCTTTATCTGCACATTGCTGTTGCATCCCTTACAGGAGGTGACTGTACAGCGTCTGGGGGATGATTGTGCATGGGGCAAGGGCAGCACAGGACCACCTTTTCAGTGATCGTTCACTGTCAGCTTGGATTAAGTACATAAAGCCCTGATCTTAATGTTGTGAACTGCCTTACCTTGGTATGGTGTGAACTGTAAACAGAACCACAATGAGCCTCTTTTTTCAATTAACTGGACTGAACCGTTTTTATCTGAAGTGCATCCCATCTGTTTAGGCTAGCTGTTCTGTTCTACTGAATGAAAATCTGTGTTTGTATAATGTAGTGTGTGAGGAAGTAAGTCCATGTGCATGGACGGGAGTACGATCGGTGCACCAAGTGAAATCATTCCAAGTACCAGCTGGCCTGGTCAGCTCTGAGGCATGGTGTTACACATGGATTTGCCATGCCAGAAGCAGGCTGAAGATGAAAACTTGTCTCTCTTAGTTGCAGTTCTTTGCTAGCTCACTGTCTCCTGCAGAGCAAAACAATCTGTCCTGGGCCTATTCAGTGTTACAGGTTACTCCTTCATTGTAGCTTGTCTGCTGCTAATGGTGTTCTGCTGATGAGATCGAGGTCCACCAACTCTCTTCCCCTGGGCTATTTCCTCCTTGCCTGCATCAGTGAGGGAGTAATGACTGTGGAAAGAGCTCCCTTTTCCTGCATCTTGAGTCCTTTTAGATAGACAATGTGAGCTACAGACACCTTCTGATAGCATATTATATTTGGATGCAGTCTTTTTCATCCACTGTTCATGCGATGGAGCGGTAATTGTTTCTGAGCACTAATGAAACCAAACACAGAGTGTTCTCTCTTTATAACACATCTTTCCTTTTTTTTTCCTAAGGAACTATTTCAGTTACATATTTAAGTTAGTCCCTGGTGCCCAGTGTAGATTTTGCTTTCCAGCTAAGTATAATTTGGTATTTTGCCAGGAGCATAGATATCTGTAAAGTACAGGCTCTGACTTTTTTAAGAGATGCTTTGGGATTGTGTTTATCAGATTCGGGGAAACCATACCTTATTAAGTGTTTTTTTTTCCCCTGCCTGAAGGTTGAAAATTTTTTTCTGAAGTACATCAAAACTAGAACATGACAGGGCAATTACTCTTTTTTATATTATTCAGTAGTAATCAGTAAACAGATACTTTCTCATGCCCACTCACCATGTTTTGTATATGCATTTTGGTTTTGTGGAGGCAGATTGCTGTCAAGTTAGAAGCTTCAACACCATTAGTAGGATCTCTTTGTTAGTATTTATTGACGGGAATTTGATCATCTAGTGGTAGGTGAAGCTCGGACTGACTATTGGCTCAGCGGTGTTATTAGTTGTAGGATGGTTGCTTTGTTACTCCAGCTGATACTCACTGGCACATAGTTTGGCTGTACCAATAAATAGCCAGTAGTAAAATAGTTTTGGATTTCTGTTCAATAACTTATATGAATAATAGTATTATGTTTGCTTTTTCACTTTCATCTGTGAGTCCTGTACCCTTTCTGTGCAGCAGAGGGATTGCTGTACAGGAAAGGAGGAGGCTGCCCACTCTCCAGAACAGTCACAGCGTGGAAGCTTTTCCTGGGATGGTGAGAGATGCGGTTTGCAGCCTTTCAGGCTAATGAGGAAATTGAATCTAGGTCTCCAACTACTTGGAAGAGTTTTCTGATCTCCAGGCTATTCTTAAAATACACATATCAAAATAAGCACCTGTATCTCAGAAGAAAAACTTACCAACTATGTATTATCCTGGCCACAGGATGTCTTGAACATATCCTGGGATTAGACCCCTGAGCAAGCTAGATTTTAGAACTGCTCAGAGAAGGTAATTTAAGCTATGCTCAGAGGAGAAGCTCTAGGTGTTCAGGGAGCTTTAAGGTCAAAAGTAAAGTGCCTGTGAAGCAGAGGCTCATCACTGGTTGGGAAGCGACTGTGGCAAGGCTGTTTTGGTTGTAGTTTGAGATATAGATGCAGAAGTTGTTCCAAATAGAATAAACATATTTTGTGGAAGTTGGGGTATTCCAGTACTTTCCTAAGGGTCAAAGGAGAATTTGCATTTTTACGATGTGAAATAAGGTGAAGACTAACTGGTTTATATGACAAGTGCTTTTCAGCAGCCATTATCTCTACTGAGAGATAGTTTAATCCTTCTCAACAATTTGTTGAAATGTTATTTTCTATGCATCTGAGTATATCCATAGTTGCAGTGGATGTATTTTATTGCTGTGTCTGATAAAAGTATAACATAATACAAATTATGCAGGCAGATTTTAAAACAACTGTGTGGTTTTCTGCAAGTTTGATAACTTTTTACACTGTTGACTTAGACAGAATGGTGCTCTGAACAGTCATTTGCCATGTGTCCACAGCCAAACACCCCAGACAGGTTTTTGCGTGAAAAATCCACGCTGTGTATGTTGGGCCAGCAGTTAAATGAATAGAATAAAAGGCTTTATGGTGGCTTCTCTGTTGCACAATGCAATACATTATTCATGACACCAGCCTGCCTTGGCAAGCTTAAATGTATTTCTAGCATTTAGAAATATATATATCCAGATATATATCCAAATCCAGAAATTATAGCGTGACACAACATCTACCAGTTTGATCCAAACATATCTTAATAAGCCTCTTGCATCTCTGTCAGTCACTAGTGAGGAAGAATGTGAATGGCTAGCCTGAATATTACTGGATTTGAATTTTATTGGAGGAAAAAAAAATTATCTTTGGCTATTGCCTTGCTAATTCATCTTCATTCCAAATGGTAAACATGTTGGTAGATGTGAATGAAAAGCCTCCAGAGTATAAATAATAAATGCTTCTTCCAGCTGTAGAGAGCGCTTTATGTTTTTGAAATGATGCCAGTATTTTTTTTTTGCTTTTAAATAGATTACATTGTTACATAGTACTACGCTTTCTGCTAGACTGTGTGAAGGTCTTTATCTGTGTTCATAACTGTGATTTTATATAATTACTAGCATAAAACATCATATGCTGCAAATTAAATAAACAAATTAAATGAATATTCAGGGAATTCTTAGCAATTTGTAGTATTTTGTATCAGCTCAATGCAGATGTTTAGAAGTTTCTCAGTTCTTGACAAGTAATAGATTATTTTGTTCAAAATGTCTAATTTATGAATGTATTTATGTGTTTTCTTACTAGGATAATGTTTGTGAATTTATCTTACCTAAGTTGTAATTATTACATTAAATCCACACTAATGACAATAGTAAGTGAAATCAAAATGCATCCCTTCCCTCCACCTCCTTGCCCCCCAACCTTTCTAACCATACAAATAATTGAAGATGCTGTGGCACTGACTTCTGTTCCTTTAAGAGTTCTTTATCCCCTCCAGTTTGGCTTCGTTAATGTATAAGGTACATGTTAGTATATCTTAGGCACAAGTCTAAAGTATAAATTAGCTATCCTTCATAAATTCCTTAGAAAATTACAGTATGAATCTTTGTAAGGTTCCAGCTATCACTTAGGAGACAAACACTCACTTTTCTAACAGTGGAAAAGGTAATGCCTATCAGAAAACCACAAAGTGAAATCTTAGGAGCAAAGATTGGGTTAACCTTGGATTTTCTTGGCAACTGTTGTAGAATACTTTCTTCGCATAGATCTGAGAGTTGGTCAATGTTGGATCTTTGAAAAATTTGAAAAAAATTTGAAAAAAATTCATCTTTGAATTTCATAGTAGTGGTTTCAGTGCATAATACTGAATATACATATAGGACATTCAGATAAGATGGTATGGTGAGTCTGCAGCGTATAAAAATAAAAACATGGGCATTGCACATTTTAATAAAGGGTGAAAACAGAATTATTTTCCCAAAGTAGTCAATTTGTAGGACTAGTCTTTTCAGAAAGGAGTTCCAGTTGAGGACTAGAAACTAGTATTTATTGTCTGTCAGCGTTCTGTTGAGATATAGTTCAAACCCAAGCATATAAAACCAATGATAAGCTGAACTGCTCTTTATTCTTTGGATTAAGTGAAAAGAGGTAAGAGGAAAATGCTGTATTTTGGAGAATATTTTGTGGGAGTCATAAAGTAATCAAATCATAGCAAGCTTTAGCTTTTGCATGGTTTTCCCTTTTTAATGTGAATAAATCTATTGCTAAGCCACTGTCTGCAGTTTCTTTCCTGAATTGTCTCTGCTTTAACACATGGATGAAATTCCAGTCAGAGACAGTCGCCTTCATTTCCTGAATGCACGGTCATATAATATGACTCTGTATTAAATGCAGATAGAAATTTGATAGTGGTACCTTAAAGGTTATTGTCCTACAGAAGTAAATGGGTATTTGAGCCATCTGTGTCACCAGAAGTGTGATTAAGGCAAAAAGTGCAAGAAGTTTTTCAAAGAAGGCAAAGCTTCAGTGATGAATGAAGAATCTTAGCTGTTAGAAGGCATTTGATATACAACCGTATGGTGAATTCAGAGCAGAGGTTTGATCTCTGATTTGATTATATTTCCTTTAAAAGAAAAGGCTTCATTCTCTCTTTTTTAGGTATAGGAAAATCTCATGAGAAATTGGTCATACTTAGACTGCAGAATGAGGTACTTAGCTGCTGTTTTGCTGTATTTGCTGCTCTCTGGACATGTATTGCCTCAGGCTGTTCATTCTCTGCTCACCAAGGCATTGCAGCTCTCACAATTTCTTACGTTTCTTTTGAGGGCAAATATATTTGATCTCTGCTTTGTGCAGTGCAGTGTTCTGGCCCTGTTTCATCATCATGAGTTAAATCCTCTTCAGACTCCTTCAAAACCTCAAAGAGTCTTGACACAGCAGAACTTTTGCAGCTGAACTGTATTGTGCACCAGGAGTGCATCCCTTACTCTCTACTGGAGCTTTCTGTCTTCTGGCATGGGGAGGGCTGGAGAAGTAGACAGCTCCTGAGCCATATCTGAAGAGAGCTCAAGAGGAAGTGCAGGAGTTATTGGAACCAAGTGGCAATTGTGGAATAAAAATACATAGTCGCTAGACAAAGATAATAAAAGAATAGTCACTGAATCTGTGAACTCATTTAGGATTTGGCTCAACAATAGCAGTAAATGGAAGCAGATGATAATCAGCTCCTGCACTGTTGGTAATGGATGAACATTTGCTGCTTCTGTTCTGAGATACCATACTGAGTTAGCAGCAGCATTTGGCCAGCTTGGCTTTGATTTTATTACAAGTGTCAGGCACTTGTGTCTAGACTGGTGCTTTGGCAGCTAATTGATCTCCAGCATTTGATATGCTAATTATTTCTTTCATAATATGCTAATATGCGTACAGTGAAGAAACACCTTTTAAATGCTACGAGGATATCTCCAAGGTATATTTGGAAATGGAAAGTAAGGCCTGTAAATCTTTATTTTTATCAGTACAATACACAAGTGACTGAATGCTTATAGTTGTGGGAATTTGGCTTAAAAATGGGGGTGTTAGGACAGATACTGTTTAGTCATACAGTGACTGTACAGGGCATGTGTAACAGGCTATCCTGCACAGCCCAAACAGCTAGAACATTGGTGTGGATTAGGGAATATACTACTCTGGTCAACACAATTAACTTAATAGACCTTGGCAGCTTTTTTGCTGCTACTACATGGATGTTCTTTTCTGTGAGGTCAGTAATCTGGACATCATAGTTTTTATCATATTTCCTGCAGTTAGAGAATGAAAAACTAATAATAGAGAAATACAGTTGAGTCACCTCTCTACATTAAGACTACTTCTCCAGGTAACTGAATTATTTCGTGGCGCTCTGTGAATTCCTACCATTTGACCATTCAAAAGTAGATGTTACTTGACTGCTTACTGAGATGTGCTTGTATGCTAGATAGTTCATTCCCAAATTTTTTGTCCTTTCCTTTTTTGGGTTTTCTTCACACTCTGGGTACTTTTAAAATACAGTTTGATGTATCTCAGTCATTAGCTTTCTGTAGCTCCATCTGGAGTTATAATTGTACACGTTCCTCAGCCTTTGAAAGAAAGGCGCCATCAAGGAGAGATTTCATGCACATTTTCTTTTGTCTGTCTCCACTCAGATATTTTTAAAAATACTTTTATTAAATACATAAAAACATAAATGTTTTTGAAAGCTGTCAAAGCAAGTCTGTGGAAGCATAACTATTGAGCAGGTTTCCTGGGACCTAGGACAGAGCTGCAAGAACACGTTGTTAATATAGCACACAGCCAGAGGCAGAACCAGGATCCTTACTGACCTTTAGAGATCAGCCACATTTGGCAATTGGACAACTTAACTTCTTTTAAAATATTTAAAAGAAAACTGCTAGATTTTCTTCTATACAGACACCTTTTGCATAGACTAGTAGGCTGTCCCAGTGCCATTAAGTAGATAGTAATTAGATTACTAATATGTACTTAGAAGTTTTAAATGACAGGAAAATGTCTGATCTACATTTGGCTTCAGTCCCTGGCAGCAGATTACATGAACACCTATCAAGTGTTATAAGTGCATGAGCAGATTCTACAACTGTTACTGGGAAATAGATTCCATGTCTGCTGTAGTAAGCTTACCTGTATGCTCAAAGCCCTAATCACCCTCTTGTTGACTAGAGAGGACTTTGATTTTATCCATGGGGGTATAAGAAACTGATTAATTAGCTCTGCTAATAATAAAATCATCCGTTCATTTTACAGAGGAAAGTTAGTGAACTGATTGCTGAAAATGAAGTCAATGGAGCTATGCTTACTGAGGACCAAAACAGTATGTCAAAATGCTTTCTTATGTCAAGAGTTATTACATCCAGTTAAATTAATCCAACTACAAAATGCTGCAAATGATGTGGAATCATAATAGTGTTCTAGGCAGACAAGGTTACATTTTTATACTGAAATTTAGTGTGTTATATTTAGTTTCACTTTGGGCTTCCTCAGAACTCATATAACACCGGTGACAAAGTAGAATTTCTCCTTGTGACACAAGTGTAAATGATAAAAGGTTCTGGTCTCCCATAAATGATGACATACAGTCCTCTTGTTCTAGCTTACTTTTCAAACATTCAATTTTCATCACTTGTAAAACTGGTTTTTGGAAGCAACAAGTATCTGACATCCTGAATCTCCGTCTTAAGCTAGGGTTCTCAAGGGAATAATTTTAACTGAAACTGAAGGATAAAATGTATTTTTGCATCAAAACAAGGACTACTTGATATATCTTATTTGTGGCCCTTTACTTTTGCTTCACGAAATTATTTCCTGGATGCACTTGAACCCTACAGCAATAGAATTGAGCATTAATACTTGGAATACATTGTGGGCTTTTTTGTCTTTTAGCCCAAAGAATTACATCTGGTTGAGACCATGTAGTTATACCATAACTGCTCCCTTGAGGCTTCATCGATAAGGCTAAAACCTTTGCCACTTTCATCTATGTGCATAATATATTACAAATGCCATATAAAATAATGTCTTAATGTGCTTACAGATTATTCAAACATAGCACAGAGAGGTAAGGTTACTGATACAGCTTTGACAAGGGACATGCTCAATCTGGTTAGATTAGCTTTAATAAGGGAAACAATTAAAACTTGTGAGTGATTTAAACAATGAAGTGTAGTGACTTCACTGTAAAGAAATTTAACATGCTTCAGAAATCTCACATGCAGCTGAGTAGACTTTAAATAAATGTGTTTTGCGACTGTTTGTTTGAATGTAGAATTGAATTTATTTTATCCATGTTGGTGCCTCTCGCATTTGCTTTCTATAAATATTCTAGACAACAGGATTTATGAGTGAATGTTCACAAAAAAAATCACAGCATAACCTTTGTAAGCACAACAGTAGTCTCCATAAGACACAGCATTCACACAGAAGATTTGATGTTACAAATTTCATCCCGCCAGCAAGAAAAAGAAAACATAACTTTGAAGAATTAAGTCAGATGAGTCAAATTTACGATGCTAAAAACTTGGAAGAAAATTCTAAAAATGATTCACGAATAAGTCAGTGGGGATGAGGAGAGTTGACAGATAAACAATACTGCATGAGACCAGTGAATGGTCAGGAAGAAAGAAATCACAACTAGAACATGAATTCCAGATAAGACTTGTGTATAGAAGAGTTAATAAATTAACAGAAATATAAAGGGGTTTCAATTAAATGTGGAAAATTGTCCTTCAGAAAGCTAACGTGCAAAATATATGCCCCCTTAATATGATATATATTGGCTTTCAAATATAAACATGCCCTTTTAAAATTATACCAGGTATCTCATGCAGTCACATCATTATGCTCAAATGCAAGGTGCTGTTTCCAAAGTATTTGTTATGCAAGCAATACACACGCATTGGCAGTTAGATTAATGGTACTCAATGGATTAATTAGAGGTTGCCATTGCAGTAAGTTCAGTACTTTCTGACAGTTCAGTAATGCACCTAGGATTTGTATGCGTGAAACACATTATTCCAAAATAATTTTCTCATGTGTGATTTTTAAATAGTACTTGAATTTTTAAACCTCTTTCAACAAATGCTTCCAGATACTCCAGGCTAGCTTCAGACAAATTAGGGACTCTTTCTCTTGCCCAACCCAGCTTGCAGCTACCCTGCTTTTTTTATGATGTGTGTTTAAATTCATTCAATGTCTGTTGAGAAATGTATACAATATACTGAGTTATTTTTAGAAGACTGGAGTGGTTCTGAATGAATACCACTAGGTGAACAAACCATATTATAAAACAATGTGTTTCACTTAAAAGATCTAAGCTATGATTTCAGCTTAGGTACAAGGATTGTTGAGTTGGCCTTAGAGTAGGCAGCTCTATCCTGTGGGGTGGTGACTTATGGCATGCTATCTCAGGGTGAGTATTTACTGAGTCTGAATGAGTACAGTTCAGAGATAAATACACCTCCCATTTGTACATAGTTCCTCCAGACATTAGTATCCCATTTGGCAGTCCTTTTGATTTTTGGATCAAACTGAAAATAAACATCTGCAATAACGAAAACTCTGGCTCAGGAGAATAATGTTGAAGTAAGAGTGTACACCTGTTAAGACTGAATTTTAAGCTGTGATTTTTCCTCTACGTTATTAAATATCTCATAAATTTTGCCCAACCTCCTTAGCAGCCACAAAGAACTGTGCTGTAGATAAAAAGTCTTGAAGATGGCAGTTGCTTTTTAAGTAGTTGATATTGGAATAATCTACTTGTGATAATCTGGAGGCCTCTGGTTGCTGCTCAGCAATCCTTTTTGTATCAAAGTTACACTTACGATAAAGATCAAACCATTTATTCAAGAGTCCCAGTGCTGCAATCAGCAATGACATACTCATACAAATCTTGCCTTTACTGCAATTGGAGGCAAACTGTGGAGCAGATCTGGTTTTGTAATGAGCCTCATTCACAAGAGCTCCCTCCCTCTGCCTTGCTCTGAAGCAGTGCTTACACTTGTTCTCATTCTGTTTGACTTTATCTTTGTAGATCCTAAGCATCAGGAGCTTGTATCAAATCTATCTAGAAGAAAAAGAAAAATCAGTTACCAATAACTAATTCCACAATGGAGCTATCTTTCTGACTAAGCAGAAATATTATAACCTCTAACTAGAGTTCTTTCATCATCAGAGGAGAAGATGTTTAGTTTTCCTATCAATTCGTTTCATTACTGTTGCATTAACTCTATCTTCTAGCTTGGAAAATGGAGGAAGAGGCTTGGTGATTGAGCCCAATGCAGTATGTTATAAAGCACAACTCTGAATTGTAGCACAGTGGCAAGTAAGTCAGACAAGATTTTAAGAATACTCCCTTTACTTTTCCCTTTATTTTTAGAATATTCCCTTTAGGGACTTTCATTCATAAAGAATTTTATCTAAGTATAACAGGATGACACTAAAAATTAAATGTGAATACAAATTAGTAAGTATTATTGCAGCCTGATGTTTCTGGCACTTACAAAAAGGTTAAAAATATTCTTGCAGAAAAATATATATTTACCCTTATTTTCATATATTAGGGAAGAGATTCCAGAATCTTCTCCTGGTTTTAAGAATTTCACTCATCTCTTCACAGCATGGTGATGGCACATCAAGCTAGGCACATCTGTAACTTGTGGCACACTACTGTGCCTGGTGCCTTTGACTTCCCAGCTCAAACAGCTAAGTACTCTTTTACCACTGCTCTGACTCAGTGTGGTCTTTGGCACACAAGCCAGGATCAGGATTTGAACTTACACTTTTGGATTTGTGGCATTTCCTTGAACAGCTCTGACACTAAGCCCTTTATCAGATCAAACAACAGAAAAGAAATTCCTTGACTTATTTCACTGTGGTAGCTCAATGGCTCTGTAATGAATTATTTGCCATTGATCCAGACTAAAACAGCATCACACATAAGCTTGTGTGTGCTCGATAACTTCAAGTCATAATTTTTGGAAGGTATCTGGTTGCAGTCATTTTACAAGCAGAAAGAAGCTACGGTGGTTCTCTCAATCTCATCCTTACAATTTTAACAGCCTATGAAAACATATTGTACTTCCATAATCAAATATAAAAGTTAGTTTGGTATATGCTTAATGATTCACGAAGTTAGTGAAATAAATAGATGACTAAGGCTCTTAGCACTGTACAAACAGATTGATTGGATTTTGATGTATACACATGTAATTATTTTGAAAATTTGTATGTAAGTGCTCTACTTTATCTCTGTTTCTCATTACTATTAACGTTTTGGGTAATTTTATGAGAGCTTAGATTTTGATGCTTTAATCCTCAGTTGTTTTTTAATAATGTCATTTAGAAGGGGTTTAGCTTCATAAGAACTGCTGTGAAAGTGATCTTTAGTTAAACCTGTGAAGTGTGAAAATCATCTGTCAAAGCAGATGTACAACATGTCTACTGTTAATATCTCTTTGGCCTTTAATCCTATTTTCCCGGTTTGTGTGGGCACTGACAGTTAACTCAAGTTTCAATCAAACCTAGACGAATAGGATTTTTTCCTGCCCTACAGTCAGCTAGTCAGACAATCAGTGATTTTTTCACACCATTCACAAACTCATTAGACCTTTGTTCAGACTGGCTGAGGCACAGCAAGGATGTAGAACATGTTCTTTCATAGTCCAGAATTTTTTTCGCAGGCTGAAGATTAAGGTTTTATGGGCAAAATATTTTCCACTTTATTTGAAAATGAAATTTATGTAATTTGCAACTGTAAATTTCTAACATGCATTATAGAATGAAAACCTTGAAGCAGGATCTGTTTCACAACTACCTCAATGCCATTCATTTCATAATACTTAAAATACTGCTAACCACTTAAATGCAAAGTATTGAAAATTTTTACATTGCATTACTGCTATTTTGGTATATGTTTTCTAATGAATATCCATCGATCTGCAAAGAAAGAAATTTAGTCTATGACATAATTTCATGATGGCATACTGTGTGAAAGATTCTGAACAGAGCAATTAAATATAAAATTACCAGTGAGTTCGGATCTTAGATAATGAAAATATAGATGGGGTAATACCATTACAATACTGAGTATTAGTATTTGATGTTAGTGGGGAGTTAGCTGGGTACTATAAAACACATAGAAAATGGACAATCACTTCCCCAAAGATCTTGTCATCTTAAATGATGAATAGGTAACAACAGGTTAAACCAAAATGGAACTGGGCAAGTGGCAGGAAGGGTAAGGTAAATCCGTTACGAGCATTACAATCAAATAAGTTTATTTAGATCTACGCCTCTGAAAATATGATTGCAGCCTGGCCAAATGGAGTTAGTACAATGACAAGTAAATGCATTTTTGACAATTAAAATCTGAAAATATTTGGACTGGTTAACTCTCCTCACACACAAGTACTCTTAGTGCAAATAACCTTACCAGAGCCAGGGGTTGAAATACCCTACACAGGTCAATAGTGGAACTGCTATTGATTACAGTAAAGCCAAAATACTTCACACTCTAACTGCCGGTGTAAATAAACTAATCTCCAGATTTACTATCAAATCTACAGCCTGGCCCCAGGTGTTTTGTCGGAAACATACTTGGTGCAGAATCCTTAGCTACAATTACATAACCCTTTATTTTGTAATTTTCTTGTGTCAGTCTTCTTCCATCTGTGCACATTCTAGTTTCTTGCAAAAACTATCTCCACAGACAATGACTTTTTTTTTTTTTCCCTTGGCCTACCAGAACTCTATGGAGCCTCTCCATGGATCATTACTTTGTCACACTCATTAGAACTTGAGATGAAACGTACTGAGGTGACTTAGCATCATTTCAGAACACCAGATGCTTTGGCATTTCACATGTCGTATGGGTCAAGACATAATAGCATTTCTAATTGTCAGCCACAGAATGGGCACAAAAATAGTGAAAGGAGGAGGGAAATCCCTGTAGGGAGAACTCAAGGTTATCACTCTACTTCTGACAGAATTGAAAAACTTAACTCACTAACATGAAAGACTGAGCTTTTTCTATAGTAATGTTCTCTAATAGAAGGGCACTGAAAGTTGTTCTGCCTTTTGTCCTGGATTTCTAATCTCTCATGTATTCTTTTCTTTCTTTCTTTCTTTGTCACAAGGTGGGTACGTTACATTCTATTCTGTGAATTCTAGCTCTAAGTCCAAGTGTGTATTTCTGGCGTGGTGACTTCAAAAATATATTTAATTTACCATATATATGTGAGTGTGTGCGTACATCTAGTACACACATGCAGTAATACAAATGACTGATACAAACATGTATTTGTGGTTTATGTAACTGTATCACAGAAAGAAAACAGAACTTTCCAATACCATAATGACAGTGAACCATCTGGTCAAAGGATGCAATTTCCCGGCCAGCAACAGGGAAACTATTCACCTGCTACCGGATTTTAAAGTTTGTAGGACTAAAAGGATTTCAAGGCACTCCTCTAAGCTTATTGACTCTAGAAACCCACCAAAGTAGGCCCAAGTGTGGACTGTAATACCATACTGCAGTATTTGGAGATATAACAGGAGGTAATTTATCCTGCTCCTATGCAAAGCATTGACACCTGCAATGGAGTTTAATAACTGTGTAGCATAGTTACTGCACTGAAAGCCACAGTCCATGCGGGAAGTGGTGCTAATGGAGTTAGTAGAGAGGAGATGAATCTCACTTGCTACAGAAAGAAGTGCAATATTAGGTCTTTTCATGGTAGCATCTTATTTTGCAAAAACACCAAATCTAAGTGGACTAAGAGTTTTGAAAAGAAACTTGAGCAATAAATATCCAGTTCTGAACATGTAAAAGCATTTGATGCATTGCAATGTATTTTATATATATGCAGACTTTAAAATACATTGACATATATTTTGCATATCTCTAGCCAAATTCTGTGTTTTGTATTGCAGTTGGAATTGGGCAAAATTCTTCCAACTTCAGGGAGATATGTCTTCATAAGAACTGAGTAATAAAGGTGAAGGTCTCAGGGTTTGTTCTCCATGCAGCTAACCTATTTCACGTCTCAAAAGTATTTCTAAGCCTGGCATTTTGGGCTAAGTGTCTGTAGAGTACCAGGAAGATAATAGGTCCTGCAGTGGCTGACCTGCTGTTTCTCTGGTTGGTGATTAGTATCAGGGTGACAGGCAGCTTGTGTGTATTCCTGGAAAAGCCTCCTATTCCTGTCCTTTAGTCACCAGCAGCATATGGGAATGCTGAAGGCAGTAAGTTCTCTTTTAAGGATGTGATATTCTTTGAAAGTTCCTGCAGTGAATCTCTCTGACAAAGTTAGTTTTTACAGTGAGTACATCTACAGTAAGTTCTGTTTTCCTTCTGAAGGAAGATCATCCTAATTAACAATTCTCAGAAAAGTAATGTATCATTTAGATGATCTAGAGAAATCCTGAATTTATTCAGAGCAATGGCAAAAAATCCTCTTGACTTAAAAGGGAATACATTTTTCATTTATGATTTTCATAGAACAGCCTAGGATATGGAAAGAAAAAGGGACTATGTCTCTTAACGATTGGCTTCTTCTAATATTCTATCTGTATTTTATCCATAAAAGCTATAGAAGATGGGAACATTAAGAACATCTAAAATCTGTTGAACAAAATCCTCATGCTGCAGAATCCCTGGATGCTGTGACTTTTAACTTCTGTAGGCAAACCCAAGTTTCATATTTCTTTTCCTGTAACTAGTTAATTGCCTCTCTTCCCCCCTAAATTTCCTGATAGTAACACTTGCCAGATACCAAGTTTCTTGAAACATGCTTAAAAATTTTGGAGTTCAGTTTTGTGGCACATCTCTAATTAGTAGCCAGGAGACTTCTATGCAGTCAGAAGTAGATATTAAAGATTAAGTAAAGAGCCTGTTCATTACTGCTGATTACTTCAGCAAACATGTTAAGAAGGACACTGAACAAAGTTAGTAACCTCAGGCTTCATTGCTGGTGAATAGTTCTATAGTTTTGCTAGACTTGTTATGATACGAGTGAAATTGGTCTTTTTTGACAAAGTGATACATTCTCAAAGATTACTCAAAGTATTATTTTTTTTAACTTCTGGGAGTTGTAAATGGCAGCCCAAGTAGCATTTTCTTAGAAGCAAATGGGTTAAATAAACTAGTATAATCTAGCTAATATAAACACTACTCTGATACAAATAATAAGCATCAGGTGAGACTCTGTCCCATTGTGATGCACAGACACACAGGAATAGACAATTTTTGCCTGGTGAGAGTTTATAATCTGAGAAAGGCTAGAGAGGAAAGGGAGTAATATGTTCATTTTATAAACAGAGAAAGGAGGTGTAGATAAATTAAAGATAATTTTTTCAAATGTCCTTAGCGCCAGGCTGTAAAATTTAGGTACTTCCTGACAAAGCTGGACAGTTAGCACTTCTGAAAATTTCACTAGGCAGTTAAATGTTTAGCTTCCATTACAGTAAGACCTGAATTTCTAAGTCACCTATAAAAAGGTTCTAAACCTGGATCTGTAGGTCTAGACTAAGTTGAGCCTTTCAGATAATTAGACCAATATTTCACTGAACATTTGGACAATAATGAGTGGAACAAAACCAAAGTATCAAAAAACCCAAGAAGGCTATCTTTCATCTAAAGTCACTTGTACGCAGCCTGTCATGTGCTTAAGCTATGCTTTAAAAATGAGGCACAGTCTCCTAATTTATTTAAAAGTTTTTTCAAGATTGTGTTAGTGATAGTGGCCAGACAGAGTGTGTTAGCAAAGTTTTATGTCAGATCTCCTGAATTCCAGACCTTCATCCTTAACACAAAAACTTTATATTATTAAAAATTCAACTGCATTTTATGTACATATTGAAGTGTTCCAGTATTAGATATTACAGTTACGCATCAAAGATAAAGACAGACAGCAGCTAGCATGCAAATGCTGTTTCCAAAGAGAATAAAGCCCTTTTGAAGACAGTAGAAACTGTCAAAGTTAAATTAAAAATTAAAAATCCATTCTGTGGGCTGCAGAGATGGTAGGCTGCCTGACAGCCACAGAACCAGGGAGTTTTAAAAACCTCTCAAATGCAATAGTTAGTTATCTGTACTCGCTGTGCTTCCCCCTCTACCCCAATCAACTTCTATGTTTATCACTGTGCCTGTAAACTGTTCATCTTGGTCATAAGGAAAAAAACCCCTCCTTTCAACTGTTTTTTTAAGCATCTCAAATTATCAAGTATTCAGCTTGCTTATGCCTTAACATGTAATATATTGGTGTAAAAATGATAGACTTTCTCAATTTTTTAATGATTTATGATTTATTATTTATGATAATGTACTGTTGCATATGAGGCACTCAAAGTGAAGATTGATATGGCCTTCAACATGAAAAAACACTGGCTACAGTCACAAGCAGTGTTTCAGTAAATTATTACATGCATTAAATTTAGGTCTCAGAATCTGGAAGTGGGGTAAAATGAGGTAATTTGTGTTGTTTGGGGTTTCTTTTGAAAGCACTGAAGTACCGTGGAAAAATAATAAGGACGTTAAGAAGGACGATGGATAATACCTGCCTCTCTCCATGTCCGTCCACCCTTCCTCCACACTTATGCCCCCATTGTGCAGTAACTGACATTTCTGAGTGTCTTTGTTGGGATTCTTTCCTGTTTTACTGACCTCCTCTGTCAAAAAGAAACAGTATAGTAATAAAGAACAATACTTCTGTTGTTATAAGCAATATACTGCCATATACCTTACAGAACTTTGGAATTCAGATGTTTATTGCTTGCTGCTGCTTGTGTTACTTCTCAGCTTGCCTGAATAAGAGATTATGACAAAATCTATCTATAATTAAGCAAAACCTTGAAGCTATACATTGCTTGAATTTGAAAAGGAGCAATGCCTTTATCACTGTCATGCATTGTGTCAAAACCCGTTCGGGAACAGCTCTGAATCGTAAAGTGGGTTTTAAAGTCAGGATCAGCATTTTGAAGTTTATTTTTAAGTAACAGGAGGTTATTTTCATAGGGTACCATGACAATTCATATTTTAGAGCATGGAATCAAGCTGTATAAAAGCAATAGACTACTGTTGTCCTACAGTAGGGTGACAGGCCTTAAGAACAGGCAAACCCAGCATTTTACACTTGTTTTATTAAGTTTTTTCATACTGTTTCACATGACATTCCGGAGAAATGAGCTATCATGTGATACAGATGTGACTGAACAATCTTACATGTAGAGCAAAAATTTTGGTACATTATTGCATATAGGTTTTTATTATTTCTTGGAGTTATGTGGCCTGGAAAGACACTGTGTTGACAGACGAGATATTGCTAGTGTACTTGCATGGTCCTCCTCATGGAGCATTTTAATTTTAACCAGAATTTTAATCAGCAAAATGATTAAGCAATGATATCCTGTTGATTTCAATGGGAGTTAGATGTCTAACCAGGAATTAGTCAGAGCCTCTGTGCTTGAGTAGGTCCTTCTTTTCCATTCAGCCAGGAAGTTGTACAGTCTCATGAGAGCGCTGTGCAGACAAAAGGAGTTCAGACAGAAATCGGAGCTTCTGGTCGCTTATTGAACTCCGTCCGTCCTCTGTGTTCTCTCCCCTTGAATAAGCAATATGAGCTGCATCTCTCACTTGCATGGCTTAACATCGTCTGCAGTCGGCTTTGACTAACGTGAGTGTCAAAGAGGACATTGCTGGAGGAGTTGAACAAATAAACTGGACTTCACGAAACAATCAGATTTAACTAACACTGTGATACACACTCCTTGAAACTTGCTAACTTGTTCTGTAACATAAAGCAATTCACATGTTGACTGAAAAAAAAGCTAAAAATCTTTTCAGTGACATATTCTTTATTCCTTATTTTTATTCATTATTACTGAAAAAGTTATGTATTTCACAGTAATAGCTACTCACCCTATGGTAAAGTGTCTTTAATCTCCATTTATAAACTTTCTAAAAATCTGAAATGCAACTCAAAGGTTTTAGAATCCTAACAGCAGCCTCTGCTGATGCCTAAGGAAATTGTTTCTCTGTTTTTCCAGGACAGGTAACAGTTTTCATGGTATATCCGTAAGAAGCTTGCAAGAACTGTTCAGCTGATGTTTGTATGGCACTTGGAAAAATATACAAGCCTTCACAGATTATAAATTTAAAGCAATTGCGTTCAGCATTAAAAATATTGGATACCATGAACAATACAGCTAAAACCACAATGGTCTTACGGTCCAACAATAGTCTTATGGTACGCTACAAAAATTTTTGAAGCTCCTTCTTAAAATGTCCCTGTCCCTCTCCCCTCCATCATAAATCTGAATACTGATCTATAACTTGAACTGTATCTCGTTTTTGTGACAGCATTATCTTTCAGCTGGAATAGCTATAGCCAGCCCAGGCCAACGGTGTCCCAGGCTGCATTAGCAGGAGCGTAGCCGTCGGTTGAGGGGAAGTGATGATCCCGTTGTCCCGGCACTGGTTGGATCACATCGAGATACTGTGCCCAGTTCTGACCCCCCCAATACCAGAAGGACATGGACAAGCGGGAGCGAATTCGGCAGAGATCGTCGAGATGGAGCCAGGCTCTTCACTGCGGCGCGTGGTGGGAGGACAAGGGACAACGGGTGTACGCTGAAGCAAGAGAGGTTCAGACTGGACACAGGGCGAAGCTTTTCCCCCGAGGGGACACTGGACCTGAGGCCGAGGCTGCCCAGGGCGGCTGTGCAGTTTCCCTCCGTGGAGGTTCCCAGGACCCGACTGGACGGAGCCCTGAGACACCCGGTCCGGCTCCGGCCGACGCTGCTGTGAGCAGCAGGCTGGACTGGAGACCTCCCGGGCTGCCCCCCAGCCTGGATCACCCGGCGGACGGGGCATCGGCGCCGCGGCCACCGCCCCGCCGCCAACCCCTCCGCGCCGCCGCACGCGCTGCCCGCGCCGCGCCGCCCCGCTGCCGGCCGGTCCCGGCCGACCGGCTCCCCCCGCACAGCCTCGGCCCCCGGGACCGCGCGGCGTCAGCGCCGGCTGCAGCCAACCAGCGCGCGCGGCGCGAGCCGGGCGCCCCCCCCACGCGCCCGCCCTGTCTATAAAAGCCGCGGGCCGGCGGCGAAGGCGGGAGAGGTGTGCGGAGCGCGAGGGGGCCGCGGGACCGGCCTCCTGGCAGCGCGGCGGCGGGCTCGGCCCCCGCCCCGGCGTCCCCTCCGAGCTGTCGCCCCGCTCGCCGGCCGGGATGCTGCCAGTGGTCGCCGGGCTCTTGCTCGCCGTAGCCGCGGGCGGCCGGGGGGCGGCGGCGGGGGACCAGGAGAGCCCGCCGGGGAGCCGCTTCGTCTGCACCTCGCTGCCGCTGGACGCCGTCGGCGCGGGCTGCCCGGTGCCCATGCAGGGCGGCGCGCTGCCCCCCGAGGAGGAGCTGAAAGCCACGGTGCTGCAGCTGCGGGAGACCGTCCTGCAGCAGAAGGAGACCATCGGGAGCCAGCGGGAGGCCATCCGGGAGCTCACCGGCAAGCTGAGCCGCTGCGAGAGCGCCGACGGCAAGTCCGCCTCGGGGACGTGGAAGAAGGAGCTGGGCAAGGGCAAGGACACCATGGGTGACCTGCCGCGGGACCCGGCGCAGGTCATCGACCAGCTGAGCCGCACCATGCAGACCCTGAAGGACCGGCTGGAGAGCCTGGAGGTAGGGGAGGGCGCGGGGTGGGCCAGCCTCCCTGCCCGCCCGCCTGGGAACTTGCAACGACTCAACCTATAGCAGTGGCTTTGGACCGCTGGGTGGACACAACCAGTGTGCTTCATCTTTATGGAGATAAATCCAGACTGGCTGAGCCCTGGCAGGGGGTGGCTTGGTTGGCTTGTCTTGTTTTCGTGATTATCTGCTCGCTTTAATGGTAAAAACCCGAAGGGCTCCTCTCTGAATGTGTTCTCCCACTGCGTGGGGGGAGATAATGGTTTTCCTGCTTGTCACCAGCTTAGTTTCTGTATTAATACGTCTAAATCTCTCTTTCTGGGAATGTGACTTCATGGGGTTGAGGTATAAAGCTGACGTCTTGGGCAGTAAGACCTTGGCATATGGTGCTGAACAGACCAGTGGTAATGAGGAGATTGTGTTGGGCAGATTGTGAAGATAAGATGATGTATTTGGAGCTGACGTAGAATAAAAAGAACCTGATTCTGTATGCCTGTGAATAGAAAGGGGATTTGGTCCAAGCCCACTGATAAGCGATTTCCATGAGCCTTTGAACAGCGCCCATGGTTGAGTGGCACACATGGAAATATTTTATAGAGTGTATTCCCACAGGAATTGTACTGGATGTTGTGTTTTGCTTTCCACGCCCTGAGAGCTACATGTGTGTCCTCCTGCTGTCCTCCAAACAGTGATATTGTGAGGATGGCAAGTAACTTCCTAAGGGTTATTCTGTGAGGTCTAAACTGGACTGCTTTTCAAGTACCATTTTGAATGATCTGGTAGCGTAACGTCCTTTTTGAGGCATTTTTTTTAGGGCTATAGAAGGGGAAGCTCCACTAGAATAATATGGTAGGTGGAACCATTGGTTTCTCAGTATCCTGAAAGATATCAGTGTTACTTCAGAGAGTGTGGGGGTTTTTTTTTGCAGTTTAAATAAACATACTTTCACTGGCTAATACTTACAGTTGATCTAAAGAGCATTGGACTTTACTCTGCAAATCAAAACTGAGGAAACTTTCATTTGGTAAATTTGCTTTTGAAGTAGTTTGATTTTTTATTTAAAAAGAAAGAATAGTTTTTCTGTTTACTTAAGTTGGCAGTGTCACTTGCAGTAAGTAAAGTGAAAATTGACTAATGTGCCACATGCACCCATACTAATGGAAGTGCATCAGACCTGGCTTCTTACACTGATTTTATTGAACTTAAATCTATGAAGACTCCTTCATATGAAGCGCTGGAAGCCTCTCACAAAAGCGCCCTTTTGTTTCAGGACCTGTTTTGCTACAGTGCTGATAAAAGTACTGAACATGACAAGTGCTAAAAAGCAATGCCTTTTTTGTACCTGCTGGAGGTATCGGTGATTGTGCCTTCCCTTTGAATCAGGAGTGTGTCTGCATTTCACAGTTTCTGGTTTAGAAATGACAATTTTTTTCTCCTATTTCCCCTAAAGCACCAACTCCGAGCCAATGTGTCATATGCAGCACTGCCTAATGACCTTCGAGAGATGCTTCAACGGAGGCTTGGAGACCTGGAACGCCAACTCCTGAGCAAAGTGGCCGAGCTTGAGGATGAAAAGTCTTTGCTTCATAATGAGACGTCAGCCCATCGGCAGAAGACAGAGACAGCCTTGAATGCATTGCTAGAAAGAGTGTCTGAATTAGAAAAAGGTAACCTGCACAGAACTTAAATGCTTCCCCATGCTGATTAATTTTGTTTGCTCCCTCCTTCTAGTGCAGTATTCTAAATGTGGGCCTTGAGGGAAGGACAGTTAAGGTGCTGGGCTAAATAGTAGGTGACAGTGCAAATACTTGCATTTCCTTTTTCCTCTTGTCACAGGCTTCCTGCTTGACAGGCTTCTACGTGGCTTTGGCTTCATGTCTCTTAATTTGACATATGTGGGTGGTTAGGATGAAACTCTTTTTAGTGTTTGTAGGATGGAATCTATATAAGGAGGCAAGTCAAAATAGGAATAAGTATGACATTGATGTCAGGTAAATATTAGATAATGTCAAGTACACATCTAAGTAGAGCTACCTGCCTTTATTTGGACTGAAAATCACATGGGCTAAATTTAATTAGTGCAGCTGCCTTTGATGTAATGAATGGCATTTTATACCACAACCATTTCCTGCTGCTTTGGAAGTATTGCTGGTGGTTGTTCCTTTTGTTGCTGGTTATGACTTTGGGTAACTGCAGATACTTGAATTGTGTCCTATCCCAAGTGTATAGCCTTCAGAGTTTAGAGTAGATTACACATGGTGCCACTGGGGGACACTCTCTTAGTCCTAGTCATTTATTCAGATACTTAGATTAATTATTACTGAGATCTCTATGCTTGAGTAGAGTCTGTTTATTTGAATTACAAATGCCCATGGAAATGAGCTAAAGAACAGAACTGTCTTTCTGTATTGGCTATACACACCTCCAGAGTGGACTGTGTAGGACTACAGTACCAGTAAATATTGCTGCCCAATCTTTGAATGATTTTCCAAGGTGAATAGGTTCTCTGCTTAAAAACAGCTTAATGGAAATGCTTTCAAAATGGTGCAAACGTACATATAATGAATTTTAAAATGCAGTCTAATGGATCCATTTGTGTAACACTGTATTGGGTTTTTTTCATTTAAAAAGTGTAAAGGAGGGGAAAAGGGAAGGAGGAAGAAGAGATCTCCTAGTGGCTCTGTCATTTAGTATTTCCTGAGAGCTAAGATAAAGCCTAAACTGCAACTAAAGTTCTGGAGAATTAGTGGCCTGTTAAAGTCTTGTGGCAAGTATTGCTAGTCCTTGTCTCTGAAATACGTGACTCATATCAGCAAGTGATCAAAAAGAGAAAGGAAGTGGTGGGAGAACAAGAATGTGTAATTTAATTAGGTTAAAAATAGCCCGTTCCCACCTTTATTTTTTCTGTGGGGAGAGAGGGTTGTCTTATAAGTCTCCAGGAAGTGAAGAATGTGGGCCAGGAACCAAGACCCAGGCTTTCCTTTAGTTGTGTAGTTTGCTCTCTGTTACAGTGCAACTTAGCTGTTCTGTGCCTTTGGTTCCTCTGTCAAATCAAAGTGGGGGTAATAATGATCTAAGAACTTAATGATTTTGTAGATTAAATGCAGACAATATTTGAAGTGATTTGCCCCCCTTTGAAAATAGTATTTCTATTGTGCTTTTATTTTAAATACCATATTGTTTAGCATCTCTTCCTGACAACTAACTAGATTGTCATAAGCTCCCCATTGTCCTGAGACTAAATAAATGGAGGAAAAACTAACCTTATAAGGTGACACTATGAACTTTGGATTTTTTTATCTGTTGTTGTGACAGCTGTCTTTAGTTACCAGTGGGGCAGGAGAGTTTGCAGTTTGTACAACTGTTGTGATTCCCAAAGTCTTCTGGTAATCCCTTCACTGGTTGTCTCCATCGACAGCAGTAGATGATGCATTAAAAAGCAGGACTGGGTGGAGGAATAATCCTGCAACTAATAGTGCCTGGACTTAAATGGGATTCTTAGCTCTGGTGGAGACATGAACAGGTTGCTTGCTATGTCTAAATCTATATTCTCCATCTCTAAAAGGGAATAAAATATTTCTTGCCCATCTTTTCCAAAAATAATTCAGATTCTTTAGGAAAAGGATTGTCTTATCCTGTGCATGTGCCCATTGCCCAGAACAGGAGGATCTTGTTATCATTTGGAGTTGTAGATGTTTTCAAGCCATGAGAACAAACTGAAAAATACAAAAAAGATGAATATTGTTTGTTCTTTTCAACCCATTATTGCTTCGTTAAGCTCTTTCAGAGTGACTAGTGCTCTTAATGGAGCATGCTTCTTTTTTTAATATGTGAGATTGGCTGTACCAGCCTAGTGAATGTTGCTCAACATTAGCCCTAAGATCCTGGGACTTTATTTTCTTAAAATGTAGAATATTTCAGTTTTTGGTCTTTAAGTTCCTCAAGACAGATGCAAGCATCAGACAAGCTTTTTCTTCTTCCACCCCCTTGTTCTGTGAAAAATGCAGTCAAAACACTTCAGTTGCTTCTGAGAATGGGAACTGAGAGAATGCCAATGGTTTAAAAATTGCATATGAAAATTGTGGCAACCTTTTGGGACAACAGCTCTTCATTTGGATTGGAGTGTGAAGTTTGGCAAGGGGATTGAATTTGTTTCAGGAATGTGAGTAAAGGAAATGAGTGGGACTCAGAAGAACAGGTTGCCAGAAGGTTGAGGGTGACACTCTACTATAGAACTGTGGGGTTCCATTTTGTGGCACAATGTGGGATTCCTCTCTTCTTAATATTTAATTCTAGAAAATTACTTGTAAGCAACTACATCAGAAGTACACAAAAATGAAATAATACAGAGTACTGCAACTTTAGAAAGTTTGGTCTTAGGAGTTCTCAATTTCATAAACATCTCTGGAATATCTTGCTGGTTTTTATCACATGTTTTAGAAAAAGCTAAATAATTTCTGCTTTTATATTAAAGTCTAATGTTTTTGTAGTTCATAACTTTATATTGCATTTTTCTTCAGGTCACTTTGAACTTCAGCTTCATATTTTTGTTTGGATCTCCTCCTGATTTTTCTGTGGGACAGAAATCAGTTCTACTAAATTTAGCTCTGCTTTCTGGAAAATGACAGCTTTTTCTTATTTCAGAGTGGCCATCCAAAACGAGAGCATCAACCTGTTTCTTGGCCTGCTATCTGTAAAATGGGGATGATGCTGCTAGCTCCCTGTGTAGCAGTAGTAGGAAAAGTACTGTTTTTGAACCACTGTGGTGCTTTAATAATGAACATACCAGAGAATCCATGTTTAGTAACAGTAAATATCTTTTAAAACAGTTTGAATTAGGCAGGCCTCCAGCCATGAACTAAGCAATGAAGAAAGGAAATATTTAACAGCCTCCCATTAGTTGTCTGCCATCTATTCTTTTGCTCTAAATGAACAGGAAAAATAAGCTAAGTAATTAGCATGATGTCTATAAAATCCAGTTGTATTTTTCTGTGCTGCAAAATCAAAATTCACTAATACTACTTCAGTATATTTTTTGTGCACCTAAATGATTAAAATTCTAAAGATTTTCAATATCAATTATATTGTTTCTTAACCTGAATTACAAATATGTTGTTTTGTTTAATGTTAAGGGTTTTTCTTCCTCAATGTAATTCTAGGTAACAGTGCATTTAAGTCTCCTGATGAATTCAAAGTCTCCCTTCCTCTTCGCACAAACTACTTATATGGGAAGATCAAGAAGACTCTGCCAGAGCTGTATGCTTTTACTGTATGCTTGTGGTTGAGATCCAGTGCTTCTCCTGGAATAGGCACGCCATTCTCATATGCTGTTCCTGGGCAGGCTAATGAAATTGTCCTCATAGAATGGGGGAATAATCCAATTGAACTTCTGATTAATGATAAGGTGAGGATCTCTTCTTTATTGTCTGTATTATCAGAATAAGGCCTGAACTCTTGGTACCTCTCTAGTAACTCTTTCATTCTCTCTGAGAGAAGCCAGCTCTGGGCCTTTGAGATGATAGGGTCTACTTGTCTCTTCTTGTCCATTTGTCTGTTGTAAATTCATAAAAGTACTGGAGACAAAGTCAAATGTACATATATTTGTGTGTTGAGACAAAGCAGCATGACATCTAGATGTGCACATGCTTACGCTTGTCCTCTGAACATACAATCAGATCTTAGCTTCTTGTTTCTTTTATGAAACAGAAGCAGTATTTGAAGGCACACTACTGCAAAACCTGTGAGATCTAAGCCAGTTGCAGTATTTCTGTCTTTCTAATCCTAGAAGTTCAGTTACGTTAAAATGAATTTGGCAGAAGACAGAGAGCAAAAGGCATGTAATTGTGGCTGGTTTGTTATGTTTAAGTGACTGAACATCAGTTTAAATGCAATTTTTTTCAGACTTCAGATACAAAAAGCAACAACTATCTCACACTACATCATACCACTGATGGTTTCTGACAAGCTTCAGAATGAGGCTTGATGAAAACAAGACCCATTGAAACTTGGCATTAAAACAGATTATAAATATTTCCTTTCTCCCCACCTTCAATTTGGGCTAGCTATGAAATGTAAATAGCTGATGGTAGCTAAGTGACTTGATTTTAATCAGTGTGAGCAAAACTAGATCCTTAACTTGTCCAGGCTGCAGTGTAGCATAACTTGGCTTCAGGCATGGTCCCTTGTTTCCTTTGGCCTGTTAGGTTTCCTAGTAACTCACTGCTCTCTGAGGGATCAGGTGTTTACAGATCTACAACACAACTCAGGTGGTTCAGTCATGTGGCTAGTTAAGGACTTCTAACAGTCCTATCATCCTCCCAAATAAATGAAAGTGAAGAGCTGATTATTTTTAATGGTTTGCGGAAGAGAAGGAAACTTGAGTCTGCTTATCCTTAGCAATAACTTTTTCTCTTCAATATTATGTCAGTACTACCAATGTTCTGTGAGGCTTTTCTTTGTCCCACATCATGGCTGTTACATAGCCTGCTGCATTTGTCTTTATGTTGACTTGAGTAAGTTTTTAGATCAAATTCGTAAAGGAGTGTAATTCCTCCTTATTTGGTGCCCTATGTAACAGTTCTCACAAGTTTTACTGCAAGCAGGCAGATCTATTTGTCAGTTGTTACTGCAAATGGTGCAAGCAGACCCCAGATTTTAAGAGAAACTTAACATGAGCACTGGATGGAAAGTTAGGACTAAGCACTGAGATTTAATCAACAAATGCCACAGATTAATATGCAGGATCAGTGGATTGGTAGCAGCTTAGACTCTGGTACTTGTGTCACTTGACTCTAGATGAAACAAAGGCTCATATCTAGAATAAAAAGCATGGCTGTATTCCTGAATACAGGAGAGCTGGGACAAAGTAGAAAGATATGGACTAACTTCTGCCTCTGAAGTTTTTTGCTTCTGAGGACAGAGTAAATACTGTCCCTTTTAAAATGTTGTGTTTTGAAGTTGGTTTGCAACATGTATTATTCTTCATTTTTTGTAGGTTGCCCAGCTCCCTCTCTTCGTTAGTGATGGAAAATGGCACCATATATGTATAACATGGACAACCAGAGATGGAATGTGGGAGGCTTTTCAGGATGGAGAGAAGCTTGGCACTGGGGAGAATCTTGCTCCTTGGCACCCAATTAAACCTGGAGGTGTCTTGATCCTGGGTCAGGAACAGGTGAGTGAATGACAGTGTGTTCCAGGGTTTAAAAAAAAAAGCACTACTCCCCAAACAAACAGCAGCTGTGAGGAAATTTCTTTGTTAAACACTTGGTCCTGTTGTATAGACAGTATCAGAAAGATTAAAACAAAGCAACAAATACTTAATACAATCACACATTAGTATATTTTGTTTCATTTATTAAATATGCACAATATTCATGTTGTAGCTATTCCTATTCCCACTCCTAATGCTACAGTATGCAACTTCGTCAGTGATTTGAATAATGCCTTAAATTAAATCCTTTGCTAGTTACCACCAATTTAGCTCAATGTCGCCACTGAAGTTACAGAAAAGGATGGAATTGGCCAGCGCTGTTGTATGAGCAGTCAAAAAGGAGCTTGCTGAAAGCAGATCAAGTATAATTGCTTTGATTTGTTTTAATTTTTTTAATTGAAGCCAAATAGACTGTCCCCCTTCCTTTCCCCTTTATCCCAAGAATAGTAAGAATGTTAGTCCTTGAGCCCTGGAATAGACCAAGGAAAGTGTGTGTATGGGGGTGAGGGGACCAACAACTATGGCGTTGGAGTGCTTGTGGGTATATCAGGATCTTTTATAATTTGGCCTGCTACAGAGAACTCCCTCCAGACTGAATTCTGCAGCTTTACAGGTATGTAACACACTTTTAGAATAGTGGAGTCTGTCACTCATTCAGAATTTGATGTCTACTTTAAAGATGAGTCTGAAGTCAAAGGGGTGAACTCTAAATCAGCCATTTGGTTTCTCATTAAAGATGTAGGTAAATAACTCTCCTAATGCAAATGCTGATAAAATTTGAATATTGGTACTGCCAACAGAAAGCATTCATGAGGTTAAGTTCTCTTTGAATATTGGGGGGAAACAAAAATCCCAAAGGATTTTGAATCTTGCTCTTCTAGTTAACATATCATTAAGCCTATGAATTGTGTGGCTCTTACCTTCACAGGAAATAGCCTTTCTCCAGGATTCCCAGGTTCACAACGGGGCAATGAAAAATTAGTTTTGTCTTGATACTGCTTTTAGTGGATACTTATCTGTGGCACAAGTGACAGAATGGTAAATTCAGAATCTTAATACATTCTGCATAGCAGATGCTCCAGCTCACTATTAAGTGCCTGGCAGCTTTTCCATAACTCTCTCATGCCATTTGCCTGTGCTATGCTTGGTTTTATCCTATGCTGTCAGTTTTACGTTAGTGTGATCGCACAAATTGCATAATTTCTGTCCTTGAGTAGTAGATGAAGCAAGCAAACACTTCTAGGCTTATGCAGTAGCAGTTTGTTAGTCATTTGGTACAACCAGAAGAAGCCTGTGTATCTAGATCGAAAGATCACATCTTATAGGCCCTGCAGACAATTGGTCAAGGGCTGCAATTATAGTTTAATCTACAGCCATAAAGCTTTTAGAATAATCTTATACATCTATGCAGTTCTTGCTGAAGGTGTCCTGTGCCAAGCTTGCAAAATGGCTCTTAAATTAGCCTCAATATTTAAAGCTGCCTTCCTGCTCTACTGCTTGGGGGCAGGGTTAGTTACGTATAGCCTTTGTGTGATGGTATACAGTCACTACTGTCTGCTTTGAATTGTTTTGACACATTTCAGATTGGAGCTTTTAACTGTTCCATAGAACATCTTGTTCAAAGTAGCCCTTCTAGAAACTTGAAGTTGTTTATCTCTGTGACCTAGCTCTGCACCTCCTTCTAGCAGTGTGGCTGGGGGGGGAGGGTCTTCAGGTTTGAAGAAGAAAATGCTGAAATAACCTTCTCGTCTAATCCTATCTCTTGTGTGCCTAAAGGACACAGTAGGAGGAAGATTTGACGCAACTCAAGCCTTTGTTGGGGAGATGAGCCAGTTCAATATATGGGACAGGGTCTTAAGAGCTGAAGACATCGTGAATATTGCTAACTGCTCTACCAACATGCCTGGCAACATCATACCCTGGGTTGATAACAACGTTGATGTGTTTGGAGGTGCTACTAAATGGCCTGTGGAGACATGTGAAGAGCGTCTGCTAGACTTATAGCTGCAATTGTTTCCCATTCAAGTGCCCCCTTTAGTAGGACAATCTTCTGTGCAATCTAAAGCACTTATTTTTCTCTCTGCCCTTCCCCAATCTTAACTCCTCAAAAGAATAAAAAAAAATTGAGTAAACTGCCTCAGTGCAAGGCTAGTTTGAGGCATTGAGCCTGACAATGAAAGAAGCACTTCTTGGCTAGAGCAGCTGATGCTTTCTTACAGCCTGATCTAAAAATATGCTTTGGCCTGCAGCAGCCTTTCGGTTAGTCCCGAGTTCAGGACATCAGTTCTTCTGGCAGGGAAGGGGAACAGCCGCGCACACGTTAACTGCAGTACTCCTTTTGATAATGTGCGCTGTTGACAAAGCGCTAAGATTAACAGACTGGAAAGAAGGATTCAGATTTAGCCTATCGTCTCCCCTTTGAATTGAAGCCATTCTTTTTTAGCCCTTTTTAAAGAAATCACTTAATCCTTACTCTACAGTGGTTATGGTGCAACTATGGGTAGAGCAGAACAGCCACTGTCTGAGTGCAAGGGTCTTGCTTTTTAATTTGCAGATTTGAAATCCTTATTTTATGATAAGGAGGCAATGTATTTGAGACATGCTATTCTAGTTAAATTTGAAGAAAGGGCTGTGTAATCAGCATAGCTCCATTGAAATAGAGATACTTCAGGTAAGGTTCTGTCCCAAAGCCTGTCTTTCGCTAGCCAGGATCCCAGTGTGGATGGATGGAAGACTGTATTTGTGTTTTGGTAGGCTGAATTTACTGAATTCGTAGTGACCTGGCTTGTAAACTTTTCTCTATTGTTTCTCTTGCTTTAGTCAATGTCTTTATTTTTTTTAAATATACAAGCTGTGATTAAGTGAATTTCTACTTTTTTGCTTTGCTTGGAAAGGCCTTTTTATGAGTAAGTGCCAAAGTTCAGTTTCTGCTTGCTGACAATCGCTATATATTTTTCCAACATAAGTCTCCTGCACTGTTTTCTATGTTACGATAATGGTCCTATGTAATATGAAAATGTGCTGGCTTTTCAATTCTTGTTGACTGTCTCTTCTGTAAGCACTGGGCTGACTATTATATTTTTTATAATTTTCTCTCAATATTTTGCAAACAATGTTGCTGTTTCCTTGGCATTGATGTGACTACTTGGTTTGTGGCTCGCGGATAGCAAATGCACTGTACTGGGAAAGAGTTAATACTTTTGTTATTGAAAAGAAAAAGTATTTAAAGAGGGGGGGAATTTATAAAGCTAAATATCATATTTTATTTTTCATATGTTTGAATTGTAAGAATAATATGGTGACAGTCCCATTTGTAGGATAAAGTTACATATTTCCATTAATATGTAGTATGCTGTTCTTAAAAGAAAATTCTTATAATGAACTTTTAATTAAAATGCACTGTAAAATGAGTCTTTTAATTCCTTTATAGTCATACAAGACACTGAATCTTCTCTTTCATAGCTGCTATGAGTTCAGCTACTGTCTCTCTAGTCTGATAGAAGTACAGTCCTCTACAAAGTTATCTTTATTCCCTAAATGTCTTAAATCACAATCTTCAACCAAAAGGGCTTTAGGTGTTTGTGTAACCTTAACTGGGGAGAAGGTCTCCACATCTGGATGTGGTGGGGTATCTGAAGCTCAGGCTGGGACCTGCCTCCTAGCACTGCGATCTCGTAGGCACTGGTCTATGGCATGGCCTGGGATACAGCAGTTTCACGGAGTGGGGTAGGACACAGAACATATGAACATATTTATTTTTACAGTAATGAGAAACTGAAACTTTCACCCCTTCTGCGTGAAAGTACTAGTTGTAGGCAACTGAAGGGTCCCAAACCAGGGTGAAAAGAACTGTTCAACAGTGAGATGACATGTTGAAATGTGATAGCAGAGGTGCTACACCAGTGCAAGTTGTAAAGTGCTGTGTCCGTGGGCTCTGACGGTAAACCAAATGCTCTGCTTGGTAAACTAAGAAGTTGGTAGTGCTGTCTGTAAGAGAACAACCAGCTGGGGCAGAAATGTTTATCCAGCTCTGACATCCTTCTCTGGCTAGGGAGAGTTTGAGGTTTCTATGAAATGTTACACAACTCTATTTCAAATGTTCTTATTCCGATTGGCCTTAAAACAGAGACATACACACACACACCCACAACAGTACTTTCCCTGCCCTAAGAAAAAAAAATCCAAAACACCCTCAATCTGCAAGGAGTCTGTCCCCTAAGATCAGGGAGTGCAAAATTCTCATCTCACATGGGTTGGAGACCAGCAGAGGCCATCAGCCCTCCACTCTATCCACCTTTCTTTATTGGCTTTTTTCAAAATAAACTGAAGGAACTGAACTCTGGAGTGATCTGTGCTGAGGTCTGTCCTTTCAAGAAATAGCTTTTGCATAGTTCACTCTCTTCCTGAAAGGTGCAATGGTGAAATTGTCTTGGACATTTTCTTGTATGGTTAGGAGCCTGTGTGTGGACATGGTCTATGGTTTTAAACACTACTTCAGTGTTTGGATTCATTTGTTGGTTGGGGGAAGTAGAGGGTCTTTACACTTCAATTGGCCGTGTTGATCTTTATTTAGAGAGTTATTTAAACACACTCCCAGTCTTAGGTCTGTCTTTAGCACTGACTTCAATAAACACCTGAGTAGCAAGCCCCAGCTGCATGGGGAGGTGCTTGTGGCTGGGGGCTGTGATTGCTCTGTGCTGTGCACGCTGAGAGCACCTGCTCTGGGGGCTGTTGTTAGGCTGGTGCTGGTGAGCAGTGGGCTGCTTGCTGGTGAGCAGTGGGCTGCTTGCTGCCTCCGCGTCTGCTTGGGCTGTGTGAGGGAGGAGGGTAACAGAACTTCTCTTCAGCGTGGAAATCAATACTAAAGGTCGGCTTTTTTGGAAGGTATGTCAAGGTGCTGAGGTGAGAGGGTGTTTAGGGACATTCATCCTGTTGCAACCTGACCTAGAGCTAGGATGGATCTTTTCTTCTAAGGATAAACAACTCAGTCCTCTGTTTTTTGGTTTGTTTGGGTTTTACTGATTACATAACCAAGATGGTACGGATTTGGGGGGAGGGTTTTTGGTTTTCTTCTTAGACACCAACTCTTTAGTAAAAGCCAAAGCTAAGGAGTATAAATTCTGTTGAAAAGGTTTGTGGGTTTGTTTTTTTTTTTACTTTTTTACTATAGGTATTCTTCTGTCTTCTGTGCAATAGTACCTTTTTCATTAAAAAGAAAAGATGTGTATTGATTTTTGTACCTTTATCTTGCGATGAAAAGCTATAGCTGTTATTCTGCTTCTCCACGTTCTGGGAGTCACATGTTTTATGTGCATATATAAGCAGATAGCAAAACAGGAGTAAATATTACCATATTCCAGCATCTATACTGTTTATGGAGCGTGGAAGTGACAAGACAACCTTCAGTTCCCAAACAGCTCTGAATACACAGAAGTAATAACTTATGGAAAGCTGACTGACAGCTACAGCACTTGGAACATGCAATAATGCAGATTTCTAGAAAATCTGTTTCTGTTTAAAACCAGACAGAGTTAGGACTCCTCAAAGCAGTATCAGTGATCCTAACAAGTCAACCTCTTGGGAGCTGTGAACTGGCTAGGTCTCCGGATGACTTCTTGAGTGCGAATGCTGTTCAGTTTCTCTATTGCACTGTTCTGATTGTATATATTTGGTGCATTTAATGGCTGTTGAGCAGCAAAGGATCTAGCATTTGGTATGTTTAAATCTAGGTTATATTTCTTCAGAGACAGTTAAGTTTTTTTGACTAACCGGCCAGCCATTAGAAAATGTAGATTATATCATATGTTTAGTATTTGCTTGAAGGCTTTAACTGCACACTTGCTGTCTAACTAGAGCCGAATGTTACTGAGGGGGACCACCTCTGTGCCTCTGGGGTCCCGTTGTGAACGGGAGACCGACTCCCTTGTGCTGGTGTCGTTCTGCTGGGTGGCGCTTGCTCATTAAACTGTTAGTTTAGGTCTCAGAAATGCAAGGAAGACCACAGAAATTCTTGCCAGTAAAACTCTACCCTCATTTTCACAGGTGCTTCCCCAGTGTTCAAATACGTGAGACTGCAAGGGAGAAGCTGATTCTGTTTTGCTCCAGAGAGCTGGTTTACCTCAGGCCTTTCCTGAAGGCAAAATGCAGGCCAGTAGCAAAGCTGATGCTTTGTATTAGGTGTTTAAAGCTGGCACTTTCTCAATCAGGATAACTGTTGTTCTAAAAAAATGTTTATATAACTGCAGAGGAGACATATTTCTTGTTTGCTAATGGCACCTATCTCTATGTATAAGGGTTCTTCATCCAGCTGATTTCGGTTTTCCAGGTTGGGAGGGAAGATCAGCCTTCTTCTACTGCATCATCCTTGGGGGGACCTGAATCTTGCTGGAAGTGCAGATGTAGGAAAAAATGGCCTGGCTGAGGCTTTTACCACAGATGATGTTCCTTTGATGCTGCTTTAGGAATCTGACGCTAGGCACAGCAAGAAGCCCACTGAAATAGAGATCTGCTGATGGAGGGAATCAGGTACCAGCAAACTCACTTCAGAAATGAAAGGTCTCTATCAGTAGCCAGGGAATCTGGGGGTTTTGAAGGTGTTGCAGGATTTTTTCCAGAGATCTTTCACTAAAATGTGGGATGGTTTGGGGTTTTTTTCTTATGCACAAAGAAAAAGCTGGACCTTGATAATGTTCATAGTTTAGCTGTGAGGCTTAAATAATACATGAGTTTTACAGAGCTAAAAATCTTCTGGAAAGAATTGAATTAATTGCACCCCTGGCTATAGCTGTTTCTAAAAGGCTGCACTTAGAAAAGTATAAATTTGCACAAGAAGTTCAAAGGTCCATTTCTTTCTCCACAGGAGGGCTGGGCAGATGTTTTGGCAAATCTTCAAGTACAGAAGCTCCCTGATGGCTTGCCTCTGAGAGAAATTGTTTTATTTATTAAAGATGCTTTGGCATTTCACCCGAGGTGGCTCCCAGCACACATTTGTCCAAGCAGTTTAGCTCCTAGCAGTGCTGTTCCCAGGTGCTCCTGCCACGTGAAGGATGCCGAGCAGTGGTCTTTGCCGTACCCACTTGTTCCCTTGTTACCGGTCAGCTTGTACTGGATCACAGAGAGCAAAGCTTACCTTGCAAAGGGCAGTCTCAAGTGTCTGTGGCACAGTGTGTGCTTTTCTTCTGTACTAAAAGATGTTTGCAAGAGTTTTGCCCCGGTTTTGAGATCACTAAGCTGTTCCTACCAGCGGTTCTGGAGTGCTTATTAAGAATTAAGGATTCAGAAAGGTGTTTCTTAGGAGGGTTCAGGTGTTTTTTAAGGTACTAGATGCTCTTTTACTTTGTATCTTTCAAAACACTTAGCCAGCTTATAAGTAACTTAAAATGCTTATGCTACTGCAACAGCTTTGGTAACCTAAGCTTATCTCCACAACAAAAGATTGTTCTTCTGACCTCACCGGACAAAAGGAAACCTACTTAAAGGGCAACCTCATGTGTTAAAAAGAGTATGCTAAAACCTCCTGGGTAACAACACTAGCTAAGCAGGTGATTTATAACTTTCCTTTTTTTTTTTTTTAATTATACTTGGTGTTCACTGCTGTTTTGCAGTGGGAAGCCTGCCATGCCATCGTGCTGTGATCCCAGACACAGCTATTTTTTCTGCAACAGGAAGCAATTGGTTTTCCTCCCATTTCAGAGGGCACAGAGCAGGCAGTTGCTTCCTCTCTGGTGCAGTGCTGGGAAGAGATTGTCCTGTGCAGCCGCCTTCTATCGCTGCAACTGCAAAAGGGTCTGGAAGAACTGATCTGTACTGACTCTTAATTTCGTGTGAGATTTCCTTGTGGGAGATACTTGTGTCTGACAAAAGACGACAGACCTAGATTTGCTTTCCAGGGATGGTGTCGCTCGCAGGAATGTGCTGTGTTTCAGGCTAAGGTTTCTCTTTTTTCCTTTCCTGCTTTCTTTATGGCAAATTATAAATGGTTGATAAACACCTATAATAAAATACAGATATGCGTTGGCAAATCATCCTTTTTTCCATTAAAGAAAGCTGTTACTTACTGTGTAGAGAGTACATATCCTCCCAAGAGATCAAATTATTTATGGCAGTGCATTAATTAGCTTTTTCAAGGATTCTAAGATCTTGGAGCTACTTCCAGCTCCATGGATAATTGCAGTAGGTAAATACCTCTCTGCATCAAATACAATTTAATGTAACTGTAAAACAACTGTCAATATGTGCTTTGGACTTTTGGCCTGTTGGGGGCCTTGTCAAATGGAAAAGTAGCACCTACAGGCTTTTGCAAGGAAGTGATCAGAACTTGCTAGTTGGGTAACTATGGTGGCCACAGGTATCCGGACAATTCCAGGAGCTTCCAGAGCTGGTTTGGTCACCAGTTTTACTGGTATAAATCTGTACTGTCAACTTAATTCAGAGGCTGTACTAGCACTCTCGCTCACCCATTGTGACTCTCATTTTGGTCTTGGGAAACAGCAGATCTAACTCCACTCTCATGTTTATCAGCAGCTCCGGTGCTTTTTCTGGAGGCTGTTCTGCTTTTTACTGAGATCCATGCTTTGTGCATTCCACCTCTTGAATTTTTGTGTGTCTGTTCACAAGTATTTGGCATTGTTCAAATATGCTGCTATGGTTACTTAGGCACCACTGGCTGCACAGGTCAGCTTGGAAGGGCCTTAAACAAAGTATTTGGGACAGAATGCAGCTCTTGCTTGTTAATTTAGGACCTGGCACATCAATTTGAACAAGTTACAGAGAAGATAATGTCTTTCTTTTTTCCCCTGTGCTTGGGATTTGGAAAAAACATAAGAAGAGTATTGCCTTGACGTGAGTCCAAGCAATGACAGTGGCTCCTGCTGAAAATAGAAACCAGCCTATTTGTTCTGGGAATTGCCTGAAGGCCAGCAGGGCTTTGTGCGCACAAGTGGAAGTAGGATGTACAAAACAGAGCAACCTGTTGAAGGTTACAGGCTTCCTCAGCTGCGTCAGTGCAAATCAAGCATAGCTCCCTTGGTGTGAGTGGGGCTGACTGCAGATCTCCACCACAGCATGACACCTATGCAAACATTCAAGGGCCAAATTTTACAACCCTTGGGAAGCGGAAGGGGCTGATAGATGATTCTTAGACCTCAGGTTGCCATCTGATGGTTCAGGGGTAAGATGTTCGCAGCTCATTTCTGGAGACTGGGGCTGGGATTTTCGAGTGATGAAGATACAGAATGCTGCAAGGATGACCTGTTGAGGGCTGTAGCCGTGATTTTAGTCTTCTGATCCTGAGCAAATCTGTGAGCTCAGTTAGCACGTGGTGGTGTTTAGGTCCCAGAAATTTAGTGAGATTTGTTCCATTCTCTGCACTGTGGGCAGAGTTTGAAAAAGGATCACTGTAAAGTGGCTTTACAGACATGTGTAGTGGTGTCTGCAGTAGGCTATGCCCTTTAATGCCTTTCTGGTTACTTTACCCTGGAGAAATGAATGTGACTGAATTTCCTTTTCTGATTACACTGAGGGCAAAATTTCCATAGACTTGAATGGGAGAACAAGAAACTGCTTGAGACAAGTCTGAGCATGTTGGTAAAAATGAAACAAAAAAATCTGGTGTGACTTTAAAGCTATTTTAAAAAACACTTTTAAAAGCTGGAGTGGGTTACTCTGAATCACTGGAGTCTGTTATGTCCTTATTTTATTTTTTTTTATTTCCACTCAGTAATTTTGAGGACACAGTGAGAAGACGAGTCTTTAGAGATGGGTTATATGTGTTAAAGGGGGGAATGTGCTAGCATTTGCTGAGCACAATAAATATCCCTGCTAAATGAGCAGGTCCCTTTTCTGGTATGGCAAAAATACTGTAAATGAGAATTTGTATCAAGCCATTTCAGAAAACAAGAGAAGATGGTTGATTTATTGTTTTAATTAAAATATTAACTTTGCTTGCTTCCTTCCTTGATTGTTTCTGTGGGAAACTGGATGATGCTTGGCATGTGCTTAGTAAATCTTGGGGCAACCTCCTTGGTCGGTGGGTTGTGTTGGGGGTTTCTTTGTCTGCTCATTCTCTTCCACGCTGCAGCAGCCCTTGGGGGCAAGTTCCCTGCAGCTGAGGGTGGGGACTAGAAATAAAAATAATTTACCTTCATTATAATAAGTAATAGCAGAACCTTACTAACATCTCTTGGATTGGGTTCTGGTTTTCCATTCAGTGCTTGAATTCAAAGGCTGGTCATTCATATACTTGTTTTTCAAATGAAAGATGCAAATTTCAATGGCATTCATTGAGCTAAGAAGTGGCAGTTCTCTTTACGTAGTTACTTTACCCTGTTCATTGTAGCAGACTTCTTGCACTTGAAGGAGGACCCGGGGGAGGGTGAAACAGCATAAGTCACTTGAGGGGAGAAGTGGAAGGGAACTGTGACCATTGCAATATGTGTAGTAAGGGGAAAGTTGTCTCTGAATTCAGCATTAGAAGCTGGAAATAACATCTGTTTGTTGTGATCATTGTGGATATGGGAAGAACCATCTTCCCCTTGGACTTTGTCTTTCAGAAGGCTGGACTGCATCCACTGGCTTCAGATATGCTCATTTTCATCCTAGTGTCCTGTGGGGTGTGTTTGTATCAAATCCGTTTTCATTACCAGAAATACAATCATTTCTTTTTCCAGATGCAGACAGGAGTGCTCTAGAGCAGTCTGAATTAAATGCCAAGGTGAAAATGGGTTGCTGTAGAAACCCATGTCAGACTTGCAAATGGTTCTTGTGCGCTTCTGGGGCTATGTTAGCAATAAAGACTCTTCAGCTATTTTTATTTTTTCAGTGGTATTGAGAAATGATTCTTCACTACTAAAAAACAGCTGGAACTAGCAGAAGGTGTATACTACAGTACAGAAAGGCAGGGAATAATCTGTATGATGGGCTGATCAGGAGTCTGCTGAAGCTTTGGGAACCATCTATCAGCTTTAGTAGACTTTGGATATAGCGGCCCTGTTCACTGGAGTCTATCCAATAAGCAACATATCGCATCCCAGGTTTTTTTAACTTCCAGTAAGGGCTTGTTGATGTGGGGGAAAAACTCCCAGAAAACTGTTCTATAGCACTGCCTTCTCCTTTCCCTTCTAAGCATAAAAGGCTCTTGGTGACAATTGTATATAATTCATGTGCCTTGAAGAGCTGACAGACACTACTTGATTCTGAAGCATTTCTATGGTGCTTCCTCAGCATCCCTTTGATACCTCTGCATCCTCTTGGATTAGCAATGCTATTATAATAGTGCATGGTACAAATCTAGTTACATGATCTCTTTGTTATTTGACAGTATTCTGAGCAGCATTTCAGACATTATTAAAACATTTCTGTATGCTTTTTGGCTTTGAAAAATACAAATTCAAAACAAAACTCCATTTGTTTAATCAAATGATACCTCTAAGAACAGTCTACATGGATATCATATAACAAGGTGGGTGAATTCCAGATACGACTTTGAAAATCCAGCTGGAGCAGAAAATCAAGACTGGTGGGGGATTTTTAGAGTGCCTCACTTTCTCCCTAGAAAAATCACTGTAATATGTTGCATTATCAATGCCTAAGTGACATCTGCAAGTTGATTTAATTAAGAGCTATGCTAAGGTTTATTGTATTTGCTAATGCATAGTTTATATCTGAAGATGTAAATGTTCCTGGCTCACTGAAGCTCTGTTGGTTTCACTGACTGAAACTTGCCTGTTGACAGTCTTGTCAGCTGAAAGCATTAGAAGAGAATGAAATTACATTCTGGGCCTTGCCCCAGATGGGAATTGCTGTAATATTTTAAACCTCAAAAAGGATGGAAGTGTAACAGAATGACATGACCACAGTAAGATTTATTAGTGCTGCTTTGATCTTGGCTTTGGGCCATCCCCTGTCTGCAAAATTCCTGTTGATGTCCCATCTGGATTTATGTAGAAATTGATGGTAGGGTAAAGCTCTCTGATCCTATCAGTTCACATTTGCATCACTTTCTGTTCTGGATGGGCTATGAAGGGCTGGAAGCACCACTTGTTAAACTCTAATTAGCAGGCAAGCAGAGGAGAATACAAGGTCAATTTAGCACTCCTGGAATTTAAATTATTTTCTGAATTGGAAGGGTGGGGGAAAGAAATCAAAGCCCATGCCTCTAAGTTCAGCTGTGTTTCTGAACATATAAAAAATACTTGAACATACAAAAATACTGAACATATAAAAAATACTTGAATAGAGCCATTAAGCTCTAGTTTGCTCTATATTTTGCTGTCATAATTGTTGCAGAAGTTGTACTTCAGTGCACACAATTTGGGTTTGATGTCTGTCTTCCTCCAAAACACATAGAGGATGGGAGAAAGGAAACTTCATTGTGACTATTGATTGCTTCCATTGGAGCAAGTGGGTGAGGTTTCCAAATCTCAGTGTAACAGCCCATTTGGATTTGTCTGTCCAAAGCTTTTGTGCCTCCTGAAAGACTTTGTTACCCCAATACTTCCTACTGGTACAAAAATCCTGATGGTGGTACCTGTTTCTGCTTTTTCCTTCCGTCCCTATTTAAGCTGGTTGTGTCATTATAGTCTTTAACCACAGCGGGTGGTAAGAACTTGAACTAGGAGGAAGCTACATGCAGCCTAACAGTAGGAAGGAGGAAGTAAGTAAGAGCCCTTGAGCAGGACATGCTCAAGACACAGACATGCAGTGCACCCTGAAACTGTTTTTTGGCACAGGTCACAAAGATTAACTTCCAAACAGGCTGGATTTGTGTTTTGGGCACCCTCCAGAGAGCTATATCCAGTGGGCTGGCTGGCTGCTTTGCTCAGTCGTCCTTTAGAGGGTGCCCCCTCTCTGCCCTCTGGTTATTGACAGGACAAACAAGCTCATAAGCTAAAGTGAGTTCTTACTAGCTTTAATCAGATGCTCCTCCAAAAAAAATGGCGTTCAGATAGTGTACTGCTTTGTTCAGCTTCAAGCTGAATTAGTTTGCATTATTGCCCTTTATTTTTGGACTTACACAAACTGTTTATGTGTATCCTGAGTCACTGATGCAAACAGACTATTATTATAGGTCTGAATTAACATTGCGGTACAATCGTAGGCAGTCCTGGTCTCCTTGTGCAATTTATTCTCTAGATGAAGCCATAGTGAGTGAAGGCTCATTCTTCAGTAGAGGTGATTGAATGCAACTGCAGCTGGTTGATTAAACTAAAAGAGGAGAAACACTCATGTGTCACTCAGCATGCTCTGCTACATGAAACAAGGGGATTAGATATGGTGAATTTCTAGTAATGAAAGCAGGCAATCGGGTTCGTCATAAAATCAGCTTAAAAGAGCTTTCTAGATTCCAGAGAGAACTAAAATAACTTGACCTACCTTGGTCCTGTAATCTTTAAATGCTGCTTAACATCTGCTCATCAGCACTTGGCAGTAATATTTATTATGAAATTTTTAATAGCAGACACTGTCTTGTGTTGAAATTAATAATGCAGAGGGATGCACTATGGAGGAAAACATGTCATTACACAAGGGTTAAAAATGAAATGGAAGTATTTGATTTCAGCTAAAAAAAAGGTTTAGAAGAAAGTTGCAGCTACAAAAATCTTGGTGACGTCACCACTCTGGCCCAGGCATGTCCCAGTGGCCTGAGGCACGGTGAAGCATCCTTTTAGTCCCCTGCAGGTAGTTAGCATCAGAACCAGTTCTTCTTAAGGGATCTAAGTTAATAATGTAGTCATCATGGACACTCTCCTTAATGGGTGGAAGAGAGAGATGGGCTGAAGATGCCTTCAAGATTTGAGCTCTTATTCGAAAATGACTTTCTTTTCCCGAGACTGGCAATTCTGAGTGTGTTCTTAACTTTGGTGATACAGAGGCGCCTAACATTAGGTGGACTGGATTTGAGTCATTAGAGGCAGAGGAAGGGGTTTGAAGGGCTATGTTCCTTATTGCACACTGTGCACTCTCGAAAACTGTAGCACAGGAATATAAGAACTCCTGATTCCCAACAGTTACTGAAGAAAAGTGAATTGCAATTGTCAGCCTGAAACATCTTCCAAGTAACAAGCTCTTGCAGGTCCCAGTTATTTATCTACTGAGCCTGTAGTCTGCTCTATAAAACAGATGTCCTAGAAAGTGGTCTGAAGATGTCAGCAGGCACTGAATCCACATTTGTCTTTGCAGTGTGTTCCAGTCAATTCTCTCAGGGTTAAGACAGTATGCTTTCTTTTCCTAATTTGATTTTGTCTGGCTTCAGATTTCACTTGTTGGTCCTTGTACTGTTTATCTCTTGGGCACCTTCCTTCCTTGCAAGTCAACTGTGGCCATCGTCTGCCTGTTGCATAAACAACTAGGAGCAATTTTGGGTATTTCTTCCAGCGCTTCATACTTTTGTGGCTTTTTTCTCTGCTGTCATGAGCCCTTCTTCAACATCAGGTCTGAAGCAGGAATTGGTTATTGCCAATGCCCTGTAGAGAAGTCAAGTACCATCTCTGCTCCCAGATGCTGTTCTTGGATTCATGTATTCAGGGGTGATATTAGATAGCTTTGCCACTGGGAATGCCTAGCAAATTGCTTGTTCTTTCTGTTGTCCAAGTTCTTTATTCAGTCTGCTTTCTAGGATGCATCTTCTCATGCTGAATGCTTGTTGTTCCTAGATGTATAGCTTTGTGTCTTGGCTCTATTGAAGCCTGTTTTGTTGGAAAGAGTCCAATCTATTAAGCCATCCAGGCCACTCTGTTGGCCTGCTTCCATCCTTATTTACTACTGTGTTGTCCTTTGTGTAATCTGTAAGTTCACTGCTAGTAGAATATATATTTATTTCAATATCGTAAATGACAGTGGTGAGTATGCCAGGCCTGGTATGAATCCATGTGGAACATACAGTTGTTTGCTGATACTTCCCTGTAGACATCTACTTTTGGAGATCTGTCACTTCCCCCACTCTTAATTCATTTAACATGGACTTTAATTGAAACTACAAAGTGGTACAATAAGTATCTTAAATTGAAATCCCGGTAGACTTCAGCTGCCTAATTTGTGTGCATGGTGTTTCCTCCTAGCACTTCCCCTAGAGCTGATCAATACCTGTTCACTTTTACTTTCTCTCTCCTTTTTTTTTTTTTTCTCCTTTATTTAGGGTTTGGATCTCTTAGACTGTTCAATAGAGTATATACTGTTTCCCTACAAATAGGTAGTTCTTGACATTAACATTCTGTTGAGACTTCTGTAGCAAGCTCAGGTTTTAGCATTAAATTCCTCTTTAATATGTCTCTGAACTTTTCTATCAATTTTTTTTAAACTCTCGTGATGTACATGTTAACTTTGTCTTTTGTGGGAATTGAACTAGAAGGATTACTTTGCATCTGTAGTAAATAGCCCCTGCCTAATTCAGGGAAACATTTCAGCATGTCCTTAACTGTAGAATTGAACTGGAGACTGGTATTTTGTGCATAGTTTCCAAGATTCGGTGGTTTGTTTGTGGTTTGGTTTTTTTTTTGTTTTTCCTTTCTTTCTCCATGAATCACAGCAGTATGTGGGGGAGAAGAAAGTGAATCAAGTCCAGTGTAGTGTTTTGGGTTTTTTTTGTCCTTGAAGAACCAGCCTGGATTTTTGCTCTGCAAAACAATGCAAGTTCTATGTAGAGTAACTATTTGGCAGAGTATATCCACCGAGGAGGACAACTTGTGGTTTTCTGCTGCATTTCCTACCCCACAATGTGTACTATGTGGTTGTTGTCACTTACTCCAGAGGCAGTTGTGTTAAAGTGCTATTGTGTGTATTTATTTAAAAAATAAAAATTCAGGGGTCAATAATAATAATGTTGACTGCTAAATATGGGCATGTTTTTCTTGCATATGCATTTATTTGTAAATGAGATTTGTAGAAGATCTGACAGGGAAGCTGATTGGCCTGTTTTCCCAGTACGGGTGTAAATCAGGGGGAACTCTGCTGTCCAAACTAAGGCCCCGCCCTTAGTCCATGGGCAGTTCTTGCATCCTTCCTCCCTGCCAGGCCCTTCTTCATGGCTACATCTAACCAGAACTAGCCACCCATCTTAGGGAAGACAGAAGCCTGTTCAGGGAGGGAGGTGCTGCTACAGGGAGGGAGATACTGCCTACCCCTTGGGCCACCACCAGGTATATGCATCCTTGGGTTTTACAAGAAGATACTTGACAAATCAATTATTTTAACAGCTGTCCTACCTTCATTTATATGCTCAGAGACGTATTATTTTGTCCTCCTTGTTAAAAGTGAATGTTTCTTTCTTTGCTTCATCTCTGTGCACAGCATGTCTTGTTGTTACATTTAAGTTGCTATAAACTCTAAATCAATAATCCCGTTAAGAAGAAAAAAGAGGCCTAGTAGCAATAAGTACAATTGCAGAATTAATCAGATCACATCTTTATTTGAGTTGTAGACTCTCTTTCCGAAAGATGTTCTAGCTCTACAAAATCAATATGGGCACAAGGAAGTAGGTTTATTTTCTGGGTATCAGTGGTACAAGGGTGGGGGCTGGATGCTTCAAGGGAACCAAGGGATTTTGCTGCCCATGAACACAGTAGCTGTGGAAAAGGAACAATGGCTGCCATGGAATCAAATAACAGAAAGTAGTGTCTATTTTGGGCACTCAAATGTATGGGGGAGGTACAGATCCAAGAATTTCTCCCTTCTTATTCCATCCCCACCAATTTTACAAACAAAATATGTCTAAAATAACACTGCATTTTAAATATAGCATTTTGAGTTGATAAATACTTGTTTTACAGCGTAAAAACCACCTGATTTTACATTCTTCAAAAGAGATGGATGATGCTTTTTTTACCTCCTCTTTCCATCATAATTTCTAAATGTGGTCCTTACTGCTGATCTCTGTGCTAGTTTTATGCTACATGGCTATAAAGACTATGGCAGAGTTGCACTTGGCTAGGTTGGGGAGATTACAGTGAGATTTAATCCTTCCTAAACCAGGCTTTGCACAACTTCTTTCAAGTACAGCTGAACCCTGTTCTCCACAGCCACTAGCCCATAAATAGCTATTGAAGGCAATAAAATTGAAGCCTCAAAAATGATGGGCCTCCTTGTTGTTTCATTATTGTTAAATATGATCTCTGCTGTGCTGTGGAATAACCAGTGCCCAGCAGTGCTGTATCTTGATTTTTACTCAATGATCCTTTAAACTGAACCAAGCTATGTGTTCAACAGATTAGTGTACTGCTTTCTCTTTGCACTTTACATTAAGTAGTAGATCATGTAACTGTGCCTTAAAGATTTAGTATGCTTGTGTTTCCTAATAAAGATTTTTAGGAGAAACAATGTTTCACATTGACACCCAGGCTAATAATCAAGTGCAGCTGGCTGAAAATGTATTTCACCATGGCTCAGTGCTGCCTATCCTGTTTAGAAATGATGTAGCTGTAGCGCTGACTCAAATTGTGAGAACTGGGAGTGTGGTCAGAGCCTGTGAGCTATTGGACACATGTAGATGTTGTCCAGTGAGTGCTGCAGAGTGAGAGGGGCTTAATGCATCCTCATATGGAAGGAGATGTGCAAAGCTTTCCAAGAACAGGCTTAATTCAGATGGAGCTGTTGTCGTGCTTTTGGTAGTTAAGCACCTGTCTGAGCTGGCTTGTTAGCAGCTCCTGTTTGTGAAGAGCTGACCTGGTTATGCATTCTCAGCTAGGCGGCTGTACAGCCTTTATCTGTGCAGTGGGAAACTCAAAGACATCCCTGTAGTGAGAACTAAGCTTCCTCTTAGCCGGTTTAGCTCCTAAAATTGCCTCTCGGTTTCATCAAGACTTGAGTGAGAGCCTCATTTACGTGATTCTGAAAACCCATACTGTCTTTGGCTATCAAATTGTTTTTTAAATATAACTAATTTCTTAATGATAATTTTAGACTTTTATAATGTTCAAGACAGCATTCATGTGCTGTTCTCACCAGCTGGTCTTTCTGGATCTGATGGTTTACGTGAACATCCCCACAACTGATTTTCCTCCAGTTAAACTACCTTACACTGAAATGACTTGTAGCAGCCATCAGCTGTGCTGTATTTGTACAGAAACTGCCTCTCCATTCACCTAAGAGAAGTATCAGAAAGAGCATGGTTAAGAATAAATGCAGTGTTCATAACTATGGACCTTTTACATGAAGCTTGAAAAGTTTAGAGTGTTTATAGAAGAAAAAGTGTTTCAATGAGAGACATACTCCTTTGAAATTGGCTTAAACAAATTGACTTTTCCCAACAAAATAGGAAGTTGTATATGAGAGATGGTTTACTTGCAATAAGACTTGGGGCTCAATGGATTTGTTTTTGTTCAAGTCTTTACAATTTTCTACCCAATTGGAACTCTGCCTAAAATGTAAATATTTAGAAGGTTGCTTTTCTTGACACGAATACCATGGTCTCCACTGCGATGAAGAGGTGGGAGGTGAGTCCAAATCTCAATAAACTCTTCTCGGTGGCAGTTCTGACTTTCAACCATGTTGTTGTTTATAATTTTATAAATTGCTATTTTCAATTTATTACAACCTGCTCCTAAGATTTCTATTAAATATGCTAAAACAAACACAAATCCAAATAACTGGCTCTTATACATTCCCAGAATGTGATCTGAAAAAAAATGCTACAAAAAGTGAGACACAGTTTATAAATATTACTGTATAATAACTATATAAACAAATATAGTATTTTATAGTATATAAAACATATACCTATATTGTGTAATTGTGCATGTATACACACACACACACACACACACACACAGAGTTTTAGCGTCTCTTTGACACTTGTAGCTGACCAAACTTGAGACTTTGGTCAAAGAAAGCATGAAGTTCCTGAAGTTCTACTAAATAGTTGAAAAACTGCCGTGATGAAAATGAACTTTCTGAAGCTGTAAACAGCTATTGCTGTTATACCAAGGCTTGAGGGTACACAAATAAAGTATACATCTCTTAGGTTTCATTAAGGTTAAGTTGTAATGACTTAACCCTATTATTGCATAAAATTATCATCAATTTTTCAAAATATTAAGGTTCCTCCTTAGCACAAGAGAGGATGGATATATTTAGATAATAATATGGGCAGGATAGAAAATAGACATGGAAGATGAGTGAGGCTGTAAATGCCAAAGAAACTGCTGGTCAATTGTGGTCATTATCTTGGAAGTTGGTACCATTTTGAGGAAGGATAAACTCCCTACTTTGGACGTACAAAATGTTGTGGGGTTTGTTGATTTTTTTTTTTGGTGAGTTTTTTTTTTTATTCCTCACAAATTGTTTTTTGTTTTTTTCAAGTAAAATAACTTATGTGTATACAAACATCGTGTGTGTGTATACTTGTCTTGTATGAACACATTTTATACATATATACATGTATGTACACACACATACATAAAATTGTGTACACACCAATATGCACATGCTTCCCCACACGTGTGGGAAGAGGGAGCAACTGAAACTGAGATTCAATATCTACTTTAAACCACTCTGGCTGTGCAAACCCACCCACAGGGCTGGGGCTAAACTTCATGGGAATGTTTCCAAGTAACACAGGAACTCGGTCCTTTAGTGTGGTGGATTATCTGGTGCTGGCATGTACTTTGTGTCTGTGCACGTGTAAATACTTCATGTATACAGCGTAAAATCTTTCACCTTATTTCAGATGTACAGCTGGAGCTGTACTGATTGTATAGAGGTGTCTATGCACTACAGTCAGTTGATCAACACCATAATATGTAGAATGAATAATGTATCTTCCTGAAGAAAAAGCACTCACTGGGATAAGAATCAAACTGAATCTTGGGAACAAGGGAATGAATCTGTGGCTGGATTGTATTTTTTTCTGAAGCTCTCTGAGGCAGGCAAATGGCTGGATCAGAACTAGAAAGGTGTCCAAATGTATTTTAGTACAATATTTAACATGGATCTTGCCCCCAGTCACTTCAAGCACATGGATATATGGAGTGAAAGGAGGGTTAATCTTACGTGGCATAAATTAGTAAGAGCTGTGCAAAAGAACTTTTCAAAGACTTGCTTGCTAAATAAATTACTGGTCATGTTTTATTTAAAATGCTTGCGCTGCCAGCAGAGAACATAGCAAACAAGCACACTTTCAATTAAAGTAACAGCTAGGATTTTCCTTCTGGCACTCCCGTGACTTCTTGCACTTGTTCAGCTTTACTGCATGTCGGAAGCAGCTGAGCAGAATCACATGTACACACATGGTTCACATGTGCATGTGGCATCATATGATCAAGCAGTTTATCTCCTTTTACTTGCAAAACTTCTTTTGGTAAACACAGCTAGGACATTCAGTCAACTCCAAGCCTGTTTCCTTAGATCCTATAATATGGATGTAAGCCTGGGTTTGCATTAGTGATATTGGGCTGTGCATAATGCTATGTATTACCCCAAATCCAGCGTGGAGCTGATTTGCTGTGACGTGGGGATCGGGCTGTTCCCTGTGTCCGCCCACGTGCTGCAAGAGTTGAGGGTGGGTTGGTGCCAAGCTGCAGAGTGGCAGGGGGTGGGTATGGAGGATTTACATTTCTAACAGGACAGATGTTTGCTTTCTTTTCTCCCAAACATCTGCTTACATGCTCTATTTTGGGAAGTTGTGAACACTGCTTTAAGGGCAAGACTGAGGTTACAGGAGGTTATCAGCCTTATGCCGTGAGACACCATCATGGGATTTCTGGTTGTTGTTGGTTTAAGGCTAATGGAGAAAATGTGTGGAGGAGATGTTTTCTACCTCAAGGGTGCTTGGCCTTTCCTGGAAACATTGTCCATTGCAGGACAGCCTATAGCACCCTCTGTCACCCTGGTGACGCAAACCTTTTCTTTGGGTGATGGCCAGGCTTCATACTCAGAGATGGTTGCCTTGTCACAGAAGAGAGCCTTAATGTTAATGTTTGTTCATTTGTGGGTTGTTTTCTTTTCCTCATCTACTGTCATGTGACATCCAAACAGCTCACTGCCATCAATGTTGGGAAGTGTCCGTGCTGTTTTCAGTAGGTGATAGAGCTCTGATGCTTTTACTTTTTATCATGAACGTAACATTGATTAGCTCCCGTCCCAACTTCTCTCTGAAAATCAAGTAAAAGGGCTCATTGAAATGACTGGAAGGCAGGGGATGGTGTACAGGAATTTCTCAGGAGCAGGGTGGAGAAGCTAAGTGTAGCTAGATGGTGTGTTCCTTTGTGCCTACCATGCTTCTTTTTAGAAATGTCCCTCAAGGTCTGGCAAGCTCTCCTGGGCTAAAGGAACAGTATTTTCAAAGTTTGTAAGGCTTCATTTGGGACTGATAAAGAAAACCTGAATGAGCAAAAGATGAGTATTTGGGGCAAACAGTGCATGCTTCTGGACAGTTGATAGGACGTTGACAGCTTCTTTTCCTAGAAACCTTTGAGGCATTTAGCATTACATGCAATGGAAAGGAAAGCTACCAGTCTGTAAGCACGTTGAGATGAACAATTGCTATGCTTGTGCCTTTCTTGGGATGAAAAACAACAGATCACTAGGAAGCAGAAAGTTCCGGATATATCCTTTCAGTGCCTAGCGGTGCCGGAGGTGGGATTGATCTTTCCAGCATTGTCCATATTCATGTGCAGTAGGCACACTTATTTCCTTGGAAGATCAAATTTGACCCTCAGAATGGTAATCAGAATGGAGGTAGTATCTGTAAGATTAGCAAAACTAGAGATATTGTGGTGCATATTTTAATTGCACATGTTGAACCAGATCAGAGGTACCTAACGTAGAATTATGTCTGGATTTTCCTCCTAGACTGATCATGTTCTGTTGATGAGCTATGTAGAGCAGATCTTGATTTCTCCTTGTCCCATTGGACATATCCCTGGGAGCTGGGCTCCTACTCAAGTTCATCTAACTTACAGGTAAAATTAAGCACTCTTCCATAGGACTATATGATGAGGAAAAAAAGTTCTTTGTGACCAATCTCTGTTGTTGTGAATACCTTATGGTGCCTTTTACAAATGTGCCAGGGACCATGTTAGTATCAGTTTCCAAGTGGGTTTGTATATATTTCACAACCTCAAAATCTAAAAAGCATGTTGGATAGTCTGAATTATTGCCCATAGAGTAGGGTGCAACCATCCACTCATGCTCACTCATTCAATTAGACAATCAAACCTTTGGTTACTGTTTTTGCACCCTGCACAGAGCAGTTTGGACTAACCTCTGTAAGTTTTTAGCCTGCCAAGTGTCAATGTAATCCAGAAGAATAATGGAGTGTTGATCTCTCTTTCCTGTGGAAAGAATCCCAGAGAGGCCGTTGTAGCAGCTCTGGGACTTCTGAAGTACAGTAGCACCTAAAGCATATTATTCCTCTGTGCTGTGAGAGTAGTCCTGCGCTTAGGGAGTTTCAAGGTAGAGAATTATAGTTGCTTTTTTGCCTCTTGTATTGGAAAGCTGCTTCACCGGAGTCAAATTCAGCCCCTCTGTTGTCTTAGTCATAAAAGAACCCAAGGTAAGAGTATATTGATGGACGTCATTCCTCTGTAAAACCCAGTCCTTTGATTGGAAACCCTTCTGAGCTTGTTTCCTCAAATTCAGGCTCTACCAATTGAGCTGTCATTGAAAACTAGGATACTTAATACCGTCACTTAGCCAGTAACACAAGTGAAATGTGCATTCTTCTGAAGCTTTATTATGAATATGAATAAAACATTTTCTGGTGTTATTAAAACAGCCTGGACTAAAGCAATGATAGTATTCAAGGGTGATCTCCATGTCATGCCTGTCTGCTCCAAACTAGCATTGCAATACTGGCAGTTGTGGCAATCATGCCTTTTCTTTAACACAAAAAAAGTTGGAGTCCTCTTTGGGAAGCCCAGCCAGATAATTAGATTTACAGAGAGATACGATACCGCTTTTTGCGCAGGATCTAACATATGACAGACTCTTTCTATGCTTTTTATACTGATATCTAATCCGAAGTGCTATATGAGAGAAGCCATATGCACAACAAAGAAATCTCTGTCTGGTGGTCTGTGGTTCTGGCCTGCATCCTTCAGCAATGTCTTTTAGCACGTGTTGAGAAAGCACTTCAAAATTGTTGAATGGATTATAGACAATTTTTGTGTTCTCAGCATTAGGTACTTAAAGAAATCACTAATTTGGTTTAAAATGCAAATATGCACATTATATATGTAGCACTTTGACAGGGTTTCTTCCTTCAGATTTTTCGGCATTTGGCCATTACCTGAGGCCTCTTCCCAGCTAGAAACTAATTTTTCTTTAAAGGAAATTTTAAAGGAGATTTTTATATAACCACATGTGCCTGTCGAGCTCGAGTCCTGGTTAAGCATTTTGGGATTAGTCTCAGTAGTAACTGAATGAACCATATTCAGTACTGAAGACATCTCATATCTACAAAGCTTTACAAACAAATATCGAACAGTCCACTAATTAATCCAGACAATTTAACTTTAATTAGACAATACCTCATTAATATTTTTCAACTTTGTTGTAGTTTGTGGTCTTGTTTTTATGGGGCACAGCTTATTTTAAATGCTCCCAGAACCATTCTAAGATCATGCAGTCATTTGGAAGACAACACATTTTCAATTACATTTCAAAAGCTTCAGTGCTTTACTGCCTCCACCCCTTCAGCAGTAAGGAGATTAGGTTCATTGCCAAGTGACATGCATCACCCTCTATCATGGGATGTGACTGCCTGAGTCTTAGCAGTCCAACAAAGTGATTCACCAGCACAGTGTGGTTTCGTGGGGATGCAGGTACATCATGAACAGTCTTGCATAGGTAAAGATGAAAGAGCCCTTCATAAGGATCTTGCTAAGATGTTTGGACGTGCAGGGTCGAGCAAAGCTGTAGCTCAGGCCACTGACAGCTACTCTGTCTGCCACAATACCGCATAGGAATGGAAGCTGTGGTCTATGTTGAGTTGATTGTAGAATAGCTCCATGTGTTTACCACCATTCTATCCAGCCTTGTTTTAACACCTCTAGAAACTTTTCTACTTTTCCAGTATTTGAACAGTGTGACTCTATTGTATGGATAAGATCTGATCCTTTAGTCCAGACAAATGTTGGTAAATACTCATGGCAATTTCTATGCATGGTTGCTTGATAAAGTGTGTGTCTGTCAGACACATGCAGGTTTACTAAAGAAAGTCTCGGTAGTGAACCTACCCCACTTCCTTCTAGATATTTTAGTCTGATATTCAGACTGCTTTTTTATTCAATATTTTAAATTCAATCCCCTGAAGCTTCGTTATATCTAGCAACAGTTTTGCTTCTAAGTATTTTTACGTTGCAAGGCTATGTGTAGGTAGGAGTACTTTACCAAAATGGGAATGCTTCGCTACTGTTCCAACTATGTTCCGAGGAATAGCTCTGTACCTGCAAAGCTGCACATTGAATTAACTGGAAGCCAACCCACAAATGATTTTTGGTGCACTGACTTTAGCTGGTGCAGCTGTGCTGGTCAGGGATTCTGGAACTTGTTTACTGAATCAACCTGTACAAGCTGCAGGAGTTGAGATAATTCAAAAAAGGAAAACCACAAGAAACAAAGTAATAGAGTAGCCTGCACTCAATATTTGCAGGGGAAAACATGCTGATAGGGGAGTAACTTCAATTTTAACTGGTAAATCAAGAGAAATCTTTGTTCTACTAGTATGAAGCAGCTCTAGTGTACAGCAATATAGCAGTGTACCACTAGCACTAAAACGAACTCCCTTTGGACAGACAAGTGGCAGCTGTCTGTCACATACTGCTGTGCACAGACTTTGGTTAGAGAACAAACAGAGGAGTGCATTTTAAACTTTGCTTTCATCTAATGCTGATTTTAATGCTAATTCTAATGCTGCAGCTGACTATCTGACTTCTGCAGGTGATGGAGGTGGCATATCTCACTGCTATTATTTGGAAGGCGTGACTGTTATTTGTGTAACAAAATCCATCTGACAGGTAACCACATGTTCTGGTTAATCTTAGCTGGGATATAAGTAGATCCTGTATCAAACGTAATGACTCAGTTACCGAGCCTGATGCTAATGTCAGTGACATCTGCTTCAGCCTCTGTGTTCCTTAAAAATGGATTGGAATCAGGCTTATGAGTGAGTTCGTATTAGGGTAACCCCCACTTAAATACTATAGGTCACACTGATCTCTGATGCCAGTAGAGGTGCACTAGGAGAGATTTGTCCCAATGTATTATTTGTTGTTGTCAAAGGACACAGCTGCAAAAGATTGGAATGGGTTTTCCGATGCATTAAGAGACTTATCTGTTACTTACCCTGGGAATAGCAGTTATTTAATATTAAATTCCAAATTTCCTTTAGGTGTTTACCAACTGTCCAGAAGATTAGGTGCTCTAAATTAGTGAATGTCCCTTTTTCATGAGTTGTCTTCTGCCTCTCTTAGTTTGTGAATAATGAAGTCAAGCCTCTTGCACGCCCTGTCTCCAGTGCCGCACTTACCCAGGACTAGCATATTCTTCTGGTTTTTTTTAAGAACCTTTAAGGAATCTGCAAACCTTTAAGCAGATTTTTAAAAGCAGGCCAAGCTGACCCAATTATGAAGAACCAAATTCACATGGGAGGTGGTATAGCCTAACTTTATGCTCTGTGGAACAATGTCTTTTAGTATTACTGAATTTTTTTCAGACAAATGACAAAGGTGAAAGGCAAATATGCATGTCAGTCTTGAAAAATGTGCATTATTTAATTATTTACAGTGACAGTGAGTCAAGATGTGATTTCAGCTGCTTCCATTTACAGGGAGCATGGGATCTTTGTTCCATTATCCAAATGAATGTCCTATTTACTCTGTCTCACACCTCCCTTCGGACTGTGGTCTCAGGTACTGGGCTTAGTCTGTATGTGACCTGGAGGCTCTCAAGGAAAAACTAAGGGTAAGTGTTGATCAGGAGATTGCACGCTTAGGGCTTTAGAATGATCTAAATGAGGCACTGAAACCAGGCCACTATCCCAGCTGCTCTCTAGCAGTAACCCAGATTGCATCATTTTGCTTGGAAACTGTCAGCTGGCAGTTGCATTATAACTGTGAATTATCCTTGTGACTTGGTTTAAACTGGCTTCCAAAAGCTTGGGATACAAAGGGAGCAAGCCAGATGTAAACCTCTGGTGCCTGGGAATCTCCTGACACCAGATGCTTGTGAGCTGTTTGTCCAAGTTTTCTGTAGCTTTCAGGTGCCCTGCCAGACTTGTGACTAACCGTACAGGTGATGCAACCTATTCTTATCTATAAAACTATGCAAAGATAAGATATATATATAGCTGCACTACTATAGGCTATGTGTTACGTGTCTAACACCATCTGTCATGTACGTGTGTGGGTTTTGTTTAAGTGAAGATCTTCAAAATCTGAATCATTCTTATCTGAAACCAACACAAAACATTAAAAAAATTTCAACAGTGGACTTTGACTAATGGTTTGGTATGTTAGAGGAAAATACAGCTTTGGACCCAGACTTCAATCACAGACAATGGAATTTGTTTGGCATCAACATTAATTATTAAAACATACCTTACCAAGCTTCAGCAAGGGCTATATAGCTTTAAAGGCTTGGAGAAAGTATCCCCTTGTGCTTTTGCCAAGATCCTGTTACAGATTTCTCTGCTCCCTTCATTCTTAATGATTTCAGTGGGGATTATGATGGATAACTGAAATAAGATCATTCTGTTTCCAGTGAAAGCTTTACTACATTGATTTCTTTTTTTCTGTGATGCTGTTTGTCAAAAGCAGCTGATGTACAAAATTCAGGTGTCACTGGGTATTCAACCTGTCGTTTCTGTTAAATTTTGGCTACTGCTTATAACACAGAAAACTTAAGTACTGTAAAAGGTAATTTATTGTTACTATAATGGCTGATCATTAATGGAGTCTGTAGAAAACTACACAGCATTAAAATAAAATGCCTGTGTATAACTAGTAACACTTACTACTTCTATAGTATAATGCTGTGCTGTTATAACAATACTTTGTGCTCATATCACTTTTTATTGTGAGATCTGAAGTGTTAAACAATATTATTCATGCTTCATAACAGCCTAGTAAGTGCTATCATACTGGCTTATTAGACAGGTAAGCTGGAGAAAAGACAAGCAGAGATTTGCACAAAGATGTAAAATACTCAGTCTTGCAAAGCACTATCTATATACATAACCTGAAACACTTGCTTAATTCTAGCCCTGTTCAGTCATTTAGATGTTTTGCCAAATCTGGGCCTATGTAACCAAAGTGCCTGGTCAACTTGATTAACTTTCAGATGATCCTTCCTAAAATTCGCTAGAAATCAATGGGATTTACATACCTGCTTATTGTTGGGCTCCAGGTTAACTATTGTGCTGGACGGAGGCACTGATCAGTGCAAAGATGAGGGCATGTCCTTGAAAGCAGCTTATGGTCCACTGAGCAGAATACCTGGATATTACTGTTGTCATTCTGTCATTTTAGACAGTGGCTTTTATGAGCTTTAAACTCACCTACTAACAGGGAGATATCTGGTTTTGGACCACCTAGTGCAACTGCTGCAGCAAGTCTGCCTCTGGAGCTCCAACCTTGCAAACAAAGTAAATATTACCTGTAGGTTGTTGTTAATAAAATAATCCTTCCATCTGTGTTTACACTGGAAATGCACACTGTAATTTGGCTGACAGGTTTTGAATGCTATTTATTCATTTTACTGTGAGAGCTCTAAGTGCATAGCAGCCAAGACAGTAGGGAAGATGGTAATTCAGAAAAGTGTTGTTAATTTATTTACCTACCTTCCTGGAGTGTTCATTTGCTCATTTTGCTCTTAAAAAATACTGGAGATCTAAACAAAATAAATAATTCATTGTGCAAGTATCACATTTCTGGGAATGCTAGCATGAAAACTGCTAAATATGCATTTAATTTAAGCTTGATTAGACAACTGATTCTTTTCTAACAGTCATAATTAAAATGTAGTCTTGTGAGGTTTAAGCCATTACAGGTATGGTGTGCTCCAGTGCAGCATTGCTAATTAGGAGGGGCCCTCTTCAAGCTGGCAGGCAGGGTGCCTTGTTGTGCAAGGCAGTGACCGGGCTCCCAAGTGGGGGGCTTGGAAGGCTGACGAGAGAGTGGTTGGTCACAATGACAGAGTTGAAATATTGCAGAGGCAAACAAGGCATCCCCTCTTGTTCTGCTTGTTATCCTGCAAGGAATGCCTCAGCCTACCTATGGGTAGCAGAGCGACTGCTGCACGTCTCTGTGCATCACTTCCCTGTCCTGTTGGGAATTTCTGCTGCTTCATCAGACCAGGAGGATGGAGGAAGCAGACTGGGAAGTGGCTGAAATGAACCTCGGGATGGAGAAATCTGGTGGGAACTCCAGGCTGGATCCTCTGCAATGGCTTTAGCCATTAGGAGCTGGGCTGTGGACATCACTATCAGACCCATCAGTGTTATAAATTGAGTGCTGTTGGGAACAGACCAAAGGAAAGCAATTTCCTAAAAATTACTCGGGCAGAGTCATGGGATCCGTGGTGAGTTTCTCCTGTGTTCAAGGGTGTTCTTGCTCTGGACCTCAGCTTACCTACGGGAAATTGTCAGTAGTATTATTTTAGATGTGAAGCTAAGATGAAGGCTGTGTTCTGCAACTCATTCTCGCTTGAGACAGAAGATATGCCCTGGAAATGCAGATAATGTTGCAAAGCTGAGTCGCTGAGCCCCTTTTTTGGCTGGTAGAAAGGTGAGACCTGCAACCAGACATGGCTGTGGGTGAAATCACAGAATCACTAAGGTTGGAAAAGACCTGTTAGATCATCAGGTCCAACCATCAACCCAACACCACCATGCCCACTAAACCATGTCCCACAATGCCACGTCCACATGTTCCTTGAACGCCTCCAGTGATGGTGACTCCACCACCTCCCTGGGCAGCCTGTTCCAGTGTTTCATCACTCTCTCAGTGAAGAAATTTTTCCTAATATCCAGCCTGAACCTCCCCTGGCGCAACTTGAGGCCATTTCCTCTTGTCCTGTCACTAGTCACTTGGGAGAAGAGACCAACACCCACCTCACCACAACCCCCTTTCAGGTAGTTGTAGAGAGCGATGAGGTCTCCCCTCAGCCTCCTCTTCTCCAGACTGAACACCCCCAGCTCCCTCAGCCGCTCCTCATCAGACTTGTGCTCCAGACCCCTCACCAGCTTCGTCGCCCTTCTCTGGACACGCTCCAGCACCTCAATGTCCTTCTTGTAGTGAGGGGCCCAAAACTGAACACAGGATTCGAGGTGCATCCATACATCCTCCTCTTGCTTTGGCAGCGTCTTGGAGGCTCTGTCACCGAGGCCTGGCAAAGGGGGCCCTCGGTGGGTCTGGCTGGGCAAAGTGGGGAGAGGTGTCCTGCGCTGCGTGGCACAGCTGCTCAGTATGAATACATCATCAGCGTGAGGCTGTCACTGTCAAACTCCTGTTTGGTTTTTTGTTTGCTTGTACTTTGGGGTTTTTTTTTTCCTCTTCCCTCTCTCTAATCACCACAGCTACCTGCTGACTGCAATTTGTCTGGGCAGCTCCGAGCCATGGTGAACATGTCTGACAAAGCTTAAATCTTGATCTGAGCAAATCTCTTTTAGGCTTTCTCATTTCAACAAAGCCCTTGTTCAGCTGCATTAATTCCAAGAAGTGCCAGCCCACTGCTCAGTCGATTATCTGGAGGCCTGGTTGCCTTCAGCACACACAGAGAGTTTTGACATATCCCTAATTCATAATGTAAGAGCAAGCTCTCTTGGGGTGGGGTGAGAAATTCAAGGTGAGCACGAACAACAAATCCCTGGTGCTGCCCATGAGCAGACCCACAAACTCTGCCGTGTGTCCTCTGTGTTTGCAGTACACCTTCACTGAACTTCACCCCCTTCTTTTTTGGTGTCTTGTACAACTGGGAGCTGGTGGCTCCCTTCTGGCAAGCCCTGCTGTAATTGAGACAGCCAGTAACGGGACATTTTCCCTCTGCAGTTGCAGACCAACCTGATTGTAGTGCCCATGACAGCACTTAACTATTTTCTCTGTGACTGTTATCACCCAAAATCAGGGCAGTGGTTTTCTCTGAACAGCCTTGCTGAGCTCAGCAGGTTCCTGGAGGAGGAGAGGGAGTCTGTCCCTGCTGCTCTCGGGGAAGGCTGAAATGAGGCAGGCTTTAGGAAATTGGGCTTGTTTCTCTTCATTCTAGTTGTTGATTTTTCCTCCTTTGTTCCATGGCCTGAAATATTATTTTCTGAGTGCTGGTATATTTAATAGAAGGTTTTGCATGCCAGTTTACTGTGAGGCTTTTGTGTCTGTATATACAAACATCAGATGAAATCATGAAAGGTATATTTGTAATTTGAGATTATAAGCAAAGTGGGTTGATTTTCTCTGCCAGTGGCTGCTCCTGCATATCCACTGCTACATCTTACACAATTTGGAAGTGATATTTTAAAGCAAAGATGCTTTTCTTTGCAGACTGCTTATTGTAGCATGTTATATCATATAATATCATTCTGTTCAACAACACTCTCTTCTGTTGTGCAAACAACACCAAAAAAAGGAGGGGGGAGGGGGAATAAATAAGCAGACATACCAGCAGAAATTTTCCTTTGCTGGTACCTGAGTTGCTCTCGGGGAAGCTGACACATTTGTATTCTGTCACTGCTACCATGACCAAAGAGAACCCCTAGTCCCAGAGCTCCAATTTATAAAATCTTGCTGTATAGTGCTTTGAAGAAAAAGTGTTTCTCAAACGAAAAAGCAGTTATCGTGGAAATGAATGGCTGATGCCACTGTTGGGGCTCTCTGACACCAGTATCTGAAGTGAGGTCCAGCCTTGCCCAGCTGTGTGGGAGCCCTCGGGCTTGCTCCGCCGGGCAGTGCAGCCACAGGCACCATGGGGGCTGCCTGCGGGGCAGAGGTGCAGCCTCTTCTTCCTCTCCTGCGCCACGGGTTCTCCTGCCACACCATGTCCATGCTAGCACAATGCCTTAGGCTTCAAGTGGGTTGCATTTCTGATTCACGCCTGTGTAAGCATGTGAAGAATGGGGGTGAACTCAGAGCAGGGTGAGAGTGCCAGTCATCGTGACCTGGTGGGTGCAGGCTCCAGGCTGTGCAGCAGCAGAGATGCTTCCCTGGGGTGTAGTCTTCCTCTCCGCAGTTGTGCCAGCAGAACGCAGAAAAAGAGCAGGAGGAAGAAGGGCAGTAGCTGCTTTCTACAGTATAATCGTCCGGCCCCTGTAGACAGCTGCTTCTACCCAGTGCAGAACTTGCTTGGTGATACTGAACTGGGTGTCTGTAGCTGTGCCCCTGTGATCTGATATTATGCATTTGGGCATAAGTACTCCACCTCTCCACTCCCCAGCATTATAGAATCGTATCTTCCTTTAAATTAAGGTTAACCTCCGTTCCTCAAGTCATCTTGTGTTTCAGGCTTATTATAAATTATTTAAACAAGAAGGCAGCTTGAACTGTAATGTGGGCAAATGCTGTTTATGCAAAAGGAGTAGATGCCAGTCATGCATCCTCTAGAATTTACAGAGATATTTATGTTCATTGCTACATTTTTTTTTTTTCTCTGAAAAGGTGGCATAATTGTGAGTCAGCGTTGTGATATGTCTGGTCCCAAAGACCTCACATGACGTGCTCTGAAAAGAGGACATTCCAGATTCATGTTTTGCCAGTGTTCCTGTGACTTTTTTAAAGCAATCTCCCCCCTCTGATAGTTTTCCTTTTTCTTTTAAACAAAATTATCAACTAGTTCCTTGGCACTGTAGAAACACTTCCCAGAGCTGCCCCAAAGAATGTGCCACTACTGGGTGTCAGTGTCAGGGCTGAGATCAGAGCTCAGGTGTCCTCATTTCCTGCTCTTACTAATTGCCAGCAACTCCCTGATGTTGTGTGCATGCTAGGACACATTTGAGCAGTGATGGATGAACAATAAAAGTTCAAGAAGCCTAGCAAAAACTAAGCTATTTCCCTGAACTTTTCATTGAATAATGGTAAAAAAGAGGTGCTCAATTCAGTGATGTCAGAAAATGCGAAACCAGCCAGCAGCTGCCAGGGAGCCTGAGAATATGCAATCTCCAGTGGGTTGCAGTATAGCCAGCTCTTTTTTTGATGGCAAAGAAAGATGAAACACTACAAAGATATTCCCAGAGAGAAAATAGATGTCATACAACATTTAAATAGATCCTTTCAAGAAGGAGAGCTGCAGAAACCCTTATAACTGGCTCACAAGTGTGAACCTGCTGATTTTTTTTTTTAAGGCTGGTAGGACAGATAGCATCTTTTAAATATATAGCTCTGTTGTCTTGATAGCTTAATTCTATTGTTCAGCTTTTGCCTGAATGTACCAGCTAATAATAAAAGCAATACAGGAATCAGGTCCGTACCTACAAAATGAATGTTTAAAAAAGCTTTGTACTCTACAAAGTAAGACATTTTGAAATAGAGAACTGGTTAAAATGGAAGTTTTAAAGACTGCATAGGGATCCATGGCAATAGAGGAAAAACAAGCGGCAAAGAAACTTCTCATGTAGTGGAACTGAAATATTGATAACTGGGAGGTGGGAGGGGAATACAAGAAATGAAGAGAAAGCCTAGAAATGGTAATTTCTTTCCCAGAAAGCTATATGCACTATGGAATAAGGGCAGTTGCCCACTTTTAAATCATTCCTGGTTTAAATTTGACCTGTTTGTATCAAAAGGCAGATTGGTATCTCTCCATTAAAGATCAGAAAGATAGAGTAACAAAAGTAACCCTGATCCTGAAACACATACACATATATTAGGAAACACAGTTGTCTTGAGCCAGGTTTCCATTTTTTTTCGCAGAAAACACTAGCTACGTGTATGGAAGGAGGGAGGGAACTGGCCGTAACTTCCCCTTAGTGCTTCCCACCCTGTTGCAGTCCTGTCCCCACTGCAGACGCTGCTGCGGTTCTCTCCTCTCATCTCCATCTCCAGAGGGCGGCTCTGCTGCTTGACACCCTTTGCTCTGGTCCTGGCCCAGGGTCCTTCCCTACTCTTGCCTGCAGCGGCACCCAAGATCTTTGCAGGGAACTCTGACAACTTAATGAGCCCTTCAGTTTTTCCGGCATGTCCATGCAAACAAGTTGCCCCATTCCTTGCAGCGCCACTTCCATTACTGCTGAAACTGTCCCAGCCTACCTCCATGCTTCACTTTCACCTTCCTCCCTCAACTGCTGCTGCTGTTCGTTCCTCAGTGGCTGCTGGCGAAGGAATGCATATTGAAGGACGTCATCGAGCAAACTTCTGCTTTAGCTGGTTCTTGCCAGAAAAGAAAAATCCACCTGGATACCAGCTTGATGTGGAGCAGTTCCACTGGATTTACTGTGGACTTAAGAGTTGAACCCTCACTCATTAGTATGTGCTGATGAAATTGATTAGACCTGGCCCATGTACTAGAAAATGCTAATACTTTTAGGCTTCACTAGTTCTGTGAGATACAAAGGTGATCCGTCTTTATTTATTTATTTACTGCATTCATCTCAGGAAAAGAAGGGCCACATGAGGATCTTAAAGGTCTTTTCCAACCTAAACGATTCTGTGATTCCAAATGAGACTGATAACAGCTCTGTGTGTGTTAGACCAGCGGATGCAGGTGGCCATGACGATACCAATGACTCCTCTCCAGAGGTGCTCTCGAAGACTGGGTTCCTTCAAGTTCATACACAAATATCGTTTATAATCCTCTGTCAAGGTGATTTCAAAGTATCTGTTGACTGTGATGGAAGCAAGGATTTTGTGAATTTAGAATTTTTCTGCTGATTGTGAGGAGGAAAAGGAAAGAGGTTTTCATGCCCAAATTATCAATAGTTATGGAGGCTTTTATACCATTGTATAAAATGTTTTCTGTACTCATAATGCAGATTTAGAAGAAAGATATAAAACAAAAACCACAAAGGAGACCTTTCCTGTGAATTGTTTGGTGAATTCCGTTCCTCTGCCTTTACTGTTTCAGTCACTATATATGAATATTAAGTAACAATTCTTTAAAACAGAATGTTAATTAATGCAACATCTTTGTTGGACTCTATTTGACACAGACAGCGCAAAGCCTTTGTCTGGGGCTCACAGGTGCCATCTCCCATTTAATGTTTCCTGAGGATGGATTCTTCTTCAGAGCTTGCACTGATGTTGGTGCAGAGTCAGGACTGGCTCATCCTGCATAAGCATAAGGGGGGAATAAGAGGGTTGCTGCAGAGTTTGGGGGGGTTTAGTTATAAGAAATGTTTGTACTGGCAGCTTATAGACGACCCATTCATGGGTACCTGTGGCCTGTGTCACTTTTCTGCACAGAGGTCTTATTTCTCATGAAATACCCACAAGAGGGGATACAGGGCAACACTGGTGCTGAGCTGGTGATCTTTGAACTGGCTGCAAGCTGGGCTTACGCTGGGGAGGACTGTGTGGCTCAGAGGCTCTTCTTTAACCCGTCTGTGTGTTGTGGTGTTAGGAAGTATGTGGCTGGTGAGGAAAGCTGTCAGTGTCTTTGCAGATCAACCCTTGAGCACCCAGCAGTTGCATGTAAAAAGTCTGCAGTGGCTTTTGGAAGCAAAAAGTGCATCTTTTCTGTGAACGCAAGCATAGCTCTGTTACAATCAATGGGGAAAATTTACTGTTGATGGAGGGACCTGGAGGACAGAGACTGCTTGCTTGCTTGCTCACAGTGGTCATACTTAAAATACATCTCTTCTTACTGTAAAGCTGATAAAATTTTGAGAGGTTTCTTGTACTTACAGCCTCAGCTGCGCAGATTAAACATTACATAATGTGCCTCTCAGGGGCACTACATGATTAATGAATGCTTACAAAGTGCTTTGTTAAATATGACATAGTACTAATGTCTCTCTTGTAAAAGAAAAACCGAGGAGGCGTTAGTAGAAATTGTCTTCCCTGAAAAGGCATTCTCTAAGGTTTTTTTTCTGAAGTAATCTACTGAATGAAGAAAAATAAACTGTGAATGATATGCACGATAAAGCAAAACACCAGATTTCTCTTCTTGTGTTGGAAGAGGGACTTAGCTGCTCAGGAAATCAGCCATGAAGTCACACAAACTTTAGAAAAGACGATGTGGAGGCCAGTAATTTAACTGACAACTTTCCTGTGCCACAAGCATAAAAAAGGAATATACCCTGAAGCTAAAAGGAGGCTTTCTTGAAATGAGTACTGCTGTGTTAGCTGAGCTTTGATTTATTTTTATTTTGCATTGACAGATGAATCCAAGTGGAGCTTTGGCTTTCAAATTTCTTGTCAATGAAAAATATTTTGTATGTAATAATTCTAAGGATTCCATTTTGGAAAAGTGGGAACAGTTAAAAGAAAAAATATTCCAAGGTATATGTACGTTTCTGTATGAAGCTGGAATACAAATTATCGGTCTATTGAATTAAACCCCAATATTTATAAAGACCGTGCTGGGATTAATTGCGTAGGACTAGGCTGCTGGCTGCTGCAAATCAGCATGGATATATTGGCTTTAATTTTTGACAGCTGAAGATCTGGCCTTCAGTTTTGATGCCTCATTTAAATTCTGGATATCCTATTATTGGTGTTACATGTGTCTTTCTGTACTTTCTCCCAGAGAGAATACTCTTGGTATTGAGAGCAAAAATCAATATAGATTCATGTTTTGTATCTTCATGACACTTTCTTGCAGTGGCTGTCACTGAGACTGACGAGGGACTGAGATCAGAGGTTGAGGGATGGCAGATTAAGCTTAGTTCTGTTACGGACTTAAAAAATCGACCCTGTCCATGTGGATTTCCAGGTTTTACCCGCTTTCTTCCAAGGAGATCCTATTCCTGCTCTGATTTTTCCTGCTGATTTGTTTTTCAGTTATGCTACAGATTTTTTTTAAACGTGTTTTCTCTTTCCTTCTTAAAAAGGGAAAAGCGAAAAAAGTTGATGTATTTGGGAAAGTGAGAGATTTAAAATGCTGGAATCTTTCTCCGCTTGGTAATTTTACACTGAGATGGTGATGTTTTGCATGCATATTTCACTGAGATAAGTGAGGACATGCGGCACAATGAAATGGAGAAACAAGCCTCGAGACTGGCATCAGACCAGGCTCTGGTCTGTGTTGCTCCATTGCTTCCCTCCTGTAATCCCATACATGTTCCAAGTCTGCCTGGGACCAAAATTTGAACTGAGCTAAATTTTGCCACCAGCCTTTCAAGGCACTTCAAACCTGGCTTGCTGTGTGTAGTTTGGACAGAAGATCAAGTCATTCATTGCTGTCATACATATTGTGTCCTGAAAACCAGGTGAGTGATTTACTACTTTGTGTTTCTTCTTAGAGAAGAGATGGAGCATTTGCATATGGTAAGGCTATGACTGGTGAAAGTTAATTCCTGAAAAATCAAGCTTTCCTTTTGCTAGCTGGATGGGAACAAATGGACTGGCCAAGCACCAGCAGTTTGCAAATAGAAAAGCGCTGATGGCAATTTATCTTCAGCTAAGCATTTGCCAGAAGAATCCAGAATATGCAAACTTGGGTAGACTTTCCTTTAGACATCTGAATAAAGGAAATTGCATACATGCATATGTGATCGTAGGCTTGGAGAATCCAAGAATTCTTAAATGCTTAAAAGGACAAGTAAAACTGGCAATAATGGCAAAAATCTTCACTGGGCCACATTTCCATCCATGGTATATGCGGAACTTTTCTGAGTTTGGAGTTGTTTGCAAGTTTCAGACCATAAGACTTCTTTATGAATTATATGCTATAAGTTTCAATGGTACTTGTATTCATTTCATATCATGCAATATTGCCCTGAATGCTAAGCAGTGTATATTTTATTGCCTGTATAAACTATGCAGCTACAATGATTTATTTTGTATGTATTTCTTGCAAAAAGTAGCAAAACTTTACTCATCTAAACAAAAAACCCACAAAAACCTTGAAATTATCACGTGCAGATTTGGTGGCATGTTTTCCCAGAAAAACAAATTGCATATTCTTCAATATTTAGTCTTCTAAAAGTGTCATATACGAAGCCGAGTAGTTAACTGACATTTGGTTTATAATTATGAAATGCTGTGCAGCATAAAAAATGTGGTATTGTTTCTTTGTTTCTGGTGTACTGTATCCAGGTCCCTCAAAGATCTTGCATGTATGCATAACTGCTGTAAAACCTTATGCCCCTGGGTAAGTCTTGTGGGACTGAAACAATAATAACTAAAAATCAGTTAGTGATTGTGTTGTTAATGCTTTCAAAATGAAAAAAGGCTTAATATTGCTTTGCTTGAAGGTATTAATGGCCACTGTTATGTAGGGTGTATTTTTTGTTCATTTGCAGCGCTGGTTAAAGTTGATGGATATACTGACCTCTTTCATTTACGGTAAATAGGAAGACCAATTAAGTGCTCCTTTGTGTGGTGATAGATGAAACAACAGCAAGTTGGTACCCAAGGTAATGAGCTGCGCAAAACTAATGAGCAACTGAGCTGAATGGACAAGGGTTTTCCTGCAGATTAATTGCAAACTCTGATTTGACTGGTTGATGCTGTATCCTTCCATATTTTTGAGGAGTAAAAATTAAGGAAAAACACTGCAAAAAAGGGAGAGAGGCAGTGCTTAGCCTGGGAGAAAGCCAAGAGCAAGATCTCCTAGTGGGACTAGCACTCACTGGGAAGGCAGTCTTGGATTTCTGAACCGAAAACAGATTCTTGTATTTTTTTTTTCTTGTGTGTTGAGGAAGCAGGGTTGTGTATCCCTCTTTTTTTTTCCTTTTTTTTTCTTTTGGTAAATAAGCAGAACTGCACCAAAGAAACACTTGATTTGCCTCAGCTTGTTTTCTTCCCATTGGAAAGCAAGTGAGTTAGCTAGACCTTCCCCTTCCTTGTGCAACCCCTCGGGGAGAAAAGGAAGCAACAACACACTGAAACGTGAAATAGTTTTTTTCTTTGTATTTCCACATGTGACAACCTAGACCAGGCTTCTGTGATAGGCATGGTGGGAATTGGGAGGGATCATCAAAGGTGAAGGTGTTTATTGTTGGATTTAGTGTCTTACAAACAAAACTACTTGTTCAGATTATTTATGGTAGTTACAAGCAACGCTGATGCGCTGTGAGTGGAGCCTGAGTGCAGCTGGTGGCTTGATTAATGTAGAGCTCAGTAGGCGCATTAAAAATTATGCACTATAGCATTTCAATGTTATTATTTTACTGATACTGCTGAAAAATAGATGCAAGCATAGATGCAAAGGGTTCCCTGCAAAGGAAAAAAGTCTCAAAGGACTTTTTCTGACATTGATGAGAGCAAGTTGGGCACTTGGGATTTATGGTAACCTCCTGACAGCAAGATAATGCCTTGGGGAGGTGGGCTAAAAATTGCCAACGTACTCTTTGTTAAAGAATACTGGAGTGTGTGAGTCAGCGGGGATTAAATACAGGAGAACAGTACTCGTTTTCAGACAGCAACACATCACTGCTCACGAAATAGGTTTAACGTTTAGCCTATTGTAAGATTTTCTTCTGTACTCATGGATTTGAGAACACCTTGATCACTACAACTTAGTCACAGATGTGTCCTGGTACAAGGACTACAAAAGTCCAGTTGGAAGAGCTGGTGGCTGTATCTATTGATATTCATGTTGCAGCATGATTTTTTTTATTTTTTATAGGAGTCATTGTTATGAAATGTTAAGCACTTGTAAGTGTTAAGCTGTTCTTACCTGTTCCTTCAAAAATGTCATTGGTGTGGAAAATTGTTGTTTAGAAGTGTATAATATTTTGCTTTCTCTATAGAGTGGTCTGTCTTGACTGGTGTATTAGTTGTATTACCACATACGGGTGCTCAGTTCAGTTGTGACGATATAAAGGTATACAGAGTGCTATGGCAAGCTTTTCCTTCATATTTGTATGATTTATCTTGATTTCTATTTAGATGATCTTCTGTTTATATGATTTCTCTTCCACTAATAGTGGAAGGACTCCAAAACTTTAGGATGAACAAGCCAGAGATGCCTAAACCTGGGGGTAAAACTCTCGGAAGAATATGTTGTCTTGTGATACCACTAATGAAACGGAGAAAGAGCTGCTCTCACCTGACAACTGGTAAAGATTTTTGTTTATAATAAGGAAAATGGTGTTATACTCAAAGGCACCCCTACAAGGGGTTGTAGAATAGGACAACCTTCTTCTCTACTTCTTTGTACCCTTCTTGTGAATGGAAAGGAAAAGAAACCGCTGCTAAGCAGCTTACATAGCCCTTGTATGTACTGTTTAAATGCTGAAAGTTAACCTGATCAGAGGTTTCAATCCACCTTCACAACAGGATATCAGGACAAAGTGATTGAGGGAACTAGAAGAAAGAAAAAGAGCAGTGATTCTGTAGCTGCTGGCTTTGTTTAAAAAGCAAATAAATACTACTTCAAGAGAATACTGGATTTCTTCCTTTTTAAGGGAAACAACATCAGCAAGTCTTGCCTCCCTTTCTGTGCTTGCATCTGCCTATATTTTCCATATGAAGCCACACTGCAGCTCCATTCCCTGAACCCTACAGCCAGCACGTGTGTCCCGATCCTGCAGGCGGCAGGGATGGACCCTCACACTAGCGTGCAGCCTCTCTGACACAAGCATTGACCTATGAGGAGATCAAGGCTACAGTATTCATGAAGCCCTGGGCAGTGCTGGTTTGCTTTGAGCTCTGCCATGTAGGGAGATATTACAGAGCAGAAAGGGAAGGGATTTTCATTACCAGGATACAAGAAGCCTTATGCGTGTCTCCAAGGAGAAAAGCCCTGAAGGCAGGCACTCAAAAAGGCGGTCACCTACTGCAGAGATGCTCTTTTGGTTACTCATTGCCCTCGTACATATACATTCTGAATAATCCCCCCCCCAATGTATAATATTTAGGTCTGACTTCAGTACGCGGGAGACAAAGTCGAGGCCGTAGGCCAAAAATCCCATCTGGCCACTCAGCCCTTGCTGGGCTGCAGTGAGGAGCTGGCAAGGCTGATCCGTGAGGATCTGCAGGCTGGGTGGGTTTTACATGGAAGTGGAGCAGATCCTGATCTCTGCTTCTGAAGCTGCGGTTTCACAGCATCACTCGGTGGTGTAAGTGACTGTGCGGGAGGTCACAGGGGCTTCTGGGGTCAACCCGTTTTAATGCGCTTTGGCTGTGCGGTGGCCATCCCAAGTAGAAAGCATGGAATTGTTGCTGACAAGTTAAATTGTACCTGTGGAAACCCTAAGATTTGAGTGAGATTTCACAGGTTCAGTAGGTATTCCTGCTTCTGGGGGCTTGAAGCAAATTCTCCCATCCTCCACGAAACCTTGAAGTAGAGGTGTTCCCTGCTATTACAGCTAAATATTATTCCTTCAGCAGAGCACTGAGAGGGGTGAAGAACAAAAGATGTTAAATTTGGAGTGAATTTTTGGCGTCCTAGCTTGAACCGCGTCTGTTGGACCATGGAAGGTGGCCCTCCGCTCCCAGTGGTGCCACCTCACGTGGTCTGAACCTGCCTGGTGTATTATGAAGTGTCTTTTCTGAAGCATGAAATTGAGTCAGTACGTGAGATTCTTGCCTTTCATTTTGCAGGAGACCAGAGAAGAGAGGAGGTGGGAGAGAAAAGCACGCTTTTAAACCAGCTAAAAATAACAATCAAAGTGAACAAAAAAAATTCCCCCAAACTTAATATTTTTAAAACTACGTGACTTTTTAAGCCAGCCACATGACTTCGGGGAGGGGGGGCGCTGACTCATAGTATTTGAATACTACAGATTGGCAATACAGAGCCTCTCTGTTTTCCGGGCGGGCGTAATTACTGTTAGAGAGTGAACTGCCTCCCTCGAATCTTGGAAGAGAGTAGTAGAGCAGAGGAGGAGCTGTGACTCAGACATGGGGATGTGTGTGAGTCACGGTGACTCTTGGGTTGGTAATAGCTTGCTTAGGGCAGCACTTAAAATCTCACAGTCCATCCCTACAGAAAGGTGGATATTTGTAACAGATACAGATAGAACTTTAAAAGCAGTATCATTGATGGCTCAGAAGAAGAATGAGCTATGGCATTTTGCTGTCTTAGGGGTGAATTAGAAATTAAATGGAAATGCTTTGATTCCTTTCCCATCACAAAGGCTGATTTCAGTATTTAAATTAGCTCTAACCCCTAAGTGCTTCAGACCTCCAAGTATTTGGGAAACACATATCAACATAGTCTAGACAAGGCGGAAAGTTTGAATAGTAATGATAGTTTGGGGGCTTGAGATTTTTGCTGTTGCTTTTATAAAGTATTTGTCAGTCATGTTTGCAGAGTGGGAATTCTAATGAGTAATTGGTGTTGCTATTGTTTATTGCTTTGATGTGAAATCTATTTTATTTATTTGTTTGGAATTCAGCCCAGCAGTGGATTACTGTTTTATCCATGTCCGGTTTAAAATATTTGATTTAAGCTTTCAGCATGCAAATTAATCTTGGTGTATTTGTAATGGAGAAACTGTGCATGTTTCTATTTATATGATATTAAAGATAAGGGACAAGAAGCAATGAAAATGGAACCAAATATTTACAGTTGGGAAAAAGAGAAACAGCAACATCTAAACTGATATTCTACATGAACCAAACTAGAGAAAAAAGGGCTGTAAGAACATGAAAGTAGTTGTCTTTGCCTGCCTCTAGGAGATACTTATAGATGTAGCAGAGTTTAAACTGAAATTCAGTTTGAATAAATTGTAGGCATGGGCTACCTGAGAATACAGATAGGAAGCTCTGTTGTCTTTACTGTATGTTGGAAACGTTTGTATATGAAATGGGTATTGTCCAGTCTGTGATTTCCCCGAGGGAGGTAGGAGAGGTGTGGGTAGGAGCATGCTGGGGAAGGCAGCCAGCTGCCTGTGGAGATCCCCCGGGAGCAGCTGCTGCAGCCGATGCACCACTGCCCCTGCATTAGGGCTGGGGACCACAGTTGGGGTGAAGGGGACATGGCTGCACCCAGGAGAGCCTGCACCGTGCATGCAGCAGAAAACATTGTGCAGAGGTATCTGAACCCTGCGTTGCTGGTAATTTGGGTAAAGTGATTGCTTGTTACTTCTATAGCATCTGAGTTTGTGTTGGCCCCAAAGAAATCCAGAGCTGCTGCTTGGAGCATCTGGTGTGCTTGTTCCTGAGCTTCCAGACAAAAATGAGCTGCTGGGCTTCAAGAACATCCTAGTTGGCTACAATACTCCTGGATAAGCCTGGCCAACTCTCCAGGTTTTATTTCAGTGAAATTTCACATTTAGGTTATGTGTGTGTCTGAAATGGGGTTGAAAGCCACGGACTTGAATGACATTTTGTGGAGGACATTGCACAGCTTTTAATTTGAGTAGCATTGCACGGATGCTTTCCAGAGCAAACTGGTGCCCTTGGCTGCCAGGAGCGCAGCAGCCAGGGCTGTGCCACTGCGAATCCTGCCGGTCCCACTGCCAACACCACCAGCAAAGTGCAGAAAAGAGACTGGGAGGAGGCGAGGCCATCTCCTCAGCTGTATTGCCCGCTCCTCAATTAGGAATATCTCAATTGTCACAGTTCCTTGGTTAAAACACTGTCAAAGTCAGTGAAATCATTGTCAAATCGGTCTATCCCCAGATGAGCCAATGATGTTTCAAGACTAGAAGAGAGTTGAGGAAATTTAGAGGAGAGCATTTACTATCAAAGGGATTCTGATCTTTTTAAAGGTTTTATTGCTTTAAAAGTTATTAGAAAACAAACTGTCATCCAGATACTGTATCATAAGATTGCTTGTTTTAATGGTTGAAAAGAATGAGTTGGGGAGCAAAATTTGTGCATTTGGAAAATGAACGGACGATACTGAGTCCCTTGTTCCTGGGTGATCATATTACAGTCTATATTCTCTAATTTTTAGTAGAAATACCAGTTCTATCTAAGGTGAGATTTCACAGTTACTGTAGTGCAAGTGACACTGAGAAGGGAAAAGGTCTCTGTTTTCTTCTACACCTTTTAATTTAGAGAGGTCTAAAAATATGTTTTCTCAAAAAGGCTGATATTTGGCTTGTTTTGCTACTGCTCCTCTTCCATTTTCTCTATTTGTCTGTCCTTTGTATATTTTAATAGCATAGTATTGTGCTTGTTTCTTTGTGCTCTGTTGATGCTGTACTCGGCATAATTAAAATGAGCTACATAGTTATTTTGGTATTACTTGTACACTGGGAATCTCCTGTGTGTCTTGTTATCTGTAGCCAAATGTGCTTGCTCAGTGGCCCTAAGGTAAAATCTTGTCAGCATTAAAATCAAACCAGGGTCCTCGTGGAGTTCAGTGGCCCAGCATTTGTTTTCACCAGGAGAAAGCTACACCAGCAACTGTTGATCCCATCAGCATTCTGCTTTTCCCTGAATTGGTGATAACTTATGGGCTGCGAAGATCCCTTGAAACAAGGAGTCCCCAGCCCTTTGGGATCTTGCACATCAGTTAAACCTCTGATGATTAATGGTGGCAGCTCTGACTGACCTCAGCCATGTCAGTAGGAGCTGACACTAGAATAGTGAGTACTGAGTATCTTGGAAAACTGAGTTTCAGGTATTTTCTTGTCTTTCTTGAGGTTTTGTTTGTTTCTTGACCACCCTTGTCCCACTGGGCTCCAATTTCCATTACATCGAGTTTTGTAGGAGCTGAAAGAAGTCCTCGTGTCTGGAGCGAAATTAATCTCAGAGCATGTCGCTAACTCTGAAGTACAGTTTGTAACATCTGCTGGATTGTGCTCAACAAAATTTGTAATGTGTTTAACAGTCCTTTGCCAAAACCTAATTGTATCCAAATAAATAACACTGATGTCCTATACAGTAAGAAGTTTGGTTAAAATCGGTGCAGTAAATATGGAGTTTACCATTAATTGCTTTTCTCCTAGACACTTGAAGAATACGCTTTAAAAATAAAAGTGCTTTGCTGATTGATGGCTGTCCTTTGCTATGCCATTTTGAAGGTGACCCTGGTCTGGTTTGACACTCAAGCAGTGTAGATTTTGCTTCGGAGTAAAATCAACTTTTATAGGCAATATTGTTTTAGAGTTTTGTCTTTTATTTGAATTCAGCTAGGCTGCCTTTCCTGAGGCAGCTGCCTGATACATAGTGAAACCACCGAGCCATTGTAAAGAGGATGAGCCTTGTCAGGAATACATCTACCAATGTCAGCTGGAGCAGAGTTAATGGCACTTCAGTTAATACAGTTCCTTAATCAGTGCATTCAAATTGCAGTGCTGCTGGACACCGGCTTAGTTTTCTTTTCTGTGTCCCAGTTTACTGTATTCATGCATTTTCACATCTAAAAATATCTGAGCTGTTTCCATGATACACTACACTTCAGTTTGCACAGAAAACAAGTCCCTGTTTGACAAAGGAATATCTGCATTATATCCACTAGCACAGAGAGTCTCTGGTATCTTCACTGGATATTCATGACTGAGGAGGGAGTTTGGTGTGAGAGTTTCTTATCTCATGTGATGAACCGCAGTCTGGGAAAAACAAGTTATGAGGGAAGTTGTGCCTGTGTCATCTAGCTTGACTCCAGCTTACAGGTTCATTCCCCACTCCTTCCAGGCTGGGACAGACTTGCCCTGGTTCTGCACTCTCCTCTGTGTGCTCCCTTATTACCATTCTGTGTGGGCGCTTGACTGGTGCAGGCAGGTCAGAAAATACTCAAAGGGAAAATATATTGTTGAAAACCAAGGTAAAGTTTCAAGGGCTTGGAGAATTTCCCAGTGGCTATTGCACCAATGCAGTTTCAGCTCTGACAGGAGAGTTGAGGTATTTTTCCTCTTCCTTTGGCTGCATGGGCATTAAGGGGATGAGCTGATTGCCTTGGAAAGGAACGCGATTGCAGTCTCTAAGGTGAAATGCTTCTTTTGGGTGTCATGTAACAGGTCAATAATAAATAGGCTGTTGCCCCTCATGTGAGCCAATTTTGAAACCAGGCTCCCCTGCAGTCCTGTTCCCAGTAAGCCCCATCTGGAAACTTGGGAAATAGGAGGTAGAGAAGGTCTGGCAAGGTCTTCTCCTCTCAAACGACGGATGGTTCCTAGTCTCAATGTTGTAGGCAAAGTGATCACGCAGAGGTGAAGAGCCAGCTTTGACAGTTGATAAGGAAAATCTGTGAGGTTTTTCATGTTTTACTGCTTTTTTTTTGCCCCCCCCCCCTTTTCTTTTTTTGTAAATATTGTGCCCTGATTACCCCAGGAAGGCGGAAAGGCCGAGAGAGCACATGTTGCTCCAAGGGCTGCTCTGCCGTGGTTCCCCACCTGCTGAATCTCAGCCTTGGGTCTGTTGTGCTTGGTACGTGGTCTGCTGGTACCATGTGGTCTGTGAAACTCTCACTGCACTGTCGTAGATCTGCAACAACTCAAGCTGAGTTTGGTGGAATTAATTTGGATTTGCTCCAGGATAGTTGGCAGAATAATTTGGTCTAAAATAGCATCATTATTACCACCTATGGGACAGCTTATTGGATGCAGTGCTTAATTTTAAGAGCTTAATATGGAGCTGAGTAGGAAAGGGTTTTCCTGTCCCAAAAACTCATTGTGTTTTCCACCCCTCTCTCCCTCCCAATATCCTTCTTTGATTAGACCTCTTAAAGGGCTTTTCTGGGAGCAGTGGGGAGCACTAGAGGGCCGTGGAAGAAGGGTGAGACATTGCCAAGCAGGAATGTGCAGGTGTGAGGCTCAGACACCCTGGTTCAAGTCTGTGCCTTGCCCTCCTCCAACATTCAAGCCTGTTTGTTATTGCAGCATTGGTTGCTCAGACATCACCATCCTACTTGAATTACTGACTCATCCAGGATGAAATAAATATTTCCTAATGGAGATTTATAAAAACTGCAATCAGTCCTACTGAAAAAATTTAGCAAGTTGACATGTCTAATGGAGGTAAAAAGGCTCATCAGAAACTTTCTGCTATTTGTGGTTTGTTATCCCTACATAAAATGTGTATTAGCTACTTGTTTACTTCTGCTGGTTTGGGATTTGTAATGAAAAGTGATGCCAACAACTTGCCTCTTTATAAGTAGAGGCTGATTGTCAGCAATAGCAGGTTGATCCAGGATTTCAGGTACCTTTAGTGCTACTTACAGTTATAATTTATGAATGACCGTTTTATGTTGGTTAATACAGGGATGGAGATATAAAATATCAACTTCAATATTTACGTAGGTAGCATACCTTCGTGACTATTTCTTAATGGTAAGGAAATGCTGTTTAAAGAGCAATACATTGCAATTCAGTGGGAATGACTATGTGAAAGCTGTCAATGTTTTGAACAAAATCTGTGGATGCCATAAAGTGGTAGAATTACTCATTCGCCAAATCTGTACTTCGGGAGGGAGCAAAATGTGTTAGTTAATGATACTTCAGTAGTGACAAAGAATTTTTCTAGAAAATTAGCACATCAGTTGAGAATATCTGGCTATTGAGATTAAGCATTTAGGGGTTCAGTGTTTCTTCAGTGAATGCATTTAATTCCAGCTGAAGGGACAGAACTTGTGCATACAAGCTGAATTAAAAGCAGAGAGTGACTACTTATCTTGCTATCATATATAATGTGGAGATCTGATGATGCTCAACTTCCCTCATTTGCCAAATATGACAATTACAATTACAAATGTCTTCGCAAAAGAGCTCATTTCCTTCCTACTGACTGACAGCTGCCCAGTGCATTTGCATGCATAAAGCCATTTTGCATGCAAACACCTCAGATAAAAAAGAAAGTGTTTCTGGAAAAATTTTGGATCTGCAGCATGGCAAGAGTTGCAAGAACTGATTTGTATCTGTGCTTTCTTTTGCCTCGCTTACCATAAAAATAGCTAACAAAAAGAGAAGAATACCGTTTAATAAAGTCTTGTGAAAAAGATAAGAATGAAATTAATCTGGAAAATTATCTGCCTACTGTAGGTTTTATTGACACTTAATTTTTTCAAAGACATTGAATTACTACATACTGATTGTATAATATTAAAGTTTAAGAATATATTAAAATTTAATGAAAATGTCTTAAATAGCAAGCTGAAGAGCCAATGCTATCTAATTTTTTTTGTGTCCAATGCATCTACAGCTGAAATCTCTGCAAGTCTCTCCCTTGTCTTTTATAGATACCAGAGCAGGCTTTTAAAAGAGTAGGTCTATTTACTAAAGGTCAGACACATTTGTAATGAAAATTTCATTCATCAAGATGCATTTATATTGTGAAAACAGCTTACTGCTTCAGAATGGATTTTTCTCCCTCCCTTGTCTCTCCTGGAAAAAAACAAAACACCCCTGAAGAGAATGACAGTAACATTTCTCATGGCATTCAAAGGTCAATTCATAATATAATAGCCCTGAGGGCTTACTCAGCTAAATGAGGAAGCTGTGCTCTTGCAAAGTGCCAATATACAGAGAGATATGTAGGCATTAATATCTGTTTGAAATAATCCATTAAAGCTGGTATTTATGTTTCTGATAGTAAAATGAACCTAGTGCTGAAGAACATTGTAGAGAAAAGCTTACTGGTGGATTGTCTTCTTTGAGGGGTTGAGGAGGTCTGGTTTTGCCTCTCCTGGTATCTACAGGATCATGTAATTATTGTAGCTTTTCCTCAGAAATGGGTTTGCTTAATTTTTAGAAATGTTTTGTTTTTTTTTTCTTCCCAGAAAAAAATGCTGCTGTTGTGTTTTGATTAAAATAAATAAATAAATAAATATTTTTTTTAAAAAATCAAAGCTCACAGACAACTGTCAGAGCCTATCAGAGTTCAAGGAGCATCTGGGCGATGCTCTTAGTTGTACGGTTTAGTTTTAGGTAGTCCTGCGAGGAGGAGGGAATTGGACTTGATCCTTATGGGTCCCTTCCAACTCAAGAAATTCTATGATTCTAACTCCCAGAATACTTCAGCAAAAACCTGAAGTCCCTCAAAGGGCTTGCAGCTTGGGCATTTTTTTTTTTTTTTTTTTTTATTGCCCTGCTCCACTCCTTGCGTTCCCTTTGCATGCTCTCTCTCCAGCTGATGGAAATAGGATGGACTGTAGGAGATGTAGTCAGAGAAAGGAACATGGCATTTAGGGTAGAATTAATGAATCAAGCTCAAAGTACAGCTACTAAATGCAGTAACGGTATTTCTAAATTCATTTATTTCTGAGAGCCAAAATAATTGTGTAACCACTGTAGATAAAACAGAGGGTTTTCAGTGGTGTTTTGTATATAGCTGGGGAAAGAGGAACCCACTTTACACTTATCTCACACTAAGCCATTATTAAGAAAGGTGAATTATTTCCAAGCTGTGCTGCTCTCCCCACTCTCCCTGTCCCCTCTGCTGCTGCCAATGGTGCCCAGCCCTGCTTTGGCGTTTGCTAACAAAGCATCTCATTCGTTATAATGGTTTCAAACTTTGTACCTGCTACCAGTATCACCTAGAGATGTGACGCTGGGGGCATTGAAACAGAAGCCTGTCCCAAGAGGATCCTGCCTCCACCTGGTGTGAGCTAGGTGAAGTCTGTACTATTTTAACAAACATTTATTTTGTGTCTGATTTGGAACGTGCTTCCATGCACAAGCAGCTGCCCCTTTTTCCTTCGGGGGCATATCCTGCACAGCAGCAGTGAGAGCTGGTAATAGAGTGAACAGCAGTTGAAAGCAAACTCCCAGCTTGTGTCCCAGAGGTATCCCTTCCCACTCCTGCCAGTGGCTTAGCTGCCAGCATCAACATTGCAGGGTCAGTCTCTTGCATGAGGGTATATATATATGCAAGGGGGGGATGCACAGCTTTCACAGGCAAATCAGGCCATGTGTCTCCTTCCTCACACGTGCGTGCAGCTCATGTGCATGCCTGCACAGGAGAACTAGTTTCTTCTGTAACAAGTTAAATGATGCTCTAGACTATAGCTGAGCCTGCTGATGCTGCTGGCTGGGTTGGGAGGAGAGCACAGGGAAGTCGGCCACTTTAAAGCTCTCTGAGATAATGTTCCTACCAAAGGCATTGGTACTGGTGGTACACTGAAGCTATTTGTTTTAATGCTGTGGATCTTGAAAGGCACTCCTCCCCCATGTAAAGAGAATATTTGTTATGCATTTTATAGTCTCAGGCATGGCCATCTGCTAATATAGTCAAGTAGACACAATAAAGGAGGTTTATATCTTTTTAGGTTCTGTTACTTCAGGTTCTATTTTTGATGCAGTAGGAGCTGGCACAGCTGAACTGAAAGACTCTCAGGAATATGCCATGCATTTTATAGTGGATGAGACTAAAGAAAATTTGCTGAAGGACTAGAATTAAAGGCAGCACATAATGGCGAATTTGAAATTGCTATTGCCCTGCCTTTAGCCAGGGGTAGTTTAGAAGCTCTATTTCATGTAAGAGACTTGAGACACTTTTATTCTGACATTATGTAGTCTGTGCAGTGCAAGTCTCTGTGTGTGTGTGTGTGAACTGCACTGAGAAGTGAATGGTCGATACCAGCATGCCTTTTACCAATACAGGCATGAAAAGCTTTTAATTGCAGTCTGGGGAAGGGACTGTCATGTTCAATTTGTCTCCTGAAACATGGTAGACTTATATCTGCATTAAATAAATAAATAAAGCACTCCAGTAATTTTGTGTATAGATGAAACTTCAGCTGTCTAGAGCTTCAATTTCTTTGCCTTTACTGTAGGCATCACTCCTCCAAGTTGGGAGCTCAAGGCTGGAAAGGACTCCTGGGTAAATGAGCTGGGCATGCTGCCCATGCAACCACCATGCTGTTTATTCTGCATTTGTCTGAGTATAAGTTGCCCTCAAATCCGAGGTTCTTTCTCACTTTCCAGAGAACTCGCAGTGGGACTTACTCCAGTTCAGCCCAGCATGGGAATATGGTCCCGTCCTGAGCCCAGCAGCGCGCTGTGCTCGCTTGGGCTGGGCAAAGCAACGCAGCCGTCTACGCGCCTCTGCAGCAGCCGGGCCAGGCAGGAGGAATGGCTGAGTGGCTGTGAGTGGATTATCTCCCATCTCTGTCTTTGCTGCCTAACGTCCTTGGGGTTTTTTGTGTGTTTTGTTTGTTTGGGTTTTTATAATTAATTTTTTATTTTAACCTTTTAACCTCCGTGCCAGAAGACTTCTAGTTACTTGTTTTAAAGTCTCTTGCTAGATCTGATTCAGCTTGACTTTTTGCAGTTCTCTTGTGTATCTCTACACTTCCTGACCTCCTGTAAGACATCATTATTTTTGGTTGATTCTGTCTTTCCCATTCACTGTATGCACTAAGCTGTTCCTGAAATGCTGTTTCTTTTTAAATGTGATTATTCAATAGGGAATTAGAAAGTGGTCTCTTAATCCTAAGAACTTGATAGGAGTTGGGCCAAGAACAAAGTCTAAGAGCTCAAGCTGAACTAGACTGGCTGGGGAAAAGTTGTGGAGGATGAGCAAAAATTCACCTGCTGAGAGCTGTAACTTCCGAGTGCAATTCTCATTCATCCCTGTCTTTGTCCCAAATTGTCACAATTCAAAATCTTTTGCTACCTTGATGCCTCTCAAATATGTCATCCCTTTTTACAGGAGCTCTTCCAACTTCTTTTGTTGTTAATTTGGGTGGGTAACACCACTCAGAGAGCTGATCTTGGGCTGGCAACCTTGCGCAGAACGTGTTGTTCCTGAGATAAACTTCATCTGTGATGGCAGGTTTGGGTTTTTTTTTCTTTTTTCACCTTTTAACCTGTATGCCAGAAGACTGCTAGTTACTTGTTTTAAAGTCTCTTGCAAGATCTGATTCAGCTTGACTTTTTGCGGTTCTCTCCTGCAGAGAGAAAGCAACTTTAGTAGGATCGTGCCCTCCCACTTTGGTTGGTGTAAAATGAGAAGCTGTAGGACTGTGACTCCCATCTCATAGCACTCTGGCACTATGAATTTCAGCAAGTTTTTTATGTATGACCAGCTCTCCCTGCCGTGTTTCTAATTAGCTGTGGTTTATGCCAAGCCTTTCCCTATCTTAATCCTCCTCTGCTACTGTTCTGGGACTTCCCTGATAACCAAAACAGATGAGTTGGTGTATGTTGTGATATCTGCATCGCTGCATGGTTTTGTTTTCTTTTCCCTGATCCCCTCAACAGTGTAGAGGGAAGGAGGACCCTGAAATGAGGAATGGCAAAGAAAGACGAGCACAGATAATTGGCCTCTCTTTTCTGATGCTCTTTCAGAGTTTCTGCATGCTTGGGACAGGTCCTCATTTACCTCACTTTCTTGTCTTTCTCATTGTTTTCTAGCAAGCAATTGGCTTGGACATTTTTCTGAATTCTACACACATCTACATGATAGATTCATGCAATCCTCTGTAGTATTAATTTGCTGGTTTATCCTGTGTTTTTCATGTTTATGTAGCTTTTGCTTTCAATTGTGTGCTCATCAAAATGCCCTGCAGTATTCAACTCCTTATTCCACAACAGTTACATGATTAGATAGCAAGTGTTTAATTAGACTTTGGCTAGTTGGCTACATATCTTGGTATCTGTAATACGTGTCTGGTTGCAATTAATAAAAGGGAATATACCCATGTAATTATATAATCTTGTTTAAATATCCATGACCATGAACAACAGTAGTAAGTGGTTAAATAAGAGTATTAGGGTATTACCTCTGTGGGTGGAAAGATCTTTCTGGAATTACACAGAACAATTTGGCATCACTAACATTAATAGCATAGCAGGTGATTTTGCAGTGAAAATTTTGTGTAATAATTGGTCTATTTGTTCTTTTTAGCTAATGCATTTTACAGCAAATGCAATAAATACTTGCAATTTATAACATATGTTCAGGAGAAAATCTCTGGTAATAGAAACTGTTCCATTATCATATGCTTCAGATATTTTTAATATCCCCACGCAAGGTAAGTACATTTGCTGAAGTCACAGAATAAATGAATGATCGTGGTGAAACCAAAAATAGCAGGAGTGTACTCAGGTGATGATGCAGTAGCCCCCTCCAATATTAGGACATAATTCCTTCAGGTACCACCATGTATAGAAACAGCAGCTGGAAAAGCAAACGTACGATTCTGGCATTGGAAGAATGATACTGTAATGACAGTCTGTGGAGACATCTTGAAATGGTTATGCTTTCTTTTTGTTTCCCCTCTGTCCTCTATCTCCCATTTCCTTTGAAGGCATCCCACAGCATCCTCAGATACAAACAGTTACTGCTTTTTGAGTAGCATCTATGTTTTGGAAAGCTTATAAAAATGTGTGAGCCTTGCTAGGAGTATTGCTAAATGAAGAGGCAGTTATTCCATCTTTTGTTTGTTCTGGTGAGGGGCATGTGAAGCTATGAATGAGAGCGGGCACTGATGGACAAGCACCTTGAATGAAATTTTGTCTGTATCCAAGTGTAGCCTGTATCCAAACCCGTCTGACCTTGTGATTTCCGTTTCCCCATTACCTGAGAAAATTCCATCTGAGGATTTTACAGGTGTAAGGAGAGGAGCTTTGGAGGGCAGATAAGAACAGAGTGTTTAAAAGGTCTGATCTGAGATTTCATGTGGAATAAGAAAAGCGTCTGTTCCAGAAGGCTCAATTGCTTTATTATTAGGAGCATGTGATCGGAGTAAGTATAGTCTTGGCAGCAGAGCTGACTGGAAGAACACTGTTTCATTGAAACCCAAGTTGTGGGGATACCTTCGTGAGTTTAACTATTTTGACATATTTTCCTGAGGGGAGAAAATTATCCAAACAGAACATACTTGCTTTGAAATAGTGTTGAATTCTGGCTTGAAGAGTTCAGCCTGCTTTCTATCCTGAAGATATGAGATAGCTCTGAATTCTGTTAAAAGGCATCTCTGAGGAGGAAAACGGGCCCAGATTAGTTTCCACAGATGAGGAGAAAGGATTCATTGTGAAACTGCACGATGCAGTCGGAGGGTCTATCACGAGGAGCTGGCCCTGCTGAGAGGGAGGCACAGGGATTACCAGGCTGGGGGAGAGATGGGCAGGGAGGAGAGAGCAAAAGGAAAACTGTAACTCACAGGAAGTGTGTGCTGTGGTGGAAAAATAGACGAGAAGAAAGTTGTGCTATGGTTTCTTTTGTAGTGATCCTCTTCATGGTAACTTTTTTCTTGTGGGATGTGCACAGGGACAAGGGATAGGTCTGTCATTCATTTTCACAGCCCTGCCTCCGTTCTGCCATCCCTCCTCTTCAGATTTTGGTGCAATAGCGTCACTCTTACATATGGCAATTATGTTTCTGTGTATCTTGTATGTGTTTCTGTAAAAGCAAGTATTAAGTACATACAGGTAACTTTGCGCCCAATTAAAAAAAAGAAAAAAAAAATCACCTTTGAGTTTTTACAGTGAATTTAAATTGAAAACTGTGCTGGCATTATTTCAGCTTCCAAAGGAAAATGTTGACTGGGTTTTTGTTTTTGTTTTTCAAAGTCCCACATTCCTTTTTGTAAGTAGCAGCTCTAATACTCCAGAGAGCTGGGCTGGGCTCCCGTGTCCTTGTCCTGCTCCACCACCTTTGCATGGATCCTCTGGATCTTCTAAAGGAAGCAAAGGCAGTTTGTGGCACGCTGAGCTCTTCCAGCCGAGGTCTCTGCCTCATCTGCTTGAAATGTTCTCTCCAGCTGTCTGAAGATCACTCTCAGCCTTGAAATCCACCTGGGCATTTTCCTCCTGCTCAGAGCTGTGCGTCGTCACATACTCTGTTTTGGTCTCATTGTTTCAGATCTTCCTGGGGGAGTTCTTAGTCTGTTTCTGTAGATTTTTTTTTCATTTTGTCTCGCATTAATAAAACTGGAAGGGGTTGGGGAGCGGGGGGGAGGAAGCTTCAATTCTGCTGGAGTTTTTCCAAATGGGTTCATCATCATTAATCTTCCAATGTTATTTCCCTCCCTTAAAGCTTCTTAGTTCATTATTGCCACGAAATAAAGAGGAACCCTTTGTTCAGTAAACAAGGGAATTTGTGTCTGTCAAGGCAGCAGCTTTTTGCTCCAAATTCCATATCTAATTTTGCAGAAAAATATTGTCAGCGAATTGCTTGAGGTATTGCAGTGAAACACAGGGCTTATGTTACCAGCAAACATTCATGCTATTATGTAAATCTTTGCAGAACTGTATTACCAGAAAAATAAATAAATGGACTGACCAGAAATCAGGATGCGATGGGCACAAAGAAGAGCTGGCTAGTGACACTGTAAAACAATTAGCTGCCTGCTTAAATGACACTTCCATTTCGTTATACACAGAGAATTTAGCTTTATTAATGAATTATTGAAAAATAACTTTGAACACAAGAATAATGCTTTGCCCATATGTGTAATCTGTGCTTGCAAAGCAAAAAATCCCAGTGGTTCAAAATGGAAATGTGTTTATTGGCATGCTTAGTAGCTCTCTTCTGCCAATGTGTAGAGTACTCAGTGTCTGATTCCCTACATCTGGGCTTCCCAGCTCAGTTTGCTTGGGAACCACCAGCAGTGGTGTATACAGCAGCACCTCACTCGGTGCATGTGGCTCTTAAGGTGCCATTCAAAGAGGCTGGTGCAGCAGTACCCGTGGTGCCATGCATGGTAAACCCTCTGCCACCTTACGCTAGGCTTTATTTAGCCAGGGCTGAGGCCCGGGTACTCAAAAGTATCTAATTTCTAGCTGGAGGCCAATAAATGCAAAAGATTATTTTTGGTTGTACAGAGATAAATATCGCTAGTCTGAAACTTGCCTTTTCTCCAGCTTCTGGAAAATAATTCTGTGACCATATCTCTGTTCCAAATGTTACTACATTTATCATAATTGGCATTATATTTAGAAACTGGGTTGTCATGTTCTAGCATTTTGAACTGTTTGTCTTCAAGTCCTTTGGAATATTGCACAGATCCCTGCAAAGACCTGGATCTAGAATAATGAATAAAAATCCCCGAACATTACTTCTGTACCATCGAAGCTCCAAAAAAATAGTTTCTGAGCTGCACTTGGGTTCTTCTCCAATTATTTCTTACTGGATGAGGCCCAAAGAGCCTAGTGTCCTGAGGACTTCACAAATCCAGTAAAATACTCACTCAGCACAGCCCACATGCTACCAACTGCCTCCCCCAGACATATGGCTATGTTTTTTGCCTATCACTATATAAGGTTAGAGTAGGGCAGAAATGCTTCCCCCTCCTGCTCAACGGAATAAGTGTGATAGTTTTTCTAAATTAAAACAAAACCAACTTACACTCAGGAGCGTGACTAATGCGATATAACCCAAGTGACTTACAAGATATGCCTGTGGAGTAGTCGCTTCATTGACTGCACTACGTTGTGCAGTTGCTGACTATAACTTGCGTTTCTGTCTCTGTGGTTCAGGCATGTCTAGAAGCTCCCATCAAAGGTCAGATGTCTCAGTGCACACAATGAGACATGACCCTGTAAGATGGAGACCAGTGTCACAACTCCTCCTGAAATTCAGTGTTGAGTTTTCAGTACATGTTGCTGTTGCCTGGGATGGAAGTCTCCTATCTTGTCTAGTAGTGAAAGTCTTCCAATGGCTGCCAGTGCCTTGTCTGCCACATTGGGTGGCAGAACCAGAGATGGCAAGGATGATGTCTACAGTAAAATTTTTTTGCATTGTTTTTCTCTTTACAGATATTTCTTTGCTCTAGTCTTACCTTAGAAGTCTCATATGCTTCAGAAATGCTCTAGATAGAGATCATCACTACTGCCATTTATGTCCTTTTTCTGCTGGGAATTAAAAGGACAATTGCAATAACACCGCTGTATGATTAGCAGAAAAATACTATGTCAGGATCCAGCAACCGCTGGCAGACGGCATGTGGGAAGGGTTTGAATAGCAGGGCAGAAATGGGGCCTTGTTACCTTGGGAAAGGCACTGTCTCTGCTGGTTTCTGAGCTCAGCTGGAGCCAGGAGTTGTTGCCTTGTGCGGGGACAAAATAACATCGCCTTGCTGAATGGGGGCTTTTCATTCACAGAAGCTACATCTCCAGGCCCTGCTGAGTTTCTCCCAGTGCACTAACTTCCTTGATTTGGGAAAGAATAAACATCATGCGCCACACTGCTTTTGCAAATCTCCCCACTTGTATGTTGTTTAATCAAACTGTACCAATGATCTGATGTGTCCAAGCAATGTGCTTCTAAAGGATACGTAGAACATTGGAGACTTTATAAATAGAAATTATAGCAAGAGATTGAGCCTACCATCGGAGCAAACACTGCTGCTGCTACCCTGGAGAGCGAGTGGCACCTTTCTCTGCGGGTTTCATGACTTGGCTTGGCTCTTTCAACAGTATTTCAAATAGTTGGTCTTTTACAGCTACTGGGCAGCCTTACTCTTGCAAGCTTTTGGGAACAAAATGGTTGAAGATGGACACTGTTATGATTAAGAGTATTTAGGACTGGGTTTGAAGATTTGCATGCTCATTCAGCTAGGGTCTTCCTATGCAAACTGCAGAGGGTCACTTGATCTCTCTATGCCTTGATTCACCTTTGTAGAAAACAGATAATGGTCCTTTATCTTGTCTATATAGATCATAAATGATAAGGACATGGACTTGCTTTATGTAAGTACCTGGTAATGCAGATTTCCCAGTCATGATTGGGACTTCTGGTTGCTACTGTCCTACAAATAAGTAATAGGACAGCAATTTCTCTTGCGTGACTATAATAAGGTCCCGAACATAATTTTCATAAGAAAACATTTTGGAGTTCAGTTCTATTTTTTGCATGCTAGTCATTAAGCATGACAATGTTTCCTAGTCAGTGCTGTCCTACTTGAATCTTGAAAACATTATATTCATTGGGGGCTGGGTGGGAGGGGGAGGAAGAGGAATTTACAGCTTTTATACTTAATGGATCATGTATAAGTCTCATAGGTTTTACTCAAAACTCATCATTGGTTTTAATAGATCTGCTTAACAAGTGTTGGTCTGAAGTGCCTCAGGGTAATTAATGCTAATTCTTACATGGCCTTGACAGTTCTGCAAGAATTCCTTCTAAAAGAAATAATCAAGGGATAAGTTATTATTTTAGCATATATAATGCCACATTCCAGGAATTAGGGTGTTAGAAACTAGATAACTAAGTTGAGAGGAATTTCTTATAAGATTAAAGCATTTGTGGAAGTTCCCAGATGTCTTTCTAACTAACCTTACAAAATATAATATGACCAGAATCTACTCTCATATTCAGCCCACAGAAGAAAGTAAAGATGGTTGAAAGGAAATATCTGGTTCCCTTCCCTATCACTGATAAATATGGACCAAATTAGGAAAGCATTGAAGCATACACTTAGAGGAATGCTTAAGTGTTTCCATCAGAGTCTAAAGCAGTGAATTAGAGCAACTCTTACCCTTGTTCAAACCACACTGATGTCAGTGGAAAGACTCTCATTAACCTCTGAGGATTTTGCATTAGATCTGTGGGTAAAATTCTGGTTCCTTTGAAGTCAGTGGCAAAGCTTCCATTAACCTGTGCCTGGGACTTCATTTATTTTGCAAAAGGAATGTTCCCAGCATAAAACATATGATCATGTCCTGATAAATATAAAGAAAATTGATGCTATTCATTTAGGAATATCCAACACTACCAATTAGTAGGAAGCTTGAACACAGAAAAAAGCTAATCTAATTATGTGAAAATCCTTGCTGTGTAATAAAATAGAAATGGTTTCTGCCTGTCTTACTACAAATGAAAGGTATCAGTATTCAGAAACATGTTTGAATTTATTTTAATATGTATTGAAAATGTTTTTCTCTCAAACTGCTTGGTAACCATTATAGTCTACTTTTACCAGCCATAAAGCTTCATTTGTCTTACAGTCTTTAGTTGTTTCTCTACTCCTAGTGATGTTTTGGAGGCAACCTGTTCATATTTTGTAAGGTGTTACAATGAAACCTGGAAGTTTTGTTCTTTCCATGTTTCTGACTCATTTTACGTGAAAACCTGTGAAAAGGAAAAGGTGTCTGAGACTTTGAGGACAGCTAAAAATCAGTCTTCAAAAGTTTGGGAAGAACAATTGCATCAGTCTGGAAGAACATGGTTTGGGCTAGAATTCGCAAGTAGAGACTGAAAGAATTGAGTGCATTTAGCCTAAAGAAGCCACAGTGAAGTGATGAAAAGGCACTCTGTATTATCATTTTCCTTCTGAGGGGAAAAAATATTAAGTACCAGTGTAACAATAAAAAATGTATCAAGGGCTGTAAAATATTGCATAGTGAATAGAAAAACTTTCTAAAATGGGTCTAGAGGGTGGCTAAATTATGGGCATGTATGCTAAATTATACTATAGGGAAACCGAAGTATAAATATTCCAAATTTCTTTTAATCTGTATTAAATTAATTTTCTTAATGGAGAAAATGCTGTTTCATCTCAGAAGCTGGATTTAAAAAAACCAAACCAACAAAAATAGCCAACCCTCAGAGATGAGCAGTTTCCACTGTGAAAAGTATATCTAGAGGATGAGATTTTTTGAAAGCCTGTGAAGTGTTGGTAATCCTAAATACTTAAATGGAAAAATAAATGGAACTTAATATTCAAAAAGGATGTTTCCAGAGGAAGCCAGAGAGCAGTTTGCAGAGATCTCTAGGAGCGGGGTTTGAGGAGAGTTGCAACACTGCTTCCTCACGGAACATTTATGGAAGAAGGTGTTGCCGGTGCTGGGAGCAGGTCTGCATCCTACGGAGAGGCGAGCCCACACGGCAACTTGGCTGTGACCATAGGCCTTCAGGTGAACATATTTTATAAAATGCAAGCAATCACATCAAGTTATGGCATGCTTTGTCTCATTTTTACATACTCTGTTTCAAATAGGACGATACACTTGCAGGTAACTCACCAACACTGCATGAAGTATTAATGCAGTTACTGAACTGGAAAACTCATTCACTGTGTCTTATGAATCACATACCCTGAGGTCTGGGAGCTGCCAAATGTCCTAAGCTGATACTAAATTTGTTAGGAATTGAGGGTACTCGACAGCCCAGAGATCGTGTCAGGATGATATCAGACGAATTTGTTTTGGAAGAGTGACTGCATGGCAAACTTCTATGATAGCTTTCTGACTTTCATTGCCTGCTCTGCATTCCCTAACGACTGCAGTTAGGAAACTGACATCAAAACAGGTGACATCAAGTGACATCACATGTTTGAAAACATTCATGCACATGACTTTGAAACTGCATGTTTTTTAAGGATGATGAACTTTATCCCTCTTTATGAACTGGAGCCTTTTGTACTGAGAGATCTCCTTGTAACTCTTCCCCATGTGTCTAATAAAGTCACAAATGAAGACATAAATGCAGGTTTTGAGAGAAGCCAAACAACTAAAATAAGGCAGCCAATTAATCTGAAACCACATTTACCAGTTAATGAAGTGTTCCTGAGTTCCTGAGTACTGACAAGGAATCTATGTTGGGAAGTATTTCTTGCTCCAAGGTATCCATTTGCAACAAAAGCCCATTGAATGGCAGCATCTGCTAAAGAGCTTCTCAGTCCATCCTCCCAGTTCAATTGTGTGTTGTTCACAGTATGTTTTCTTGACCGGGCTACAGTCAGTATATCTGGCCTATGTTTCCCAGGGTTGCTTATGAACTGTCAAGTAAAACAACATTAGAAATGTAGGAGAAAAGGAAATTACATTTCCTTGACGTATTTGTTCTTCACAAATCCATGTTGGCTATTACTCATCTTCACGTCATCTTCTGGTTTCCTACAGGTTATTTATTTCAGTATTTCTCTGCATACTGAATGATGTATAAATCCCTGGATCCTCCTTTGCTTGTTTTCTAGCAATCTGAATTCTCACCTATCTCAACTTCTGCTCCAAAAACTGTACAACCAGTTCCCTCAATGGTCCTTTGATTATTTAGCCAAGTATTGTTCGATCTCTTCTGATTTTTGTCATAGTTCATACACTCATCTCTCTGAGCCAGCATCAATTTTATTATCCATCTGATCACAATTAATCTTTTTAGTGAGGACTGAGGCAGAAGAAGGGAGTAAATGCTTTGGTCTGCTCAGCATCATTTGAGGCATTCTTTCCTGTTGAGTAGCTGTTGACTTGCTTTGACCTTCCCCTTCCTACTAATATAGCCTGTTTTCTTGTTTCATTTTGTGTCTTGTTAGCTGCACCTTTGTCTTTTTTTTTTCTCTCTTCTTTACACGCTGCAGCAGTTCTTGGACACACTCTTAGAAATTAGATGAGTAAATTGTATGTTTTCTGATGCCTCTTGAAAGGACTCAAAGTCTTTGCAGAACTCTAGAAATACTCCAGCTGCAGCTTTAGCCGTAGTCTGCTGTAAAATCTTATGTATTAATATTTAGAAGGAATAATAATCAGAGGATCAAGTAGCATTTGATTACTCTTTTGTGGAATATTTACTGTAATGTTTAGGGTACCGTAACAATAACTTGCTAGGCCACTAAAGGACATCCCCTTTCTTGAATTTCTAAACAGTATTTATCATTAAAGAGAGATACATATTATATCTGAATATTTATCAGGCTTACCTAAAAAAATCCTAGCTTGTAGACCTTTTTTTTTTTTTTTTGGACAGATTTCACTGATTGGGAGATGTTTGAAAACCTTGGTTTTGGTTTTTTTTTTGTCCAATTTCTATCCTTTCTTTATCCTTTCATTATTGGTGTGCTTGAAGAAGCTTCTTCAAATCTTGTCTATCAGTGTTATTTTGTTTTTATAATAAGCATTGTAAAGCCACAAAGCTGCAATGTTAATACAACAGAAATAGTTGATACTGTATACATATAAATATTAAAAAATCTTTCCCTAACTGTAATGGTAGCTTAACTGGGCCTCAGAGAGACATTGAGGATCTTGTGTCACCTGTGATTTCAGAGGGACTGGCATGCCACACTGCATGCTTCTAGCTGCCATTGGCTTACCTTTCTCCTGCCCAAACCAAAGGTTTGGGGAGTTACAAACCATCAGATTTTCATTACTGACAACAGCCGTGTGCAATCAACAGTTCTGACCTCCCCCCTATTGAAACCATCTGGATTATTAGATTATTGTCAATGGTAGAACCAAATGCTGTATAATTATGAAGAGCAGAAAGTCTCTATACTGCCATAGGCATGTGAAAATTAAAGATAGTACCATTTTTGTGTCAGGCTGCCTGTGATGAGACTTTTTTTTTTTAAAAAAAAGATCAACTGTTTTTTTAAAGCTGAATGAGCCATTTATATGGCCACTGAAAGTCAAAAGTAGTATTAAGAGTTAGTGCCCCAATCCTACTGAAACTCATCTGATACTCCTTTGTGATAATGAAAATATCTTCCTCCTAAGCAGAAATATTGATGAGGGTATAACGATGTATTTACTTGTTTCTGATTCAGGTTTTGAAGACTTTACTCGCCTCTCCCTGCCCAGCCAGGGGCTCCAAACACCTGAACTTATCCAGTATTTGTTTGCTACTGTATGTCTGTCCTTTAGATGGAAAGTTTTTAGTAAGGTTATTAGTACATAAAATGCTGGTGTTTATTTAAATGCAGGTTCCTTCAACAGTGTGCTTTCAGCTTCTCGGTGGTGCTCCAACACCACATATTTTCATATTTAAATCTTCTGTGGCTTTTTAAATACAAAGGTGTTACTTGCAGATGGAACTGATGTGAAGTTTAGACTTGCTCTATTATCATTACACAAGAACCAAAATAACATCTATTTTTTTCCTGTAAGTGCGTGGTTAGTCTTTGTAAATACTGAAGACTAAATTTAAACAGGAAGGATGACTAACCAATTTAAATTAGCTGTATTGGCATCAGCCTGAGATATGAGGTATGTGACTGTGTAATTGCTGCTGAAACTTGGAGGTTGGCTACAGCAGCGCTGTTGTGTGTAGCGGTGTGCAGTGCGGAGCTGTGAATGTGCGTGGCACTGGAGCTGGGCTGCTGCACCTCTTCCACGAAGGACTCTGCTCACAAGTGGTCTCCTTTGCCGGCACTGTGTGTTCAAGCACGTGGCTGAGTGGTAAATGTCTTACCAGTGCCTGTTAGCCCTGTGGCTGTATGACCCTCCCCGCAGCCTCCTGGGACCCTAAGAGGAAAAACAGGAACGAAGGGGAAGGTTTGGAAAAGCCCTGTGAGACCTGCTAGTATCCATATGGTTAAAAATGCTAAACTGCAATATAGGAGTGTCTGCAAGCAATTGCTTTTGGGAAGAGCCAGAGATACTTGCTGAGAATGTGAATATGTGGCATTACGGCCTACAACTCTCTTTGCAAGCACCCGCACAGGTCTGTGGGGAGGGCTTCTCTCCAGCACCTGCATGGTTTGGGCTGGGGGATTTGACCCCTGCCAAAAAGAAAAAAAAAAGACAAAAAAAGGAAAAAAAAAGTAAAGGGGAAAAAAAAAAAGATCTAGGCCTGAATCCAGCAGAAATAATCACCTCCATGAAAATGAGAGCCCTCAGGTACCCCTTTGACTGCTGTTGAAAGGATGATGACTTTGGGTAATAAAAACCGTAGTGGTCTTCTGCCCCCGTTGCCACCCCACTGCTGACATTTAATGCATAGAACAGGACCTGTGCCATAGTGAAATACCACTCCTGTCACTTAGGCAAGTGACACGACCGGCGCTGGGGGACAGCGGGCTGTGAAAGCACCAGGCAGGAAGAGTCATCCTTCCCAACTGATGAAAGAAAAGTTAAAAATGCATGATTAAGAAGAGGCTTCTCAGAGACCAGAGGTGGAGAGTGACAAAGCAAGCGCTCGTGTTGAAAGGTGCACAGACTGACGTGCACAGCCCTACGTGACACAGCGGCTCTTTCATGGCTCTTGCATGCCCCTCCACTTGCTTAGAGTTTCTGTAGCTGGAATCAGGGCCCTCTCCGCTCATCAAACAGTATGTGCTGATTTTAATAGGCAAGATGAAACAGAAGACAGCTCAGTATGGGTTGTAGATTGAGTCATGGTTATTGAATTTGTCCAAGGTACAAAGGTGCTGTTTGCAGCAAAATGAAATAAGTGATAAAAAAAATCCACAAAGAACAAAGGGACTGGAGAGTAATATTTGTCACACTCTCAACAGTCTTCTGCTGTTTCTGAAAGATTTATATGAGAGAAAAAAAGAGTAAGAAACATGCTGCAAACTTGCTACAGTGAAGTGCCTGAGAATAAAAAAAGTTTAAAGAAAGTGAGCATTGCTTTACTCAACTTGACAAAACCTTGTTTGGGGGATGGGTAGGTATGTGGAACTGAAAAATAAACCCACAAGTAACAAAGAATCAAAAAAAGGAAAGATGAGGGGCAATGAAGGAGCCTTCACAGCCCCCATGTGGAAACCCTATAGAAGCGCTTGCTTTGTTTACCTGGATGCAGTGCCTGGTTCAGTCATTATTGTGTGAGTGTCCATGTAATGTTGAGTTGGGAGTTGTACCTCCAGACGAGGTTCCTACCCATCTGCTTGTGTATGCCTCTGAACCTTTTCTACTGTTTGAAATGCAAAGAAACATGTTTGTGTAAGTACTTAAGCATCTGAGGTTTGGTTTGTCTTTTTTAGCTCTAAAAGATAGGAATAGTTTTCTTTGTCATAGGCTTCTGTGGTGATGAATAAGTGATAGGTGATTAGTTTCTATAGTGAGGGGTGATTGGTAGGTAGGTAGGTGCTTCCATGGTAAGATTGTTGTGGTGGGTTGACGATATAGGTGCAGCAGGACTTGCAGGTAGAAATGTCTTGTTGGAAGTACTCCGTAGAGTATAGTTACTTTATATGAGTACTCCAGACTTCTGTGCACAGTCTGCCCTTAATTTGGCCCTTATATAGGTTATTTAATCTTTTATGAAGCATTTACGTCAAAGAAAATGACAATATTGAAAGAAATTGGGACAGAAATCAAATGAGGGGTATTTATAGATGCACCCGTTGCCCTCTCTTCTTTAAATGGGTGTCTAATCAACCTCTGCTAACCTTTACCTTTCAATTTCTCAGCTGTGGTTACATTTCCAGAAGAAAGCAGCCATAGGTAGAAGACTCTTGGGCAGGTGTGTGCCTTTGCTTTGTGCCTGTAGGGGTGTAGCATCTCCAGAGCGACCCAGCAGGCTGCTGTCGTCCGTATGTGCCAGCCGTTGTCAATTATGCAGTATCAGATTTTGTTTCAGCTGCTGTCTGGAATTGGTAGAAATGAATAAGCCTTATCAGGAAGGAGCAGTAGAATGAAAAGCCAGCTGGAGTGAGATAAACTTTTTGCTCGCTCTCTATCAAGTCTTCCACGTCAAGTGCCACCATCCCTCATTAATGAGCAGACTGCCGGAGTGCTGTGTTGCTCTCTCTGTTGCCAAAGCTACGAAATCAGATGCTCTGGCTGTGAATGAAAGAGAACTGTCTCCACTTTTCTCATAATTTAGAATGGGTTTGGTTCACAGTCTAGGCACCAACAGCTGAATCCTAATCTGATCAGCTCTTGCTGACTCCTTTCCATTTTGATTTTTTTTCTTTTCTTTTTTTTCCCCCCACTCAAAATCCCCCACCAGCAGATGGGGTCATCAGGGATGAGTTTACTCCTTGTCCCAAGGCTTTTTAAATGCTGTGACCTGAGGAGGGTCCGTCCTTGGCGAGGGAGGAAGCTCGTAGAGGGAGATATGGTTCTAAACTTTCAGAATTGCTCTTGGCTGTGCTGAAACTGCATTTAACTTGACAGATCTGCTTTTGACTCTCCAGAGACTCATTCATTTGACTTGATGCTCCACTACAAATCTCTATTTCCATGCTTCTCCCTGGGGGCTGCTGAGTCTTTCTGGTTCTGCACAGTCCTCCAACACTTGTGCCCAGACACGTTTGCACCAAAGCAGTTTCAGAGGATTTGCTGTTTTTGTTTTGGTGCCAGTTGTATGTGTATATTTTCAGAGCAAAGGTTTAATATTCAGATTTAACTAATGTAATTTTTTACTGATATAAATTAAAAGCTAACCATTCAGTTTCCAAAATAACTGTCTATATCTTGGACTGCATTGGAGTAATAGGAGAATGAGACTTGTCCTGTTGTTACAGCACCATTTGTGTCAGTAAATCAGCTGTAACTGTGTTTCTGTCTGGTCTATTATTTTTATTCCAATATTATGGATCTAAAATTCTCTGTTCTTACTCCAGGGAAGCAAATGACAATTCTACTACGCCATAACTTTTAGTAAAGTCTTTTCTTACTGAGCCATCACACTGTTGCTCCCTGGTTAAATGCAGTTAGTGAGACAGTTGCTGTGTGCATTTCTCAAGCTGTCATCACTTAATGCAAATCAAGGCTTGAAAAATGAAGGAAATATAGTTTTGCTGTTTTGCATAATTTTTATTTTTATGTCTTAACCCTTGTAAGAACAGCAAAGTTGGGTCACATTTTCTCTCTCTGTCATTGTACCATCACTGTACTGCCCAAGAAGTGCCTGGCTTTCCCATCTTCATTCCCCTCACAACATTAGTAGAGGAGGTGGATATAAAATAACTTCAGAAGCCTTTTGGTAAAACATTAGCTACCAATATTGTTTTTCCTGCAAAATGCAGGATCTGGGTTGCTAAAGTTTTTTGGAAATAGTTTTTGCCAGACAAAAAGAGGGGAAGAGTCTAAATGTTTTCTTTTGATATTTCAAAATGCTGGTTTTATTTCCTTCTGAGTAAACAAGTGATTAGAGGTGCAAGGAGTTAGCTGTAAAAGAAATGTCTCCAACGAAATGTGTGTGAGAACTGTGGAACAGCTGAAATAAATATAAATTTCTGTAACTGAAGACTAAACATCTGTTTCCTTATCTTGGGTTTGCTCTGGCTAGTTTTTATGGGTGTATTGTAAAGGGAGTATGCCCATTACCCCTCCGAGATTTAATTTGCCTTGATGGTCCCAACTACACTTGTATAATTTGTTCTCAGGATGAATGAAGTTTCTAAGCAACTTGAGTATAAACAACTTCAGTCTCCACTGGGTCTTTCCAAGAAGTATTTGTTTTGGGTTTTTTTTATGTAAGAATACAGTGTAAAAAAAAAAAAAATTAAAAAAGAATTCCCACCAGTCTCTCAGCCGGAGTAGATTCGTAAGTTAATGGCTCTCTCCCAAGTCTTGTGCTTTTCTTACTTCCCCAATAATTAAATTTTCCAGGTTCAGGTCAGATTTCGTGTTGTGTTGGATGATAAGAATCTACAAACACATTCCACTTCCAGAAACTTCCTTCCTAAAAATTCTCAATGTAAATAAGATATATCTTTGAATGTCGAACTATGACCTGAAGTTCCTCTTTGTTGGATCTCATAATTTTTACTGGCATTTAGTTACTTTTTTCACGTAGGGAAAATAAGCCTGTACAAGAAGGCCGAGGAGCTCTCTTCAGCATAAGGATACCTGGAAATTTGGCTGCTGTGCTGGGGTCTGAAGTTGCTCTTCCAGTTCCCTTTTAAAGATGTGATACATGATATCCACCCATAAACTCTGTGATAGACACACGATTCTTTTTCTTTTACCTATTACCAGTGCCTTTCTAGCAGAAATTTCTTACAAAATTAAGATTTCATTATTCTTGCAAAATGTAATGTGATACATTAGTTTGTGTAATAGGAAGTATTATCACACTGTAAATAATTGAAGAAACCATAAACTACAGTTGACAATCTAAATGAAGCAAGTACATTTTCTGATGCTTTTTTCTGTGAGTTTCCTTGCTGAATTTTGCAAATTAGCAAGTAATTTGTAATGGTTATCCTGAACATTATGTGAATTAGTGAGGGTCCATTGTAATTAGATTTTTTTAAAAAACCAATTAGCAAGTGAGAATGATTTCATCATTTACTTAGAATTACTCAGAAAAAAAAGAGCATAATTTTATTTGTACTGTATTTTTTTTAACATTTTAATACTTTAATTTCCTCCTAATAAAAGCATTTGCACAAGGACAAGGAGAAGAGGAACGGTGAAATCCAAAGTTATATTCTTTCCTGCTAGATATGTAGGCTCCTATTCTCAAAGGTTTCCAGCTAAGACCCAGCATGATATATGTAGTATTCTACAGGGCAGGGAATTAATTGTGCTTTCTGCAGATGCAGTCTAGTGCCTTCAACAGAAGATCATTCTTCTTCTGCATGTCTTTGCACATGTCACACTAGAATATCTTTAATTTCCATTTTAACAGAAGTGGAACTTCTTTTTTCATTTCTTTTTCGTTTAGTAGTAACTGAATTGTAATAGAAATGAAATTTAATGAAATTTGCAACCCTGTACAAGGACATCACTAGTTTTGTTCTATTTTTCTGTGAAGAGTCTTATGATAAGAGCAAAACCTTGTTTTTCCTTTGCTGTCACCTCAGAATGTCAAAGGGAAAAGAGATTTGGCTGCTGCATATTCATGAATTACTATAGGAGATTGGATGAAGTACTTGGCAGAGATTCATGTAACAGCTGAGATGTTGACTTCCTGGCTAGTGCGAGAATAATATGGACACTACACCAGTTTGCACAGCAGGTCTGCAGTCATCAGCACTGAGAAGAAGTATTTTCTATCACTTCAGAATAGAGGGGTCAGTCATTTCCTTCTGTCATATTGCTGTGCGCTAGAACACTAGGTGATAATTGGAATCTCTGGGTGCTGAAGGACTGGTGATCTTTTATGTGAAAGATGTGACCTGTGTTTGAGGTACAGTGTAGTGAAGCTTTTCAAGTAGCAATGCATCTGTTTGCACTGGAAGGCCAAGACCAGCTGATGACTCCTGTTATTCATTTACAAGCTCCTCTGCGGATGCAAGTCTCTGCTGTTGCAGCAAGTTGCAGCATAAAGGCTTTTTTTTTTGTTTTCAGTCTGATCTCATTTCCTGAGAATCTATAATGAGATGAAGTCCTAGGGATTTTATGTGCATTATTCAGCTGCAGAAGTATTCTCCTTTAAGCAAGGTATTATCTTCCTCTTTGTATTTCCATTGTTTTCTATTTATCCTTTGCAAAATACATGTCTTGCAGTTTAATTGCAGTTGCGCGGTCTGTGTGTGTCCTCCTTTTTGCACTGCTTTTACCTAGTTCTTCTCTTCTTTAATTTTCTACCATCTTGAAAAAATCAGTGGAAGGGTTCAGGACAGAGATGCTTTGTAATTTACAAGCAGTTGAGCTTGATGATGGGTCCAAGCTTAGAAAAACTCAATTAATAACCAAAACAAAGTAAATGTTGCTTGAGTAGACATCAGCGGGAGTGGAGAGACCCTGGCTGTTTGCTGGAAGCACTCGGAGCTGCCTCAGACCACGTTCACCCCCTGACCAGGAGCTCTGCAGCTGAGGAGCACAGCTGCTGAAAGCAGTTTCAGTGGTATGATTTAGGCAGTTTAACTAACCTGCTAATTCTGACTATAAAAATCCAGAAACAAATGATAGAAAGCTGTGGTGGATCTATTCTTCCCCAGTCAGACTGTCTGTAAGAATAAGCATTAATTGACAACAGAGAAAATCACAGGAGACTGCATAAAATTGTAAAATTAACCCAGGCTAGAGCAAATTGAACCATGACTGCTTGTAGTGTTTAACGTGTTTCATTACAAGCTGACTTACTGACATGGTTTCTTTGCTTGATATTCCTTTGATAGTGAGACTTAAACAACTGGCTGCATCTGAACATCTGGCACATTTTTAATATATTTTTTTGTAGTTGTTTTTTTTTCCTCCTTTTTTTTGCAGCTTAACTTTCCTTGTGGGTAATAGAGCTAATACTTTTCTTTTTCCAGTATTCTTTGAAACACTCATCAAGAGTTCTGAATGGTTTTGGTGGTAGCAAAGAAGTTTGCTGAGTACATCAGTCACGGTAACAGCTGTAAGCCTTGCTTAGGTTTGGGAGGGAAGAACAGGGGGCTTGAAAATAGTTGTATGACACTTATAGTATCTGGCAGAAAATTCTAGTAATTTTCTGTTCTGACATATGCTTCTGAATAGATACATATTCTAGTTAACCAGCTCTGGACCACTTCTTGCTCTGTGTATAGGTAACATCTGGCTTAAATAAGAGGAGGATATAAAAGGAACAAATTAACCATAAAGTAATATTTATGTTCTCCCATTTTCCTAAGTAGATGTTTTTTCAGCTTTAGTAGGAAGCTTAAATTGAGTGGCAAGCATTTAAAACACTTCTTTCTGAAACATGAGTTTTTAAAACCTGAGCAATGCATGAAAATTTTAAAGACGGGAAAAAGTGTTTCAGTTCTGTTTCTGAGCTCCAAATTACTCCTGTGATTGTTCTGATTCTTAGAAGGAAAAAAACCCCAACTCAATAACATTGGTAGGATGTGTGTGTCCCCTGGTACCAGTAAGCAAACCAAGAGATTTCATATTACATTAAGTTGCGTGGTTTGCAAATATTTTTGAGGTAGCCTGTTGATTAGATTTCCCATTACTGAGTAACTGGTTCATTGCAGGGCCCTTAAGAAATATATTACTGAAAATAATACCTTAAATTAGTTGTTCCTGCAGATGAAGGAAACTATTGACAGAATATGGACACAGTCTAAATATTAACTGGGGATATACGGATAGGAATTTGTGTTTGAGAACAAGACTTCCCCAGGCTTACTGCTTTTAAAAAGAGATTTATGCTTCTCATGTCACATTGATAATAGTGGCAGTCTCTTCCTTCTTCTCAGCAGGAATAGCTATCAAAGATGAAAGTATCTTTGTAGGCTGGCATGAACTGATTTCCCTAGTTCTGTGCATGATAATATTTTAATTAGGCAATTCATTGTGCTGGTAACTAGCTTTTCAATTAACCATTTTTAAAAAGCTTTCTCACTGTCTCTAATTACATTACTTTAATTTCTTAGTGAAGAAATAAATGTCAACAGACAGGAATTCATTCACCTGAATTTTTTGGTGCTAAAAAAGCTGTAGAAAATCCAGAAAGCAGTATGCAGTGGATGAAATATTAATGGCTACTCTGATTCTTATGCAAGTTATTTGTGATTAGGAAAATGGGTGATGCACAGTGTGATGTGCGGAACTTCTCGTTGATCTTGCTCTTTAGAAGACTGAAATAGGAAACATTTCTTATAACTGAAAATATTGTGATGTCTGTTCCTTAGACCACCATCAAGTAACTTGCCAGTTCACACCTCGAAGAACCAAATTAATTCCTGATCAGTGGAATCAAACCTAATACGGAAGCGGTCAAAAAGTTTACCTGAAAATAATTTCATCATGTTTTTATTAACATTTCATAGAAGTTACGTAGGGGTTAATAAGTTACTAAGAGATGCTACAGGTATTACTACATGTCACATATGTATTCAAGTGCTTGGAGCATCTATAGATGTTGTAGAGGACTATAGGTGAACGGAACTGCTCAGACTCTGTAGTGACTATTTCATCACAAATCTATCAAACACTTAGCTGTTTTATACACTATTTAAGTAGACTCTTAACTGCCTGTTTTTCTATTCTAGTTCTGCCAAAGTAAGTATTTCCATTGTTTCTGCTTTCAGATATATGTAGCAGCTTAATTACTGTTTTGAAACCAAGGAACATTTCAGAGGAGATGACGTTAAAAACAAGTATTCTTATCCCAATGGTTAGTGAATTTTTTAGTATTGAAGAAACTGTCCACTGATGAGAAACATCTCACCAAGGAGATTCATAAGCAATTGACTATGGTTCAGCTATTCTTCACAAAAGACAAAACCTCTGGAGCTATTCAGATAATTTATTATTAGTTCATGGTTGTCCAAAGAGCCAGGGTCTAACTCACACTGGCCATAACTAGAATCTAATTAATTCCTTCATTTTTTTATTTTAACCTTTAGTTCTAGTAATTTTTCTGAAAGATATGAAATGTAGCTTGTCTTTTTGTTAGGTTGTAATAGGGAACGTGGAGAATGTGAGGACCTGATAATAGGATACCCAAACTAGAGCTAGTTGGAAATGTTTTAGTGGAACAATTTTTCCTCTAAAAAATATAGCTTGAGGGGTGGGGATGAGGATTAAATATTGATTAGAACATGTTGATATTTGACCAAGAAGTCTGATAATGAAAAAACAGAATAAATCAACTTTTTATTTTCTTGATTTAATGCATTTTATCCCAATTTATATTTTAAATAATAGAATATATACTTTGAACCTTTACTAATAGTAATGTTATTTTATAAAGTTTTGACACTTTTGAAATATTTTTAGTTGGTAACAAGTTATTTTATCAAAATTCTCATTCTGCAGGTAAATACAAATTTTGACTTTATGTTCCAATTCAAAATAAAAACAGATTTTGAAATGGAAGCTTTTCCTGCGGAAGGAAAATCTGCCGTTCTAAACAGATGTACATGTGTCTTAATATAGTTTCAATATCACAAAGATTTTTCACTGCAATTGACACTAATTGGAGGGGACAGGTGGTGGTGGCAGTGGGGAGGAAATCTCTCCAGGATTGTGTAGAATTGATAACAGGATACACAGAACTAGGGCTGGTTGAAAAATGCATAAATATCAGTTATGTAAGAAATTGATTAGCTAAGAGTAAAAAAAAAAAAAAGAAAAAACTGCAATATAATATAAACTAACAGGAATAAGAAAGATATTTTCTATTCTGTGTCTTCATGAAGAATCCCTAGAAGTGTAACTCTAAACACCTAATTGTCTCCCATGACTGCTACTAAACACCTCCCGACTAAGGAAACTCAACACAGTGTAAAAAATGGAGAGTGTTTGTGGTGGGAGGCACTGGAGGAGCTTCATCATCTTGTTGGTTATAGATACGTGTGTTTGTGTTTGCATAGGAATGACTGAATCTTTTCCCATCTTGGAAGACAAATCTTTGTGTAGCGCTAGAATAATTTCAGACTGCAAGGTTAAAATAAATGCAGTTGGTCAGCAACCACTTTTTAAAATTCTCTGTAGATTTCCAAGAGTACAAAGTCCTGTGCTCAGTGAGGGAGAAAGCTTGAATATGGACCCTCTGCTAGGTGAGAGCGTGCCAAGAAGTCTGAGTTACTGTAGCATACATTAACACAAGAGGGAGTCTGAGATAAGTCTGTAGCATGTGTACTATGGTAAAGTCTGTATACCGTAGCTGAAGAAGTGAAGATATTTTTCCCAGTAAGATACAGGCTGTGAGAGAATAGTGGGAGAATAAATTTAAGAAGGCTAGATCGATTCCATTTACTTTGAGGATCCACTGGTTTTGCCAAAGTAGAATGTGAACTACTGAGTTCTCAGGCTTGTAAACCAATGGACTGATTTAACAGAAACAAAGTAAACACTGATAAAAAGCCATGGTAATTAACTTTCAAAAGTTATTATTTATTACCAGAAATCAGATCATGTTATCATTGGCATTTAATACTCATAAAACAAGATGTAGTTGAAAATTTTCAAAATACTAAGATTTTTTTCATACTATAAATATTTGTCTCTAGAGAGCTTAAAAACCAAATCGATAAGAGAAGTATCTAAAGTAATATGAGGAATTGAAACAAAAGTGCAGTGGCCTAGAAACTACAAATGGAGAATGGTTGTTTGATGCCCCATGGCTTGAAAAACAGCTCCTTTCTAAAAATGAAACTCAGCTTTCCTTCCCATAATCACTGCCTTTCTTCCAGGCACTTGCTCAAAGTGAATCAGCTCGAGGACTAATACTTTTGCACAATGCTTTTGACAAAGTGTGTAATGTCAGACTGTGTGAGCTTGAGCAATGCTGAGAAAGGGATTTTACAGAGGAGCAATATAGCACTTCGGAACATCAGTGTTATCTGCAGAAATACTTCAGACCCTTTGATAAACAGCTCTGGAAACAGAAGTGAGGTCTCTGCCTGAAATGTTGGAGAGGGAGGCACAGGGAAAGAAAAAACCAGCAGTGGGTTCTCAGCATTCCAGGGTTCTCCCAGTTTCAGTGATGCTGCTGAGATTGGACTTGGTGTACCTGTGGTTTCCAGCAAGAGCAATGAAGTTATATAGCCAGCTGCTGGTGGTGATCTGGAGTGGTTTGGGTTTGCTAGGGCCAGTTTCCAGTTATGAGCAGATGCAGCAATTTTAAAGAGTCTCTGAGCCTACTTCTTGTCCCTGTCAGCTCTTTTGGGATGAGACACGGCTAAACCCCATGGTGAAAGTGGTCTGTAGGAGCCTGGCTGTGGTGGGGAGAGACTTGCCATTCCCCCAGGGACCCCTGCCAAAAAGGGCTGCCCTGCAGTGAGCCCACGGTCAGAACCCTTGATGTATTTGACTTTTGTTTCACAGCTGGATCAGGATAAGGACTTAGGTGTAGGTAAGGCAGGATAGAGGCTGGTGCAGTGGCATACTGCAGTTATTTATCACCGCTATATATAACCTGCAGCACTGAAACAACATTATTGCTGACTTATCTAGTGATTGCATTGTTATAACACTTCCTTTTTACATACTGCAAATGAGAAGTTGATAGGAAAAAGAGAATTGTGCAATAGGCTTTCCAAAGCAGAATTGACAGACTGCCGTTGCTGCAGGAGTACATCTCCCAGCAGCAGCTTCCTATTGCATATGGAAGAGACGATGATCTATCTGTGACTCACTGAATGCTTTTCACTTTATCATAGCAAATGATAAAAAAAAAAAAAGAGAAAAAATACAATTTCCATGGCCTTATAAATACGACAGGAACCTGTGATTAAAAATAAGGGGCTTAGCATGTGAAGGGTAAGAGCACGGCAGTAGGAGCAGCAGGTTAGATGTTACTGCTGTTATTGAAATGGAGCACAGGGGTGACCACACTTTACAAGAGCTTTATTGCTTCATTGTAGTAAAAATGAATCACTTCTCTCTCTCTCAGCTCCTCATTTGTCCACTTAAAAGACTAATAGGAAAAAAAGATGATAAAAAGCTCCAACATGAAAAAAAGTTCAACTTTATACGTCAGTGCTGTGTACAGATGGATGATTCACCACAATCCATCTCTGTGTTTTTAAGCTGTCTTTTTGTTTGAACTGTAAACATGACAGACTTTGTAGAGATTCCAGGTTCGGGCCTATGCTAATACTTGCTGTTATCAGGTAAAATGTTATGTGATGGCGTAGAAGGGGCTCCTGTCGAAAGTGCTGCCCTTTGCTAGTTTGATGGGAAAATAGAGAAATCTGTGTGAAGTCTCCATTTCTGTGCACTGAGAGATTATTTCCATGGAGGTTTATACTGGCCACTTAAATGGCATCTAGAGGTACTTTTCAATAGCGGATGCCATAATTTGCAGTGTTGGAGGGGGTGAACCATACAATTTTCCAACTCTGGATCAATTTTGTGACTGTCCAGTCTCCGTTAAGCAGCTTTTAACTTTTGTTGCCATCGCACTCTTGGGAGTTATGGGCAGCAGAAGGCTCCAGCTATACACCACTCAACAGGCTCAAGGCTTTGTGCCAGGTAGTACAGGGACTGAAAAGTCATTGTTTAGGAAGCCATATCATAAAAGTACTTGCAGATGTACAAGGACAGGGCACCAGGCTGCAAGCAGCAAAGAAAAATTGAGTTTATAGTCCTGTAATATGTGCATATAAACTACGTATCTCGCTGTTCCTACTTGCAACAAAATTGTACTAGTCCATGTTCAGTCTGCAGCACTGCAGCTTGCCAAAGCTAAGCCATGCTGTCTGCGACAGGAACACTTTGCTTTCTGTGGTGCCTGGCATCTGACAGTCTTGAAGCATTTTGCAGTACAAATGTTAATTAAGCTTCTCAACAGCTTTGTAAGGTAGGTAAACAGTACTAACAGACATTTCAGCTAAGGCACAGGTCCACCTCTCCTGTGGAAGGGTATCAGGGTGCGAGAGGGCATCTGTTGGGTGGGTAGTTTGGGACGAGTGTCTGGGGCCAGATTTGCGCTCGGGAGAGCCAGTCTTCAATTGCTGCCTAACCTTTTGTGTTAGCAAATTGGGACCTACATCACAGCTGGGACCTCTACTATTATTATGGCAGGAAAACTAACTATGGTAATAGAAATGCTCCATAGACTGGAATAGCACGGTGGTCTGTCTGCCAGGGGGTTATTTTGGATTTCCCTCCCAAATGAGACTAGAATCCAGCTTTTGATATGCATAACAGCTCCTCTTGTTCCCACTTAACATGAAGCTTTTACTTGTTCCAGAAGTGTGACCTTGTACCCCAGCTGCGGCAGCTCCATGGTGTGTGGGCTTATTCTCTGCAAAGCTTGCCAAGCAGCAGCCGCGTACCCTCTGGTCTGGCATGAGCCTTCATTTCATTCACACGTTGGTGAATCGTTAGCAGTCTGTGTGCAGCCTGTCAGCCCTTCGTGTTCTCCCTTCAGTGCTCTTGGTTTCCTAGCAGGAGGAAAAAATGCTCCCGGCTTGTAGCTGAAACCCTTTGCTGTCACATGTCCTTGTCCAGAGCCTCTCCTCCTAAGGGGAAGTGCTCTGTCCGACAGCCCACCTCCAAGCCGCAATCTGACGTCCAAGGGTTATGCGGGGCGTTATTTAGACCCATCTGAGCCTTATGGGCAAATACTGCAGGATCTCTTTGCAAAAGGGTGGGAGGTAGGATGAGGTAGGCAAAGCGCCCAGTGCCCTACTTAGCAAATGCCTAAAACCTGGCCTGCTGCGTTGCTTTGTCAGACACTGTATGCTGCAAAACTGATGAAATAAAAATGTAACATGTTGGGGCCAGATATTGCCCAGTTCAATGTTAACATTGTGTAAACGCTCTCCAACTGACTAAATTTTAGTAGATCCAGAAGTTGCCAGAAGCATTTTAATGCTTTCCCTTTCTGCCAAAGCTAAAATGGCAACTCTAGCTACATTACTGTCTCCCTGGGACTCATTAGCATGGCGCTGCCGTCGCTTCTGCTAGCGATAGGCAGCCACAGGGGAAAGTGTCACACGTGCGGCTAGAGGCAACCTTCACGCAGGAGCAAAACTATGAGGCGAAACTGCAGTGGAGGGGAAGGATCATGCTTAATAATATGCAAATCAATGTAGCATCTCACAAAGATTTGATTTGCGTTTTAAGGCAGCTGCTAAAAATGTTGTTTTAACCCCTCTTGGGAGCATAAATATATCCAGTATACACAGACTAGATAGAGGGTGATTACATTTTCTAATAACTTTAATTTTACAAGGTAGAACATTTGAAAGCTGCCGTGTCTTTCATCCTTGGACTGAATTTGTTGGGGAGATGTCCATGTAAGGGTAATTGTATCAATGCTAACATGGCAGAACCCTGCCAACTCATGCAGAAAATTGCACTAAGAAATGCCCTGCAGATTTGTCAGGAGGTGAGAAAGTTTTGCTATAAATAATGAAATGTGAAATATAATTTTCAATGCACAAAGGACATGCTTTCTCCTTGCTTTTTATTGTTTCACCACAGGCAGCCCAATACTCGGTGGTGCTGCCTGGGCTCAATCATTACGCCATCAGGCTGCGTATCCTCTTCACTGAATCAAGTGCTTCTGTGCTAATCTGAGAAACTCAGTCAAGCCTGGTTGTTTTCCCATTTGTAAGGGCAAATGATTGGGGTCCTTTGCTTTCCTGTAACCAAATCCACACATTGTTAAGCTGGTGTAGCTCAGGTGGCTTTTTATTGCCTGTGTCTCGCAGAAAGCAGCACTAGACTTAATGCAGTTGCTTCAATGTGACACAGCTGTAAGAAAGAGCAATATTATGGCCCAGTGCTGGTGAGAAGCAGAGAAGTGCTTCAGGAGGCAGAGACCTACATGAAGGCTGAGGCCCCAGTGCCAGGACATGAATAAATGGATGGCACACTGCTGCGCTAGTGCTCGGGGATCAGTTGTTTGTGTCCTGCTCTGCTAAGTTACTGTTCAGGAGATAGCAAATGGGTATTTCTGTGGCTTGGATCCATTTTGATTTGCTTTCCTGTGTTCAAATCATCTGCCTCCAGCTGCTTTCTTGGGTTGAGTTTGACAGAGATGCACAAATGGACTCATGTCTCATCATCTTCTAAAGAACATCTGTAATTCTCCTCCCTTTAGTTTTTGGTATGAGCATTTGTGATAGCAATGCCACTGTAGTGGGCCAGGATTCCCTGCTCTGCAAACACAAAACCAAAAGGCAATCTTGAGCTCAGGGAGTTTCCAGGCTTTGTTTTGTTTAGAGACGCGTTGCTGATTGCAAGTACAAAGGTATTGATGCACTTCGTCGTACTTCAGTACTGCCCTTGACAAAATCATCGTAACTGTTAAAATGAGGCCCTGTTGAGTCAGAAAAGGGCTGCCCAAAGGCTTTGCTGTACTCAGGCAACCTTTATGGCAGTAGACCAGCAGCCCCTTTCTTTTTAGCCCTGCAGGGCTTGCCTCCTTCTCCACCCGCCGCGGCTGCAGGGAGCAGTTGTGCAGGGCGGTGTGCCCAGCCGCAGGGTTTGTGCTGCTCTCTGAGTGACACCTCGTGCCTTCAGCGCCTCTCCGTCATGTGAGGGAGGGAGACTGTACCACCCTGAGACAATCTACTGCTTCCCTGGTATTTGCTCAAACATTTAATCATCCTCTATCTTACACGTCTTGCAGGGCACCGTTTTGAATTTGCTGAGTCTCATCTAGATTAAAGAACCTTTTATTTACAACTGTTCCCCTTCTGCCTTTCCCTCTCCTTCTCTGAGGTCTCCATACATTGTAAACCAGGCAGCTCTTGGTCTCTGTTTTGAGCTCTTTGTCTTACAAAACCAGGCAAGTTCTCTGATCCTCTAAGAAATTGTGTGGTTTTGTACCTTTCCTGGTTTTCAGCATTATTTTATAAAATTGGGGTACCAGAGGATTATAGAATATTTCATCATCAGTCTCCCAAGTGCTGCAATGGAAGTAAATTTACCTCCCTGTTTGTTGTTTACTTGTTTATACATCTGAGGATCATTTTCTAGGCTACAGTCCCTTATTCTGTAGCTGTGCCTAGGTACACTTCTTGTTCCTAGATATAAACCCACAAATTTAGCTTTAAATGAGCCTGGTGAAAATGAATGGATTTCCCTGAGTTGTCAAGGTTTATTAAAAATTAAAAAGATCTCATCTAACTCAGCTCCAGTTCCTCTGTGCAGGCTCTCCTTAACTGCCTTAAAATGTTTATTCCTAGATCTTTAACATCCTCTTTAGTTACTCAAGGATGGGAGGAAGTTTAATTTTCCTACTGCCCTTTTCATATATGGAATAGAAATATGTATTGAACAATTTTACCTCTTCTGCATTATTATTGAAAACTTTGACAGCTGTATAGCTGCAATGCTGGTGAGGTTCTTTTGCTCTGTTTAAACTTTTCATCCTCAGCCAGGCCTGCGATGGCTTTTTCTCTGTCCTTTTTAGCTTTCCTAGTAAATATTTCATTTTTTCTAATTTTGTTTACAGTAATTCCTATTGATTTCCTCCTTTTCAGTCATTTTATATTGGCTTTTTGTTCCTAATTGCCTCCTTCACTTTGCACTGAGTGAGAATGTGCTTTTAGCCAAACTTGTTCTTTTCCTTAATTGTGGTATTGTGGCTCTTGGCCATCTCATGAATTTTTCCCCAAGAAGTCCCAATTCTCATCCTGTCTACTTTTTCTTTTCAGTAAGTTTTTGGGCATTTTATGTTCTTGAGGTTGCGGGCAACAGTCCTTTTGAAGCCTCAGGTATAAAATTACATATATCACATTTACTCTTCTCCTTTCTGTTCTGTCCTCATTTTTTAATAACTTTTTTATCATGTTTTGCATAGTATGATATTAAACGGCAATATCTGGATCAGCAACAGTCTTACCAATGTGTTTGAACAGCACTTGGAAAATCATGTCCTATATCTTTGTGGTCCAGAGTCTTTGGAGAGACTGTTTTCTGTTCTATCCTTTTCTTGACACAATGAAGTTGAACTCTAAGCAATTTGTTCTCAGTTTGTTGCTTCTATTTCAGTCCTGAAAAAGTATCCATGTTCTTCAGGCTATATCTGTGGGTCTTTTTCTACATCAATTAATTGGCATAATAAAGGATATTCCTCCTTCTACAAACCTTGCTTGCATTCTTAGATTCCTACAGCTACACTGTTGGAAAATAGGATTTGGTTATAATCCTTTTTAGGAGACTATACTAAACAAGGTCTCCTGACAGTAGGAATATACTTCTGCAACCGTAATTTTTTATGTGGAAGAGACTATCACAGGGATCAAACTTCTTGTTTGGGGTGCTGAGTTATGAGACCTGTTGCTGTGAGATGCTGAGAGCTGACATAAAACCAGCATATGCTCCTAGATCTGCATCCAAAGCCACTGCTGCACCAATTGCTATGAAGGAAGTTGCTCCTGCTGTGGCAGCAATTTTGGGTAGTATTTGGCAGCTCAAGCTGCCAGAACGATCTTGTTCTTCATTGCATGGGTGTCCAGCGAGCTATGCAGCAAGCTCTAAAGCTAAAAATTCGCTGTTTTGCCAGAACATGGCAGTTTGAGTTCGCACTCCTAATCAGTCCCTTACTGAGTCACTTTGCATTGTCATGGCTCTGAATCACTGACACTTAATTGATGGAAACATTTTTTTATGCAGCAGGTGTCAGGCCTTGTGCAGGGGCCTGGTGAGTGATCCTGGGCTCCAGGTGACTGACTGGGAAGGTTCTTCAAATTAACTGGTCTACATAGAGACAACCTTACTTCCTCCATACTGCACCTGACCATGCACCGTCAAGGATGCTTTAGTGGCTGACCGTGGTCAGATTGAACACTACGATCATTATTTCCTGCAGCAGCCCCCCAGAAGTATCTCTCTTGAGCATCTTATCTGGAATTTGAGAGGGCACCATGATTTTTTATGTGACAGAGGACATCCGGTAGGTCCCAAGATGTGAACGAGGTCATCGTGCTGTGTTGCATGAGGTATAAACCTACCCACAAGGGATCCTGAAGCACAGACAGTCTGTATCTGTGAGGCTGACAACAGCCAGCTCAGGCTTACAGAGCATTCACAACGTGGTTTTCAATGCCTGAGAGACCTCTTACTTCCACAGAAAATTTCTTGGAGCCCCAGACTTGATGAGTGTCCCTGATCAAGGTCTGCTGCCACTGAACTTCTCTTCTCCTTTCTTACCGCAGAGCCATAGCTGGAAAGTGTCTCAAAACGCATGTACCTAGATATCTAAACACATCCTACCAAGAGCGCTCAGTGAGCGTGGAGCGGATTGACTGCGAACCTTTCTGATCCCTTTTGAATCATTGGGAATCTTTCCACTGCTGTCCCTAGCCTTTGGTTTGGCTTCTTGATGGTTTGTCTTCGTTACTGAAAGTTATACAGCATACATCTTCCTACGAATGGTTCAGGGCTGTCAAGTCCCGGTGGATGCTCTGTCTGAATGATGGTACTGAAAGTTAATGTCTGTTAGTGATGCAGTAAGGAGCGTGAGATTGTTCTTTCAGTCTTGCTGACGGGTAGAGTCATGGCTGTTTAAGGATGGATGAGGGTGGAATGACTTTCCACAGACTGGAAAGAGGATCTCCAGAAGAGAGTTCTTGTCCAATATGCTTTGGGATTGATACCTGGCATCAGCTGCAATGAAATGGCCTCTCATTAACACTAATCACACTTACCTCTTACTTTTCATATTGGATAACGAACATAGTTATGTACAGGAAAGCCTGTTCTCCCTTTTTCTGCTGTGACAGCATGAGATTGCTGTGATTCACACTCTTCATATAGGAAGTAATATGATTATTCAGTTAATCTATTATTCATTTCACTCATGATCTATTCTTTTCACATTCTTATTCTGTAAGTCAATTTCTCTCTCTGCTATTTTAATAGAGTAGCATTTTAAATTGTGAGAACACCACATTAAACATGTATAAGATTTAATCTAATTTAAAATGCTTTCTTCTAGCAGTATATGCCTAATAAGCATAAAAACAATAATGTTCAAAATGCTATGGCATAGTAACATGACACATTGTAAAGGATGCATTTTTCAAATAAAGCTAAGCACTAATGAATGAATATGTAAAAAACTTTCTTATCTCTTATCCTGAAGCTGTACAATTGACATGGAAAAAGATCTTTTGACAGAACAGTATTGCATACAAGCTGCCTTGAAGTTTACAAATACTATTTCTTGCTGTCTAATGTGATATCTTTAGAGTAACACAAAATCAGTGATATCTCACAGTGTTAATGTTATATGGACATTGAAGTGCTTATGAATAAATAATCTGCAATTGATTTAGTGCTGGATGTGTGTGTGTGACCCACTGGTTGAAATGGATTTTAGGTTTCCTATCTGCATTTTTCTGCAGAGATCATGAGTCTGTCCCAGCCTGCAGTGGCACAGCCTGGCTATTGCTTCTTATGCTTGTAGTTTTAGACACTCTTGACAGAATTTAATTATCTGGGCAATAATTATTTTTGCTAATAATTTGTTTGACAGAAAAATGAAGTTTTGGTTTGACTGAAAACTTGTTTGAAACAAATTCAGCCTTCTACCTGCTGCTTGAGAACTGAGTAATTTTGATGTGTTTTTACATGAAACACTTTTGTTTCTGGTTTTGAAATGATGCTTCCTTTTCAAAAGTTAGGTCAATGCACTCTGGCGAAAATGTAAAACCTGCCCAGATGCAAAAAGAATATTTTACTATCAATTGCACAAATACTTAGTCTAACTAAAACGAAATTGTCTATTTTTCTGTTTTGTGGATTGTTTTCGTGACCCCTTTTAATGCTCAGTTTTTGACCATGCAAGCAGCCCCACTGTGAGGATTCAGAAAACAGTGAAACTCTGATCCTACAGAAAGTTATGTGCAAACTTAGGGTTTATTCTGGCTGTGCTGGCTCCCGTGCAGCCCACAAGGAGCCTGTTCTTCCTTTCTGTACAGAGCGAGGCAGAGGGTAGGAAGGCAGCAGAGCCAGTCCCATACTAGGAGGCTGGGTTGTGGCCAGGACGAGCCCCCCCACCGTGCAGATTTGGAAGCCTTCTCAGCTCTGTCATTTTAGACAAAGCCAGTGGAAGCTGCTTTGTAATACCCAGTGGGAAAATGCATATAATTAAGCACATCCCTGTGTCTCTGCCGTTCCTGAATCTGCTTTTTAAATCTCCCATTCATTATCATTGTATCAGTTTAATTATAGATTTTCAGCAGAGGCTGACATGCAACAGGAGGTCTAATTGTGCATTTGGTTTCCGGGATTGCTCATTCCCAGCAGGTAACTCCAGGCGCATATGGTGGAATTAGCCATTTGCTCGCACTGCTGACCTTCTCCACATGCACGATCTCAGCGACTGAGAGCCGCTGCACTCCCACACTTTCAGAAGGGTGAGTCTGAAGTGACGAAAAAGGAGACTTGGACAGTCAGATGAAGATCACTGAGACAGCTTGCTGTAAGCTGGGCCTCAAATGATGTAGAAAAATGACTAATGCTGCAAATTCCAGAATACGAACTCCTGTGATATCAGGAGTGCTTGAAAAAACCCAACTTTCTGACAACAGGTCAGAAGGATATTGGTTCTGAGCTTGCCTTTGGATTCAGCAGTGTTTTTCCTTAAGCATGTTTAAGTTCTTGCTAAGGTCAGAGCTTTGCTGAATATTTCTATTTATTATTTGTATCTTGCTAGTTGCTAGGTACTCCAGTTGTAGTCCAGGATCTATTGTGCTGGTGGTGTATCACCGTAAGAGAAAAATGAGAGTGCTTTGTATTTGAGGAATGTATTAGGAGTGTACTTAAGTCTACCTATCTCTGCCCTGGAACTTGCACAAAGTAAACTCTTGTGGAAAAACAACTTTTCAGAACATTACAAAACCAATATTTGAGAATGAATGTGCATGTATGGCATTTTTTTAAACTAAGGAGGTGCAACTCCCCTTTATAATTCTTTGTCCCAGGAAGGGCTCACAGAAACTCTATTACAGGGGTTCAAGAAACCCAGACTTAGATGGGTTCAGTGATGGACTTCAGTGATGGTTCTCGGTGTTCTGGAGAGACAGATCGGCAAACTGTTGTCATTCTTGCAGACATACGAAGTTAAAGCGATCACTACTTTCTGAATTGGGAAGGAATTTTTCCTAGGTATTCCCCAAGTATTGTTAGGTGCTGCAGATCCTCCTGCTGCCCACCCCACTGTTTCTCTAACCCTGCAATCCCAGTGAACTTAGGGAAAAAGCCATCGGGTAGCTGGTTCAGTTTTCTGTGGCTGCAGGTGAATGGCATAACTGGATCTCAGTCCTTCTGTCAATGGGACTATGTTTCTATTTACAATTACATCTGCGCCTCTGCAGCGCTGGAAAACAAGGCAAATGGCAGATCTCCTCTACCCTCTGTTCCGCTTAGCAATGTGCCCCAACACCTGCCCAGAAACTTCCAGCAGTGAAAAATGCTATTATTTTATTACACTGCTTGGTTTTACAAAATACTGCCCCGTCGGTGACACCCTTCAGACAATTAAAAGAGCTGGCTTTGATCTGTAAAGCTTTTCCGGTTTAGGTTCCTGGATGCCTCAGCGCTGACATATCTCAAGTTGACAACTGGCGTCATTGACTGTTTGGGAAGCTTAGGCCCCGGGCACACAAAGATGCAGCACGGGTTTTTTTTCATGTCTACCTCTCCTCGCATCCATCTTAATAGAGATGCTATTTCTAGCCCTCATTGTTTTGTTTCTTCTTTCAGCAAATAACATAAAAGAAAGGTCTGTGACAATTTTGGGAGGCTTTATAGAAAAAGATTATTGATGGCTGCTACTTCTTCTATGGGTATTTGGAAAAATCCTTGAAATGATGTTTGGTGGCTTGGTGAAACGAATTATTACTATGGTAACAGCTGCTGAAATGTTACAGAAAAGTTTATCTCAACTTTTCCTTTTTTTTGTTTTATGCTGACATGAAATCATGTGGCCTTATTGCTAAGATGGTGGCATGAACATGTCAGCAATATTCGTTATGCAGCTTAAAGAAAGAGAAAGGAGCAAGCATGTCAAAATCTTCGTATTCAGGATCTGAGCACAGCAGTGGAAATAAACACCATCTTACTGAAGTAAGTTAAGAAACTAGGAAGAAAAATTTATGCCCATCAACTGGAGGAATCTTATTTTAAATACTAGTGATTTTTTAAATTAAAATATTTTTCTTACTGTATTTATATCACAATTCTACAGTTATAGCTGCTATTGAGTTACAAAACAATTGCCTTTCCAGTAGAAATTTCATATTTCCACCAGCATGCCCAAATCTGCCTTATAATAGCTGGGTAAGTTGTAGCGAAGGAAGAGCCGAATGCTCTGCCTGCCCGCCCTGGCATTGATTTGGCACAAAGTGTCATATCCACCTTGATGGAATAAATGGCCCTAAGTTATCAAAAGTGTAAATGTCTGCATGACCGCACAAAACACAGCAGGAAAGTAGGCTCTGGGCCTCTCAGTGTAGAAGTCTCAGTTCAGTTATCACAGTGGACACTAAAGAATGTGGAAGTGTGGAAATTCAAAATTAAAGTTAATGAAGGTTTATTGCAGCCTTTCTTAAGGGGGAAGAAAGAGTTTTCTTGTTCAGTTCTTGGGTGTAAATGATCAGGACACTGTAGAGTCACTAGTGGTTGACGGTATAGGTGGACACAAAGAAGTAAATGGGCAGGAAATAGGGCTTTTTTGTCAGCGTCCTCAGAATCCATCTGGATTGTCCATCTTGGATAGATATGCCAGCCCTGGCAGCTCGTCTTATTGTACGGTTGAAAGGGCCCTTGCCAGGCTATAGTTCATTTATCTGCTGTGAGGCAGAGTCTGTACTTGTGTACATCCTCTGGAGTTGATGATCTTACAGGTCTTTTCCAACCTTAGTGATTCTGTGACTCAGGAAAAATTCAGCACCAGCTCAGTTATCAAAGTAGCTTGAGAAATATAGAGCTGTTTTTCCATATGAGATTGGAGAAGCTTTGTAATAAAAGAAGTGACTTTTTGCTGGGTACATTGCAAGCTCTGCACAGCAGTTTGTGCCACACATTCTGAAATGAAAGTCCAATCCAAGTCAAGGGCAGGAGCAATTTTTAGCACGGTGATTGCGGATGCCGGTGCTCATGACCAAAAGAAGGTGCAATCTTTTAGGTTTTCCCCAGGACACTTGAATGATTACATATTAATTGTGTTGCAGGAAAGCCTCAAAACAAATCCATGTGTCTGAACAAGGTGAAACATCACAGACTCTGAGGTTTAAAACCCAAAGGTGGGGCCAGTCCAAATGTTGCATGTGATACCAACACAGAAGCCTTTATTCGGGTGTTGCCAATCTTGGATGGGTCCAGAGTTTGGGACCAGATGAAACACTCTAAGTGTGTCTTCAGGCTGTTTATTACTTGCACTGCTGCGCTGTGTGTGTAAAGCCTGCCATGTGTAGCGGGATGTATAATGACGTACAGTTCAACTTTTTTTCTTTCCTTACATTTTAATAATATTTTCAGATTAGGACAATGAAAGAGAGGAAGATGTTACTGAAGACACAATAATCTAATGAGAACTGAGGGCATTTGTAACTCTGTAGTCAGTGTGCACATAGTCCTACTGCTTAACCATGGACTTGGGGGAGTATCCTGCAAAAGCACATGGTTTAAGGATCTAAACCCAGGTTTGAAATATAGATTTATCATGTCAATGTGGAGAGAGGCTCCCTGGAGTGGTCTCCTGAAATTGTGGGCTAATTGATGCACAACTCCATATCATGTATCACGTGAAGCTCATGCTCATGCCTTGGCTTCAGTGGCCTGACCCTGACATGCTAAAAAGCTATTGAGGTGTTTTATCATTTAACTCCTCTGAAATTCCAGCCAAACTTACTCTATGTGCAAGTACCAGACAGGTAGAGTGCTTGATCTCAAGGAATTACTTCTGCTCTGTCCTTTTCAAAAACCTGCCTTGAGTGTGCTTTTAGAGGTTAAACCTTTGATGATGGTTAAGGTGATGGGCTTGTTCTAAGCCACAATCACTTAGAAATATTTGATTTGAAATGACATCTAGCAAACTTTGGGATATTGCTGTCAGTTTTATTCCACTGTTTGGGATTGTAGTCCTTCTGCAGCAGCACAGTATTTCAGGTAATTTTATTTTGTGTAGCAATGGCTGGTTGGGGCTGTCTGGCTACTGCTAATTTAAGAAATGGATTGGGGAATTTTGTGCATGGAAAATAAAAAGCTACAAGTGGATCAGGTGGTGGAAGGAAAAGCGGGTTTGCGTTTGCAAATACCCACTTGGTCCTGAAGCACTGGCACCAGAGGTGTTTTTTTACAAATCCTGATTCTTATCCTCTATAAATCAGTGGCAATTAGGAGCAACTCCACTGAAGTGAATGGATTTATCCATGCAAATAGAGATGAGATCATATTTATGCTTCTGTGCAACCAGTCTTAGCAGGGAGTGGATCCTGAGCAAAACTGAAAGACTCAGGTTTGAATGCATTTTTAACTTTTATTTTTTTAAACTAGCCTTCCCATCACTCCTGCCTCTTTAAATCCAAAATAAAATAACACATGAAGCACTTCCATAAATAATTTACTTTCTGCCTGACACCAGTCAGGGAGGCATAAAGCTTCCTGTGTGTACATGCTGCTTCTAGAGCTCAGCAGTAACTAGATCTGAATTTAAAACAAAAAATCTGAAGTTTTTTTTTCTATGAGGATGGAAGAGGTTCAGGGACTCTGAAAGAGTCAATTCAGGCCCCACCACATCAAACGCTCTCTGTGGTATTTGCAAAGGCACCGTTCATTCATCCTGACCCCTCCAGAGGGAAGAGGGATGACGTGGGGAGGACTGCCCTTGTGGTTAAGGAACTGGGTGGAACTCATGGGATTTTGGCTCAAGTCTCTTCCCTGGTCTAGGTGACGTTGGCCAGGTACAATGCAGTCCTGTGCTGAGATTTCCAGGCTACCTCCAAACAGGCTGGGAAGCAGAATAGTTGCATTGATATGTTACATCCAGGCAAAGATACCTGCTGCCCACTGGGGTTAGCTAACACAATAGGTGTGTCTAGTTTTCCCAAATGACCTTGCAAAATTTCTAAATTTCCATCCTTCACAGGGAGAGCAATTATTGAGCAAGCTGTGGAGTTTGGAGCTGTTTTTCCAAAAGTCCTGCATGCCTTTGGGCAAATCACTTAGGCAGAAATTTAGTGAAGTATTAAAGCATTTCAGTCCTATGGAGGGCTTATCTCCGGTTCATTTCAATGGGATTTAGGCTTCCACTTTCTGCTTAAGTACCTAAATCTCTTTGTGATCCATACAAATCTTAAAGTTTCTCTTTGAAAAAAGGGGACCATAAAATGTCTTGTCTCACAGGGATACTTTGAGGAGAAATTAAAGATTGTGGAAAAAAATAAAACGTTTGACTATGAGGCTATGTAGACATGATAGAGAGAATGATCATGCATTCCCTAAAACAAAATCTGGAGTACATGCTTGGCATGAGTGTTGCACAAGTGTTTCCAAGCTGGCAAGAGCACCCAGTGTCCATGTTGCACAAAGATCATTCTGTCATTTACAGCAAACCTCTAGAAAATATTTCTTTCACTTAAAACAAAAGTACAAAAAAATTCTGCCTGTGGCATGGCATCTGTAACATGCTTAGCAAGCAGCATGAGCTCTTTATAATTCATCAAAAAGGCCACACAGATAATGAAACAAGGCTCTTTGCTGTAGCTAAATATTTCTTCCCAATGCTGCTTCAAAGCGAAAAGTACTGAGATGACGGGCGAAGGGGAGCCTTGCTCCAGCACCGGGGCCCGGTGCATCCCAGGAACGAGCAGCGCACAGAGCGGCACCTGTGTCTGGGGGCACCATTTGTTGCCCTGCTCCAGGGATGCTCCAGCCCAAAGTACCAAACCATAAACCTCTCCTGCCCACCTCTGGCACAGAATTTGGGCTAAAATGTCCAAGCTGAGGCTAAATGAGTTTCAAAAAGCTGTCAGAGCTGCCTTGGTGGCTGTGCTACTGCCCTCTGCCACCACTGTGCCTTCAGCTGGGGCTGGGATGGGAGAGTTTTCTGGCTCCAGACAGACCCAGAAAATATTTCTGGAAGAGAGGGAGAGCTGGGGTTCAGGCTTGTTTTGTTTCTAGATGGCATTGTGAGCAGGGCTGAGCTGAGCCTGCTTGTGGCCCTGGGGAAAGAAAATGTCCGTGGGAAATGATTCCTTTGCTTGGCACCATTTCCAGTGGGAATCAGTGAGGATTTCAAAGATGTTCCCCGTGATGTGCTAAAGCTTGGCTTAAAAAACATGGAGATGAAAGGGCAGCCTCCTCTGGCGTGCGATGAGATGTGACAGGGTGAGCGGCTGCTGTTGCAATGAGCTGTAATGAGTTCCTAAAAGGGGACTTACAAGCGCTAAAAAGTCAAATGAACAGAAATGGCTGTGTGCAGAGTGATTTCAGCGATGCCTGTGCTGCCTGTACACATGGTGCATTCAGTCCTGCTCCTTTTCACAGCTGTGTAATTCCTTGGGGCTTTGGGGGGACCTCTGAGGTGTCTGGAAAGAGAGAGAAAGAGAGGGAGAATTGCTGCACCACATAGGTTTGCTCTGCGTGCTGGCCACCTCCCTAGCCCACTGTTTTTTCCTTCTTTGTCTTTGAAATGTAAACTGCAGAGACTTTGATACTATAACAGAAGAGGAGAGTTAGGTGACTGTACTCTACTGAAAAGCTGTTAGGTTATTTCCTAGTCTTACAGCAGTCTTTTCCAGTCTACTGTAACTATAGCTGAAGCTGTAATGCAGAGATATGGGATTTTCCATCATGTTGCATGAATTTAGCAGGGTTGTCAGGCTCTGTAATTATGCAAACTTCTAAAAGCACAATCTCTTTGCGGAGTTTGGAGTCTGTGTTCTCCCACATGCATTGTGGCAGACTTGTAGGTTTAATGTGAGTGTTTTTATCAATGAATCCATGGTTTCCTTCTCCCTTTTCTCACGTTTAGTTTCATGAATCTTCCAGAAATTAGTAAGGGAGACTAGGAAATGATGCCCCCATCCCTCTGGCTGTGGGATACAAAGTCAAACAGAAGAGGGCATTGAAGGAGAAAACACAACAGCGAAGAGCGTGACAGGATGGAAATGCTTCCACCTGCGCTACCTTCCCTGCATAAGCTCTGCATTTAATTGCAAACTAAAGAAAGGGAGAAGCAAGATCAGAGAGAGGTGTATGAAAGATTTGCTAATAGTTACAAGCAGAGTTCTGCCTTCCCTCTCCTCTCCTTGAGTTTGGAGTACGCCCTATGGTCTCAGTAACACTCTGAGCAATGTGCGGTTCTGTCTAGTGGATGATAAATGGCACAGAGTGATTAGCAGTGACTAGGAATGGTGCTACCTACCTCTGCTTCCTAAGTGGGGTAAGCAACCAAGCTAACTCTGTACACAGTGGAGATGTAGGAGTTATTGTGGCAATAACCTGTTGAGTCACTGTTTTTTATTATACAATTATTTGTGTTCAGATCTGATGCCTAAATAATGTGCAATACTGAAACACTGCAGAAAAGGAAATGAATGCAGAGAATGTTGCTCCACACGGCAGAATGTCCCTGCTGAATGAAATCTATAGCTATTTCCCTTCAGCTCTAGTTAATAAGGTTCTAAAAATGATGGGTGAACTCCTTAGGGGCTGGCGTCCCAGTGCAGTTCAGAAGAGTAAGCTGAAGTTCAGACACTTCTCTAAAGCTTTCCTCATCCATTTGAATGTCATGAGTCTTCAAACCTGGGCTGAAACCCCTGTGAGGACCCACTTCTTGGCAGTATTTCAACTTCTCAGGCTCCCACTGGAGAACAGAACTACAAAAGCACACAAAACTCACACCATTTCAAGCTTAAAAACAAAAGTTGGTGGTGTACTGGAAACAGGCAGAGATTTAGGGTGGAGGAGCATCTTTATGACTGGTTTCAAACAATGGAAAATCTCATCTTTGTTTAATGTAGGGAGTGTGGGAAGCCTCTGGATAACAAACAGGGGAGGGCTTTGCAACCTGTCCCTATTTACCCGATGTTAATCTTGCTTACGGAATATCCTGTCTAGTGCAAGACAGGTTAACACAGCCCAGCCCACTGTTACGGTCTTAATGCAAAGGCAAAACACACTCCCACGTTTGAGCTGCTGGGATTCCTCTTGTAGCTCAAGTAGCACAGGCAGATCCTTTCACACATACAGCCCCAGGGCTCAGTCCTTTTACATGGACTGAGAAACGGGCAGGTCCCTCTTCCAGGGCAGCAATCTGTAGCCAGCTCCCATCAGCACCACTTGGGTGTGGTGCACATATCCCTGCATGATGTGACCTGATCACATACAGATTTAGGCCGTGGCTTTCCATAAGGCAGCACCCTTAGGAGGGACGGCAGGTTTCCATAACAGATACAGTTTCAGTAGGAACCTTCTATTCTTAAGAGAAATACTCTTTTTTTTGTGAGAGAGAGAGCAAGCCACACAGAGCCTAGCAACTCTGGATTTGCGGGATTGCATCCCTCAACACAAGAGCTGGCAACCTGTCAAGGACAGTCTTTCAGAATACATACATAGTTTTGCAAATTGGACATTAAGCATGTCAGCGGAAACCTGGTATAAATGGGAGATGTTTCCAGTCAAAAGTCCACATGCTGCTGATCCAGGTTATCACAGTATCTTGCCCCTGGGGAGGCAGCAGGTTGCGGTTCCTGGCTCACATGAGACGAAAGGTAAGGGAACCAGGGGTTAGGGATCACTACTTCTTCTTGGCACATGTGCCTCTCAAGGTGGTGTGGAACCTTGCTGGGGCCTAGCACCAGCCTGGCAGCTTGCTGTTCAAAATACCAGCTTTATCCTCTTTGCCACCCCTGGTTTACCTTGCTGGCCAGCAGCCTCCTCTCTCTTGAGTCTTTTGACATCAGTGTGAGTTCTGAAAATCTAATTTTGTCTCAACCACACAAGACCATTTAGAAATTGTGTGACTACAATGATGTGTCAAATCCGTGAATGTTGTCTGTTTTGGGCTTTGAAGGAAAGTACATATGAAGGAGCGAGGAGGAAGAGAATGAAAATCCCCGACTTGGGTTTAAACAATGATGACTAAGGGTTGTCTCCACAGGAGTTTCCCATACGATGAGGTAGGTTTTGAAGTGAAGTGCTTTACTTAGCTGCCATTTCCATCTGCAATGTCTGGATCCGTCGTATCCCTCCTACAGGTTTCTGAGGTATTAGCATAGCTGAGTTAGCCAGGGACAAGAGACAGAGGGAACTAAGGTGACTACTTTTAAGGGAGACTTTGCACAGAGTGTGTAGAAAGCTGGAAATTCATATTCTTGCTTAGAGAATTTACAATATTGCAGAAAAATTTCTGTGTTCCTTTGAACGTTAGAACAGAGACTGGGAGAGTTCATCTGCGGTCCTTATGGAGTAGTCAGAGATAGGTGGAACATGTCCTTTATCATACGCCTATAAATGTTTGGATGCACATATATGTTTACTATATGTCTGTAGAGCTTTGAGGTACTGGCAGACCTGCAGTGCTTCCAAATGCCTGAAAAGATACAGCTAACATGGTATTCTGGCAACCTTTTTTTATAACAGAGTTGTTATAAAAGTCCCAATAAGGACAAAGAACTGCAAACGTGCATTAAAGATAAGTGAAATTCTGGGAGTGATGCAGTCCAGGGTTACTCACTTCATAAAAGCCATCTTGATAAGCGGGAACCTAGAAGGACAACTTTCAAAAGCAAAGCTAGGATTGGTCCTAGCAGGACCCCTCCTGCTTCAGTGGCTTTCGGTAGCACCCATAGCCTTGCTTGCTCTCTGGGCTTCTGAAAATGTCCAGGCATTATTGGCACAGTTTTGCAAGAAAAGCTAGAAATGCTATATTATGTGCATTTTCCCCTTAAGCCACTTACTTATTTTCTTGTCAGATTGTCTGTGTGGCAGTCGTCTTTTAGGCTATGACAGTGAGCCTAGCATTAAATGCTGTATTAAAGTATTAGAGAGAGCAGAATAATGTAAACTGTAGTTATCAGTGCTTTAGCTTTCAGAATGTTTTGCAGGTTTGCAGACAAACTGACTTCAGGGTGTTGAAACGTGAGGACCCTTGTTCTCCTCCCTCCCTTGTGGTGTCTCTGACTCCTCCAGAGCACCAAAGCTCATCCTCCTTGAATCCGCAGAGGGAAGCCGAGGAGTAGTTTCACTGCAGCTTACTGGATCCTTCATGCACTCTTGAAGGCTTTTTGATTGCAATGTTATTTCCTCTCAGAGCCAGTATGATTCCCTTTGTGCCACAATAAAACCACTTAACAATCTTTCTTCCCTTTCAGGAGAAAGGAAGCAATTTAAAAAAATATATATCTCCAGCATTTCTAGGCTAAAAAATATATCACATTTAAAATGTTGTGGCTGTGGCTTTGTAGGCTCTCCCACATCCAAACAATGCAATGTCATGCTCCAAAACTTCATGGCTTGTGAGATTCAATGCTGGGCTGGTAACATATAAATTGCATTTTTTTCAAAGTTACATTGCTGCATATCATTAGAAAGAGAAAATACTTATTTGTCCTCTGATACTGAGCACTGATTAGTAGCCATGTCAAATCTGAATTAGAAATATTCAAAATTGTGGCACTCACCAGCAAGTAAAAGGCGTATTAGATTATTTTAGAATGTTTTTATGGCTCCATGTGAGTAATTCGACAGATGGTACTAAGGCACTTGGTTATAATGCTAAAGGAATATAAAAAATGGTCTTGCTTAAAATAAGAAAGTAAATTCTCAAAAAGTTCTACAACAGTTTTACAGAAGTGTGGCACGCACAGCATAGATAAAGAATTGAATGTGACTCCGTTATGGCATAGCCTGCCTTAAAACCCCAAGTAAAATCTCATGCAAGCAGTAATGCACATTGATGAAACATCTGCATTCCATGGGTCTGTATCCCTCTTGAAGACAGATGTGTGTATATAGGTACAGGCTGTGTTTGTGTAGTGTACGAGTTAGTGAAACAGATCCAGCTGCTGTGAAATCATGCTAACTTTGAGGCATAAATTAGGTGGAAATTTTCCAGATTTGTATTTAAAAATGACATACTCAAGAGCTTTGGAACTAAACAAGCCCCATCTGTTTTCAAAATTATACAGCACTAAGAACATGCCCCAGTATACATCAAAATTCGGGATGTCGTATAAGAAACAGCAACTTCTAGGGTAACAGGAAGATTTCCAAAAAATGATTTTGTATGTCTCCTCTTGAAGCAGTTGGTTAAATGCACTCATTGCCTAATCTACTGTTTTTAGCGCTGATCATGAACTATTTTCAAGTTTTATTTTCTGATGGAAGTGTTTCATCACATCTTATGACTGAACTGTATTAGTTGGTAGGTCCTGCTTAGCTATGAGAGGGCTCACTCTGGCACCAGCCAACCCATGGCCCATCTGCTGCATAATATCTATCTTTAAAACAAATATGCTTTGGCTGTAGATGCTTCTAAACTTGTTGTGGTTGGTGCTGCTGAGTGGGAATATCTGATGATGTCTGAATTTTCCATAGCCTTTGCATCGAGTGACAGTTCCTCTTGGGATACACTTGTGAGCACAGGGAGGAGAAGGTCACTGGAAGCACTCAGCACGGGTTGACCAAGAGGAAACATTCCTGACCAATCTGATTGCCTTCAATAGTAAAACAAAAGGATTTGGGGATGAGGGAAGAACAGTGTGTGTCATTTACCTTGACTTCAGCAAGGCTTTCAACAGTCTCCCAGAATACTCCTCTATCTAGTGTGGGATATTACATTCTGGATGGACAGCCAACTCAGTGGATTAAAAAACTGATTGGCTCATCAATCCTGGTCACAGTCAATGCATGTAACAAGTGCAGTACTCCAGGGTCTGTCCTGGGACCTGTCCAGTTTATGACCTCTACCCGTGACCTGGAGCAGGTGATGGAGCATGCTTTTGTCAAGTTTGCAGGTGACACCAAATTCTGGGTGCTACCTGTCTGTAGCTTGAGGGCAGACCTGCCATTCAGAGGGTCCTTGATAGACTGAAAGGCCAGTGGGAACCATTTGAAATTCAGTAAGGACAAATACAAAGTCTTGCACCTGGAAAGAAAAAGCCTTGTGACCGTAAAGGCTCCAGAAGACAGAGCCAGACTCTTCACCAGGGTGTGTGGTGGGAGGAGAAGAGCCAGCAGGCATAAGTAGACACACGAGAGGTTCAGGCTGAGTATAAGGAAAACCATTTTCCCCATGGGGACCCTCAGCAGTGGAGCAGGCTGGCCAGAAAGCCTGAGCCACCTGGTCTGACCTCAGACTGACGCTCTTTGAGCAGCAGGTTGGACTAGAGACCTCCCGGGCTCCCCTCCAGCCTGATCTATCCTGTGACTGTGATCCTCTAAGTGTTCAACATTTTTGGGTTGAACATTTTTTAGACTTGTGGGTGGTGTAAACCAGAGTTGACCACAGCAGTCAGATCAACATATATTAGCTCAGGATTTGGTATTTCAAGTCTCCCAAAGAGTCTGGGATAGAACAGAGGAGAGCTGCAGCTCTCTAAAATGGCAAACCTGCCGTACATTTGTTGACTGAGTCTAACAGAGCTGCTCAGCTCTGCTTTCTTTCAAGTTTCTCTGCTGGCTCAAACACTGCAACATGTTACTGTTAATAAACAGCAGAACAGCGGCCACATATCTGGGGTCTGCAATAGGACGTCTGTATGTTCATTGTACCCAGGAGACACTATATTGCCTGAATTACTGATAGTAAAGTTGCTGTTCTAGGGAGAGAGGGAAGAAAACAGAAAGGTTGGCTCAAAGCTCGTGTAAACAATTAGTAGCAAGTAAACCAGGCTGTGAACTGACAGCACATCAGCTAATGCCCTGAATTCCTTTGTGTGAAGCAGCTTACTTTACTCAGAAAGCAGAGTGAGGCCCTGGACAGATGCCCTTTTGCAGGTCCGGCTGAGCCAATGGAAAATGCTATTGATCCAGATGCTCCTGAATGCTTCTCTGCCAGAGGCTGCTGCCCGTTCCTATTTGCTGGCAGAAGGGGTTCGCATGAGCATATACGCCTTTGGTTCAGGCAGCATCAGTAGGGCTGCTGCAAACTGGCAGTTTGAGTTTGAGTTTAGAGTGGTTGGTGTGAGCTGGCCCCAGGGATTTGGCTGATGTGAATTAGGAAATTCCCATGCTCAATGTGGCAGATCCAATGCAGGGACAGGGACAAGCACTGGTGAGTGCTCCCACGGCACAGCTGGGGCGGGAGGAGGACAGCCCTCTGAGGCTAATGGCACCTTGCATGGAAGAGCCTCTACCTGTGCAGAGGAACTAATGAGCTGTGAGCTCACACCCCTCTCGCGGTGCATTAGCTTTCTCACTTTAAGAGGGTGATGAGATCGCTGAGTGTCACTGCCAGTGAATGACAATACCCACCTTTTCTGAAAACTCCCTGTAATGTTGTACACAGGCCTTGATTACTGTTGTTTTTCTCCTTGGCTCTCAGGAGTACATTTTACAGAAGCACAGATGTTACCCAGAAAATTCGAAAACCATAGAATTGCCTCATACTTTTTATGCTTTTTGCTTCACTTTAATATTTCCCCGAAGGATGCTATGCCTTCTTCCGTCTCTTTCTGGACAGAAAATCCCTTTGTAATGTCCTGATACTGCTGGTGGTTTTTTCTTTTTTTAATTTAAAAGCTTGCTTTGGAGTTATGTCTCCTTCCATGACAGGCAATCCCCAGAAATTATTTTGTTTTTACATAATTTGCACGTCTGTGTTCTGTCTGTGGTGTGAAAACCAGCAGAATGCTGGTTGTTAATAATACCAACCATATATTCGTTGCTTTCCTGTTGCCACTGTGACCCTCCCAAAGTCATTGACGATTCATCATCTTGTAGCAACTCAAAATGAGCAGTGCGCAAGGGGTGAATTCCTGCTGGTTTAGCGTGGCTAGTAAGCGTCCTCATTGTGTCTTGCACCCTGACGAGTTCTTGACACTGGTGGACAGTTTCAGTTGTCTTGTCACTGAACTATGGCCACCTCTGCAATGGGCATGGCAAGTTTTGAACAGGCTCCATTTGATCCAAACTAAGCTCTCCGGAGAAGGGTAGGATCTGTTGATGATTATTTGTGACAGACGTTTGCCTGTCCTGTAATGACGTGGGAGAACAGCTCTTTAAATCACAGGACTGTCAGCAGCTGCAAATATCTGCGGATATGGGATCTGTAATCTCTCCTCTCAGACCTTGCACTGGTGTTTAATCTCTGCTATTTGTGACTGCAATTGGTCTTTTTTATAGGAGTCATGTAAAATCCACTGCAGTAAGGAATCACTGCGCATTTCTCATTTGAATGGCAGGGAATATTGCACAAATACACGTATATGTCTGTATGTGTGTGTGTATACACACACACACACACACATATAAAAATAAAAACACAGGGAGCTCTAGTGCAAACATTACCACGTACTCCAGAAAGCCAAACAGAGGCCGCAGTTAGTACATGGGATGGAGCTGTTGAGTTTTCAGGTGGTACAATAATGAAAAGTAGACGTGCCTCGGAGTCCTGGGCAGCCCCGACAGTGACACCCATGAGAGCCCAATATGTGCCTCAAGGACAGTACACCTGGAGAGATGTAATCGTTCCCTATTAAAATGCTCATTGTTTTGGAGCTGAGGACTTTCTTTACTGATCAAAGAGCTGCCTTTGATTAATCAGTTTTGAAATGAATGAATTTCTAAGTTCTCATTTTTTGCTTTTCTTAGGGGACATATTTCAAAAGCCTTTTGATCTTTGGTGATAGGTATTTAGTAAAAGGCAGGTACACTTTTACAAAAAGAACCATGGAAGTCTTCTTGTAAAGGGTGACGTGTTTAAAGCCCTGATCAGAAAACATTCAGAACACGTGTTCAGCAGGTCCATTGACTTCAGTGGGCCTGTGCACACTCATAGGGTTGCTCTTGTGCTCATTCTTCAGCAGGATCAATGGTTTTAAAAAGTAAAGTCAGGCTGCTAGTCTGTGGGGAAAAAAAAAAAGATAGCATCTACTGCAAAGGTCAGAAAATATTTGTGTGGCATCTTACACTAACAGAGTACAGGCAGCACAAATCTTTACAAATAGGCGTCCTGCTGGTACCAATTGAAATGTAGGAGGCAGTTACTGCCTCTCAGTTGTAAGTGTCATTTGATCCCCAGGGAGGCATTTAATGGATGGTATTTCCCTACTGAGAGTCCTGTCTTTTCTTTCTGTACTTCATTAGTAATAGTTGAGGGCCCTCCTCTTCATAAAAAATGTATGCACTGCTTACCTGATTTTTCACGTACTGTATTATGAAAAAGGATGTTGTTCCTACAGAACTAAATAGAACACTTTACCTTTAATTATACAGTATCTTCCTGTCTGCAAGCAGGTTTTCCCCACTACTTATTACCAAGCCAAAGAGAAGGAAAGAACAAAACAGAAAAGAGAATAAACCCCAAATAAAACAATGGCTATTTGCAAATCCACTTGCCTCTGAGCATTTCCCCCCTCCCCGTCCAAGCTGTGGGGCCTGGATCAGTCTTAAGGATACTTCAGAATGCAACTCCTATCTGCGGTGAGATCTCTATGGGCAATGGATGCCTCACTCCTTCTGCGGAGGTGGACCTGTGATATGAAACACTCATCTTACCGAGTATGAATAATTTTATCCACAAGTGAAATCTTGCAGTTGTTTGACAGGGTAGAGCATTACTATCCTACTGCTGTTAGAGGGAGAAAAAAAATCACGAGAAAGAACTCAAAATATCACAAGTAGATCTACCGGGAATAATTTCAGATTCAAAACTCAAGCTGTAACAAAACCCAAGTCTTTCCCTGGTGGCTCAGGGGGACTGTATTGACCCGTCTCTCTCCCCCAGGATCAGGGGCTGCCATTCACTCTCTGATACTGCCTTGGTTAACAACTCTCCTATTTTCCTGCAATGTTTTCACTAAAATTTACTTTCTAATAACCTTCATCAACTCCACAAGCATATAGATTATTTAATAACAGAAATACCTTACTTTAATGGTCTAATTAAATATGGTAAAACACTTTAACGTGCAAATACGGAGCCTCCCAGGAACTGCTCTGAGTGTTGTTGGGGATAGCTCAGAAGCGCAGATCTGCCTTTATGGCTGCAGGGTTCCTGCACAGGGCACTCGCCTGTGGCGGCAGAGAACATGCTGCGCTGCCTGTCATAAAGCAGTCCTGTTTGTCCCCTGTGACCCCTGAAAATGCTCTGGATTCATTGCAAATGTGAATTGCAAGTAAATTCATTACACAAGGAAAAAATCCAATGGTGGGTTAAGAAATGGGTTTTGCATTAGACACCCCCTCTCCAGATGCAGGTGCTCGCTGTAGGCCTTTTGGTGTGGTCCTGAGAACTGGGCTTTCCCACTGAAGTGAGACTGCTTACCTTTCCTTCGGACCCTTTCCACCACCCCGAGGAGCTGCTCCGCCAAGTCTGCTCCTGTGTTTGCACTTAAGCACGTGTTTGAGTGCTTTGCTGAAGCAGAATCAAACTGGCCAGTTTCAATATTGGCTTTTTTTTTCTTAAATTGAGCATGTTGTGTTTTGTTACATAGCTTGGGGTGGTGAGAAAAATCCCTTAAACTTGAAGTTAATTAGTATGGGAAGACTGTAAATTATCGAGATTGCCTGAATAAAAGTAAGGGCATTGCTATTTAATTAGCGAGTGCATTTGGATTTTTTAGATTATTTTTTCCTTTTTGATTTAATTCAAAATATTGTAAGTACTTTGCATATAATGAAAGAAGAATAGATTAAGGACAGGAAACTGAAAAGGCATTAAAAACCTATGGCATAATATTTTTTTTGCTAGTAAGTACATGCTGTTGATCAGATAAGAGAGCTTTTATTGCTGTGGTCTGTTCTCATTTTGTATCTAAACTGTAGCTGAAAAGAAGCTTTAAATGACTAATTTATATTACCAGGAAGGACTGAGCTTATAGAGCTATTAAACAAGCATGTGCCTGTTTGTTGCTTTGTCTGCTTCCCTGTTTCTGAGACCTTCCACTGAAGCAATGGGGACCTCCAGGTGATTTCAAGAAATGTTTACACTCAGCTGTGTTTTACAGTGTGGGCTGCTTTCTTCTTCATTTTCCTTAATTTAAGGTAAGTCATTGTAGATTGAAACTTCACAGTTACTCTCTTTATGGAAAATGATACCGCTTTCATTCACAGGAATGGGCCCGATCCCACCAGTTTCTAATCACGCAGCATGTGTCCCACTAACATACGGAACTATGGAACCGGGTGTCGTAGTGTCAAGTGCATTGACTAACGTACAGAGAGCTCTCTCCCAGGAGCATTACTGCCTGCACAACTTGCTCAGTCTGTCCATCCATCACCTTCCAGCGAGAGATGCAGGGCTCACAGCGCGCTGGGCAAGCGTTTCTGTGCGTAGTCATCGACACTGAGTCATTTCTCATAGCTGCTTGGGGTGGTGCCCAAAACTATGTACTTGTATTGTGAATAATATGCATCTTTTATTGAATCTGGTTGCGCATTTAGCTTACATGCTACAGCATTCCCTGAAAGCCTCCCCGGAGGCTCACGTCTGCCACCGTGGGGGTGGGACGGCGGTGGAAAGATTCCCGTGCCTTGGGAGACACCTGCTGTGCGGTCCACAAATCGCAGCTCCAGGCTGCAGGTGCTGTGCCCAGGCTCCTCTCACAGCTGGGGTAGGTAGGCGTGATAATCTAAGTTGGCGTCTGTAAAAGGCAACCTGAATGTAGTGCTTACCTCGCCCCATGGACTATAAAAAGAACCAAGATTAGGTAGATGGTTTGCATGGTTCCTTAACCTCTTTAATCTTGAATTTTATGCAGGCATCTCCATCTGCCTCTGCACGAGCAAGCTCCATATCTCTCTATGGCTCCCTTTTGCCTCTTGTGAATGGTGATAGTATCACTTCCCTGCCTCCCAGGACCTCTGTAAGTAAATGCATTAGAAATTTATTTGGCTGGGGTAGTTGTGGGAGCAGAGAAGTCTTTCACTCGTGCTCTAGTATAATTTGGTCCTGTAGTTGTGTCAGTTGTTGCGCAACTATGGTATTTTGTACAAAACCTACTATATACCGTGATTGCTCTCCTTACGCACGCTGCTGTAGGAATTACGCACACTGGTGATGAGCATACCCAGCTCTGAAAGATGAGGTCCAAGAAGTTTCTGGAACTTCTGCATTCCCCACGTTAGTGGCTGCAATTCAAAAATCCCCATTTGTAGTGCTCAGTGGGCTGTCAAAGCTGAGATCTGCAGGGTTTAAACAATTTTGTGACAGCTGCAGGATAGCACTTCAGTTTCCACGGAAACTGGCACTGGCTCTCCAAAATCAAGGTGAAGTGTTGGCTGATTATCTAATAATAATGATGAACATGTAAATATGAAGTTCTTCACCTTCCTCTTGCTGAACCAATTTCCATTCCTACAGCATCCAGCAAATGCAATAGAGGTCTTGTGAATTCAAACTGTTGTCACAGCTTGGGCTGCATAGTCTACTTTGCAGAGAAGAAAGACAGAATTCAGCCTTGAGCTGTTCAGACACTGAGCCTTATGCTCTGCTGTTAAGATAAAGGACTAATTTGTCCGCACACCTACTGCACAAACTGGTACCATTGTTTATATGAGAAATTCCTGAATAACAGAAGTTCTTTTGCTTTACTGTGTGTTTTTATACTATGCCTTTCCAGAATATTTTTGTCCTCAAATGCATTTCCTTGTAAATAATTCTCATTGCATAAACTTCTTATCTGCTCACACTCTTGCTTATCACCTGAATTTAATCGCTCTTTGGCTTTGCACTCACTGGACTCTTGTTTTGAATCAGTGAGTTTCATCGTTTTGCTGAACATTCCTTTTTCCAGGTCATTGATTTCTAAGGTTAACAAAATGAATCCTCCTGCTGATCCTTGTTACGTCCCACTAATCTCCTTGCTATGTCCTGAACCGCTCAATTACCTTTTGTCTTCAATTTCAGAGGCATTTATTGAACCCACAGATCAGTCTTCTGTGCAGGAAGCAGTTTCATATTGGATTCAGGAACATGTTCATGTGAATATTTCTCATACCCCAATTTGTTAAGGCTGTTTAAATTTTCTTGGTTAATTTGCTTCTTGACATGCCCTTTTAAGTGTACTTTCTCCACTGCTTATTTTTTGTAAGAGATGTCTTTCTAACCTCTATTCTATTCCATCTGCTCTTGAATAATATCTTCCACTATTTGATAGTGTTGACTTTCCACTTTGCAGCACTTTATCGTTTCTACCTTTCTGAATCATTTGACTCCTTCGCCACCCTTTGTTCATTTTAGGAAGAGAATAAGAGCCAATGTTCTTCTGAAGGGCATTTGCTCTCTTTTCTTCAATAGGAAATTGGGGATTTTCTTAGGCCTGTCTTTCATATCACTAACTCCATGTCCCTCTTTTTTTTTGGCTGGGGGTTGATATCCACTTTAGCCAGGTTTAGCATGATCAGTTTTATCTCAGCTCGGACATACTGGGGAGAGCACGGAGGTGCAAAACCAAAGAAGCAAAGTTCGTGGCCTAAGGCCCTGTTGACACCCTTTGAATCAGCTGGGTATTAAAGGAAAATGGGGCAGAGCGTAAGTCTTGTTCCTTTGATATGATCTTCTTCCAGCCCAAATGACCCCAGTTTTAGGTACCTATAACTGAGTCTGCTCTGTCATAGTTATTGTCTTTGCTAGGAGTGCAATATGGAGAAGAAAGGGCTTTTTACACATTCATTAGTGTGCCAAGGGGTTGTCTTTAGGTGTATTATAGCAGCAAGGGTCACATGTCTGTCAGAAACGTAATAAAAGAAGAAAGCCCAAACTAAACTTCTGGCTGCAGAGAGCCACTGTGCAGTCTGTCTAGGGCCACCATCACTCTGAGTTGCATTTTTCACATCAGAAATCTGTTATTTCCAGTGCCCAAGGACCGTGTAGCCATTTACAGAACACACTGACATCCCAGAACAAGTCACATACCTTTGGCAGTGGCTCAGATGGCTGGGATCTCAGGAATAAGCAGTAATACTGAAGCTCTCGAGACAATAGCTTCTTTGCTGAGGAGAGGCACATTTTTATCAGTGACTGAATATGACTGAAGGTAAGAGTTTGACACCAGGGCACTGAGAAGAAATACAAAGGACACCACTCCTAATCAACAAGCTTATTTATAAATACAATTTCTCTTTAGAAAAAAAGCCAAAGGAAGTTCTGCCTTGGAAAGTACTTTTTGACAAAAACTTGGTTTTACTGGATCATTTGTTATCTTAGATGACCCTATTCTATTTTGAATGTGTGAAGTTAATTAATAAAGCCCTTCTGAGGTCATGTAATTTCGTTCACAGAGGAACTGAAGCTCTGGGCTTCGCTGAGGAAACATCGAAGTTGAATGTGTGAGACGAGCACCCCGAAAACCTCATGGTAAATCCCCTCACATTCAGACAATTATCTCCGAATCCGTGCATCTCAGAAATTATGACATACTTGAAAAACCCCAAGCCCACGATACCCATAGGCTTTAAATCAGAGGTGGGGAAGGTGTGTCACGTTTAGAAAAAGAAATGGCCACAAAGGCACTTTTGTTTAAAAGCCTCCAGGGTACTCTGACATGCCTTGTAGCAGGGGGCAAAGCCTGGCTGAGCAGGAAGCTGATAATAGAAGATAGTCTGCAACAGGCATGGAGTTTACACAGCCTTGAACACTGACTATGAATTTCAATTTCATATGTTTTGCTGAGCAGCTTTGAGCTATTGGTTGTTGCTTTTTGGAAGAGGAGCTTTGGTGACTAGCTGGGTAGTAATATAAGAAAGAAAAGAAGAATGAACAGCCTGGAAAAAAAAAAAAAGGAAGCTACTTATACAGATTGGAGTGGTGTACCACTTCACAAAGTGTTGGAGATGTGGAGTCTTCTGCAGCACATGCTGCGATCCCACCAAAATACCACTAGCAGCTAGCTCTCCATGAGCAGGTCACCAGCCACTACAGTCCCACAGAAGCCCAGAAGCCCATTAATTTTAAAAAGGGGTCTTTTAAGACAGGAGGAAAAAGGACAACATAATTAGGCAGTCTGGTTCATTGGAAGCACCTAGGCCGTTCTCAACCTGGACAACTCAGTTCCTTTTTAGAACAAATACACATTCAACAGCATTTTGGGTGACTTCCATTTCCAGTAATATTGTTGTAACATAGGAAAGAAAGGTATGTTTGTCTTAAGCATTTTCTTCTTTGAAACAGACAGCAGCAGGAACAGAGAAATTACAAGAGGTAGTGAGTTTAGCAAACCTGCACTTAAAACAATCTTTCATAAGAATAAAATGCTGCATTTACAGCTGTAAATGTATACACCCGTATAATTTTAAAATACAAAGATACTTTTACTGTGTTTCAGGGCTTGCTCTTTTTTAGTTCAAAGAATGGAACGCTCAAGTGCTGAACTTAAAGTGGTTAACCTCATTGCATTGGCAGAACCAAACCATTCATGCAGCACTGGGCTTTTAACTCATCGTAAGTGAGAAAGTTAAACCCGGCAGTTGGTGTAACCAAAGTGCAATTGTGTTCTTCACACCGTGTACGTTTTGACTGGCTTGTAAAACGAATGTAGAAGTTCATGACTCTCCCTGGCAGCTTCCTGAGATGGCCGAAGAAAACATGATCTGCAACATATTTGTTCACAGCCTGACTCCGAATGAGAAGACAGGTTTTTATCAGACAGTGGAGAAAAGTCAAAGTCAGCTACCTGGAAAAGGAACATCAAAGAGATAATTTTTAATTTGGGTCCTACTGGCTCAAGTAAGTCCAGCAAGAATACTTTGGGCCAAAAATGGCACTCGATCCTCAACCAGTTTCAGTCACTCACCAACTTCAAATACACTTCTGATTTATAGCTGCTGCAAACCTGACTCACGGGCAGCCTTTCTAGCAGTATATTATTCATATTGTGGCATGTTGTAAAGTGTATTAGGTACTTTCCAAAGGGCCACGAAAGCTACTTTTGATTTAGAAGCTCATGCTTATTACAAATACGATAATGTAGCAAGTGAAAGTGACACCAGAGGTGGAAGGGAGCTGGGAAGATAAAGGTCACATACTAGGGTCAGGTGATGATTTAGTGCCACTTTAGGTAACATACCCACCCTTTTTTACCATCCTGTATCATCTCTCACTATCTCCCTGCATTCTTTCATGTAACCACTCTGAGGCAGATTCTCCGGAAGGGACACTTCAATGCAAGCACCTACTTAGGAATATTAACAAACTGCCCATGATAGTCCTGGCAACTGGAATTATAGTTATAGTTCTCCATAACAAGCCAGAAGCGTGGCTGTTGCTTAAAGTGTTTGCCTACACTGTTCAGATTTTTCCATGGAACGGACCAGACATACCAGGGAAATGCTCCTCCCACTCTGTTTGTCTGGGAATTAAAGAAGGGACATGGCTGAAAGGTATCTAATTACTATCCCAGCTCAAAGTAAGAGCAACTGAATACCTCCACGAGATCTTTTTGTTGTGTGTTACTTCGAAAGGTCGTGTACAGCACCAGTCCTAGCATTGCTGAAACCAGAGTGATGCACAGCAAGACAAAGAAAGCCGGGTGGACCCCTAGGAAAGAGCACAAGGGCACATTCCCGGAGTGATACAATACTCTGAGAAGAGGCAACAGTGAGAAGGAAATGATGTTTTAGGAGAAGTTTTCATATTTTTAGAACAAAGGACATGTGTGTAACAGGGACTAAATTTTTCAGCCCAGATCACTTCAGGTCTTTCTGAAATCTCAGAAGTGGGAATGCGGAGTTGTGAGGTTATCAGGGTCTTTCCCTTTTTACCCCTCTTTTCTCTTGAACAGCCTAAAAACCCCACACAGGGTTACACGTGTTACCCTAACTCCCCAGGGTGTTTGTACCTCTGTGGTAGCCCAAGAGGATAGGAAGGAACCTCATTTTCACAGCAGCTAGCAGCCTCCAGCGAAGGGGATTTTGCACACTTAGCCCTGAATGCACGCCAGTGCCTTCTGGAGTGAGCTGCGCTGTATGCAAGTGCTGGCCCATGGTGAGATGGTATAGCCTGGCTGTCCCCTAGGCCAGGTCCTCTTCACTTGGCCACCTAACCACTTTCTCAGATGATACAGGGACACAAGAGGGGCATGTGTGAGCATGTGGGGGGACAGAAACGTGTAATGAAATGGAGGCCTAGAAAAATCTACCCTAAAAAAACCCCATAACTAAACTAAACAAAAAGAAGAATTGAGACGGCTTAATTAAGGGAGTGTTACAGATGCGTATGTTTTCCTAGTTATCCTCTCTAACTACAAGAGCCAGACTATTTAAACTCAAAAATATGTAATTTAAGTAACTCAGCCTTCCCAGGAAACTCATTAGCTTCAAGATGCTCTTGAGACTAAGGGTTCAGCAGGATGCAAGAAGCTCAGAGCAATTACAGTAGGCACATTATAGGCTCTCCTTTCTCTTTCTGCTTCCTATGCTTTTAGGGATCTATACCAGCTTCCAGAAACCTCATCTGCAGGCTAGTAATTGTCCCTGACATGTTTGAGACTCTTGGTTCCCTGACAGGTGGGAATCTCTGTGCCACTAAGAGTAGCTGCTCCTCACCTGTTGGCCACACTTTTATTTCATGGTACGTCTGCAGCATCGTCACGCCCTTCTCCACTCTGACGCTGAGGCAATACTGTCCAGCATCACTGAAGGTATGGCTGAGATTGTAGCAGGAGCCATTAATCACCACCAGATGGCATTTTTCACCATCAAGTGGAATGCACTCGGCCTTTATAAGCCAGCATAATGCCAGCGGCGGGCTGAAATGTCAAAAACAGAAAGAAAAAAAAAATTAGGTTAAAACTTCACAAAAATTTCAGCTAAGAGCTGATGAATCACTTGGTTAAAATAGCATAATAATTTTTAAAACAATGAAGTTAAACTAAATACAAATAGAGAAGTAATTAACTGCACAATTGTTTGGTTTATAGCATTTGTCAGTTGAAAAAGTTCTTTGTGATGCTTCTATAAAAGCAAGCCTTTCAGCTGAGAGCTAAATACCTGTGTGGGTCATAGGCAGGCCACTGTGTGTAGAAAACCCTACATTCCTTCTCCAATAAAGATAAAAGGAACCTTTTTTTCCTGCCCTTCCAAGGGAGTATAGGTTGTTTTTCCTTTGTCCTTTTCACACACTGGAGATCACTGTCTGTGCTACTGAAGTACACCCGAGCCTTTTCTGATTAAAAAACCCCACAACCAAAACTGGAAAGAATGTAAGATGAGCTCTGTACAATAGACTAGTAGCTGGAAAAGGTAAATAAATTGTGAGGATCACAGTAGTCCCTTACAATAACAAAAAGGGTTTTATTTGCTATCAAGCAAGCTAGGTGTGATCCACTTTATGGCCATGTGTCTTCTCACTATGTTTACTTGATACCTTTTATTTACATTTTCAGACCCTTGTTCCAACTGATTCTGCTTGGACTCACCTTACGCACTATGGACTTTGATTCTGACAACAGATAGAGCTTTTCTTTACCCCACCTTATTACCATTTTGTTCCTTATCTCTTTAGGACATTCTCTGCTAAAGAAAGCAGCATATTTATGTGTTTAGCTCATTTTCTGGCTTTGTTTTTGATAACCCATCTCTCAAGCCTTTGTCATTGCTTCTCTATCATAAACTCCTATTGCATCAGTCCCAGTCCTGTGGCTAGGAGGTTAGGTCTGGCAAATGTTGTCCATCCTAAAACCAAGCCTGCTTTTAGGGATCTCAGATTTGCCTGTAATGGTTTTTGGCCGTTCATATTTACTTGTATGCCATCTCCAGTTTCCGCTCCTGCCAATGTGCCATTGACTTTCTGAATGCAAACAGTGCTGCTTTGTCTATTGGGACTATTTATGCCTTTGGCAAATGAGTCTGCATTGGGTGCTGTTCTCTCCATCCTACATCCTTACTAATAGCCCTGCGCTTTTTTTTTTTTTTTTTTTTTTAAAATCCAGCGTTAGCTTAAACAGCTCCCAGTAGAAGAACGTGAAAGTGTCACCCTTCTGGAGAATAAATTACTTCTGTGGTCATGGAGTTTGTATGGTGAAGGAGCTTTCCTGAGCATTTCAATGGGATTTAAAATGCTTCTGCCATACAAGAAGCTCTGATGCATTCTAAATACTGCAGCTTGAGAGAGCTTGTACTAGGATTGAGGTGCTCATGACTCCTATATTCCTATAATCCTCACTGCATGGAGCCTCTCTATCTTATTCATCTTGTGGCAATCTTAACTTTGCCAAAATTATTCCCCAAACCCATTACTCCTATGTGCCAGTCAAGGATCGCTGCTATGCAACAGGACTCTGAATACAGTTTAATTTAATGGTGGGGAAATTGGTCAAGGAGAAAAATTCAAAAGGAAGTTTTAAAATGTAATTTTTCTCACTATCTTTCTCTGGCTAGTTCTCTTTTAACATTCTCTTTACAAAGATATAAAAACAACATTTGCTTTACGTAGGAGGATTCTACTTTTCTGCACAGATGCAGGCTCTTTCAGGCTCTTTCAGGCTCTTAGAGTTCATGGTATTTCAAGTCAGGAAAAAGCAATATTCAACAGTATGTTGTTCAAAGGAAATGTCTTTTTTGTTTTAAGAAACAGTTCTGTGAGGTGCAACTGACTACTTTAAGGAAACAGTGGGGGAAAACACTTAAATAGACAATGCTTTTTGGGGAAGAAGTTGTGTTTGCTACTTACGTGCCATTGATATGAAGAGACAAACTCAAGTTTTCCATTACGTGAGTCTCTCTGGAGCCCACTACATTAATACTTTTAACAGCATCTGAGGGGAAGAAAAAAAACCATGTCAGACTCCACATGTAAACTTGAAATTCACTGTTTTTCCAGTGAAGATTTGTTTTCATAGACTTTGCAGATTTTAGCTCCATCAGTCACACAAATAGTAATACTTGCCTCACACCCAAAAAAGAAACCTAGCAGTAGAGTTTTAAGTTTTCTGAATGTTTTGTGATTTCTTTTTAATATATAATCAACTACTTTATTAATCTTTTACATTTTTACCTATGTGTTTGTTTACTCCAGAAGCTAATCAAATCAATGAAATGTTCCTAATGCTTATTTTAACTAATTTATTTTTTAGGGATAGCTGGCATAAATTAAACAAACAAATCCTCTATAAGTTACAGTAAACATTTTATTGTAAGTCTTAAGTGTATGTGAGACTTTTACAAAAGACAGTGAAACTTTTGGTAAATGAAAAAGAAACGGAATATTTTATATATTCCCCCCATTTTTTTCTGCACTAGAACAGCGCAAAGTCCATTTTGCAATGGAAACTCTTCATTGAATAATGTTGACCAGTTCTTGCATGTGAAACAATGCTGAAGTTGTATTATCACATTAAAGCTAAATTGTATCTGTACATAGATGGCAAGTTCTGAGTATGCAAAATGTTTTATAATTACCTAACAGCTCCAGAGCAGTGGTAAAATCACCAGTTTTCTGCACCGTTTCTCTTTCATGTATGATGCTTCCAATTTGCTCCCATTCAGCTATGACTTTCAGATGCACCGTGCTATTCCCCATGGTAGAGCAGTTGTAGTAGACAAAGGGTTCCTTGGTAATCTGATAAACTCTATGTGTAACATTGAAAGATTTAGAATCAAAATTGCCTTTTACCAAGTCCTTGCGTATTTCTATTTTAAAAGGAGCAAGCTCGAATATATTTTCTTTATAGACAATGCTATAGTTGGCTGTGATTCTAATTCTTCTTCATGTCCATATCAATGAGGATTAATGTCTGTGGCATTACCAATAAAACTACAATCGGTATAAGACTCAGAGTATATTTATGCATTTTTAATCAAAGAAACTTAAGATAATGCTAAAAGAATTCAAAAAATGGAATAGGAATAGTCAGTAAATTATGAAAGCTACCTTTATAGCAGGTGGACTATAAGCTAACTGAAGCACTAAGGTGGGGGAGGAAAAAAAGAAACAGAAAAATTAGTATTCAAAGACTAAAGCTTACATTTCTATTTGCATACACTTATTCGTATTGGACATATATTCATCCTCAGAGAAGGAAAATAACTGAATGTCTTTTTTCCTACTGCAGAATGGCTTAAGGGCTAGATACTACCCATGGTTTTATTTCTGATGGTTATGAGCTATGTTGGGGTTTTTTCCCCCCTCCATTTTGTTATTAGGTAAGCATTAGGTGTGTGTTAATATGCACCTCCATATTATTTGAGAGTCCTATACACTTTCAAAAGCTCCTCACCCAAGCTGTGGTATATTTACAGGTAGCTGCTCATAGTAACAGCTACTTACTGCCAAACCACAAGACAGTATACTGCTTCCATTTTCCTTAAGTGCACAAATTATTCACATATTCAACAACAACCACCTGCTAATGAAGATCTGCTGGTGTAATGATGTTTTAAAATAACAATTTACAGTAAGTTACTTTTTCCAGTTCATTCAGTTCAGCTCATTGCACACACAGTAATACACCTAGGCATATATTTGAACAAGCAATTTAAGTCTTTAAAACATCACCTTTTGTGAGTACGCAGTGACTTCTGTGCCAAAGTTTTCATAATTCACCTGGTTGACATGCTAAGAATGTACCAAGTGACAAAGGTGTATGCTTTGTCGTATGATTTAATCAGGATTTTTCTCTAGATAAGTGTCTGAATCAGAGCTATCTTGAATACTCATTAAAGCAAACAAAGTAACCACACCTACCCATCTCCAAAATCCCAGTTGTAGACAAATGATGCTGACTTGAAGTAATGACTTGGGTCATGAAGACAGAAAGAAATCCGGGTCACGGTGCTGGTGGAGGAACTAGAACCACGTGTGATAAATCTACTGTCTTCTATCTGGGCAATGGTAAGATTCCCTGTTATAAATTCTGCAGAATAATAAGGTGTGGAGAAAGAATGACAGCATGTATCACTTTCATAGTATGCTTTGTGTGAGTATCGCAACATTATTTAAAATGTACAGCATAAGTCTATCTGTGTCCTAGCCCAAGTGGTTAAGTGTATTTTATATCTATTACTCAGTGTTGTTACATGTGCTAGTGAGGCAGAGAGATTAAATTACTTATTTAGGGTTATATAATGGGCCATGATAAAGCTTCTAATAGAACTAAAAGTAATAATCCTGGACTGATTGAAGTCAATACCGATTTTTACTATTGATTTTAAAAGAACTGGGATTAACATCAAGTGTCTAGATCAAGGGATTCAGAATCAAACCAGTATACACGCCCTTCGTGTTTGGGGTGGTGGTTTTTGTTTGTTTTGTGAGTTTATGTCGCTGTTTTTTGGTTTTTAGTTTTAGTTACTTCCACAGAAGTGAATATTTGACTACTATGAATAACAGATGTGCTATATATTGTGAATACAGAAAGGGTGCAATTTTGATTTTGATGTCTGTGTGAGATCCTATGCTCAAGTTTGTTTACAAGGACTGGCAAAGGCTGATGTAAAGAAACCTCTCTAACCTATGAATAAAGAGGTATGATGATGATACACTTATCAGCTCATTATAAAATTAATGGGATATTAATTACCAGTAACAGACTCTTAACCTTGTTAACAATTCATTAAATCCGGTTAACTCTTCTCTTGATGATGCACAAGTAAGAATCACAGTTACTGCTTCAGAAAGGGGCTGGTAACTTACTAATCGGAGTTGTAATTTATATGAGTTATTGGCAACTACCTTTGGGCCTCCGTGGAATCCCTGTGGGTGCTCTTGCTTGGGGAAGGCAGAAAGGTACAATGGGATCTTACCTTTCACAGCTATAGAAAGCTTCCATCCCTTTTGCTTGTGGCATGAGAATATGACAGTGCAAAGTGAGAAAGGAGTAAGTAGATATTCAGAAAGGCAGCAGTTCTTAAGAGAGAAAAGATCTCATGTATACTTTTATAACGCTGGGGGTTTCTCAAAAAAAAAATCTCAATAGCTATTCCCCAAAATGTCAGCTATGCCCTATGATAAGCTCTTTTGTCCTCATGCATGTCCTTATCTTTGGCTGGGAGCTGGGACCGTATAAGTAGAGCATTGGGCCATGTGGTTGGAGGGACGTGGTTACTAGTCTCTGAGAGAGGGGACTGTGGGAAGTCAGCTGTCAGATCATAGTTCATGTCAATCCCTGTATCGGAGATTAGGTTAACCATACCGCACCATTGGTCAATTTGTCAAAAAATGCCAATTTATGGTTATGAATATTCCCATAAAGCTGAAATTGCACTTAGCAATATTTGGAAATGCAGCCATGACTTCACATCCAATTTCAGTACACTCAGTCAGAACTTTAAAAGAAAATGTAATGGCTCTTTTGTGCTGATAGCCTAGGGTTTTGCTATGTTATGCAAAAGGGAAAATCAGTAGATTGTCACTGCTGCTGGCCATCCTAACTTTAGGACTAGAAATGCTGGGAAGCAGTACAGGAAGCATTTTTTTAGGAGTCTGGACATCACTGAACAACGCTGATGTGTGAACTTCAGCTACTGAAGCACCTGGTTTCTAGTTCAGTTTCTCTAAGTGATAGAGGGAGGAAAACAAGGGCAGGATCACACTTGCTTCCTGGATGTAGGTAGACTACAGCATGGCCCAGTTAGTACAATGCCATCCAAAACCACCTTCAGTCAAAGGGCTACACAAACCAAACTCTGTTGGCAGAAGCCGTATTTATGCCTGGCTTTCATTTTTCTCATGCTAGCAAAGGCAGGAAGCATTCTGATGTAAACTGACTTCCTGAACACATAGAAGTTGTAAAGCCATTTTACCTGTAATCTGAAGCACGGTGACATTTCTAGCAACCGGCCGACATAACCAACAATTTCTATGAGTCACCCAGACAGATACAGGAAAAGTCCCAGGAAATTCACCGGTCACATTAATTATGGAGTTAAACCGCTGCTCAGATTTCTCTATCAGAATCAGAGGAGCATAAATCCAGTTGAAGTGATACAAGTTTGATGTGACACTGTCATTCTTCATACTTAGACTGGCGTGAACAGTAGCTTGAGCTCCTGTTGTGATGGGACCATTGTTGGTTATTTCCAGACCATACTCCTCTGTGGAAATCAGAAGAAAAATAAAAACCCAAACCTTGTTGTATCACATTTTTTATTTTATTTATTTATTTACACATTTTAACTAGTCAGCTGTGGTTATGTGACTCACAATGACACTCATCCCAGCGAAGACTTTACCACCTTTTTTTTTTTTTAACCATTTAAAAACCTGGAACAGAAACTGTTGCATATGTATATGAGTTGAAACAAGTAGAATTAAACAACATGTTAGACTGGGTCCTAGAAATGTTCATAGTAGAAGGGAGCTTCAGACTAGAACCTCACAAAAACTTTGATGAGGTTTTATAGGCAGAACTGGGCGCTGGCTGTAGGTTCAGTGTCACTAATGTTCTAACATGGTCACTAAACTTCCAGCTACTGGAAGAAAGTCAAGCTCAGCTCTAATCTCTGTCCTAAAAAAAAAGAACTTTCAAACTTAGGTAAGATTTCATCCAATAGATTCCTTTGTCAGCTCTGTTGACCCACAAGTCTCCCCCACCTTCCTCCTAACTGAACAAAAAAACCTCAGTACCAGTTTCTTCTTCTCTGTGGTCCACCACTGACTTCCTTTTCCAGGAAGGGATCAAAAATCCCAATGTAAATGAAGCTCGTACCATGCCCTAGTGGCAGATCAGTTGCCATCCAGAGGGATCTGGACAAGCTTGAGAAGCAGAACCATGTGAACCTCATGAGGTTCAACAAGGCCAAGTGCAAGGTCCTGCACCTGGGTCAGGGCAACCCCCAGTATCAATACAGGCTGGGGGATGAAGGGATTGAGAGCAGCCCTGCGGAGAAGGACTTGGGTGTACCAGTGGATAAAAAACTGGACATGAGCCGACAATGTGCGCTCACGGCCCAGAAAGCCAACTGTATCCTGGGCTGCATGAAAAGAAGCGTGGCCAGCAGGTTGAGGGACTTGATTCTGCCCCTCAACTCTGTTCTGGTGAGACCCCACCTGGAGCACCGCGTCCAGCTCTGGGGTCCTCAGTACAGGAAAGACATGGATGTGTCCAGAGGAGGGCCGCAAAAATGATCAGAGGGATGGAACACCTCTCCTGTGAGGACAGACTGAGAGAGGTTGTTCAGCCTGGAGAAGAGAATGCTCTGGGGAGACCTTACTGCAGCCTTTCAATACTTAAAGGGAGCTTGTAAGAAAGATGGGGACAGACTTTTTAGTAGGGCCTCTTGCTATAGGACATGAGGTAATGGTTTTAAACTAGAAGAGGGTAGATTCAGACTAGATGTAAGGAAGAAATTTTTTACAGTGAGGGTGGTGAAACACCGGAGCAGGTTGCCCAGAGAGGTGGTGGATGCCCCATCCCTGGAAACATTCAAGGCCAGGTTGGATGGGGCTCTGAGCAACCTGATCTAGTTGAAAATGTCCCTGCTCATTGCAGGGGGTTGGACTGGATGACCTTTAAAGGTCCCTTCCAACCCAAACTACTCTATGGTTCTATGAAACAGCAAAGCATGAGAAGTGCAGGACCTCTGATACTGAACCACCCCTGCTGCTCTGGATCGCTCACTGTTATCTTCTCTGCCACGTTTACACAAGCTACTTACTTCAGCTCTTACAACTACTGCAAAGGGCAGAGTGTGAGTGAGGTTGGGTTTAAAGGACAGGATACATTCAGTTTTTTCAAAAAACAGCAGTGCAACAAGATTAAATGACCTGCATGTGTTAAAAATAAAAAAAAAAATGCAAAAAAACCCCAGAACCTCAAAACAAAAGGAAAGGCAACAACCACTAAAAGTTGTGAATTGGGGCAGAGCTGGGAACAGGGTCTGTTTGTGTCCAACATGGAGCATGTTCCCTCCCTGCACCAGCGCTCTGCCTGCCTATCCTCTCGCCAGCGAGCAATGGGGCAACGCTGGGCAGAGCAGCAAAAGACCTGAATCTTTGAGCTTCAGAAGTTGCTTTTCTCACTCATCCATGACCTGTAATGTGGAGGGAGCACTGGGGTCGGCTAAACCCTGTGCTGCCTTTCCTGCACCCATCAGCTTGGATGGGCTGGAAGGACAACCCAAAGCATCTACTTAGTGCCTGTGTTTTATTCCACAGATTGCAGGTGCTGAGCAAATCTGGATGCAAAAGGATTGTGACAAATAACTGTAGCATTACTGCCTGAGCAAGAACCCCACTATTCCCATTTCACAAGACAAGGAATGGCCCTGAGTTCAGGTTTTTGAGTTAATAGAGAAATGGTCATGATTGGATGAAATCTTGCACACACAGGTTTCAGGTCTCTAGAAGATTCAGGCTGTCCTCTGCTTTGTTTCAGCAGAACTTGGGAAGAAAACAGCCAGCTACCTCACGCTTATCTAGCACTTCTCCTTGGAGGTTATCTTGGTGCTTTACAAACCAGGGCCATACTGAAGCCCAATAGCTGCAGCAGTTGGAGATTAAGTGGCTAACCCAAGGTCACCCAGCGAGTCACGCGTGGAGCAAGAGATTTCATCCAGTTCTGGGATTTCTTCTACCTTTCCAACCTCTCTTTGTAGAATGCAGCACAGCGAGGCTACCACAGCGAGGGACAGAGGCTGCCCAGGTGCCTTGTGACCCGCTGCGCCGGGTCAGCGGAGGAAGAAGTGCCGCTTTTGGGTTAGGAAGTGCGAAGCAGAACCCTGGCTCCCCGGGGTGCCTCAGCTTTACTGCAAGCACTGCAGCGCCGAGAATAAAGTCTAGGGAAGGGAGAGGGTGCCCGGAGCTGCTGCCATCCCCTCTCACGGCTGGCAAGCCCGGGCAGGGAACCTCCACCTCCCCACGAAGTAAAGCAGGTGACGCCTGCGGCCTGCCCCCTCGCCCCGCCGCCCAGCTGCCCTCACGCCCTCGCCCGCCCCCCAGGACGCGCTGCCCGGCGGCGATGACAGCGCAGACCGGCGGCCCCTTACCTGCCGCCGGGGCGGCGCGGCCGAGCAGCAGCAGCACCAGGCAGGTCAGCCGCAGCATGCTCGGGGCGGCGGGGGCCACGGGCAGGCACCGCCGGGCCGGGAGCGGGGCCGGTCTCGCCGCGCTGGGGCCGGGCGCTGCCCCCGAGGCCGCCCGCAGTACTGCGGCACCTCTGTCCGCGCCCCCGGGACGCTCCCCCGCGGCAGCGCCCAACCAGCCTCTCCCGGGGGGAGTTCCCGCGGGGCAGCGTTGCCAACGTAACGGGCTGCTGCAAAACCACCGGGGATTTACGAAAAATAATAAATAAAAAGCACGAATGCTGCCCATCTGCGGAGAGGGTGGGCACGGCGCTGAGCGTCTGGGAAAGTTTGTGTTTTGGTTTGGCGGCTGACACGGCGAAGATAAAGTATTTTTCAGGTTCTGGTGGTGTGAGGACGCCTCAGCCACCGGCAGTTTGGCTGCGGCTGCCCGGTGGCTCGGCGTCCAGGCCGGCGGCTCTCCGCAAAGAGTCCATAACGCGAAGTGTGCAACGGGAGCTTCTGGAGAGAGCCAGAAAAGCGGCTCTCACAAACGCAATGCAGGTTTTTTTTTTTTTTTAAGTACTTATTCAAAGCCCTTTCTTACTCCTGGCTGCATTTCTTTTTTGGTACGGACCAGCCCCCCCTCCACCGGCTTCGCTCCCGGTTCCCCGGCGCGGCTGACCCTCTTCTGCCGCCGCTCCCCCCAGGCGCCGCCGGGCCGCGGCCGCAGCGACGGGGCGGGTCCTCGGCGGAAGGGGCCCGGGCCTGCCGGGGGGAGCGACAGCGGCCGCGTCTGCCTGCGGTAACGTCTCGCCCGCTGTTAGCGGCGTCGCGCCCGGCGGTCGCTGCGTCAGCGGCGACCCCGGGGCTGAGGGGAGGGTCGGGGCCGGCCGGCCTCGCCTTAGGCAGCGCGGCCCGGCGGCGGCGGGAGCTGGCGGGCACCCTTTGCAGCTAGGGCGAAGCCGCCCCGGCGGGGCAGGGCTGGGGGTGGCCGGGAGTTGCGGGTCCCCCCGCGCCAGGGCGCGGTGCGGGGACCGGGCGGCGCCGTGGGCCTCGGCGCTCGCCTTCGCCCCGGGAGATGAGCGGGAGGCGGGCAGCAGGAGGAGGCGGCCGGAACTGGGCTCGGGCGCTTCCGTCGCGCCCATGCGCTGCCGCCGGCCTTCGGGAGCAACAAAGGAGGCAGCTGGGGGGCCAAGGCTGGCCGTGCCCGGGGAGCCGCGGGGTGAGGAGCGCCGGCGGGGTCGGCGGCAGCGCCTCGGTGGGGCCCGGGCCTGGGCGCGGAGGCGGGGTGAAGCGAAGCGGCGGGAGGCGAGGCCCGGCCCGGCGCAGCCGGCGGGGCGGAACCGGCGCGCGGCGGGGAGGAGGAAGGGGCCGGCGCCCCACCAGCTCGGCGCTCGCAGGCCTCGGGCCTCGGGCGGGAGCCGGCAGGGCTGAGGGACGGGGGGAAGCATTACTGCGGCCGTTCACGGGTGCCTGTGTTCGCAGGGCGGTCGCCTCGGCGGGGATGGGGTCGGCGTGATGGCGCCCTGGCAGCGGGGAGCGACCCGGCGGCGACCAGCCCTGCGGCGGGGAAGGTAAGGGGACGCGGGGCCCTGAGGGCAGCTGCGGGGTGCTGGGTGGAGGCGTTTGCGGGGCACTCTCAGCTGCTGGTCGCGGCGGGCGCTGTGAAGGGCGGCTCGGCTGAAGCGCGCTGTGTAGGAGAGCTGACGGGAGAGCACCGAGGTGAGGAGAGAGGTCGCCCCTCTTTCAAGCTGAATTTGATTTCAGGTTTCTTTACAAGCGAGGAAGGCAGCTCCTGGCAGCAGGACAACTTCTGGCACCTCTGGGAGTGAGTCCTGCCGGGGTGCGTCCAGGGGTAGCTGTAAGTTTGGGATCCGGCCAGGTTGGACAAGATAACAGGTGTGCGGTGCCAGGAGCATCCCTGAGTCTGCTGCTGCTCCTGGGAGCAATGAAACCAAACAAAACTCGTGAATGTTTGTGTTGTGGTGTGAAAAGCCTGGTAACCACTTGTGTCTAGAAGTGTGTTCCTGTGTTATTGAGTGCTGTACATGCCAGGCTTTGTATTTGTAAGCCTAACTAAAGTGGCAGTTGTGGTTTTGGGAAAAGATGTGTTCTCTTCAGTATGTCAAAAGAATGAATGTAGGTGATGCGATAGCTGCTGTTAACCAGCCACATAAACTAACAAATATTTTTTTATTTTTTTGTAGGTGTGTTGGTCTTGATTTTACATACTGAAGGCTGATCCTTCCTCCTCCAAGATGGCATTCGTTTCAGCACAAGGGCCTACGGTGGTGGACCAAACCACTTTGATGAAAAAATACCTTCAGTTTGTGGCTGCTCTTACAGATGTCAATACACGTAAGATACTTTTTTCTATTGAAAGTCACAGTTCTTCAGTAGTTTGTTTCACAATCGTTGCAGTATTGTTTAGACAGTTGATAAATGTGTCTTGAATTCACTTTGAATTTCGTTTGAGTTTTAATTTTTGAAGAAGCAAAGTGATGAGTAATACTTGCATGAGCCACAGTGAGCGAGCTGTGTGCGTGTGCAGTTGCGTGACGGTTGTTTGTGAGAATTGTGTGCTTTATAATTGGGCAGTGATAGCTAAACTGATAAGATCTGATTGCTTCTTTGAATAATGAGCTTAGTGTTTTCCTTCATGATGTAGTTTTATATTTAATTTCTTTGCTTGAATTTCCATTTTCAGCTGATGAAACCAAATTGAAAATGATGCAAGAAGTCAGTGAGAATTTTGAGGTAAATAAATAAAAAAAAAAATTCCAAACAACAAAACCCCACCAAAAATCCCCAACCTTCTGAAATGGCAGTCTTTTTTGTGCTCAGTGTGTGTTGGTTTGATTTCTAATGTTATATGGCTAAAATATTAGTGTTTTGTGACTTATGATTTGTATTGTTGTAAAGTCTTTGATTTTAGGTTTGTATTCAGGAATTAGCCAGGTCATTGAAGAATTACAACATTTAAACTTAGAGAGTGCTTCCATCCTCTAATCTTTATTCAGTAAGCATTTAAATAAAGGTGAAGTAATAGATTTTTCTTCCATTTTGTTGAATGATAGGAAATCTCTGTATTTAAAGCTTTCTTTTATTTAGTTCAAGTGTGTATTATGCCCTCACGAAGCAGAGGCCCCTCTGATTCCTCTGAGTAGTTCCATAGTATAAAAGTGAGGGAGGAGTTGTCAGATGTAGCATCTGACATCAGGAGTGGAGATGGCGCCAGTGACATCTTTTGCATAGTGATGGACCATCAAGTTTAAATGAGCAGCAGAAAAAAAGTGAGAAACAGGTTAAAACAACCCTGTGTTAGCAGAAATTAAAGTTTAGTTGAATACCTAGTTATTATGTGTCTGTTCTGAAATTATAGAGAACTTGTTATTTTGTAGAATAAGTTCAAGATCTTAAAATCACTGTAATTCTCTCTGTATCTAGTTTTTTAGTCATATTGCAATTAGAAAAAAGTGCTACCACTATAACGTATTCTGTCCTTACCTGCTTTATTTGAAGTGATGTCGCTTAGTCCGTGACAGGGAAACATAAATACACATTCTAGTCCTGTTTAATGTCTTTGGATATTTTTAAGTAAGCTTTATGCAAAGTTATATCCAGCAGGTGCTGGATGTGGAAAGCTGTGCCAATTTTAGTTGGGTTTTTGTTTAGTTCACATTAACACAGTGGAATAATAAATTTAGAGCTGGTGCAACTGTATTATAAAAAAAAGTTAAAAGGCTTAATCCTTGCTCAGTGTGTATAAGTGAGTAAGTAGATGTCTGTGACAGTTCCACATCTACGTGAACAGAGCTTCATATTACTGCAAATGACTATCTAAAAATATCTATGGAGTTTTGTATCTGTTTAAGATGACCTGCCATTTCTGAAACAATTTGTTATCTGAGTAAAAGAATAGTTTTAACAGCTTAGTCTAGTGATCTGTTTAGAATCTGAAGGCTTAGTTGTTTCTCTTCTCTCTTGTCTTCAGTAGGGAAGAACTTGTTCAATATTTGTTTTGATAATGTTCAAGATGGAGTAGCTTTCTTCTCTTGGAACTCGCTTGGTTCTGTAGCGTGATCTTACATAGAGAGATGATGAATTGACTTATGCTGAGGTACAGTTCTATTTGTTGGAAAATACTTGAGGGAGTAAGAGGAACCACTAATATAGTTTTAGTTTCCTTTTTTCCTTTGAAGGTTGTGGACAGTATTGTTGCACGTTCTTCTAGATGGTTTCTTCTCATCTTCTGTTTCCATAGTCTCCTTATTAACTCTCCTCTATCGCCTACTTCAACTTCCAATAGCTACTTCAACTGCCAATAGCTATAAAGTTCAGCACGTTTTATTTTTCACTTCTTTAAGTGAAAAAATACTTTTTTTCGCTAAGTGGTTGTTTGTTCGAAGTTACAGCATTCAAATTCTGTTGGCTGCATTATTGATCTGGATGTCTGTCTAGCTAGGGGTTGTGGTGGGTTGACCCTGGCTGGATGCCAGGTGCCCACCAAAGCCGCTCTGTCACTCCCCTTCTCAGCTGGATAGAGGAGAGAAAATATAACGAAAGGCTCGTGGGTCGAGATAAGGACAGGGAGAGATCACTCACCAATTACCATCATGGGCAAAACAGACTTGACTTTGATAAATTAAACTAATTTCCCTATTAAATTGGAGTAGGATAATCAGACATAAAACCAAATCTTAAAAACACCTTCCCCCCACCCCTCCCTTCTTCCTGGGCTTAACTTCGCTTCCGATTTTCTTTACCTTCTTCCCGACAGTGGCACAGCGGGATGGGGCATGGGGGTTGTGGTCAGTTCATCACATGTTGTCTCTGCTGCTCCTTCCTCCTCAGGGGGAGGGCTCCTCACACTCTTCCCTTGCTCCAGCGTGGGGTCCCTCCCGTGGGAGACACTTCTCCATTAACTTCTCCAACGTGGGTCCTTCCCACAGGCTGCAGTTCTTCACAAACTGCTCCAGCGTGGGTCCCTTCCACGGGGTGCAGTCCTTCAGGAACAGACTGTTCCAGTGTGGGTCCCCCGTGGGGTCACAAGTCCTGCCAGCAAAACTGCTCCAGCGTGGGCTCCTCTCTCCATGGGTCCACAGGTCCTGCCAGGAGCCTGCTCTAGCGTGGGCTTCCCATGGGGTCACAGCCTCCTTCAAGCATCCATCTGCTCCAGTGTGGGGTCCTCCCCAGGCTGGAGGATATCTGGTGGATATCTGCTCCACTGTGGACTTCCACTATGGACCTCCATGGGCTGTAGGGGGACAACCTGCCTCACCATGGTCTTCACCACAGGCCGCAAAAAAATTCCTTGAATGGATTTGTAAGCCACTTTCCAAGTACGTGGCAATAGGTCTTTAATTTCTTGTTGGAAACGTTCCATCCTTTCTTCCTCCAAAGTAGGACCATTTTCATGGCATAGAGTTGGGGAGATTAGGAGTCTTTCAAAATTGGAAAGGCTATAGGGGAGGTGGAGGAGGAAAAGATACAGGCAGACTTTCTTTGGAAGACCTGTGAGGTGAAGAGAAGATGTGGGCTAATCTACTGTTGATAATATCCTGTCTTGCATTGTCGTGGTTTAATCCCAGCTGGCAACTAAGCACCACCCAGCCACTTGCTCACTCCCCCCCTGGTGGGATGGGGGAGAGAATCGGAAGGGTAAAAGTGAGAAAACTCGCAGGTTGAGATAAAGACAGTTTAATAGGTAAAGCAAAAGCTGTGCATGCAAGCAAAGCAAAACAAGGAATTCATGCACTACTTCCCATTGGCAGGCAGGTGTTCAGCCATCTCCAGGAAAGCAGGGCTCCATCACGCGTAACAGTTACTTGAGAAGACAAACGCCATCACTCCAAACATCTCCCCTTCCTCCTTCTTCCCCCAGCTTTACATTGCTGAGCATGATGTCATATGGTATGGAATATCCCTTTGGTTAGTTGGGGTCAGCTGTCCCGGCTGTGTCCTCTCCCAACTTCTTGTGTACCCCCAGCCTACTCACTGGTGGGGTGAGGTGGGTTGAGAAGCAGAAGAGGCCTTGACTCTGTGTAAGCACTGCTTAGCAGTAATGAAAACAACCCTGTATTATCAACACTGTTTTCAGCAAAGTTCCAAAATATAGCCCCCTACTAGCTGCTATGAAGAAAATTAACTCTGTCCCAGCCAAAACCAGCACATGCATTTTAAATGTTTTTGTGCCTTTCTTACGATATCTGTCTGCTTTCTTGAAAGCCCTTGAGATAAAAAAACCCCTTTGTTTGCACAGTGCCTAGTGTAATACAATTTATGGTCGCGTGTTTTGAAATCTTACTGCAAAGTAGAGAATAGTAGTGGAAATCTATAGAAGGAGGTGGCTTTATATAACTTGTATGTTATTCAAGGAGTAATGTGAATAGACCCCTGAAGTGCCTATACAGATTTTTTCAAAGGAATGCTGCATTCTTATCTGTAGCTTTATTAACAGACCAGTATGCTTCTGTATAACAGATACTTCAGAGAATTGCCTAACAGCACGTACATAAACTACAGCTGAATTTCCAAATAAACCTTACAGTGGGCAAGTTAGATTTTTTTTTTTTTTTTTAAGGCAAATGCAGCAAAGTTGCAGATGGAGGAAGCTTGGTCATCTAATATTTCTTCTGGCTCCACAACAAGTGGACAGTAGTGCAAGATTGTTTTCACAGTGTAAAGTAATGCTCAGTTTGGGTGATATATGCATGTACGCATCTTTGCAGAAATAACTAAAATCTCAATTTAACAGTGGCTGAAGAGTCTTGGGAATCCTAGAGCAATGAAATGTGAGCGTACTTGTCAATCCTCCTTGTTCAAGAACAGTGTTGTCCGTCCCCCCCCCCCCCATTTAAAATAGCTGTATGTTAAGCCAATTTTATTTTCTATGTGAGGTGACAGTGTTAAAATATAAAAAAAATCATATTACAGTCTGGGATTGGAGGAAAGAGATTAATTTGTGTTTGTTTGTTTATTTCACTAATAGTGCTCTGTATTGTGTCAGCAGATGTATAATCACTGAATCTATTAAAAAGTCACTGAAAATGGTTAATAGTGGCTTTGAATGTAACTTGTGAAATGTCTGTTATATATGTCTTCCCAATTTTTGGCGTTTTTTTTTTTTCCTGTTCTTAATTAGAATGTGACATCATCTCCTCAATATTCTACATTCCTGGAACACATCATCCCTAGGTTTCTCACCTTTCTACAGGATGGAGAAGTTCAGTTTCTGCAGGAGAAGCCAGCACAGGTAAACTGTGTGGAGCATCTCTTACCTTTTTGCAATGTGTGCAGCAAACTACTTGTTCAGTGAAAAACTTGATTAACCTAATGAACTGATTTGTATATAGGCTTTGTTGTTAAAAATAGATCTGACATTTGGAGAGAAATTGAACAAGTCCAGTTTCTGAATAAGTTACTTAAAAACTTCACAAATCTGTGCTTCTGTGAAAAATGAGGAAAAACTAGGTGCAACAGAATGGGCTTTCTCACTGAAAAATGACATGTTGTTACAAATTACTGACTTTACTGTGGATTGAAAAGCAAAAGTTGAATCTATGTCATTAAATACTTAAAATTGAGTTCCTTAAAAAAAGTGCGATAATTTGCATTTTTCAACTGTAAATTTGTTAAATTTGTCTTATTCGCATATGTGGGTAGTAGGAAGCATTATGTGTTTGTATATAAGCGTATGTCTGCATGAAATAAAATGGCTTTTTTTCTTTTTAAACATGCAGAAGTATTAAGCTGAAAAGATGTTGCAACCGTTGTTGTTTTTGTGGGCTTTTAAAAAGTTCTATCGTGTCTTTATTTTTTCTTTTTTTTTTTTACAGCAACTCCGAAAGCTAGTGCTTGAAATAATTCACAGAATACCGACAAATGAACATCTTCGTCTTCATACCAAAAATATTCTGTCTGTGATGTTTAGATTTCTAGAGGTATGTTTGTTTTTCCCTCTTAAAACTGTTTCAAATTTTCAGAAAGATTTTCCTCTTCTTTCTTCATCTCCAAAAATTGCTGGGGGTAGGATTTTAAATAGCTGTTCTTCTGGAGCAAGAGTGGAAGGGCATTCTATTTAGGCCTCACCAGGGTGATATCTTACTATCTACAGGTATTCTGCATGTTCTTTTATGCCCTTTAGAAACTTGGATTTTACAAATGCAAGGAACTGTTCTCATACTAGACAAGATTCCATTAATGAACGCTTTTCTGGCTTATATAAGCTTATATATTCTGGCAGAATACCTTATTCTAGAGATTTTGGTTTGTTTCGTACTTGGAATTGAAAACACTGTCATTTGAAGCCCACAGAAAATAACTTGCTCTATGTGGAGGTATCTCAGTGTGTACATAGTCCCACTTGTGTCTCTCTGTGGGGCATTAGAAACAGGTCTGATGGTACAGTGTGGTTGAAACTTCTGGTTTTTGTTCCAGTAGTGGTGAATTTAATTTTAGCCATCCTCTAAGGCTGCAAGGTAAAGTTATATCAAAGGAAAGGCATCTTGCTCTTGCAAATTCATATTAATGAGGCACTTGTAGGTTGCTGAGATGAGTATAATTTTATAGGGTTTTGAAGTACTTATGGAGTAGCTGAAGAATGCAGCAGTAGGCTCACTAAAGATTCTCTTTTTTTTCAGACGGAGAATGAAGAAAATGTACTGATTTGCTTAAGAATAATTATTGAATTGCACAAACAGTTTCGACCAGCAATCACTCAAGAAGTAAGTCATAAATCTTGTTATATGGTATAGAACTTACTGCCATGCTCTTCAGAATTGTTATTTTGTTCAAGTGGGTTGGTTTTTTTGTTTTTTTCCTGCTGTGCTTTTATGTTGGCTGACTTGTTGGGGTAACCATGTATGTAATTTTTTTTTTTTTAAACTTAAAGTAATTTTTAAGAGAGGATTGTATAGTGCTAGCACCCCTGAGGAAAAAATAAACTGTTAAAGACTAGTTGTTTTTGCTTTAAGTGTTTATGGGCAATATGATTAGACTAAGGAGCAAAATTCCCACAGAAGGGAAGAGAATTTGTGCCGCCTTAATTGGTGAAGCGGAAATCTTGGAAAAGGAATATTATGATTGTCTTTTCCCCCACCCCCTTGCTTCTCTTCTGTGACTCATGAAGGAGGAGTATTTGAAAGTTTGCATTTTTATTCTGTTGCTTTCTTTCCTTGATTTTCTCCTAGGAAGACTTAAATGGTTTATAGTAATTACGTCTAATAATATGGTATTGGAACTATATTGAGATGATAGGTAAATCGGATTCTTTCCAAGTGCAATTCGAATTAATATTGGCAGAACAGAAGAGGAAATAGGGGAACGCTTTCAGATTCTTTTTAAATATCATGAAAAATATACTGTAGTGGTAACTAAAGATTTTATGTAATTGTACTGTTAATACAGAGATTCTAAAATTGTGAATTCTTTTTCTTGATGGTAAACCGACTTCTTCCTTCCTAGATCCATCATTTTTTGGACTTTGTGAAACAGATTTACAAGGAACTTCCAAAAGTAGTGGTAAGCTTTTTATTTCTTAAATTGCACTTGCTGTAGTCAGAAAACTAGTTTTTATTTCTTAATTTATCTCTAAAACATGTTAACATAATTACTTTTGTATCTAGTGATACAAAGTAAATACAGTTTTAATAAAAATATTTAACAAAAATATGTCTAAAAATTGAGAAATTTAGGTTTTGAATTAAAAAACCTTCTGTTTCTAGCACAATATTACTGGTATGAGAAAACTGAGGTAAACTTATATAATAAAGCACTAATCAGTTGACTGCAATGGTGTCCATGTAGCCAAATGGTGTTTTTTGAGGGAAGGGTAAGGTGATGTACTTCCCAGCAGATAGAGTTCTTCAGTGTGCTTGTTCTCTGTGGAAGCCATTGCCTGCTCTTCCTCACTGATACAGGGTATCTGTTTGAGTGTTTAGCAAAAGAACCACCTTGGTTGGGGATGCTTTTCTGCTTCTCGCTGTAGTGGGAGTGAAAGATTGCAGGATATGTGTGTAGTCCTAGTAGATGCTGCGGTGTAAACGTCATGTGCAGAGAAGAAAAAAACTGTCTGCAATAAGTTGTGGGGAAAAATTATATGGAGGAATTCTAATGAGATAAATGGCCTTTTGAATATTACTAGCATTATGACATTTTTCTTCTGCTCTTTGCTTGTAGAATCGGTATTTTGAGAATCCTCAGGTGATTCCAGAAAACACTGTTCCTACTCCTGAAATGGTCGGCATGATTACAACAATTGTGGTGAAAGTAAACCCTGAGCGAGAAGACAGTGAAACGAGAACAGTGAGTATTCTAACTGCTCTTTAACTTATGAGACTGGCTGTATTGCAATACCCAAATCATAAGGGCAGGTAAAGGTAATAGGCTTTCTTTTTGCTTATTTTTCTTACCAAGATTTATTTGTAGAAGCTGATTGAAACTTTTCAGATATTTTCTGTGCAGCTGTAATTACAGAAGTTTTATTTAATACCAAATGGTTTTGTACTTTTTCAGTGTTATTATTGCTGAATATAGCGCTATTAAAGTGAGCAGTTTATTTGAAAATTTATTTCAAATACTTTTTTGGAATTAATAATGAAACTGTTTCTAAAACATGTATTCTTTTTTTCAGCATTCTATAATTCCCAGAGGATCTTTATCTCTAAAGGTTTTGGCTGAGCTACCTATTATTGTTGTTCTTATGTATCAGGTTAGTATACTCCAGTATTTTGCATGTAAATACTTTGTATTACTGAATAGCTTGTGTAACTTCTGCTGGCTAACATGTTAGTAAAAATGAATGGAACATAATTTTGAAATTAAAATATGGTCTAAAAATAAGCCACTGAGATTTCTTCATTTTTTTTCTGATTAGGTCTCAAAAGTTGACTGTGAGTGTGACTTGTAAATTTCTCTAATAATACTTTATTTTTTTTTTAAGCTCTACAAACTGAACATTCATAACGTAGTAGCTGAATTCGTGCCCTTGATTATGAACACCATTATAATACAGGTTTCTGCTCAAGCTAGGTAAGAGCGTTTTAACAGTATTTTGATGATATTTGGGATAAACTACTTAAACCTGCCATTCAATATCGCCCAAAATATTTTTGTCTTATATCCTGTGATTTTTTTTTTTTTTTTTTTTTTTTTTTGCTTCTAGTCTTACTGCTTTTAGTCTCAAAAATAGCAATGATTATTTGACTTAAAATTGTCAGAGTTTTGTAGGTGAAGTAATTGGCAAATCTGAATATTTCCATTATGTGTCACTGATAAAATCCCTAGTTGTGCAGTAGATTCCAATTTATTATTTGATAATGTGTTTTTTTTAAATAGAGTTTCTGACAGAAATCCGTATTATAACAGATAGTATGTGATGGAGACCATGTTAGCGAGGTCACTTGCGGTTGTTTAACCTTTACTGTACCCCTAGTGATACATTTTTGCTCTTCCAAGGTATAGCTTAGGTGAAGGGTTGTGGTGTTGCAGATAATGGGCGCTGCTTTTCTTGCTTCAGAGAGAGATGTTTCTAAGGAGCAGCAAGTGGTGCTGAGCAGGGCAGCAGGAGTAAGATTTCTGCCTTTCCTTATCTGCCCAGATGATCTGAATAAGTGGTTGAAGCTTGAGAGAGACAGACAAGTCTGTAGAAGGGAATATTGCTTGGAGAAAAAATTTGCCCCAGTTAGGGGAACAGAGCCAAATGTTTGATGCTAATGTATTGGCTTGGCTTTCCGCAGAAAGTTGGAAATTGTATGGCTGCCTCAGGGCTGTGCGTTTCTGCTTAGAGCATAAGATGCTGGGAATTGGAGTGGCAGAAAGCTTGTTGAAATCAGGCTTTCCCGTGATGACTTTATTCCCTTATGAAGCAAGAACATCACTACAAGATGATGTAATTTGAATCTTCTGTGAATTTTCTGAACTGAGGTGTTAAAGAGGAGGAAGAGAATCGTAACCACTGTTCAATTTAATTTCAGGCAACATAAACTTTATAATAAGGAATTGTATGCTGATTTTATCGCTGCTCAAATTAAAACATTATCTTTTTTGGCTTACATCATAAGAATTTACCAGGTAGGTTGCATTTTTGTTACTTTGTTACTCTTAGTGCAACAGAGCTCTAGTTACTTTACAGCAGGCAAGTGACCAGCATGACTGCAGTGCATCAGGGATTGGAGAGACGAGCATTTGTGTAGCAAATCTGAAGACAGGGTTATACTTGGTTGTCCTTTCAGAAGTATTCTCATGTGAATGCAAAGTAAAAATGTGCTGTTCCCCCTGCCCCAGGCATTTATGGAATGGCTAGTGTATTTTATTTTTACAGGTAGACTTCTTAGAGAGAAACAAGTAAATTTTAATGGAATGTTATTTTGCAAATGTAAAGCAAACCTTTAAAATAGAATATCATAATAATTGTGTTCCTGTACTTTTTTATTATAGGAATTAGTGGCTAAATATTCTCAGCAAATGGTAAAAGGGATGTTGCAGTTGCTCTCCAATTGTCCAGCAGAAACGGCACACCTCCGGAAGGAGCTTCTGATTGCTGCTAAACACATCTTGACAACAGACTTGAGGAGCCGTATGTAGTAGTACTTAAAAATTTGTCTATAAACTGGGAAGATTTCAACTATTTCTGTGTATTTAAAAGGCATATTGCTTACTATTTGTTTTGGACTACTACACACTTTGGATTATTTTGGGAGTGGGTGTGATTTGATTTTTTTTTTTTTTGACTTGCCTTTTTTCTTTTTGCTTAAAAAAAATTAAATCATCAGAATAAGATGGCACACTGAACAAGTGGCTTTTCTAGCGTTCCAAATATCTGTTGTTCCAAGTAATTACCATTTGATGATAAATATTTGTGTTGGTTTGTAATTGTGCCTATAATTGTATGGGTACTTTAAAATATTAATCTGTTAACCTGAGTGGAAGTAGTTCTGTCAAAACCTGATGCCATGTTTGATTCGGCTCATGGCATTTGCTTCTAGCAGAGGAAAGCTATTTTTGGTCTGCCTGAATTAACTAGGTTTGGTGGATATGTTCTGTTTTGGCAGAATTGCAAAATTGGAGATGAGTGTACTTTGTAAAATATTAACTTCTATCTTTTCATCTTTACTGTGTGGTCCCCTTTCTTTTCCTTCTGCTAACGATTATGGGGCAGTGTGATGTCTTACAGTTATTGTTAGCTCGCCAAAAAAAAATAGCATGTTTCCTAGTTCTGGAATTTAGTATTGTGGTCATGTGGAAAGCTGTTTCTTTGGCTATTTTTCTAAAGGAATTAGCTTAATTGTTCTACGTTTAATTGTTCTACGTCTTAATTGTTCTATGTTTCTCTGCCTCTCCTTTATAACCTCTGAACTTGACCAGTTTCAACAAAATTCGACAAAGGAGTGAGGACTTAAAGATATGATGTTCTGCATCCTTTGTGAACTTTAGTGTTTGGGTAGCAGAGAAGACCCCAGTTAGTGTCTCCATTGGAGGAATAAACAGCAGTGTGAGCTTAGCAATTCATTGCCCTTGGTCAGCTGGCTGGCATTTTAGCATACATGTTGCTAACATATCCCTCGAGCCCTGCTTTTGGCTACCTGGCAGCCCCAAAGTGGATCTAGAGGAGGAAATGCTTAGAAACGTTAAGGAGAAGAGGGAACATGGTATCACAGGAGGAACGAGAAGTGTGAGGAAGATGAGAAGTGCGATATAAAGTATGTGGAGATCTGTAGAAGATAAGGCTTCAGTCATTCTGATGGTGCAGTTCAACTTACTTGGAAAAAATTAGCGTTGAGGGAGGCGTTTCATGTTTGTAGGTCTTGCCATTGGCATTATTGTTCTCAGTGAAATAATCTTTCAAATTGAGTCTTCTGCGTTGATTGAGAGTTGATTGAATATATGTGTGTGATGCATTTTGTCTGTGTGGAACTTTGTTTCTGATTCCTACAGGAGATGGGGGAAGGTGAAACTGTACTCACTCTCTCCACTGTTATCACTGTAAAGGCAGCCTCTATCTGAAAATATTTCATATCAGCAAAATGTGGTATGCACATAAATATTAGAGGTTTTAAAACCTGGCTTAGAATTCAAAAATGCTTCTTTGGTCTTGCTTTGTCACTTGATTTTGTTATTGAAATCTTCCTTTTGTTCCCTGGACCCCAAGTTGTGTGTTTTCCTCGTTATATTTTGGGATGAAGCTTGCATGATAAGATGCCAGACAAAACAGAGTTGTGTTGTACCATGTTACCCAAACTTGTCCTTTCCAGTAACTCATTTGTTACATCTAAAAAGTTCTGCAAAGTTGAAAATAGTACAAGCATTTTTTTCCTCTTTCCAGCTGTAACTGTTTTTGTTGTATCAGTGCTGTGGCTTTGACTGTGTACTGTAATGTTACTCAAGTGGCAAGTGTCAGTGGAGTTCATAGTCACAGAGGTTAATTGAAAATTTCCGTGTAAATGATGCTGCCTTTTATAAGCTTCAGGAATGAGTTTTATAATAAAACCACTTTCTGACTGAGGTTCAAATACCTAAGTTAAGTGGTTTAATGCTTAGCTATCTTATTTTGATTATTTCCTTTGCCAATCATTACGTATAGCTTTTTCTTTTTTATCTTTTTTTTTTTAATTATAGAATTTATTCCATGTATGGACAAGCTATTTGATGAATCTATACTAATTGGCTCTGGATACACTGCCCGGGAGACACTGAGGTATGACAGAAAGTTTGGAAAAGCTATCTGAGTGCCTGCCAGGGCTGGTTGCTTTCAAGGTTTAATAATATTTACCGCAGTGTCTGGATAGGGTCCTAAGTTTTTCCTTTAAATAACTAATTTTGTTAGATTCTAATACTGGAAGGGCTTCTGCTGCTGTAAAGAGCCGTTGTTGTTTAACACTTTGATGGTGCAGCACGGTAGCATGAGTGTAGGGCAAAACGAGATAAACAGGTGAATGAAAATTATGTCATTTTTTGAATTGCAGAGCACAACCAAAACAGTGGTCAATGTGAAATCAACTAATTACCTTCACAATATTTCACGAAACAGCCTAAATCTTGTGTCTGGTATAAAATCTGAATGAGATTTAAACTGTTTTGTCAATAAGTACCTTAAAAATTGCTCATTTGCAACTGAAAAAAAATAAATGGGGAGAATACTTACTTTCTGTGTCTTCATTAGTCTACTAGTTTTTAGGTGCTTTTGCTGACCAAATTAAAATATGTGAACTAGGAGAATAATTTCCTCTTCCTTAAGTATCAAGTGTACCTTTTTGACAACATGTGTTAGATTCAGAAGTATTCACTCTACTAGATGCTTAAACTTGGTATTTGAGAAGGAATGATTTTTAAAATTTATCAGTTTTCGTCACTACTTTTGAAATCACGAATCGTCAATGATTCATTGTGAAAGTGCTTACCAACGCTGCTTAAAATGTGGCTTAAAACATGCTGATTTGCTCTTAACTGTATGTAGATGAAAATATGTGCTGGGGATGTTCAGCAATGGGCGAAGAAAGATCAGAGAGGTAACGTTAGTGTTGTGGGACAGATTAATGCATTTTTGGTTAGATTATACAGGTTATAATTCTCTTGTGTAATTGAAAAAGCCTTGTGAACTCTGAATTTGCATATAAAAATAGAAAATTTGAATTTAGAATCTTGGAAGTAGCTCCAGGTAATAATTATTGGTTAAGTCCAATTAACAACAATTGTAATTGTCCTCAATGTGTTTTCTTCGTTTCTTGTTTTTACTGATAGACCACTTGCATATAGTACACTTGCAGACCTGGTACATCATGTCCGTCAGCATTTACCACTCAATGATCTCTCCCTTGCTGTCCAGTTATTTGCCAAGAACATTGATGATGAATCGTTACCTAGCAGTATCCAGACAATGTCTTGCAAGCTTCTGCTAAATTTGGTAGACTGTATCCGGTCTAAAAGTGAACAGGAGAATGGAAATGGTAGAGATATTCTTATGAGAATGCTGGAGGTATTGATTTGTTTAAAACATTTGATAATAAGTTGAATATCCTATTTTATAGTATGTTGTCAATCACATTTTACTTTCTCCTTTCTTCAGAAATGAGAATACGAAACAGCCTGCGTACTGTATTTTATTTTAATACTTCAAAGAAGGGCTTTTCAAAATGCCATGCAACTGGGATAATATCTCAAGTATAGTGGAGATGCTTTGCCAACTCAGCTTATTAATTCAGTGACTTGTTTCAAAGCAGGAAACTGAATGTCTCTGATGCTGGGGGTAGCTAAACTGTTATTATTATTTTTCAAAATTTTCTTTTAAGTTTTAGTTGTAATCTCCTTTTTTCCCCACTTAAGGGTATGTAAGAATGGTATTTTTTTTAATGCCTTCTGGTTATGTTTGTGGTTTTTAATTCTTTTTTTTATTTTTTTTTAAATCCTGAAAAATGATTATCTCGCAGGTCCTTGGCATAGCCCAGTACCATCTGTAAAAGGCGAAATACCCACGCTTTCAAGGCCTACTGATCCTTTTTAAAGGATCTTCTTATATAGAGGATTATTTTGGGGATTTTTTTTTCTGTTTTGTTATTTTTTGTTATTTTTAAAAATCGGGGATGCACCTTAAAAGCTGTAATCCATGGTGTAGTAGAAATGAAACACTACTTGCTTGTTTTAGCCAAGTTGTTAATGGGAGAAGGTTGCCTAGTGTTTCTCCTGCCACCACATGAAGACGCACTCAATTGTAGAGTAGAATACTTCTAGGGTAAATAATGGTTTAATAAGCTCATTTTGGGATGTGAGAGTACGTCTAAATCAAACTGGTTTTAACACTTCGGGATAACTGAGGAAGCCGCATAGCTGCTTGTTTTGGAAGGGAGATGTAGGAATTCTGAATGTAGTGGATCCCCTCCTTCTTTGACTCTTCCCTGTCATTGACAGACTGTCATGGTTCTGAATGCACCGGGGAAGAGATCTAGTAGTTTTAGTCATCTCCAGATTATCTGGTATTACCCCTGAACTTTTTTTTTTCCCCCTGAAGGTAGCAGTAGTTTAGAGAATGGCTTTCATCCTAAACACAAGTGATGGCGCAAGTGAAAAGTCTTGATATTATGCATTGTAGTGGGTCCTTTATTCCAGATTTCTCAAACTGAAGTAGCTTTCTAGTAGGGTTTGTCTTCCAAATAAACTACTTTTTTTCTACTTTTAAAAAAATCTGTGATGTAGTACAGTTGTTTGGTCATTTGTTTATTAAATTAAAATTTGTAATAATATGTGAATTCAGAGAAGATACATCTAGGGAAGAAGGGAGCATACAGAGCTATGGTGATAGTGGGGAAATATCTGAGCAAGCCTAGTAGATCTAGACTTTAACATCTGGGAGGTACAGAAAATTTTGAATGAAACCTTGTGCAACACATCCCTTGTTTAGTATCAGCCAAGAGGCAGAAATGTTGGGGGCCACTGTTCTGCAGGATTGACTTGCTCTCTAAATCTGATATGCTGCATAAAATTATAAATGTATAATATATACATTTTTAATACATCTGACATATGTTACATATACGTCTAAAAAACCCTAGATTTTTATACTTAATATGCCACTCTATAAATATTTACTCTTAAGGTTTATTTTAAAAAATGAATTAAAATAGCTTTTCATTTTAAATTAAATAGAATTGTAGAGAGATCAATTTTTAGTTGATGGTTTTACTAGTTTTCAGCAAGTATTTTTACTTTTGGAATTTGTTAAAAGTAAGCAAACTACATTTAAAATGTTTGCTGCCATTTGAATGACTTCAGAAATACTTGGTTGTAAATTTTATTGATCTAAGTATGCTGACTTGAAGTATTAGTATTATTAAATTTAGAATGATTTTTGAAGAGGAAACTTACTTTCTTTTTTCTTCCCCCTCTCCTCCCTACTCTTTCATTTGCCTTTCCTCTTTGTGCCTTAGGTTTTTGTTCTGAAATTTCACACTATAGCACGATACCAGCTTTCTGTAATTTTTAAAAAATGCAAGCCACAGTCTGAACTTGGGGCTGCTGAAGCCGCATTACCTGGAGTACCAACAGCAGCAAATGCAGCACCTGTTCCTGTTCCATCTCCTGCCCCAGCCACTCCAGTGGCCCCTGCGCCAGTACCTGTATTTGAAAAACAAGGGGAGAAAGAAAAAGAAGATAAACAGACATTTCAGGTCACAGATTGCCGAAGCTTAGTAAAAACTTTGGTTTGTGGTGTCAAGACAATCACGTGGGGCATAACATCATGCAAAGCTCCTGGTGGTAAAACTGCGTAACATTTAATTACATTTATCTTTTGTAATTCTACAATTAAAACTCTCTAGCATGAAAGTAAATAGTATTTTTAATGGTTAACTACTGTCTTATTCTTTATCTTCTTTCAGAAGCACAATTCATTCCCAATAAGCAGTTGCAACCTAAGGAGACTCAAATCTATATAAAACTGGTAAAATATGCAATGCAAGCTTTAGATATTTATCAGGTATGTAACCTGGCCGCATAGCACTTTTATTTATACAGTTACTGTGTGTTACAACTTTAAATAAGGTTTTATTTGTCAGCTAAAAGACAAATTTCACGTGTAGTATATTTTCATTAAATCTTTCAATTCAGCACCATAGCTACTGGGAAATTTTATGAATTTTGAAGTATTTATCACTTGCAAGGAACAAATTATTCTCTTAACAGCCGTTATTGTCTGTGTTTATGCAGGCAGGTCAGACTAAAAATAATTGTCTTTCCTGTAGTGTATTAAATTTTTTCTTCGAAGTCATAGTTTAGCTATCAGTTGAAGCATTAACACTGTTATATTAATCTTCTGTAGTTACACAAAATACTGATGAAACGTAAATGTACATGATTTGCAATTAAGTAACTTTACACTATGATATCTCCTGCTCTTGTCTTTTTTCCACTCCTGACTTTGTGGTTATAAAATCTGTGCTGAGAACACTCTGTTTTAATATTTTTATTGTCACTGTTGACTCTTGTGCCCAACTTCTAATTTTATGGGTCTTGCATGTGAAACCTGTAAAATCTCAGTTTTTTTTCAAAAGGTACTTTAAGAATAGTGGGGGGAAAGGTTACTCAAGTTCTGTAACCAATACATGCGTTTTCTCAATTGCTGTAGGTCCAAATAGCAGGAAATGGACAGACATATGTTCGAGTAGCCAACTGTCAGACAGTCAGAATGAAAGAGGAAAAGGAAGTTCTGGAGCATTTTGCTGGTGTGTTCACAATGATGAACCCTTTAACTTTTAAAGAAATCTTTCAAACTACCGTTCCTTATATGGTGGAGAGAATCTCAAAAAACTATGCTCTTCAGGTATTATGTTTTTGTTTACTTTTTTCAATTGATAATAAACAGCCTGTAGAAGATAAGGCTGAAGTGGAATTATAAATAATAATGTTGAGATTAGCATGCAAGATTTGAAGCAGTCTGTTAAAAATACTTTGTAAAGATGGGTTTTCAAAAACTTTACAAACTAAGTGATGCAATACAAACATGAGCACTTCAGTTTAGGAGATATGAATGGACTTTATTCTTGAAAAGTATTGCACATTGTGGAGTTCTTGTTTTGTTCAGGTTGTTGTGTTAATGTTCTGATCTACTGTTTTACAGAACACAAATCCTATAATACATGTTTAAAATTAAACTTGAATACTTAAGTTATATGCATGGTTGTTTTCCACTGAGGATAACCTGAATCACTTGAGTAGCTGTGGAGATGGGGGAAGAAATTCGTCTTAGTTTTCAGTTTTAAGTGGGTAGTGCATTTATCCCTCTGTTTTTTTCATTACAGCAACAATAATTCCTTTGTGGTTTCCTTTTATAGATTGTTGCCAATTCCTTCTTGGCAAACCCTACTACCTCTGCCCTCTTTGCAACGATTTTGGTTGAGTATCTTCTGGATCGGCTGCCAGAAATGGGCTCTAATGTGGAACTCTCCAATCTGTATCTCAAGCTGTTCAAGTTAGTCTTTGGCTCAGTTTCACTATTTGCAGCTGAAAATGAACAAATGCTGAAGGTAAAGGTCATTTTTATTAAAAACAAAAAAATCTGTTTTGACTCTTAATACATTCTTCAGATGTCTGAAGAAATTCAGAGTTTTATGCTGTCTAACATTTGATAGTCTTCTCGTGTTTGAACCACTATTAGTGGTACATCTTCATTTTTTCCAAATGCTGGGTCCATTGCCTTATTTATAAGAGATGGTTTCTGTGAATGTTTGCTTCATATTTGAAACTATAAAGTGATGTACTAATTCTGAGTATGACTGATACATGCTTCTGGTCTAATTAGGATTGCCATAGACCCGTGTAACTTCATGGGCAGGATATGCATATCTTCTTGCGTGTTTTTTCCCCTTTGTTTCCATATAAACTTAAGACTTTTGCTTAGACTGGAATCACTTTTGTGTGTTGGTGAATCTTGTTCGTTCACGTCATATTCAATGACATGTATCTTCAGTTAGATATTTCTGTGCTCTTGAAAAGTCTGGATTAAGGAATGCTATTTTTCCTGTTGACAACATAGTGTCTATGTATTCCAAGGATCTATTCAGGTTGATGAGATCATCTCATTATTCAGTGAGTTTAGAAATACTGAGCTTGCAGCAAGAGTGTGCTTTCTCATAAGAGTAACAGCTGCCTATATCCAGAAAAAACAATAAGATAATTGAACGCTGCTCCTTCTCTCATAATTTCTCTCCATTTATCTTTCTTTCTTCTACCTTAGAATAAACAAAATTTCTGATACAGGTAACTGTGTGATAATGGTTTCTGTCCTTAACGATTTGTTACAGCAGGATCAGTTCAGTGTGTGCTTTCTGGGTAGAACAGAGTAGGGACTACTAATTTTCCAGATTCTTTGAAAGATAGAAGTAACATGAAGCAATATTCATAAGTAATATGAAGCAATATTCATATAATCTTGCTTAAATTCTTCTCGTTTGTCATCACAATCAAGGTCATTTGGATTTTATAAGCTGGAGATCCAATTTAAAGAGGGCGATTTACTACCTTCACAGTTTCGTGCTTCTGTTACATTTTTTGTTTTAGCAGGATTGATGATATGGGCCCTGGGTAGACAATTTAATTGAATGATGAAGGCTATTTGCAGCATTTGCATAGCAATGTAGAAAGCTTCATATGTTAATAAAATCCAGAATCGTGTCACGTTTGTACCTGAACTGTGTGAATCCTTGTATTTATCAACTATTTTAAATGATTCTTGCAAACTCTTAATGTCCTCTGCTCTAAAAAGGTCACCAGTTCCATAATAATTTTTTTACTTATAAAAGTTTGCTTTCAAAGTGAAATTTTAGCATTCCCCAAAATTAAGAATTAGTGATGAAGTTAGATCTGGAGTAAATTAATATCGTGAAATGTTTTCTCTTGTCATTCTGACACTTCTGATTTCTGCTACACATCCCTAGGTTCTGTGGAGCAAATATTTTTCATTATGTCAGATTTGCAGAAGGTTTTTTGTTTTAATACAGTTACTGCTTGGGTAGCAAGCAGAAGTGATCATTTGACTAATATGTAAGAAGGGTTTAATTAAATAAAGAATGCTCTGGGTTCTTGATACTGTTCAAATACAGATTTACTTTTTAACAGTTCTTCAACAGCGGTATAAAATTACCGTGGTATCAGAGTACTTGGAATAGTTGAAGGTTTTTGATCTGAAAAACTTGTCTCATGCTAAACTCTTCACAATGATGATAAAATTGATATTTTATTAATCTTCAAGCTTTATTTTTTTTATAGCCACATTTGCACAAGATTGTGAACAGCTCTATGGAACTTGCACAGACTGCCAAAGAGCCCTATAACTATTTCCTGCTGCTCAGAGCACTGTTCAGATCTATTGGAGGAGGCAGTCATGATCTGTTATATCAAGAATTCTTGCCGCTGTTACCAAACTTACTGCAAGGTAGAACAATACCTTCTTTCCCCACCCCAGTTTCTGATCTTTTTATGTAAATAGTAGTAATAAAGTTATGTTATGTATTTAAAAAAACAAACCTAAAGCCCTAACACTGATAAGTAGCTTCTGATTTTGAGCTTAGCAGTTGATTAAATATCTTGAATGTGGCTTATTTTCATTTACTATCAGCTGCTTCAGGCTCCATAGGTTTTGCTGCTTCACAATTTCTGCTGCTTGTTTTTCTGCTTTCCATTGTGGGGCTGTTGTTTTTTTTGTTTGTTTGTTTCTTTCATTTGTTTTTTGCTATGGATAACTTTGTTAGCATAAAGCATTGAGGGATAAGAGTAGTAGGAGAAGCAATGTTGCCAGGCCATCACCGGTTTTGTGGGAAGAACATATCAGAGAAACTCTGGTTGTTACGCAGTTGAGGGCATGTGTGTGCATCTGCAAGTGCATGATAAATATAAGTGCAAGTAGTGTCAGTTTGCAAAAGGAAATGCAAATAACAATCAGTTTGATTAACTGAGCGTTTGTACTTGCAAGGACTGTGTTCTGGAGATACTGAGGATGAGCAAGGAAATGTGGAGAACTACTTAAACCTAAGGACAAGCTAATCTGAACAATTCCAGGAACCTGAAATCCTGTGGTTCCCATCTACAGCTCTGGGGGCAATTTTTGTTGCAGTTAGCAAATATGTATGTTATCTATAAATGATTATGTAAAATACACGTCAGTGTAGATGTGCTAGCTAGGTTTATGGAATATATGAAACCTTGATGGGGAGAAAAATAAGTTGGGGAATGGGTTTAGTCTGTATGGGGCAGTAAATTTACATGAACTCATTTAACGCTTCTTTTCAGGAGTCCATACGTTTTAAAAACAATCTGTTCTGTGTGGATTTTTTTAGTTGGTACAAGGCTGAGGTTTGCGTCAAATTATCTTTTTCTGGTTTTCATCCACTGTATTGAAATGCTATTTTACTGAGTCTAATATTTCAGAACATGCATAGATATTCTTTTTTTTGTATATGCATGTATGTACAAAAGCATTCACTGCATGAAATCCTTAGATGCAGGTTATAATTATGAATGGTATTATATTTCGTAAATATGTTCTTTACAGAGTTATAAGCTTTACAGAATTAAAAATGTCAGGTTATTCTGAATTTAGGAAATGGCAATTTTTGACAATAAAATGCGAACTGCCTTTTTGCCTTTGAGCATATAACTTATCAATGGTTTTCAGGACTTAATATGTTGCAAAGTGGCCTTCATAAACAACACATGAAAGACTTGTTTGTAGAGCTCTGCCTCACTGTGCCAGTTCGTCTGAGCTCATTACTGCCTTATCTGCCAATGTTGATGGATCCCTTGGTGTCAGCTCTCAATGGATCTCAGACCCTGGTTAGCCAAGGCTTAAGAACTCTTGAATTGTGCGTGGATAACTTGCAGCCAGACTTTCTGTATGATCACATTCAGCCAGTTCGAGCTGAGCTAATGCAGGTAAATATGTTGTTTCCTGTTAGACCACAAGAGGTCATTGATTTGCTAAACTTTATTAGAATTTTGTGTGAATCTTTGGTTATAAAAACTTGACAAATCTGTTGTGACAACCATACCAGTCTGATTTGTATGTAAAAAGCCAGTTGGTGTTGTGCTGTTAAACTGAAAACTGAAAAATTTAAAAGTGAATTAATAATTTCTTCTATACTCCCTGTTAAGGGGTTAAAATTAAGACTTGGGATTCAATAGCAAGAATATTTCTATGTTTATGATGAGTTGGTACAGAAAACGATTAAAATTTGTTAATTAAAAAGCCCCAAACAAACAAACAAACCCAAAACAAGAAAAGCTAATTACCTTCAGCATATCATGATTGACAGCTATATGAAATCTTATATATACAGTGAAGATGATACAGCTGAAATTCAGAACAGTGTTTTAAATGTGGTTATTTCCCCTAATACAGTGCTTGCATATACTTTAACATTAACTTTATTTGCTTTTTATATTTCAACCCTAGCTTTTTGAAGTTAGTTCACTTCAGCCTTATCTGGCCTGCTTTGCTTTTTTTTTTTTTAAAAAAAATTTGTAATGTTGTTTATCTAATATTAGCCATAAACATGAAATTACGTTTCAGTATGATAAAGATTTTCTAGCTGATCACATTAATCTCATTTAAAACTGCACTTAGGACAACCTTGTTACAAAGCACTTGAACTGTTGCAAACTGAGACTGCTTTTATTTAATCTAGGTAAGTATTTTTTGGAAGTTATGCAGGATCAATTACCCAGATAAAAGAATAAGTGTTTTCCTTGACTTTTTTTTACATTATGACTTGAAAAATTTTGAAATGAGACTGGTCTTGATCATATAACATTTAAAATACTTATAGGCTTTGTGGCGTACACTGCGCAATCCTGCAGACAGCATTTCTCACGTGGCTTATCGTGTACTTGGTAAATTTGGTGGAAGTAACAGGAAGATGTTAAAGGAATCACAGAAACTACAATACGTAGTCACAGAAATCCAAGGACCCAGTATTACAATTGAGTTTTCAGACTGTAAAGCATCCATTCAGCTCCCAATGGAAAAGGTAAGTGCTTAAGTTATTTTCTGTGCTGAGAAACCATCTTACTCAATTTTCCTTTCCAAAACCAGATTTTTTGGAAGTTTCTTTGCTTGATAAAATATGGGGTATGTCTGTCAGCTCCTGATATAAGTTAATGAATATCTAACATAGAATTTACATAGTTAAAAGTAGCTTTTAGGATCTCATACATTCCTGATTTTTTTTTTTTTTTTTTTTTAAATACCTCCCCAGTTTGACAAAGAGCCTTTTTCTGCATAATCTTGTTTAAGCGTGGGTGGTTACATTTTTATTTACAGTTGATCAGGTATTGAAATTCCTTATTTCGTGCATGCCAAAACAATCTTTGTGTGGTTTTTTTTACTTAATGTGTGTCTCATTTGTTTTTAATGTCTTCCTTTCTTTTTTGGGGAAGGATAGAAAGTATCTAGCTGTCTTTTATATACATGTAAAATAGAAATTTTCCAAAAAGATGTACCTCCCTTTTCATCGCTTTTATATCTGAAGAGATTATTTGAATTATTCTCAAATGTATTAAATAAATCTTCTTGCAAAGAAGAGTACTATTTCCACTAAGTAAATGGTGTTCAGAAGTTGCTTGCAAGGACATATCATCATGTGTGATGTAGCTCTTGATTTCCATGGAAAATATGACAAATTAATTTGTAAGATAGAACATTTCTTTTTAGTACCATTTATATATGTGTATAAATAAATGCATTCTATACCTACCATATGTAGGGATTAGGAACAGCAATTATTGCTGGAGGGAAGGTGAGGAAAATTTTCTTGAGGGGGCAGAGGGATAATGAAGGTGTACCTCACTCATGACTTCAAATGCTTTCTGACAGTGGAAGTAAATGTACCTGCCATGAAACTTTGCATTTATAAAAGCACAGCATATACCATAATAGTTTCGAGTCCGCTCTCGCAGGCATTCTCTATATTTCTTAACCTGGTCCAAATTGTACACACTTCTAAAGTTACTTTTATGTATTAAAGATATTGTTCCCTTGATTAATCACCTTATTTTAAATATTAAGAACAGGAAGTGTTTGGTTACTATCTATCTTTCTTTTCATTAAAGGCAATTGAGACTGCTCTGGACTGTTTGAAGAGTGCTAATACAGAACCATATTATCGAAGACAAGCGTGGGAAGTGATCAAGTGTTTTTTAGTAGCTATGATGAGCCTGGATGATAATAAACATGCATTATATCAACTTCTTGCACATCCCAAGTATGACAATTCTTTAAACGTAAATGTGTATGTAAAATTTATAGTGTCTTTAGAATAACCTAAATTAGAGGCAATGGTTAGACTAGGCAATGTGTTCTTCATAGGATTTTTACCTACTAATTTATCCTGCTTCCTTTTAAATCAATGCAGGACTTTGCAGTAAGAGGAATTTTGTCAGCATATTATTTAATGCCAATGACGTGTTAATGCATCATACTTTAATTTTCTTCCCCTAATCACAGTCCAATGCATAATCAGACTTTTTTTAAAAATTAATTTTAGTTTAATATAGTTAAATAGTTGAAATATTCTGGTGCTTAATTGTGCTTTAAAGATCAATTAAATTGTGATTTTTGTATGTACATCTAACTTTTTACTAAAGTGAAAGAGATGCAAAATTCAGTTTCATTTAGTGACCAAACTATAGCATAGTCACACACGTAACCTACGTTTGTCTTAGTGTGGGGGTTTTTTATTGAATTTTTTTTACATCTTTTACAATTTTAGTCATTGTTACTTAATGAGTTTATTGCTTTTAAACAACTTCGACGTCTTTGCCCGCAAAGTGTGTGCTGACTTCGAGTCTTGCAGTGTAGTAAATGTAGCTAAAGAGCATAGTAGCTTTTATAGTTTGGACTTGTTAGACTTGACACAAATATGGCTTTGCAATGAATAGGTTGTGTTGGGCAGTGATTTGATAAATAATGTTTCAGTCTTTCAAGATTAAAATCAAATGTCATTTTAAAAAAGGGAAAAATGTCAAAATATTGAGAATGACATTCTGTAATTGAGTTGCAGTGTGATGCCTGTATACCTGTTATTTGCAATATATGTGGCTTCTTCTGAACCACTGGCTTTAAATGTTCCTGACGAAATTGAGCTATCCATCATGTTTGAGACCAGTGGTTGACAAAATTAATACCGACTGAGTGAACTGGTCTAGCTCTATCAAAATGACGGGACAATAGGAGGTGGAGAAGGAGTTAGGTATCGAAAGCAAACTTTAAATCAAGTACTTGACAATGCTCGTGATTGAGCTGCCAGTACTGCAGTTTAGGATTATAATGAACCTAATTTTGTCTTTCAGCTTTACTGAGAAGTCCATACCCAGTGTGATTATTTCGCATCGATACAAAGCTCAGGATACTCCAGCTCGTAAAACATTTGAACAGGCATTGACAGGGGCATTCATGTCAGCAGTCATCAAAGATCTGAGGCCTAGTGCTTTGCCTTTTGTAGCCAGCTTAATCCGCCATTATACAATGGTGGCAGTCGCTCAGCAATGTGGTAAGTAGAGTGGAATAGAGATCATGTGGACTGTCATGAGAGGGGTGGAGAAGTTTATACTTTTTCTAATAGTAATTTGTTTTAAGAAAGTCATGATACTGCAGTTGCTTCTGGGTAGATATGCTGGTTTTTGTTTGATGGATGAATTACGTTTTAGTTCTTTTGAGCAGTGAAAAATCATTAAGCAAGCTTTAAAAAACAATCACCTAGTAACACTTTTAAAATGTTACAGCCAATGAAATAATTCCAGCTTGGAAAAGTTTGTATTTTCAGAGCATTTGTGTAACTTGATATACACAGTTATCTTCGCAGATGGTCTTTAATTGGGTTGTTTCCACTTGCGGTTTTGAAGGACTGTCAGAGGAACTAAGTAAATGTTAGCACTGCAGTGTCTTATATCTAGGAAGTAAACTTTTTGTTTGGAGTTGGACTCTATGACAAGTAATTTGGGAAAAGACGTGCTATAAGCATATCACTCTTCATTGTCACATTAATGTAACTTGAGTTTTTATGATTCTTCATTTTAATTAAATCTTCTTGCAGTGCATAGTCTAGTGCATAGAAGAAAATATTCAAGTAGATGTAATCTTTTTTTCTTCTAAGAGTGAAGGATGCCTTACAATCCATTTATATGCAAATAGACACAGTGCTTACTGGTTTTGCCATCAGCTAGTCAGAGGAGTAGTAAAATCTAATTGAAAGACTATTCATATTGAAATATCCATTGTTTTATCTTTTTTTTTCCTTTCTCTCATTTCTTCCCCAATACAAATTCAAGGTCCTTTTTTGCTGCAGTGCTATCAGGTTGGAAGCCAGCCTAGCACAGCCATGTTTCATAGTGAAGAAAATGGGTCAAAAGGCATGGATCCCTTGGTGCTTATTGATGCCATAGCAATCTGCATGGCATATGAGGAGAAGGAACTCTGCAAAATAGGAGAGGTGGCTCTAGCAGTGATATTTGATGTTGCAAGCATTATCTTGGGTTCAAAGGAAAGGGTAATATATATAATTTTTTTTCAAAAAAGTGTATTTAAATGATCTAGTTTCAGCCAATGCAATTTTGCTTCTAAAATTTTGGAGGCTACCAGGGAACTGAAAAAGGAAACTGATACATTTCTTTGTTTCCAGGCTTGTCAGCTTCCCTTGTTTTCGTACATTGTGGAACGTTTATGTGCTTGCTGTTATGAACAAGCTTGGTATGCTAAACTAGGAGGTGTTGTGTCAATTAAATTTCTTATGGAACGACTGCCACTAATTTGGGTCCTCCAGAACCAGCAGACTTTCCTGAAGGCACTTCTCTTTGTTATGATGGATCTAACTGGAGAGGTATTTAATGAGTGCATTGTATCAAATAGTATGGGGGAAACAAACTTTTGTTATTAAATTCACACAGATTGAACTCTTGCTAATCTTGATTTTACTTAACTTCAGAATGTATCATATTTGTGATAGTTACAAGTGAATTTTAGTCATTTTAACTTAAATGAAGACTTAAAGGTATGAATGAGGTCTGTTTTTTCCATGTAAATTTGCCAAAGCTGTTGGAATTACGCTTAATCTTTCAGAGTAGAAGTTGCATTCAGGTTGCATTCAGATCAGTGAAAGAACACTAGATTCACTGTCACTTGCATGAAAAACACTGTTGGGTGTGTTGTTTTTTTTTTTTCTCTTCATGTTTAGTTTGAAAGGTGTTCATCTTATCAAAAAGCTGTATGTAGTTACAGACATCTAAAGAATCATCTGCTTGACCTTTTCTCAATTGTGAATCATATGGTGACAACATTGCTAAAGGTTCCATCGCCTGAGTTCATTAATAAAGTTGTGTTGCATTGCAGCTCACGGTTTTGGAATGATTGGTGGGAAGACTAGTTGAGTGTGTGTTCTGATGAGCTTTATATGTTTTTAGCTGTTTGCAGAGGATTCGTCAAAATCAAATGTTAAGTTTGTTGACAAGTAGTGTGTAGATTTGTGATCTTTGTTCTGTAGTTTTATTTAATAAAAATAATCTATGATACCTTAGGTTTCCAATGGAGCAGTTGCTATGGCAAAGACCACGCTGGAACAGCTTTTGATTAGATGTGCAACTCCTTTAAAAGATGAAGAAAAAACAGAAGAAATCCTAGTAGCACAGGAAAAGTCTTTCCATCACGTAACACATGACCTCGTTCGAGAAGTAACCTCTCCAAACTCTACTGTGAGAAAACAGGCCATGCATTCATTGCAGGTACTTGCACAGGTCACTGGAAAAAGTGTCACGGTGATTATGGAGCCACATAAAGAGGTAAGGAGAAATACTTACTGAAAGTGAGTTTAAAGTCGTTTACCAGTTTGGATTTGCAAAATGCTTTTCTAAGTACATTTTCCCACATTAGTGAATTAAGTTCTTAGTGCTTTGATAGTGTATGTTTGTCGTTTGCTAGGTTTCATTGTTCTAAAATACACTGTGGCTGGAGTACTAGAGAGATTCATACAAGCTGTGCCTGACTACTTAGCCAGTGTTTATAGCGTCTTCAGTTTGATTTACTTCCTGAAATTATGGACTGCTTGTCCTACCAGCAATCAGACATAGGCTAGACCAGGTAGATACTGCATTTTGAACCTCAATTTTGTGTTACTCTCTAAATATGAGGCATATTGCTACGCCTTTCCCTATCTAGAAAGAGACCATAAAGATCAAGGCTGATTGAAATAACTTCTTGCTAGATACTCCTTAAAACTAATAGCATTCATTCTCTTGAAAGACAAGTAAAGGAACATAAGCCCTAAGGGCCACCACAACATATGAAATTATAGATGTCATTATTGTAGTTTGGGAACATATAGAGAAGCCCCCTAATTGATATTTTATTTTGCTAAAGGTGTTTATTGAGGAGAGTGAGAAGTTGGTGTAATGGAAAAAACTTAAATGAATGTTTTTGTGTTTCTGATGTTTTAGGAGCTTAAAATATTCTTGTTTCTTGTCTTGAACATTCGAAATGCTTAAGTCTATGAATTTCTTTGTTGTTTACAATGTTTATGTGAAGTTATGAAATATCATAGATCTGTTCACAGACAGTACGTAATCATTACAGATACTGAGTTATTTTGCTAACTGACTGTGAATTAAATTAGTTCAGAGAAATACTTTTCTCCTTGTCTAGTGATTTCTAAAGAGGTACATCTGGAGCCACAATAGCAAATGGATAGAAACATGCCGCCATGTCTACTGATGTCTTCTTAGTGGCTAGGTCTGTGGGGTCATTTGAAGAGGCTTCTAATTCAGTAATCTAAATTGCATTGTGTAGGTTCTCCAAGACATGGTTCCTCCTAAAAAGCATTTACTTAGGCATCAACCTGCAAATGCCCAGATTGGCCTGATGGAGGGAAATACATTTTGCACAACCCTGCAACCCCGACTGTTTACAATGGATCTAAATGTTGTGGAACACAAGGTTTTCTACACAGAGGTACTTTCTTTTTACGTTCTCATATTGGAATGTAGATACTTAAGTAGTGATGGTGTTAGAACTTTCATTGTTAAAAATATGTATTTTTTCTGTACATTTTAAACTTTCACTGAAATGTGTAAGAATTTACTTTCTGAAACATGAACTGAGGTCTGCCTTTACCTACAACGTAATAGCCCTGAGGTAAGCAGAATATTCTAATGTGTATGAAATATATTAAATGAACTTTGGTTTTATACTCCTAGCCTAGTAGTGCTAACTTTCATATTTAGGCCTTATTTTGTTCACGGTATATCTATTAAATAAATTGTTGTAGCACCAAAACATAGATATTGTTTGTTAAGGTTTTTGAATCCCTAACAGTTTGAGTAAAATCAGATACAAAACTAGTGTGTAGATTTAACTTAGAAAAACTGTCTAGTCCCTTGGTTTCCTAGCTGTCTTGCCCAGACATAAGTTCAGAAGGTTTTTGATACCAACGGTAATTGCAGTTATCAAGGCAGGTATTGGGGTATAGTTGTCAATGCAGAGGATCCTCTATTTTTTTCCTTAAGACAAAACCAAAGTGTTGTAGAGCAAAAAATGTCTCTAAAGGTAAGTGATATATTGGTATTGTGAAGGTCTGAATCTTAATAGCATTCTTGGGTATAGGTGCAACCTGGACATTGTTAACTTGGATAATTTTGTTTCAACCTGTTCAGTGTTTTCTAAGAAAAAATGCATACATATATTGAAAATACTTGCCTGCAAAGAGGAGACATCTGTAGGAAAGAATTGTCCCTCTGGGCAGTGACCCATGACCATTAGAATTACTAAAGATGTTTTCAGCACTTTTTTTTCCCTATTAATCTCCTTCTGTTCTCTTGCCCCTTTCCTCAATATTTTCAGTACTGTTACTGCCATTCAGGAGACAAGCTTTTCTGTAGACCTATTCTTTTATCATACGAGGAGCCTGTTTGCAAATAGATGAGCTATGTATTGGCCAACAAAATGCAAAATGGCTAATTTTTGCCAGACTTTTCTCTGGTGGCAATGCTAATGGGCTCTCTTGCTTCTGGTTCACCAGCAGTTTTCATGGGAACTTATACCCTAATTTTGAGTAAAATTTTTGCCTGCTGGTAAAATTTGGAGGTCGATTAGAGTGTTTGCATAAACTTGTCTCTTTGAGGAAACAACACTCAAAAAGTAACTGATAATACAGTTTCAAACGTGATTCACAATGCTATGTGAAAATGATTGGGGTTTTTTTTTCCTAGTTACTGAATTTGTGTGAGGCTGAAGATGCTGCCTTGATGAAACTACCTTGTTACAAAAGTCTTCCATCACTTGTACCTCTTCGAATTGCAGCCTTAAGTAAGTAAAACTTCCTAAACAAAATTTGATGTAGATAAGTGTCCTTGTGAGCAATAGGCAGTCTTCTCCCAAGATCAGCAGAAAACTTGAGCGCTCGAAGACTGATGACTGCTCTCTAGAGGTCACAGTTTAATGGAGAATAATGGGAAAGTATCACTGCTTTCTTAATGACTAGGATTTAGTTTCTGAAATAAACCCAAAATATTTTTAGATTAATTATGTCATATAGCATTAGGAAAACTTTAGAACACTGTTAAGAGAATTTCTATTCTTCTACTATTTTATGATGCCTGTTGCTTTTGACAAAGCATGCTGTGCTTTAGCTGTCTGTAATTTAAGATGAAATAAAAGAAAATTGAAGAGAAGAAATGTAGAATTAGTCGTTTTTTCCCCCCTCTCTTTTGAAATTGAGTTAACAAAGAGAACAAATTTACTTTGATATTTGCAGATGCTCTAGCTGCCTGCAATTACTTGCCTCAGTCGAGAGAGAAAATCATTGCTGCACTTTTCAAGGCACTTAATTCAACAAATAATGAATTGCAGGAGGCAGGAGAAGCATGCATGAGAAAGGTTAGTGTATTAAACGATGTTGCTTTTGAGCCCATTGTTCTCTCTGCTTTACTTCCTTGTTACAAAGCTTCTTGGGAAAGTTCTCTACAGGAAATAATGGCTGCTCTGTTAAGTTTTTGTTAGTGACATCAGTATAATTAAGTTTCTGTCATATGTGTTTTTTTGGGAGTTTGAACTTAGCCATAAACATTTCTTCTGGTTGAAATTAAGCATTACAAGCTCTTGGACAAGGACTATGGCGAGTCTTTCAGTCTTTCTATCTGTCCAGTCTTTCGGTCTTCCTGGTTGTCTGGTCTTTGTAAATGTATCTTCTTTTCTAAATAAACAATGTCAGTCCTTCCCAGCAGTTTCACAAATGTGCGTGCCTGGGTTTAGTGTAAAAGCTTTTCTTGTGTTTTGTCTTTGTTTCTAAAAGAAGTGGTAGACACCCCATAGTTTGTTTTGGAAAATTAAGCATTACAGCAGAGTTAGACTCTGTATCACGGTATGGCAGTTACCCTAAGGAACAGGACTGGCTGTACTTTTTAAGGTCAGAATTAGTATCCTTACGTGGTGCTACACTACACTGTCTGTTCTGTGGATGCTAGGTTGTAGTGTAAAAAAGCTGGAGGGACAGGGAAAAGGATATTCTGTCATCATGATTTGTTGCCCGGTAGATACGCCTAGTTCTGATTCAGCAAGATTTTAATACCATTATTCTAAGTACAGAAAATGATAATAAAAATACTTATAGCCTCTTTGTAATGGTGCGTAGATTGGCTGGCATGTAACAGGGAATATAACTACAGTATAGTGGTTTACATTTGTTTAGGCTATTGCCTGATTAGGTCAGGTGTTGTCTTTTCATGTCACTCTGGTCATGAAAGGAAATGTACTTATTTTTTATGGCTTGCTGACAATACAGTTGGGTTGAGAGGTAAGAGGGATCAAATAAGGATTGTTCTGACCTATGCATTTGGTATAAAATATTTTCTGATTATTTTTTCCTGTGATAAAACCATGCCCACCGGATGTTTGGTTATGACAGGAAACATTCTCTCTGGCTGCTTGCAGCCAGGTTCTCTTGGTCTTTTATGTTACTCAGTATGCATGCAGATTGTAACACAGAAATTTGCTCTGTTGCCTTTGGCTAGATTCACAGGCAGTTCTTAATAAAGCAGTGTCTAAGTAGTTTGTCCATGGCTGTGTATTTAATTTATAGCTATGGCAGTTTTTCAGTCCATCTGTAATTAAGATCTCCTACTTGATTATTTTATGGAATATCTTACTGTGCTTCAGAAATACTTAAGTGCTTCCCAAATCCATCTTGTCACTATATATATTTCCAGCAATAAATATTGTTTAAGCTATTGCATTCTGAAAGTACAAAATAAAAGAAGAAAAATCAAGTCAGCAGAATTTATTTTGAGAGATGCTTACATAAAAGTCGCTCAGCTCTCCATCTGTATCGTAATCCTGTACTCTCTTGCAGTTCTTGGAAGGAGCTACCATAGAAGTTGATCAAATTCATACACACATGAGACCATTGCTTATGATGTTGGGAGACTATCGAAGTCTGACACTGAATGTTGTGAATCGTCTGACATCTGTCACTAGACTTTTTCCAAACTCTTTTAATGATAAATTTTGTGATCAGATGATGGTAAGCCCAGTCAAGTTTTCTTTGGCTCCTCCAGAAGAAGTTTTCTTTTAGCTAATATTTGTATTGTTGAAAAGTCAAAGAACAATTCAGTAGTGACTCAATGTATATATTGGGAGTAAAAGATTTTTGTTTTACAATTAATAGAAATTATTTTTAAAACATTTTGAGTTAATTTCTGAAGAAATTTAATCCAGAAAGTTAAGAGGAGTTCTTTTCTAGTGAAGATATACCTAGTTATGCTAAGATCTGCTTGGACAAATTTATCTTCAAGCAAGGTGCCAGCAGTATAATATACTAAGGAAACCCTTGAAAATGTTTTACTTCCTAGTGGGCTAAGTCTGTTTTGGTGTTTTCTTGATTTATAAAATGGTGGAAGGTATTGCCCTTCTTATTTGCAGTTTTTAAACTGTGTGTGTGAATTGTTTATCCTTTTGCCATGGATATTTAAGTATTTAAATGCATACGTATCAAGCAAATCATTAAACCAGTGTATGCCTATCATCACTGTGTATCAGACTTCAGATTTTTGTGCCTTTTAGTGTATGTACTCTTATAACCTCTGCTTTCTTGAATATGGAGAGGACTTTCAGCAATAGTAAACTCTTCAATCTAAGGGAATGAAAATAACTAATCATTTTTCCATTTGTTTCTTTCAAACAATCATTTCTACCTCTACTACTTTTTTGTAGTATGTGCTGTCACTTGCTAAAATGAAACAGTATAATTAGAAGAATAATACTAATTATCCTCTCTTTATAGCAACACCTGCGTAAATGGATGGAAGTTGTAGTTATTACACACAAAGGTGGACAACGGAGTGATGGAAACGTAAGTTAATGAATGCTTTTATGTGGGAAGACAAGAAATAAATAGTATTAATGTTTTGGAATTGAAGAACTCATTCCGTTGTAAATTTTGCCATAACTGATTACACACTGATGTTTTGTTACAAGCTAATGAAATTATATATATATTGAATATTTGTTACGAATCTTAGTAAGAGGAGCTTCTTATCTGCTGACAACGGTTACTTTAAAGCCTATTCTGTACAGGTTGGTGTGGGAACAGCTCATTGATTTTTATTTTTTTTTCCCTCAGGATTTTCTGCTTAGAAATCTGTTCTTCATTGGAATGGCTGATGAGCTCAGCAGCATAATCCCTCTTTTTTCACTAATATGCTTGATGTTCATAATAGAGTCTTTTGAAAGTTATACAGAATAATAATATAATCCCAGTTAATTTTAAATATCATTTATGAAAAACAAGTTCAATATTTACCAGTTGAGATTACATTACAATCTCTCTCCCACCCAAACTAATGGCCTCAATGTTGAACTGTGGGAAGCTGATCAATTTTCTTATAAATGGAAAATTGCACAGTGTAATGACAACACTGTGTGCTCTTAGCAATATGGCACTGAAGGGAATTCCTGCTTCAGTGGTGTTTCATGTAGGTTACCAGAAGTCCCATAATTCTATTAAGATTTTATTAATAACTTATATTAAGTGTTGAGATTTATTGTTGCAAATAGGAAAAAACTGGGGGGAATTTTATTAATTTCTTTGTTTTTCAAATCTGAATGAAATTAGATTGGCTTTTTATTTCCCTCAAAACATGGAAATGGCTTAATGGCTTTTCATTACTCTTTCCTGTCATCGCAAAGAGAGCTTTTAAATCTGAATTTAGTCATTGCTTTGTATTTGACCTAGATGTTCTCTAACGGAGTAGAATTTGTTTCTTATGTTTAAACTTAAAAACTGTGCATTTTTCGGTTAAACACCTTTTATTCACGTCAGAGTGGTTCTAAGGTCTTCTTATTCTTCTTTGAGGATTCACTTTTCCTCAAGCCTGATGATTACAGATATCTTGCAGACCTTTTTATAGCAATAGTCTTTCAAACCACAGTGTGGCACCTCTAGAACAGTTTTTATTTGTCCCTAAATCACATTTAATTGTGAATTCTTCTGCTTTTAATGTCTTCTGTTGATGTTTTCTATGTAGCTGTGTGTTTAGTCTCCTAAACCTAATTTTTTTTTAGTGTTGGTTTAAAACCTATGTATGTTGAGAGGGAGGTGCACACCAGACACTTGAGAAGGAATCTAGTGTCACATCTTGAGGGAGGAGAAAAGTCTGTGGAAACATTTTCAAATAGAATTGTGTGACTGCAAAGCTGATTGAAATACTACTTTTTTACCCCCAGTTGTTGCTCTAAAGTTTCCTTGAAAATAAAAACTCTAGGAAACTGAAGGAAACTGAAGGAGGGCACAGGCAGTGTGGTCTTTATACAATTGCTATGGCAGTCTGTGTTCATATGTCTGTATGTACAGTGCCCTGTTGCTGTAATTGTATCTTCTAAATGTGGAAAAACTAGGATGATGAAACTGGTGGTCAGAGTTACTGTAGCTGGCCTTTCACTTACTCTGCTTACTTCTTGACCATAGTGAGATTCCAAAATCTGAGATACGTAAAAGCAATGTTGGGGAGTGTTTCTGAAGTAGGTTGCATCATTCAGACTGAGTGAGCGGTTAGATCTAGGAGATGGTAATCACACAGCGGAGAATGGAATTGGTCAGGAAAGCCTTATGTTTGCTAGTTGAAAAGGTACGGAGTACTGTTACAATAACTTTTTTGACCTAAAGAGTTTTTTTCTTTTTCCAGCAGCACATTATGAAGGTGCTATTTGATGGTGAGGCTGGTGTCACGCAGTTTTCCAGCGTAGTGCATGTAGTGGCTAGTGAGCAAGGCTTCTTAATGAAACAGTCCAAAAGTCTATGGAATGAGTTTTCATATGTAAACGGCTGTTCTAGAAAAACTAAAAACTTCAGACATTTCAGTTAAAAATGCTGCATAATAATTAACTATTGTAAAGATCCACGTTGATGCCAGAATAACTAAGCTCTTCGTTCACCTAAACAATTTTACGACAGTGCTACTGTGTTCCTGAACTGTGACTTGGCTGCTTAGATAAATGAATGAATTATAACGTAATAAGTAGCGATTAAGATCTAATTCATTAGCCCAATGAGCAAAATCTTTGATTTAAGTCCCTTCTTCCTCTCCTCCTTGCCTCCCAAGGAAAGGCATGTTTGGTTTTTTTAGGTCATGTCCAGTAATTAAAAAAACAAGTTTTGAATAGATGGTTGCCGCTGACTTTCCCTCTCATGAACAGTGGCACCATGGTGGAAATTCTGCATTACAGCCTATTAGAAGGACTGTATAGCTTGGAAGTTCAAGTATTGAAAGTGGTTTCATAGTTGATGCTGGACAAATTTGTCATTGAAGATGCTAAAATATTGTTTCCCCAACTTAAATCATCTCTAGTATCTTTTTATTCAGTACAAATATTTGAGAAGCTATGTCTAAACAATGTACAAGTAGAAGAAAGGATGCTTTTCATCCTAATTCTCAGGAGAGCGATTCAGAGCATGGGAGATACTCATTGTCTCCATTCTTTCAGTTTGAGATGAGAAAATAACCCTACTGAAGTCAGTTTCTGACTGCAACCTGAAGAATAGCATTTACTGATTTGTTGATTTATTTGATATTTTTGTGGGCTTTTTCTTTTCATGCTGTGACTTCTGTTTTGGTTCAGCCTGCTGCGGAAGGGGTAGAGGTGAGAAACTCAGTGGAGGCACCAGGAAGTTCTTTGTTGTTGTGGTTTTTTTTGTTTGTTTTTATTCTTTTTCTTTCTTTTAAACTGTGATTTGTAAGTTTTATTGTTGTGTTTTGGGCAGAGTGCATTGTGCCTTTGAGTGCAGTGCTGTGAATTGTCTTCTGTTTGTCTGTGGCAGAGTTGTTTTGATAACATTGCTGTTAAGGATGTTAAGCATGTTTGTACTAGGAAGAGCAGGATTTTTAGTTTCTGTGAAGGCATGAGTGCTTTCAAAAGACTTTATACGTGTTCTCAGTCCTGCACCTCAAACCATGAGAGTAGTCTTGTGGGGGGTCTGTCTAGGCAGATCATGTTAAAGGAGTGGGAACTAACACTTTGTGCTGAAATTCAGTTGAGGAAATGCAATGCACTTGATAATATTCTTTTGTATACTGTGTACTAGAAATTGGGTTTAGAGGGATGATGAGGGTGGATATTTTTTGTTTTTTGTTTTTTCCTTTCCCTTTTCTTACTGAAGAAAATGCCCACTCTGGTTAACTGAAATATAGTCCTCATTTAAATTATACAGTGAAAGAAAGCTACTAAATTATTTTGGACTTCAGAAGAATTTAATATCTAGTGGGAGAAGAGACCTGACTTTTCTTTGAAGTAACCAGCTGTTTGCAAGATAAACTGAACAGTGCTGTGAGAAAGCTGCCTGTCTTTTTCTTCATGTTTAGTCTGGGGTTGTGGGGTGTATATGAGAAATTTTATTTAAAAGGAAGGTCTGGCTTTTTGATGGATGAGCCACTTGGTGTAGTGCAGTGAGCAGTCCGTAACTCCCCCATCGCTATTATTATTACACAGTGTTTAGCTCTTACATGTAAAACACCACTATACTGACAAAGAAAATAAAATTAAACCATGATATTACAAGGGGGGAAGGGCAGACTTCTACAAGAGAATTTTTCTCCATACATCATGGTAAGTAGATGCTGTATATATGTTAACCCTTTGTGTTTGGTTGCTGGCTACGCTAATATAGAGAGGAAAAAAAAAGGTAGGATGTGTGATACTGTTTTTATATATTTAACTGGTAATATTAATTTAATCGTGTTTCTTTTTACCTGTAGGAAATGAAGATTTGTTCAGCAATTATAAATTTATTCCATCTGATCCCAGCTGCCCCTCAGACTTTGGTTAAACCTCTGCTGGAAGTTGTTATGAAAACTGAACGAGCAATGTTAATTGAGGTAAAAGTGGAAGTTAACATTGCTGATATTTTTGCTTTATAGTATTCTTAAACATGAGTATATAATAATTATAATATTTTAAACATGGTGTGGGAACATTTGCTATAATAAACAAACATGCTTTTCAGGCCTGTTAGGAGGTGTTAACATTTGTCTTAGACTCTTAAAAGTGAAGTTTTGAAATTGTTAATAAATCCTCTTCATAGAAGTTCTGAACATTTTGTATCTGCATAAATGTCAAGTCAAATGTATTTTTCTGAGTGCTAGTAAATTAGTAGAAAATACTCTGTACTCTTCATTTTTAATTTAAGCTTTATGAATCTTTCAGGCTGGCAGTCCATTCAGGGAACCACTGATAAAATTTTTGACACGTCATCCATCCCAGACTGTGGAGCTGTTCATGATGGAAGCCACTTTAAATGATCCACAGTGGAGCAGAATGTTTATGGTAAGCTGTGTGGGAAGGGGAGCAGGAAAAAGCCGTCATCTTCACAAATCTGATGCATGAAAAGTTTTTAATCTTTTCCGTCTTTTTTTCCCTGTATGACCTTGTAGTCCATAATCATGGTCTTACGCTGACTGTAGGGCGCCTATTCTCCATTTTGTATTTGTTTGTCCTGAGATGTTGATTTTACACCTTTCCAGATCATGTTAGGATTATTACTGAAGCTGTAGAGGTTATTTTTATATATGTGAAATATAACTTCTGCAACTTTAGTGAGGAACATAAAAGCTACAGGATTATGTAGCCTTTTGGTATGTTTGCTTTTAAAGGTTGTTAGTAAAATTATTTCTTCCCCTTCTTCAGAGTTTCTTAAAACATAAAGATGCCAAACCTCTACGAGATGTACTGGCAGCTAATCCTAACCGATTTATCACTCTGCTGTTACCTGTTGGTACCCAAGCAGCTGTTAGACCTGGTTCTCCAAGCACTACTACAATGCGTCTCGACCTTCAGTTTCAGGCTATCAAGGTATTAATTTATTCTTGTTTGTCTCTGCACTAGGTGATTAAAAACCTCTTTAGCTACAGGCCTGTTACATACAGGCTTTCAATTGTGTGTGTACGTATTACAGCTCATAGAAAAAACACTTGTAAAAATGTAAAGTGTTTGTAGTCAGAGTCTCTCTAGGAAGGGAAAAGATACTCAAATAACTATACTTTTTTTTAATCAAGTAAGATACCAGAGGAAAACATGGCAACAGAAACTTAAAAAAAAAAAAGAAATTCCTTTAAAAATTGATCTAAACTAGTTTTTATTTGACTCTTTAGAGCCCTTAATTGACCTTAGAGAAGTGCTTTTATATTATTGTTTCTACTCACAGATCTGTTACTTGTTGACTATGCATTTGTCTTATTTTGCTTTTGACAGATCATAAGTATTATTGTTAAGAATGATGAATGTTGGTTAGCAAATCAGCATTCCTTGGTGAATCAGCTGAAACGTGTATGGGTGAGTGAAGCTTTTCAGGAGAGACATCGTAAGGAGAATATGGCTGCAACAAATTGGAAAGAACCAAAGCTATTAGCATATTGCTTACTGAACTACTGCAAGTATGTAAAAACATTTATTTCCTATAGCTTGTATACTACTTTTTTTTTTAATTTTGAAAATACTGTAAAGGTATACAGGGGTACTAAAAAGGGTTTGCAGCTATTGAAGAGGAAGTTTAATATATTTCACAATACTGCCATTAGCTCTAAAACCATGCCTGTGGTACTGCCTGCTGTTGGCTCTCTGCTCATTTAAAACCGAGATTAGTTTCTTCACCAAGTCATCAGCATAGTAGTTTGGTTGGGTATTTTTTCACAGCAGCTTTTTCTTTTATGTGTTTTCACAGAAGGAATTATGGTGATATAGAGTTGCTCTTCCAGTTGCTTCGGGCTTTTACGGGTCGATTTCTCTGCAATATGACTTTCTTAAAGGAATACATGGAAGAAGAGATTCCCAAAAACTACAGTATTCCCCAAAAACGGGCTTTGTTCTTCCGGTTTGTAGACTTCAATGATCCAAACTTTGGAGATGAGCTCAAAGCCAAGGTAACTAAAGCAATTAAATCAAAGAAGCCTGGTATTTAGGTTTAATTTTCTTCTTGGAAACTAGGGCAACAGAACCCGCTTACTTAAATGTCAACGAGTTTGATAATTGGCAGAGCCATTTAGGTGAAAATATCATACCTGAAGAAGAGCAGTAATAAACAGAGACAGCAATTCATCTTGCTTTCAATGCTTACTATTTTAGTTTACACTTTCTAAGAATCTTTGCCCTTGGAGTGGGGAAAGAGGGGGGGAAAAAATCTTGTGTGTATCTGTTTCTTAAGGTTTTATTTATAGCTTCCTTTTGTAATGCAGTGTGTGTGTCTAACATGAAGGTTTGCATGTGAAATTACTTGAATGTTGACTGCCATTAGAAGAATCTGATAGTTGAGTATAACTTGTTTTTTTATTTATATTCTGTAGGTGCTACAACATATCCTGAATCCTGCTTTCTTGTACAGTTTTGAAAAGGGAGAAGGTGAACAGCTGTTGGGACCCCCAAACCCAGAAGGAGATAATCCAGAAAGTATCACTAGCGTTTTTATAACAAAGGTAACAATCCTTGCTTACGTTTAAGTTTTTGAAAACTAAACCAAGAAGTTGTTCCTCAAATTTGGCTTTTCAATCCTGATTTGAATTGGTTGTGCTATTTCTAAATGCTATGATCAGTTATATCAAATCGCATCATAACTTTGAACTGTTGTGAGATTCATCAGTAGGATTGGACTACAATTTTCAGTTTATGATGTCTTTGACTTGAAAGTCTGTCTTTGGAATTACAGCCATCTAAGGCCATTTCTAGTCTTTTTCATATGCAAAGCTTACCATGACTGAACATTGGTATCTTTGTAATTCACTTGGGTTTCATTGAACCAGTTAGCAATTATAAAATAGGTGTTGTTGAAGATGAGGGTTGGGTTTTTTAATTTTTTTTGATAGGTTAGCACTTTGGAAGTTCCTAGATGTGCTCATTCATTATTTAAAAGTTCTCACCTCAGGAGGTTGTTTTGTGGGTATTAAACTGAATCAAAAATGTGGTTATAGTTCTTATCTTCTTAAAAAACAGTCAAAAAGCAAAAACTAGGACTTTGCTTTTATAGATAATAAAGTTGGTTGGTGGTGGGTTTTTTGTTTGTTTTGTTATTTCTCACCTTCCTCCTCTCCTCTTTTAATCATCTCTGGGACTAGGTACTTGATCCAGAAAAACAGGCTGATATGCTGGATTCCCTCAGGATATATCTCTTGCAATTTGCCACACTTCTGGTTGAGCATGCTCCACATCACATTCATGACAATAACAAAAACCGGAACAGCAAACTACGACGCCTAATGACGTTTGCTTGGCCTTGCCTCTTGTCCAAGGCATGTGTGGACCCAGCATGCAAATACAGTGGACATCTGCTTTTGGCACACATCATTGCAAAATTTGCCATACATAAGAAGATAGTTTTGCAGGTATTGATTGTGGGCTTGTATTCATACGTTTCAGGGATGTTGATAAGTTCTATAGTGTGCTTTCTTTTATTTTTAAAATGCAGAGTAGAGGGTACACAGTGTTTCTGGATACTTAGTATACAAGTAACAGTTAAATTCATATGCAACAAACAAATACAGACACAGCAAGCCGAAAATTAGTACAAATTTATTTGGGGATAGGAGAGTATAGAAAGAAGTTTGAAGGTGAGTGAAAACGGAGAGGGTAAATGGGACAATGAAAAGTCCTTTTGGTTGAATTAACAAAATTGGTAATGTTTCTTCATTTAAGAGAGACAGACATTTCAGTTGAACCACAATGTGGGGACCAAAGGAAAACTTCCAACTGGACAGTGGAGAGGGAGGAAGAAAAAATGAACTTAGGGGAGACAAAAGCATATGCTGTCTTCTTATGATGAGGAAGTATCGTCATATATTTACCTAATTATGGGCCTTTAGGAAAAAATCATGTTGTTTAGAAAATGTGTGTTGTAGTTTCTCTTTCTTTATAAATGCTTTGTTTTTGTAAATATGTATAATGTTAATGTTGATCAGAAACTGCTGTTTAGGTTTTTCACAGTCTTCTAAAAGCTCATGCAATGGAGGCCCGAGCTATTGTCAGGCAAGCGATGGCTATTCTGACTCCAGCTGTGCCTGCTCGAATGGAGGATGGACATCAGATGCTGACTCACTGGACACGAAAAATCATTGTGGAAGAGGGTCATACGGTTCCCCAACTAGTACATATTTTGCACTTGATAGTACAACATTTCAAGGTACTTGCACCAGTTATTCTGGTAGTCACTGTATCTCACATATCAAGGAGGTAAACTGCAGTTTGATTAGAAAGTAATGTATTCTGATTTATGTGGTTTAGCTTCAAAAGGCATCAGCTGTCTGCAAAGATACTTATGTAAAACTGAAAACAGCTATGAAAGTTAAATAGCAAACCACTTATTAAGCTTTATCATGGTTGAAGTTAGAAGTCAAAATGTTAGGTGAAAGTCTGCAAGATTAATTCATTGCACGTGCATTAGCAGCGCTCTTTAACAGAGCTGTGAAGATTCTTTAAGAGTTGTTTTTTAAAGTGCAGAGCAATATTCTTTTCCATCCTCCCGTAATCCTGATTTGTTTGACTTCAAATATTCTGTGGGGTTACCTAGTTAACTTTTATCTCCAGCTAATGAATGTTGGGAAACATTAAACAAATGGGGGAATGCTGCAGAATGTCAATATAGGAGTGTTTTTGAAAATGCATATTAAAATATGATCCAAAGTGACAGCTAGCTAATATGCATTTAAGTCCCTTTTTAGGAATCTATGCCTCAGTGCATTTTGAAAAAAATACCTGAGTGTGTTCAAATGTGAGTTGCAGCTCTCTAAAAGGATGGGCAAAAAATTGGAATAATTGGTCCTCGAGGAAAATCATGTATCTTCAAAAGAACATCTTCATTTGGGTACATGAAATCAGTAATCACTACTGAAAATTGTAGCCGAAATTTTATTTTCAAAGCACCAGTTACTTTTCTGGATTACAAAATTTGAATGTGGTACAGATTAAGCAAACTTTGGGATTATTTCGACTCTGTAGTTTTTGTGTAGAATTTTATTGGTTAATGGCTAACATGACTGTGAAACCATCTTTTCAGGTTTATTATCCAGTGAGACATCACTTGGTTCAGCATATGGTTAGTGCCATGCAGAGACTGGGCTTCACTCCCAGTGTTACAATAGAGCAAAGAAAATTAGCTGTGGATCTTGCTGAAGTAGTTATTAAATGGGAATTGCAAAGAATTAAAGACCAGCAGGTAAGAAGTCTGAATAAACTGGTAAAGATTGAACTGTTATACAGTTAAATGCTTTTTTTAATGTGCACACTGCTGGTATTTCAGCCAGATTCAGATATGGATTCAAGTGCAAGTGGAGAAGGAGCAAGTTCTGCCTCATCTGCTGTTAAAAGAGGATTGTCTGTTGATTCTGGCCAAGAAGTAAAACGATTCAGGACAGCTACAGGAGCAATAAGTGCTGTAAGAAAAATTCAGATTTTGTTCAGAGGCTCTGAAATTATAACCCGCAATTTAGTTTACTTGTTTTTTCCATAACTCAAAACTCCCTGAATTGAAGGGTATACTTCTAGAAAATATTTAAAATTTGTTCTGCTTGTTGTTACCCTTCTTCAACGTTGCTTATGGTTTTTGTGTTTTGTATATATGCAGGTATTTGGACGTAGCCAGTCCTTGCCAGGAGCTGATGCACTTCTTTCCAAGCCCATTGACAAGCAGCATACAGATACAGTTGTGAATTTCTTGATTAGAATTGCTTGCCAGGTAGTATGTTTATTCGGATATGCAAATACCAATGAGGCATTAGTAGCCAAAACCATAAACCCCTCTTTTTATAAGAGTCCTTTTATGCTTGGATTATTCTAGTGCTTATATACTTTCTTTTGCTGAAAGGTTAGAAACTTTAATTTGAAGTTGTACAAAAAGTAAAATGTTTTTATTCTAAGGAGGAAAGAAACTGAATTTGATAACCAGTTTCTGCATGTTTTTCATTTCACAAATGATGGATATTGTATATGAGAGGTATGCTTTAGCTTCTTCTTGTTGGCATTGCATGTTTATAGCTTGATGCAGGGAGCATATATTTTGAAATTAAAACGTTGAATGTGAACGGTTGCAATCCAAATTCTGAAATTGAAAGAGTCTCCAATTTACTGTGCTGTTGACCACTTCTAGCATTTTGTTTGTTCTTTACTTTCTCTTTTCAAGCAAGTACTATATCAGGAGTGACATGATTGAAATAAATGTGACTAGCAGAATTTGGCTGGAGCCAGGCAAAGACTTCAGAAAGTTCCCATAAGTGTTTTCTTTTAATTCATTTATATATTTGCCCGATGCTGCAAAGTATGCTTGTTCTGTTGCCTAGATTTAATGGCAAGAATATTTTACCCAAAACCTGAAGAATATTTAGAGAGTTTAATAGGGAAGACTATGTCAATTACGTATCTAAGGATAATGATTGTAATTGTATTTTCAAGATCAAATACATGAATTACGTTTTTTCATGCAGCATGTAGAACTAAAGCTTTTCACGAAATTTTGTTAAGAATTAACTTTTCTAGATTGGGGAAAATTAGCTAGGTGTAGCTCAAAGCTGACAAATTTTATGGCTTCTGCAGCAGACTCAGCTGGTAAGTAATGTAGGACTATATACACCACAGTCCATTGCATAGAATAGACACGCTCTTGTATAAAGATGAATTGAGTAAAAGGTGATGTATGTTTATGGTACCTTGCAAACAGAAAAGATTAACTATCTTGAGCATGCTCAGAGTTGTAGTAATAACGCGTGGATTAAACTTCTTTTCATATACCTTTGATGGGTGATTTGGGGTAATTAGCTAGCAGTTCAGACACCAGTTCTGAAGTTTACTATTAGTTGACAGCTTTTTATGCAGTGAAATACTCTGTGACTATGCTGATAAAACTACTTGAGCTCATCCATTTCAGAAATAAGAAATTATATGCTTACTTGGAATGCATAATAATTTAGTGAGTTGGTTACAAAAGGGTGTCATTTTGTTAACTCTGATTAATTGCTAGGTAAATGACAACTCAAACACTGCTGGATCTCCTGGGGAGTTGCTGTCTCGCCGCTGTGTCAACCTTCTGAAAACAGCTTTACGACCAGATATGTGGCCAAAATCAGAACTGAAGTTGCAGTGGTTTGATAAGCTGCTAATGACTGTGGTGGGTAACGTTCTAATCCTGTAGGTCTTCAGGTTTCACTAGCACATATTTGGTTGAATACTAAAGATAATCTGGATACTGATTTTACAGTCTTAATATTTTCGTCTTTCTAGTGGAATACATATATTGTTAAAGCACGTGAATTGCATCAGTGGTTATAATTTGTATAGCTGCAGTACTTACAAATATTAAAATAGACTTAGGAGCAGGTGGAGTAACTTCCTGTATTACTTTGATTTTGAAGTAGGTTGTAGTTTGCTTGTTTGGATGGCCTAGTGGTTGTGGGTTTTTTGTTGTTTTGGTCTTTTTTTTTGTTAGTAGGAAGTTTTACAAATTTATTTTATTGGTTCCTAGTTTTCTGACTACGTTATGGGGTAAAACGGAGTTTGCTGAAAGGCTAGCTTCCTGTATTTGATGATACAGCATATTTTGTTTATCAGCTGTATGCTTTTTGCCATATACTAAGTTTTTCTACACCTGTTGTATTTGTATCGTACTATTTAATAGGCTAGCAAGTCTTACTGTGTTAAATTTTTAGGAGCTCTCTTGATGTCACTTTTCTGTTCCTTTTGAATAAAGTAGTAATATATTCTACCTTTGGAAACTTTAAAATGTCTAAGATTACACGATAGGATATAGGCCCTTTGGAACAGGAATTTTGTATCTTAATTTTGTGCTACGTGGCATCAGTTATTCAGGAGGTTCAGAAAAAAGAATAAAGCTGCTGCAGCGAACAGACTAATTTACTATCTTAATGATAATTTTGTAGGTTTACAAAGATACGTCTATGAATATTTTATTTTCATTATTTTTTTTTTCTTTAGTTCCAAATATCCCCTTTTCTAACCTTTAAGCTCTAACTTAGCGTAGAATATGCCATTTTAACTCGTCACTGAAGGCCTGTCTCTGAAGGATATTGAAAAAAAGATAAAACATCGTCCTCTGTTGAAAGCATTTCTAACCAGCAAGGTTGTGGGCAACTTTCAAAACCGAGGACTACAAAAAAACATCAGAAGGAACATACTGTAAATGCCTAAGTAACATTTTTATGGTTAGAGATTTTATAGTGCCTTGTATTTAAAGTTTTGTATTGCATGACTTATCCAAAAGATTGACATGAAACATAGCTAGTGTAGAAACTTCAACTTTATTACAGATTTTCAACAGATTTGATCTAGACTTACTAATCTGTGTAATACTTGTGTGATTTCCCCCACTCACTCCATTTTTGTATGTGTTCTCTTTAGGAACAACCCAATCAGGCCAACTTTGCCAACATTTGCACTGGCTTAGAAGTCTTAAGTTTCCTGTTAACTGTACTGCAGCCCCCTGCTATCCTTAGCAGCTTCAAACCCCTGCAACGAGGTGTAGCAGCTTGTATGACTTGTGGAAACACCAAGGTTTTGAGAGCAGTCCACAGTTTGCTTTCTCGTTTGATGGGTATTTTCCCTACAGAACCAAGTATGTGGTATTTTCGAAGTGATTAAGGGCAGGGTGAATACACTCTTTGGAATGTGCTAATATTCTGTTTTATGATTCCTGCATTTAATGGTCCATTTTAGCTTGCACTTTCAACCTCTGTTTAAAAAAGGAAAAGCTGAAATAAGTAATCATGTGGAATACATCATTATCCATTGACATAAAAGCTTAATAACCTGTGGCTGTCATAACTTTAGTTCAAGAAATGCATGCTATAAATTAAATGTATTTTTGCAATTATAATTTTTCAGCTTCAGAAGTGCATTTTTTTAGTTGTTAAGCTTTGCTGTTTTGCTAAAACAAGGATGGGAGAGAGAGTGTAAAAAAGAAAGACAATAGGTAACATGCTGTGTCTTAATATTTCCAATTTAGATAATCTTTTCGTAAAAAAAATAAAAATCAGTAATCTAAGACTTCTCATCAAAATGAGTTAGTTAGTAGTAGCGGTACACTATTATAGAAGACACATTGGTTGTATAATAAAGAGGTTTATATAAATGAGGGATCTGCTTGTGTTACCTTGGTTTATTAGCAAGATAAAGTTCCGATGATGGTGTGGATGACTGTATGTTCACAGTGTAATTGTTCCTTGCCTGTTCTGTGGCTAATATTACCAAAAGTAAACACAACTCTCTAAACTGTTCAGGTACCTCAAGTGTAGCTTCGAAGTATGAAGAACTGGAGTGCCTTTATGCAGCAGTTGGAAAGGTTATTTATGAAGGACTTACTAATTATGAAAAAGCCACTAATGCTAACCCCTCTCAGCTCTTCGGTAAGTTTCCCACATATCTAGTAGATGTATGTAGAGTGCCCGTTGATGAGTATGATCTTTGTCACAAGCTTTTATTTTCCGTAAGGAAATTGAAATCTGGTATCATGCAGAGGAAGCTGTGGGAAGCATTTGGAGCTAGCTTGAGAGATGAGCTTGGGATGTCTGTCATCTGTGAAGAAAGGGACCAGGGGGTTCATTGTGTTCTGTCTTCTCCTGGTAGCTGACTTGGGAGCAATTATTGGAAGCAGGGAGCTGCAGCTCTGCTAGATGGAAGTCTTCTGTATTCAAAGTGCATAGGAAGAAGATGCAGCATTCAGATTAAGCAAAATATAAAGTAAAAGTTACTGGAAACTTGTTACATGGAAAAACCAAAATCCTGTGGGTACTACTCTGAGATACAATAGAATATTTCAAGGAATCTGTGTAAACATTCTTACATGTTATTGCCTTATACTTTCCTTTTCAGCTGTTTTTAAAGCCTCATTTATCAGCTGATTTAAATAGTGTAGAAAGATTTATTTATTTATAGCTCTTGAATTCTCACTACATAAGAAATTACAAAAATACTATTTTTTTTCTTGAGTGAGCAAATCTGAATTTTTAGCATACACCATTCTGAAGAGCTGAAATGTTCTTCTTTTCTTGTTATTTGTACTTATTTAACTGGTAGAGAACTCAGCTACATAATAGAATGACAAAGATATATTGGAATAATAGAGTTTGGCCCAGAACTGGCTGTGTTGGTAATACAGACCTGAAATTGCACAATTTTGGAAAACTTGTGTATTTAAATGGCAAATGTTCTTCATTATTCCACTCTGTGATCTGGGTAGATAGTTGTAATTTCGCTTTGGGAATTGCCTATTTGTCAGATGTCAGGGTGTGCTTTACAACAAACTAACCAAGAAAGATGTTTCTTACACTGTGTCCACAGCTCGCTTAAAAGCAGCACTACAATCTAATCCTCAGGTGGTGCATATCTTATTAATTCTGTGTTTAAGAGGCTGAACTTTGTGTGCCAAATTTTCTGCACGTCTGAGCAGGAAAAGAAAGAAAAACTTTTGAAGCAGCCATTCAATGAAAGAAGCATGCTTCTATAAATATTGTTGTAGGCTTTTCTTGAATTATGAAGTTGCAATAAGGAAAGGGATAGCTGTAGATTTTTTAGAGGGTATGGTTTGACAGGATGTATGTACTTTTTTTTTTTTAGAGTTAAGTATTTTAAAGCATAAGTATTGCTAAAACTGTTTGGTTTGCATGTATATGGATAAGCTTATATTAGGATAGGCATTGTTAACAACTGTGTAATTTGAAGGAGCTGTGATCTAGTAGGCATTGTGCATTCTTAAACTGTGCTGAAATTAGCTGTTTCAATAGCGTCAACTTTTTTGATCTACAGTAACTGATTTATGAAACTTGATTAAAAGTTTCTAGATCAGAAAATCAAGATTGTATAATTTCTTTGAATTTTTTTTTTAAATTACTAAACCCAGGCCTATTCATGTAAGAGTTTTGCTACTTCTTTGCTACTAAACAAATGTGCAACATTAGTAGTTTCGTGTTGCCTGGTTAACTGTATTATTTTTTTTTTTAAGGCCTTGGAGAAGTAACTGCTCTCAATCTCTCTCTTTCTGTCTTCCCTTTCTCCCCCTTGCTCTCCATCACACACTTACATACGGAACTTTCAAACATTTTGATTAATGCAAAAATAGCTTTTTAGTCTTGGACTAAAGACTAAAGTTGAGACTGAAATTTTCCTTCAAATCTATCCAAATTCTAGTGTTTGTAACTTGGGTAGTCCCATGCTGCTTTTATGGCAGGACAAAATACAGCTAGAAAGTTTTCCTGTGTTCTTTGTTCTTTCATAGAATGAGAACATCCACGTTGAAAACCTATATCTTACTCAGGTCACGCTCAATAAAAGTTTTACTTCCTTAAGTATTTTTTTTATCTATAGGCACTTTAATGATTCTGAAGTCTGCGTGCAGTAACAATCCCAGCTATATTGACAGATTGATTTCAGTTTTTATGCGATCTCTGCAGAAGATGGTCAGGGAACACTTAAACCCACAGGCTACAGCTGGAACAGCAGAAGCAAATACAGGTATTACTTAATATAGTCTAAGGATTTTAATGATTAGAAGTCTTGTATTAAAATCTCTTCATCCTAAAGGGATTCAAATGATTTTGTAGAGTTTTGTGTGCATTATTACATGTTGAAAAAAACTTCTGCATTAGTGAGAAATATTACTGAAGTATTCAAGGATAAAAATACACTGAGTTCCTGTTACCTGCTTAATATGTAAATTTCAGTATTAGCCCAAACATTTCAGTGAATGGTTAGTGAATATTTGTTGAGCTACAGCATATATAGAAATACTGAAATTCTTCAAGAGTTTATAGTGTCGAGGGGAGAGGGGCTGAATTTTTAATTTTTTTTGATTCTCCCATGCTTTTTTTTTTATGCCTCCCTATTTGATAATACTGGAACGACTGTTTGTGAAATTAACTTATTGGAGCTGATGCTTTTGTTTTTATCTTAAAATAGCATCTATTTCAGTGTGTACAATTCTGTCTGTCATCAAATGAATCACTGAAAAAAATCAGATGTTCTTGTAGAAGAAAATTTAGTGCTAGTAAAGAGCACTGTCATTTATTAATGAATAAGCTACTGAAGAAAATACTTCGAAAGAATTGCTGTTGCTAGATTCCCAGCCCATATTTTAATTAGGTAAATGAAAACTTTGCAAATTTTATTAACACTGAGAAACAATTGGAAAATTATTAAACTTGACAGATAAGCAAGTCAGGAAATTAACAGAAAAGAATAGGTGTGCTGCATCATATAGTATTTCTTTCACAAGTTTAATTGTAGTTTTTCAGTACTGGGGTTCTGTAATACCTTTTACCAAAGATTTACTGAAATGAAACCACACAGGCTTGCCTTTAGGATGCTTTTTTTTTTTTTTTGGAAGGAGTCTGCCTCAGTTGTTTAGGAATGGAAAGTAATAATTCTGAAAACATTATTTCTAGGCATATTTTTCCAGGTAACAGATACTGTTGTTGCTATTTTTAAAATTACAGTAGCTTATCTTGAAAATTTATTTACTTGGCGTTTTATGGGTGTATACACAATTCTAATCCTTTTTTTGCATTTGTAGCAGGTACAAGTGAACTGGTAATGCTAAGCCTGGATCTTGTGAAAACTCGCCTGGCTGTGATGAGCATGGAAATGAGGAAAAATTTTATACAAGCTATTCTAACATCTCTCATTGAAAAATCTACTGATGCCAAAATTCTTCGTGCAGTGGTAAAAATAGTGGAAGAGTGGGTGAAAAACAATTCCCCAATGGCAGCTAATCAGGTAAATTGGGAAGATAAAATCATTATTGCTCTCAAATACTAAATAACTATAAGCCACTGTTAAAATTAATCAGTTTTTGACAGTGAGGTTTGTAAGGATCTGTTATATATGTTTAGATGCCCTTGATGAGGTTTGGAATACTTTGCATCTCCTGTTAAAGTAGCTGGAGTTAAAGATGCTTAGCATTTTATAGACATTTTATATTAGGTGTTTGATCTCAAATGCTATTTTGCCGAGAACTTGTTTTAAAGTAAAAGTTTTAAAATATGTTTCACATTAACTTGGATAGAGAGATTCTTCAGGAGGAGGATGACTAATGATGGTTTAAATTGTGTTATTCCTGTAACATGTTCTGTCCTCCTCAATTTGCCGTATTTTCTGGTAGAGTACTTGACAGTCGAGTGCTGTATAAAAGGACCTACACTTTTTAAAATATACGTTACATTTTTTCTAATCATTAAACAACTTAAACCTGTTTTTAGTCATGATTTAAAAACTCTCTAGCATACATTAGAAGGATAAATGCTTGAGTTATTTTTCTTTTTAAGAACTATGACCTTCTACCAAGCTATTTTTCAGTACTTCAGAAGAGTGATATAAAGGATGGCTGAGGTGTACTTTGAATGTGCAAGTTCTCTGCATGTTTTAAGATGAATTGACAAAATTAATCATGTCTTCTTTTAACACAGACACCTACTCTCCGGGAGAAGTCCATTTTATTAGTGAAAATGATGACTTACATTGAAAAGCGTTTTCCAGAAGACCTTGAATTAAATGCCCAGTTCTTAGACCTTGTTAACTATGTCTATAGGTAATTATAGCAATTAATCATTTATTGCAGCGTATTGGTTCATAATTTGTACCATATATGACCTTTATAACATGCCATCAATCTTTTTAGGTCTGAATTAAGTGATTTCCCCCCCCCCCCCCCCCCCCCCCAAATGCATAATCAATTCATTTCATGGAGACCACAATACATATTTATGGAAGACAATTTGAAAATAGAAGTTCCTTAGAAAGGATTTTCTTTTTGGCTCTGCTAAAATATCCCCACTGCCCCAACCTCTTCCTTTCCCAAGATACCAGGGAATCCTCGTAGCTAGTTGTATTCTAAACACTGTAGTGACAGCTGAAATCTTCTGTCTTTTCACATCTGTAGGGTATAAAGATTTCCAATTTAAAAAAAAAAAAAGTATTGTAAATTATACTTTCAGGAGAGTTACTTTGCTAGCTAAACTGGCAGGTTTTGTAACATGATGAAATAATTAAAATAGTTACCTTTTCAAAAAATGCCAGAAATTTAATTTTGTGCTGATGAATCACTTCATTTTTGAGTTACTGTTTGCTGCTATTCTGTCTTCTGGTTACCTATGCAAAGTCCTGGTGTGGACATGGTGGTCAGAAGTTTTTATCAACGAATATCATTTGGCATTTCAAACAAGATACAGATGTGGATGAAATTGTTTCACAATTACGATAAGATTTTTATCCTGAAAGAGTTTTTTATGATAGTTCTGGGGCAGTTTTCTAACAAGCAGCAATATTTTCTTTGCTGTTTCCCTCAAAATGCTGCACCTGGATGCACTATGTGCCCTTCTACAGAATGTCGCCTTTTTTGATTTTTAGTATTTTATATACAGAACCTAGAAGGCTTATCTTTCTAATGTCTCTGTCATTTCATCTTTATTCGTTTTAGGGATGAGAATCTTTCTGGTAGCGAACTTACTGCTAAACTTGAGCCAGCGTTTCTTTCGGGTTTGCGTTGTGCCCAGCCGCTCATACGAGCTAAGTTTTTTGAGGTGTTTGACAATTCTATGAAACGTCGTGTTTATGAGCGCCTACTTTATGTGACCTGTTCTCAAAACTGGGAAGCAATGGGAAATCATTTTTGGATAAAACAGTGCATCGAGGTAGGGAAATTATTTGTATCAGAAATACAATTCTAATTCAAGAAGTATGTTTTATTCCCCATTTTTCTTGGCTGTGTGTAAAAGCATTATGCAGTGTGTGTCTTGTATGTATTATTTGTATCTAAGCTAAAAATACCAAGTATGTTGCCTCAGATACTTCCAATGGTACTTAAAAATAAATACAGTGTCTAAACCACGAGATGCTGATGCTTGGAAAGTGGCTTTAATATCAACCTTTAAAATCTATTTTCTCTGCGAAAAGCTTAATGACCAGATTAATACTTATTAAGAAAATCCATATCTTATAAATGATGGTGATTATAAAAAAATACAAGAATTGTTACAACAGATGATTTCAAGAAAACCGTTAAGGCTAGAGTGTCTGCTCTGGTGGTATGGCAACTGTTAGGCCAGGATTGCATTGAAACAAAATTGCTTTTTTGGTTAGTTTATTTAAAGCAAGATGGGACCAAAGGTCTCCTTTTTCTTTTTTTTTCTTTTTTTTTCTTTTTTCTCTTTTTTCTCTTTTTTTTTTTTTAAGAAAAAACCACAACAAAACAATTGGCATGTTAAAACATGAGTTTAAAGTGACTATGAGGATAACTTTATACTCTTAAAAGTATTAGAACTCCTTCCAGAGAGGTAAAAAACACCATTGTGTTTTTTTTCCCCCCCATCCTTTTTGGGAGGACTTTCATTGTAATAGGGAAGAGTCTGTATGCATTAGCTGATTGAGGACACTAAATATACGTGTGAAAAAGTACAAAATACAGAATTTAGGCATAGAAGATTCCTATTTTTTCAGCATTTTCAGGAGAGGTTTGAAAAACAATCTTGGAAGTATACTCATGAACTTCAAAATGGTGACAAAATGCGATCAGATTAAGATGAAAATGTGTTAGTGTGTTTATTGAATAAAGGTGATAAATAGGCCTTAAATGTATTATTGCAACTTTTATCTTGTTGATAAATATTAAACTATAGTGACGTTTTCCTTGAAATACTACAGTAAATGTATATTTAGAAGCTCTTCTTGCTTTTTGATATCTTAGCTCCTGTTGGCAGTGTGTGAGAGAAATACTACAATTGGGACAAGCTGTCAGGGTGCTATGCTGCCCTCTATCACCAACGTTATCAACCTTGCTGACAGTCATGATAGAGCGGCATTCGCTATGGTAACCCACGTCAAACAAGAGCCTCGTGAAAGGGAAAACAGTGAATCCAAAGAAGAGGTAACTTACAGAAAATGCTGTAGAAAAAGAAATCTTTTTGATGGAATATAGCTCTTCCTACTTTCTCATAAAATAAGTTTGGAGAATATGTCTTGAAGATGATGTGCACAGATTGTTCAGTATATCTTGTGTTTAATACATTGTAGTTTAACCATGCATGGGTTTCTCAGAACTTGAATTCATTCATTTAGCCTTTTCTTTACTATAGCAATTCTATATCTGAACCCGAAGAACTAGCAGAAATAAACAGTGAGACCTGAAAGAAGTTGGTTGGAAGGGTATTTTGTATTTGTTTGGAAAAAAAGCAAAAGTACTTAGAAAATATCTGCATGCTTTGAGTTGTTTACTTCTGTATAGGATGTTGAAATAGACATTGAATTGGCTCCGGGAGATCAGACCAGTACACCTAAAACTAAGGAACTTTCTGAGAAGGACATTGGCAATCAGCTGCACATGTTGACCAACCGGCATGACAAATTTCTTGACTCTCTTCGAGAAGTGAAGGTTGGTACAGGTTGTTGGTTTCCTGACAAATCATTTTAATACAGAAATCTTCAAGCTGGCGTGATGCGCTTTTTTTCTTTTTTTAATCTCATACTTCTGATTTTTTAGCTGATGTTTTTTTCTGTAGACATCTCTCATAATCTGATGTAATTGCTTACTTGCATAGGGTAAAAAATTCTTAAGCCTTCACTGAATTGTTAGTTGTTACTGTATCCCTTTCCTACAAAGTTAGATTTCGTCCTCCTCCACTTGTACGTGTATTTTAACTGTTCAGTTAAGAAAATAGCGGTGGCAAAGACAGGGTATAGGATCAAAAAAGTGTATTGGCATCTTACGTTTGAGTAATTTCTAAGAAGATAATTTTAGCTGAAAGCTATGTTGAAATAATTTTTGCAGCAGTAACAGCTCTATCCAATTAACTTGATCATTCCTATTACCAAAGTAATCAACTTCTTTCCTTTTTCCTTCTTTTTTTTTTTAACGGTTATAGTAATGGATCAGAGTCTCAATCAACATGAAAATAGGATTAAGTTCTTGTTACAGCAGTCTGTATTGCTAAAGGAAACATTTTTGATATGTTGGTTGGAAAAGGCATTTGCATTACTGCTTAAACAACTGTATAATTGTGAACTGTTTTTCCATAGTATTAATTGTATTTTTCCCATTTATTATACATCTCTTTCTTTTTGTTTCTAGACTGGAGCGTTGCTGAGTGCCTTTGTTCAGTTATGTCATATTTCTACACCATTAGCAGAGAAAACTTGGATACAGCTTTTTTCACGACTTTGGAAAATCTTGTCTGACAGACAACAACATGTGAGAATCTCTCTCTCCTCACTTACAGATTCCTCTTTGTAAATGACTGGTGTTTCAGGAAAAAGTATTTGTGTGATAAGTGACTTGTTCACTTGCTTTGAGAAGTTTGCCATTCTTTGTGACTTGTAAGTGCTGTATATGTCTAGCAGTACATCTTTTGAAATAAATAGAGCCCTTCAATTTACAAAGAGAAATACACTTATCAAATGATTGTTCCCTGTATTAACAAGATCTTTAATCTATATTCTCTAATTGAAGAATCTGAATGAATAGATAACTATTCTTCATATTTTTTCTTCTAGGCTCTAGCAGGTGAAATAAGCCCTTTCTTGTGCAGTGGTAGCCATCAAGTACAGCGAGATTGCCAGCCGAGTGCACTGAATTGCTTTGTGGAAGCAATGTCACAGTGTGTTCCTCCCATTCCCATCAGACCTTGTGTCCTGAAATACTTGGGTAAAACTCACAATCTCTGGTTTCGTTCTACACTGATGCTGGAACATCAAGCCTTTGAAAAAGGACTCAGTCTACAAATAAAGCCTAAACAGACAACAGAATTTTATGAGCAGGAGAGCATAACTCCTCCTCAACAGGTAGTTATATTAATTGAGATACCTTATGAAATGTGAAGAGAAAAACACAGTGACAGTGTAGTACAATAGTATCATAGAATCATTTAGGTTGGAAAAGACCCTTAAGATCATTGAGTGCAACCATAAACCTAACACTGCCAAGTCCACCACTAAACCATATCCCCAAGTGCCACATCTACACGTCTTTCAAATACCTCCAGGGATGATGACTTCACCACTTCCCTGGGCAGCCTGTTCCAATGCTTGATAACCCTTTTGGTGAAGAAATTTTTCCTAATACCCGGTCTAAACTTCCCCTGGTGCAACTTGAGGCCGTTTCCTCTCCTCCTATCACTTCTCTCCTCAGAAGAGAGACCAACACCCACCTCTCTGCAATCCCCTTTCAAGTAATTGTAGAGAGTGATGAGGTCTCCTCTCAGCCTCCTCTTCTGCAGACTAAACAACCCCAGTTCCCTCAGCCACTCCTCATAAGGCTTGTGCTCCAGACCCCTCACCAGTTTCGTTGCCCTTCTTCGGATGTCTTTCTTGTAGTGAGGGGCCCAAAACTGAACACAGTATTCGAGGTGCGGCCTCTCCAGTGCCAAGTACAAAGGGACAATCACTTCTAAATCTTTGTGTTTAAAGCTTGTTAAAGTAGCGTTGATTTTTTTTTTTTTGGTGAAGAAATTCCTGTCCTTATGAGTTTGTGAATACAGACACTTGCAACATTGACTCCTTCGTGTCTTACTTCTCATGCTTTTCTTTCATCTGTCATTGATATTTTCATATTTTTCTCTCTTTCTCCCTCTTTTCCATCTGCTTTTGACACTAATTCTCTGCAGTGCTATAGAACAAGAGGAAACCATTTCTTCCCCTAGTTTTAAATTTTGAGTAGAAGTCTGTATCGTCTCTGTCTCCCTCAAAGGGAGTATGGTTTCCCTAATCAAGTCTGTTCATGTGACCTTAAAGAATTATTACCTAAACAAAATTGAGTTCCCTGTAAACAAGTGCTGTTTTGTTTAGTTTGTAGTTTGTCAGGTCTACCTTGTCATGTTTGTGATCAGCTGAGGAAGCTAAATATTACAGATTCATTTTACATTAAAGACTGAGTTGTTGGCTTGTTAAACAATTTTGTTTTCTATGATTTGATCTGATATATTAGGGAAGACAAGCAAGAATCAATGTACAAGTCATAGGGTGGTTTTTTTTTTTTCTGTGTGGCATGTAATGCAGTGTTGTTCTTCGTACTTGGTTGTTACTAATTGCTTGCCTTCTAGAGTTTTAAAAAGAGTTTATATAAACACTTCTCTCTTTCTATGTTTTTTTCAATTTGCCTCAGTGTAGAACATGTGGTTTTGCTATCTACTGTACTTTATAATGACAGCTTGACTGTGGAGAAATATGTGTGCTTAACATTCTAGGAAATCCTGGATTCCCTTGCTGAGCTCTACTCTTTGTTACAAGAAGAGGATATGTGGGCTGGACTATGGCAGAAACGCTGTAAATTCCCGGAGACAGCAACAGCTATTGCCTATGAACAACATGGCTTTTTTGAACAGGTACGCTTTTGATATTAGAAACGATTTGGGTAGTTCTACTGTCAGGATGAATATTCAGGTCAACAAGCAAATATTCTGAATATTAATAAACAACTTCAGTCTTCTGAAATAAAAAGTGCCACAGCTTCTGTACGGGCTGAAGTAGTAGTTTAAGGCTATGCAATACCTAGATAAGGTGAGATTTTTGAGCACATCCATCAGTTTTTCATGACATTTGTAAAGCTGCTAAATGTTGACTGTGCGCAGGAATGAGTTAACACACTCACTTTACTTTTTTTTTTAAAGTTAGAATTTATAAAAGTTTTCTTATCTTTTTTTTTTTTAAAGAAAAGAATGTTGACTTAATGTGTATGTAGCAGATGGAAAAATAAAATGGTTTGAATTTTATTTAGGCACAAGAAACTTATGAAAAAGCAATGGAAAAGGCTAAAAAAGAGCATGAACGGAACAATGCTTCTCCTTCGATCTTTCCTGAGTATCAGCTCTGGGAAGACCATTGGATTCGGTAAGACTTTAAAGCTGATGTGGAACGAGTATTTTTACCCTGCAATAGAAGTAAAATACCCTGCTGGTTTAAAGCATTAGTTACAAGAATAAACTTAGTTGAGGACTTAGCTCAGATATAAAGGAAACTTAGGGGAATAAAAAAAGCTATTTTTTACTCCCTTAACAAACCCTCAGAAGTGATATGCCTGAAGTGTTACAAAAATGTAATTTGCTATTGGTGGAAACAGACTGGAGCTAAAATTTGATTTTCCTATTTAAAAAGATTGTCTGGGAGACACAAAATGTAGCTCTTCTCTGTTCACAGATTTCTGTATTATAACTGGTAATAACAAAAAATTTTCCTGTCTGGATAAAACTTTTGCAGTCTTGCAAAGCTGTTCATAGACAAAGAGATACGCAGATAATATTCTGATACACAATATTTATAGTCACTTTTATTGAAATTTTATTTTTTTGGTAACCAACTTGACAATAATTTTGATTTTCTTAGTTGCTCAAAAGAATTGAACCAGTGGGAACCTTTGACAGAATATGGCCAGTCAAAAGGCCATATAAATCCTTACCTGGTACTGGAATGTGCATGGAGGGTCTCAAACTGGACTGCTATGAAGGAGGCTCTGGTGCAGGTGAGAGGGCTTTTTATGCTAATGTTTAGTTTCTTTGTTCATTTTACTGATTACATTTCTAACAAGTCATCATTACAGTTCATTTCACAGACACAGTGAACTGCTCTTTGGAAGTTTTCTTTGATGTCCCAGCACACAGCGGGATTTTGGCAATTGAAGCATGTCATTTCAACAAACTTGGTTCTCTTTTCTATCTGTTTATAAATCTGTGTTATGTAAGAAATTTAGCCAGGGCAGGTGAAAGATATGGTGGATGTTAATGAGGCATTAAAAAGCAACAAATGCTTGCCACAGAAGTGTGTGCCAGCAGGGATATGTGGAGAAACTTAAAATGGGACCCTTGCAAGTATATGGTATTATCTACAATAATGCAATATTGGGGAGGGACATTTTTTGTATTTTACACCTTTACGGGAACAAATATTCCTTATCTGAAAGGGAATAAAGTATGAAAATACATCTGTTGTCATCTCCCTGTCTGTGGGCAACATAACTATGCTTCCAGGTGTAAAAGGGCAAAAAGCCATTGCCTGTGTTGTTTTTGTTTGTCTTAGCACCTGAAAGGCAAAGCCAAAGTGTTCTCAACTTTTACTGTCAAAACTTGAAACTGCTAAACACAATTTATTCTTTTCATCTCCACAGTACATGAAGGGGAATTAAGACACGTATGAAAATGTGAGGGTCAGGGACTTGTCAGCTTAATTTGGTTTACATTAAATACGCTAGTGTATCTGAGGAATATTTGTAAGGCTGTGTTTCAGGATCCTTGTTAAAAAATTCCTGAAAAAGCAACACATGAAATCTCAGTTTCAGTGTTGATTTGTTGGTGTGGCTGGTGTACACTGCAGATATCAGTAGTTATTGTTTTAATGAAGACAGTGACAAATTTAAAGTTCTTTATAGGTGGTGGGAAATGTATTGAGATTACTTACTTGGCACCTGTTGGTTTTCTTGTTTCTTGGATTTTATAGCCATGCTTAGCAGAAGCATCATCATAGAATCATAGCATCGTTTAGGTTGGAAAAGACCTTTAAGATCATCAAGTCCAACCATTAACCTAACACTGCTAAGTCCACCACTAAATTACGTCCCTAAGTGCCTCATAGAAGGTTTATATATGTATAATAGAAGGTTTGTTGTTCTTCCAGTAGCAATGATTTTCTGTACTGTCTGTCTAGGGATTGCTTCCTGTATCTGTCTTCTATTGCTTTCTTTCTAAGTACTCAAATACTTTATTACTGCAAATTATCTGCTAGATTTCTAACTTTGTTCTCACTTTGAGTCCACTTTAGTTCCGTTTAAAATAAGGGTCATTTGATTTTTGGAATGTGTCCATTACATTTAATTTTAAAATATCTTGGGAACACCAGAGGTTGGAGCCAGTGCGATCAAGACTGGAAAGTGGAGATCTAACAAGAGATGAGGGACAAGAAGACCAGGTAATGAACCTCAGGCAATGAGCCTGAGATTGAGAAGAATATGAGGTGAGGATGAAGGAGGTTAAGAGTACAAATTTGATTAGGAGTGGCAGGCTTAACAGGGTAAATAGACTGAAGCAAGAAGTTGAAGAAAGTGATTTCCTTTGAGAAAGTATAAAGGACTTGGTAGAGGAGAGAGAGGGTGTTGCAGGGTGCATCAATGATACTGGCTGTGCAGGAGAGAGGGTTTGAATTCATTGACAGAGAGATGGGGATTGGACTTGAACAAGATCACTGGGATTACAGTAAGGGATAGGTTACTTCCTGGGGTGAAAAATACTTTGATTTTATGAAAGTAGGTTTATAAAGTAAATAGAATCATAATGCATAAGCACAAGGGCACGCTTAGCTTTTAGATGATTGACTTCAAATGTGTTCCCCAAACAATTTTTCCTGTGTGTAATCTTTATACTGGAAAGCATACAAGTGAAAATGCCAAGACCACTTAAAAGAAAGAGTAGGCTTTTGTGAAGCGACACTGTTTAAATCTAGAGTCTTTACTGAGAAAAAAACAATAAAGCTAAAAAGTGTTTTTATCTCCTTTCAAGTTGTGACAATTAGTGGTAAGTCTTGTGCTAGAAGTAAATATAATGATTGTATAGACTTCTAGATATATATGTTTATGACAGAAAGTGCTGAGGCTTTGAGATAGCACTGCTAGTAGGAGTTGTTTCTTCTAAGTTCCTTATTTGATGTTCTGTGGAATCAGAAAAATTGAATTTGTAATTTTTTGATGGTCCAAGGTTTCCTCAGAAGCTTAATGCATTCATGATTATACTTTTAATGTAAAGTTTACAGAGTCATAAAATAGTTTGAGTTGAAAGGGACTTCTAGAGGTCATCTGGTCCAATGCTCCATTCAGAGCAGGGCCCAAGCAGATCAGGTTGATTTGTCTAGTAGAGTTTTAGTATCTCTTAAGAATTGAGATGCCACAGCCTTTCTGGTCATGTTTGTGATCTGAAGGAGCGTAGATGTGCCCTGCCTGTTATATGTTGTTTTAGAAACCAGCACAGTACTTAGCTTCTTTTTTTAGAAACTAAGGAACATGTGTATGGCAAGTGAGGTAGTTATCATCTTCATTTGGTAAGGGATAAAATGCTTTGTTTGTACTTCCCTGCTGTTGACCTTCCTGATTCATTACAGAGTTCATTATTGTGTTCTGCTTGTAATTCATTTTGCTGAACAACATGCACTTGTAAAACATTTAACCTTCCCTTTGTCTTTTCCTGGGTTTCACTCATGAGACTGTGTATTCTGTGCTATCCGTGTGCTCGATGAATGAGTACTCCCTAAAGGTTTGGCTGTTATGGAACAGTTTGAAGGCAGGGAGCAAAGTACATACAGAAAATAACATTTCGAATCTGGAAGATCTTTTTTCTTTCCAAGTGTTCATAAACATTTTCTTTTTGTGTGTGTGAATAAAATTTATACGGCCAGGGAAACATGCTGAAAATGACCCTCCACTTTCTGAAAAGGTGCAACAGAAAATAGGGAGGGAGGTATTTCTATCTGAGAGCAAATTTTGAGGAATTCTTCCATGTGCAAAAAAAAAAAAGGCCATATTTAGGTAACTTCCTCCTTATCCTCTCTTAGGTGTCATCTTCCCAACTGTTTTAAGAACCATCCCATGTGAATAAGCTGGTGATTATTGTGCTTGAGGTTGCTGTAAAATGTCAGGCATCTTGGGGTTCGTGGGACAAATGACAGAATTCTGTGTTGGAGTCACCAGTAGACTTTTCTGGGATTTTTTTTTTTTAAACTTTGTATGTGGTATCACTGTTCTATAGAAGATTGAATTTAATTTTTTTTTTTTTTTTTTTAAGTTTTAAGGAAATATACTCTCTTTTCATGGTAGGTAAAGTTGTTAATGTAGAAACATAAACCAGATGTAGAACTGAAATCTGAAAGGTGAGAATACTGCATTAAATCACAAGTGGAAAGGAGCTTGCTGATCTTCATTGCACTGTTGCTATGTAGCGTGACATTACTGGAATTACTCTGCTAAAGATGCCAGAGTTTGGAATAAGGGGGTGAATTGCATATTTAAAATATAATTTTACTGACAAAGCTCTGAGCAGAGCCTTAGGCAGTATTTTTTTCATACTGTAGAGAGCCAGAAGCATTAGTCTCTCACTTCATTGGGGTTCATTGTTTCATCAGTACTGTTTAAGTTTTGAACCAATACTTACCAGTGAAAAGTATTACGTGTCAAATTGACAGTTGACTGTCTAGTTCCATAATATTTGCAAAAGATAAAACATGATTATGAAAAATGCTGAGCATCCTTTAATTCCAGTATCTTGCAGGATTAAGTTCCTATATACAAAATATCCTAACAGCATGCTTCATTGTGACAACTGAGTCTCGCATGATAAGTATGCCGAGTTGTATGTCTCTCTTACTTTCTTCAAAATCAGACTGAATATTACATTTTTTTAAATGTAGTATGTTTATTCTTCTGCAACACTTTCTCTTGTCAGAAGGGAAAACAGGTGGATGCAATCAGTATGTTTTGCTTTAAAGGCCAAACTATGAGAACAGTAAAAGTTGTTTAATTAATTAAAGGTGGTGTTGTCTTTTGATGGAACCTAAATTAAGGGTGTCCAACCATTGCAACATTTGAAATGGAGTTTTTCAGTATTTGTAGTACTGATGGTTCAAATTAAATAGGTGTCTCTAAAGATGGATTTTATAGTTTATCAGGCCATGTGAAGCCAAATCTATAAGTAGCAAGCTACATATGCTGCAAAAATTACCTTATAGGTTATATTTGAATTTTAATTAACTTCTTTTGTTCTTATAACAATTGGTATTTTGTATCCTATTTAAGTATGCAACTTCGGTGTCTAATTATATAAATAATATTATTTGAGAAACGTTTAAAGTCTGAAATAAGAACTGTATTGTACAGTATATTATAAATCTTCAGTTCCAACAGAATTAAATAGATCATGTCTGACAGGTTCTGGTTTTGGAGATTTGCAAGTTGAGTAGAAGTGACAACCAAGAGTAACTGCTGATATGCATTAGCTACAGTTATATTAAATGAGATATTTTCAGTAATGAGACATTTACTAAATGACTAAGGAGAAGATGCAGCAGAAGCCGTAAATGGAGCTTTTGTGGCTCTACTCAAATTCTTGTAAAGTGTTAGGATTTGCATAAGTGTTAGGATGTGAAAGAATAATTGATTGTGTGCTATACTCGCTACTCCAATTTTACTGGTATTCTTTAATGTGGCTGTTTTTTATCAAGTTCCATGGTTGATTCACAAGAGAGGTCAGAAAGGATGGCAAGTATATATCAGTTTTCGTAAATCTTTGTGAAACATGTTTAATAATCTGCCTATTGAAGTTGAGCTATTAAAATAGCAAGTGGCCTTTGATAGGACCCAAGACTCATTTCCATTTGCTCACATTGCCATTGTGTTTAATGATCCAGTAGATAATGTAATAAAGAAAGAGATTATTTTCACTGTGTAAGTGTAAGGTTGCTACCTAGCAGTTTCTCTTTGCTGGCTCAGGCGTAAAAGTCAGTTGAGGATAACAGAAATAACAGTTGTAATGGTTAAGATACAGTATATCAACAAGAAGATAATGCAGAGGGGTTTCTGTGTTGCATGTCAAACCGTAAAGGGTTTGATGTAAAGCAGAAGAAAGAGAAGTCAAAAAGTTCTAGATTTAAGGCCTACAGTGTCAGCTAGTGAGCGTTGGCTAAGTGCAGGTTTACTGTAAAATACTCACAGAATTTATTTGCTAGACAATTTAAGGATTTTGCTGTTTTTAGTTGGCATATTTCTGCTGTTCCAGGATTTTAAGAAAATGGTTTAAAATTACTTTTTACATGATTTTAGCACTATGACCTGGCTTTGCACCTGTACTCAGAAATTACTTTGACATAAATGGGAAGGTTAGTTGTAGATGACTTTATTATTAACTGTTTATTCTCGTAAACTTCGTAATTGCCCGCTCTAGGACATTATGAAGTATAATGCTGGCATAATGTGCTGACATATAGGGATGGGATCCTGTTAAGTGAGAAGTTGACATTACTTGTTCTGGAGCCCCTGAAGCATTTCAGAGGAGTATGTGTTAACTGCTGAGAAGCATCTTTTTTCTTTATACGGGGTGAATTGGTTTGCAGTGAGCTTCATGCTCCTGTTGCAGGACTACTTTCAGTTTGCTCAGCTGTCTCTGAGCTACACTACAGTTGTCAGTGTAAAAATACCCTAACAGCGGGTTATATGCAGGCACTTTTGCTCTTGTGCTGAATTTGCAATTTATTTGCTATCCTGCCCTTGCCAATAACTTTAATAGAGCCAAAACTCCTATAATGACAGAATTTTTGATATTTTAGTCTGATATTTTTAAAAATTGAGCTGAATTTATAAAAAAATAAAACTGAGTGTTTGCTTAAGAAGGCTTTTAAAAAAATAATTTTAAAAAATCTGCATTTGAGTATTAATAATCTTTACTAGACTTTTTTCCATTTCATTACCAGGTGGAGTTGAGTTGTCCAAAAGAGATGGCATGGAAAGTGAATATGTACAGAGGATACTTAGCAATCTGCCATCCAGAAGAGCAACAGCTCAACTTCATTGAGCGTCTGGTAGAGATGGCGAGTAGTTTAGCTATTCGGGAATGGCGAAGGCTTCCTCATGTAGTCTCACATGTTCATACTCCCCTTCTCCAGGTAAGAATGAAAAGTTTTTTATTGCCAGTTATTTTCCAGTAGCAGGTTTCAGGACTTTTAGTAACTGTGAGCGTAAAATATTTTACTGTATAGTACTGATTGGTTTTTTGTAATGGTATTTTTTTGTTAAAAGTTGCAGAATGTGCATTTTTATTTGGATTTCTTTTAAAGTTTTTATAGTTTACCTGAATCTGTTCTGTTTGTGGCATAGAGAGGTAGCTATATAAAAATTGATCGGATGGCTCAACTTTTTTTGTGGGCAAATGCATAATGCACTGCAGTACTTGGAGATCTTGAACATTCAGTGGGTTCTGAAGTGAGGTCCATTTTGGGTGGGTATATTACTACATTATGTTATGTGCAGAAGTGTTGACATAACCTCCTAAGTATTCTTTCCAGTTAAACATGTTAAATGCAGTAAGGAATTTTGTCAACTGTAATGTACTCCTATTTTTTTTTGTTTGAATTTTTTTTTTTTTTTTAAAATCTGAGCTAACTGTTAATGCCCTGTAAGGGAAAAGCGTATTTAGAAATGCTGGTGTTCTTGAGGAGTAGTGTTCTGAGCAGGCTGAGCAAGTTCTGAACATCCCCGTGCCTTAAGCATTAAGGTCAGAGAACCAAAAACTGTAAAAAGTCTTGTTAGTGAAGGACTTCTCAGGTGAGCACTACTACCTTTAGGAAAAATACTGTAGGTTCTGGCCAATGTGAGCCTTACCTTTTTTTTTTGTCTTTTCTATATGATATTGCTAAATGTTTTGATTTGCATCAGGGGAAGGAAGTAGGAAGGAATCTAGGCTTTAAGTATATCATATTTCTCATTGGACAGGGAGCTAATTGTATACAAGTTCCGCTGAAAAGGTGAGTGGGTTCTATTAGATAAAGTACCTCAAAGCTTCATGCGTTGGTCTTCAGCTTTATTAGTTGTCCAGCTAGCTCATTTGGCAGGTTCTGTTCAACATTACATTAAAATCTTGTAGTAATGTTGTAAAAAGAATTCCCATGTTGAATGCCATTGCTTCACAGAGAGATGTTGTGGGTTGGGAAGAGTCATCTCTGCTCCCCTCATCTAATCTGATGCCAGCTACAGGAAATAAAATTCCTTTGGTCTGAGCGGAAGGCTGTATTTCAGTAATGCCCCTCATCTACATGTGGGTGCACGTTGTCCAAATTTAGCTGTGCTGAATGAAAAGGTTATTGCTTCCAAATGATTGGTTCATTTTAATTCCAGTCGGCTGTGGAGCACTCATGTGATAGGTCAGCTGGAAGATTTGAGTCAGTGCTAACCTCTGTCAGGGGCCTTTTGCTGAACTGAGAAGGAATGGACTGCTTGAATCAGAAGTGGATGGAGCCCTATGGCCTTCCTAGTTTGTGATCTGAAAGAGATCTAGATGCTTTCTGGACAAAAATGAACAAAGCAAGCATAAAGTTTTGAGAGAAGCTTGTTCCTAAAGTAGGGGCAGAATTCTGGCAATGAAGCAGTGAGCTGGCCTTTTCAGAATGGAATGAGGGACAGCTAATGAATTTGGGGTTACAAGAACTTCAAAAACAAACAAAACTCCCAATACCTCCCCTGAAAACAAATGAAAAAACTCTTCTTAAAAGTTGAGTATTACCTAATCTTAAATAGCATAATTCTTTGTCAAGAACACTTAAAACAGGGGAAGAAGTTTGTAACTTGAATTTCATACTGTCCTGTAAAATTACTGCAGTGTATTGCACATGACTTTTAACAGCGCTGATGTTCAAATAAACTCTTGCATGCATCCTTGAATCTGTGACTTATAAAGGATGAGTAACTTTCCAGTTGGATAACCCAGTGCATACACAGAGGATGGGCAAAACTAATATTTTTTGTGCCATTTTTCTACTTTTTTCTTTACTCTGTTATCTATTTCTAGGAGAAAGTAGAGCTCGCTGGCTGCTTCTGAATCATAAAAGCATTTTGCTCTCAAAAGGGGGCATGCCATTTTCTATTTCTCTAAAGGAGCATGCTTGGAATAAGGAAAGTAAAAGATTACTTACTTTTCTTTCATTCTTGCTAAACAGGTTCTTAGTGCTTATTTAAGTACACCATATTTTAGCCCTCAAATCATTAAATATTACAAGGCAAAGAATGTACTATTTTCCAGCATTTATTTAAACGTAAACGGGATTAAAGATGCTCTTCACCAGGTACATCTTTATTTTGCTTGTGAGAAATCTTTTATTTTGTTCATGCAACATTGACAATTCTATTTCAAGACAGGATGTGTTTAAATCCTGTGCTTTTAGTCTTTTCTTTGGCATACATGTTACTCGCAAATGGCCCACTTAGAAAATTAGGGAAAAATACTTGTTCTTGTCCTGTCAGGAAGAGCTTGTAAGAACTTGAGACCATTTTTTTCGGATCTCTAAAAATACTTTTGTGAAGCAGCTGGCACAACTTTGATAATATAGAATATGCATTTTAATTATTATGTGAGATGAAGTAACACTTATTACATGGTGAAAAATGCATGGCTTATATCCTTTGCAACTTTTACACATATTTCACCGTAACAAAAATGGACTCCGGTTTCCTTTTGAAATCTATGAAATGTCAGCACTTACACAGCATGTGATCTGGACAAAACATGCCATGCATTTGTCATTTAGGCTGACTGTGTCCCTGTTTCGGTGTCCCAGAAATGCATACCTGACGAAGATTAGCTCTTGTTACTGTTGAGGGAACCTTTCATCTGTGGGGGAGAAATTCTGGAATATGTCTCAGTGCAACCCAATCTGAATTTTCATAACAGGGATGCATTTCTTGATGGACTATTGCTCAGAGAACTATGAGTGAACCTTACCTGTAGAAATGCAGAGGATCTTGCTTTCTGAGTTCTGTTTGATATAGTGGCTTCTGTAATTCTGTTTAAGATCAGTAGTTTTACCCTGCGTTGTTATGCCTGGTGTGTTTCATAAGCAACTAAATCTGTGTGATCTAAGGTACCTCTACTAAAATGACTGTACTTGTGGATAGAGCTTACACAGCAGCCCGTACCTCCGTACTTTAATATGAGTCAATGCATCAGATAAAGTGAATAAATACAGAAGTTTTCTCCGTATTGAGAGGAAGTTGTCAAGTAAATAGGTACAATGTTTCATTTGTTTGAGCTGATACAATACAACTAGAAGTCGTCTTGATGAAATTAATTCCTTCCTGCTAATTTTTCATGGATATTTCAAGTTTTTCCTCCCCTAAGACTGGTGGTATCTGCAGCATGGAAGGATTAGTATTGCTAAATAAAGTATTTAAATGCTTTCAGATATCAATTAGAGCAAGCTTTTAAAATAATCTAGTATGTATATATCCCTCATGAAGAAGTGATAAATTAGTCAATGACTGACAGAGGTACAAATGCAGCCATGAATTTGCACTGCAGTAATTACTTTTTTTTAATATCAGATAGCGTGTGATTAAATACCTGTGAGAAAATTAAATTTAAGTGATGAATTGGTGTAGGATGAAGGTTAAGCTATTGTGAGAGCTGATACTGAGGTGATTGTAGGAAAATATTACTTTGTTTAATTTATTTTATTTCAAGAGATTTCACTCTGTAAATTTGGACTGCCTTTTTTTTTTTTAAATAGTTATCTTATTTGGTTGATTAACAATGAATACAACTGCTATCTGCCAAGAGGTAGCTTAGAGAATACTACATTGGTTTTATTGTACCTCAGGTAATTAAATTCCGTTAAAGTTTCTGGGCCTTTTCTTCAGGTTGTTGAAGTTCTAACAAAATGTCTGCTGCCTTTAGTAGGTTTGAGATTACTGCCATCTCCTGTTTGTTCCTCTCATTAATTTGAGGATAGTAGATATCAGTGAAAAACCATACTTAAGTAACTTCTCAAAGCTAAGGTCTTTGCAGAATATGTTAGTAACACCTTCAGGAGCACACAGGTAGTATTTCTGTACATTCAAGTTTCTACTAAGAACTCAGATCATGACCAGGGAATTTATACTAGTAAGTTCTGTTAAAAGTTTCAGTTTTTAATTATTAAAAGTTCTGTTAAAAGTTTTGTTTAAGGTCAGTATTATTACTTCATCCTTGTATTTAGCACACTCTGTGTATATGTGTGTGTGTGTATATATGTATGTATGTATATATACTTGTGCTTTTCTATGATGAGGGTTAATGCAGCAAGTGCAAACCTGTATGCTAGAATTTAATTCTAACCTGTGTTTAGATGTGTGTGGGGAAAAGGATGGGGGTGAAGAGAGAGTGTAGATTCCAGTAAAAACTGTCTTTCCTTCGGTGTTTGTGTTTTTGTGGTTTTTGTTTTGTTTTATTTCAGGGTTTGTATTTTTTGTTAAAGAAAAAAAAAAAATGCTTCCTAAAAGCAAGACACTACCATTTGAGCGGTAATTTGTGAAAGCACTTGCAGTTAAAAAGAAAAGAAAGGATGAGGGAATTCTTATCTTAATACTTTGAAGGAAAGACATGTCATAGTTGACCAAAGATAAACCTAGCAAGCAAACCCATGGTATTATAGGAAGAACACATGAAATACAGATCAGTAATGTCTGTTTGCAACCAAGTAATGTTAGGGCATGTAGGTTTTGTCAGAATGAGGCGTGCATGAAATAAACGGCTTGATACTTGTACTCCATCCCTGGAGAAGAGGCGAGCCTGAAGTTATGCAGGGACCTTTTGCAAGCATGTAAGAAAGTACTTTATGGCACCTGTATTTATTTTTTAAAATAACTTGTTTATTAAGACTAGCAACCCATTGGTATAAATTCTGTGCTGGTGATTCAGTGGATGAATTCAACATTTTAGTCAATTCCTAAAGTGTTGAATCAATCTTACGGATTTTTTTTGCTATTTTGTTAATGATTAGGTTGGTTAAAGGTCATCTATACAACTAATAGACAGGTCCCTAAAACAGCATAAATAATTTCATCTTTACTTGATCATTTAAAGGTGGCATCATTCATAGAGATCTTTTTCTGACTTTCTAACTGAAATTGGCCAGCTTATTGTACTATCCTTTATGATAATTTATATTGTTTAATGTTTTCTAGGCAGCACAGCAAATAATTGAACTACAAGAAGCAGCCCAAATAAATGCAGGATTGCAACCAACTAATCTGGGGAGGAACAACAGCTTACATGATATGAAGACTGTTGTAAAGACTTGGAGGAACAGGTTACCTATTGTGTCAGATGATTTATCTCACTGGAGCAGCATTTTCATGTGGAGACAACATCATTACCAGGGTAAAACTGCCTGGTCCAGCATGCATTCATCATGTAATTTTCCAGACAACACATTGTTTGAAATAAGTTCTTTGTTGTTTTTTTTGTTTGTTTGTTTCCCTTTTTTGTTTTGTTTTTTTGTTATTTAAACATACAAGAATGTTGTTGATTTTTGTCAAATGTTTGTTTTTATTCAATTTCCATTTAAGTGTTTCATTATCTTAAGTCATCGTTTCATATGTATTGCTGTGTAAGATATTTCATATGTATTGCTGTGTAAGATATCGCTGTTTATAGAATTTAATTTATAATGACAAACGTCTCATGTTTTGTTTCTAGCTATTGTAACTGCATATGAAAATAGTTCTCAGCATGATCCTAGTTCCAATAATGCTATGTTGGGCGTTCATGCTTCTGCATCAGCAATTATCCAGTATGGAAAGATAGCTCGAAAACAAGGGCTGGTCAATGTAGCTCTGGATATACTGAGTCGCATTCATACAATTCCAACTGTGCCCATTGTGGACTGCTTTCAGAAGATTCGCCAGCAAGTTAAATGTTATCTTCAGCTGGCTGGAGTCATGGGCAAAAATGAATGTATGCAGGTACGGTAGCTCTGTCTCTGAAGTTGTTGTTGGAACTTGAAGGATTACAGGGGCCATCAGATACATTGATTTAGATAAACTGGTTGTATACAGAACAGGGTCTGAATTCCGTTGGCCATGTTCTACTGTGCATAGAGTGTTGTTTTAAGTAGTGCTGTTAGTCAAAAGCAGTCACTGTCCTCTTTGAAGTGAATTCTGTGATGACTATATTAAAAATTAGTCAAATAAAAAGTAAAGGGGAAATATGTTTTTTTTGAAAACCTAGAAGATAGATAAGTGGAAGGGACTTTGAGAATTATATTATTTGCAATAGGAAGAAACAACACTATTGCAAGGCTAAGTGAAGCTATAAGTCAGTTTTTAGTGTCTGACTCATGAATGATGGATGCTGGCATGTTGAATTGAAATCGTATGTGTTGAAAGGAAAAGATGTGATTGTAGGCAAAACCTACTGACATATGATTATAAGGGGACCTTATAATAATAATAATGTAGTAGAACATAATAATATAACATAAAAATCAAGGTGGAAAAGATAACCCATCACCTGATGAATGTTGTCTAGTATCTAATAGTTTTGCATAGGCTAGTGGAAACTTAAAATTGTTGTCAGTTCAGATTTTTTAAAAAGAAAATTAGATATTAGAAACTCATGCTATTAAAATGTCAAGAGAATATTTTGGCTGGGTTTTTATGGCACTTTCATTTTATTAAAACCTTCCATTTTAGAAGGCTTTTCTCACTAAGGCTTGTTTAACAGGGTCTTGAAGTTATTGAATCAACCAATCTGAAGTACTTCACCAAGGAGATGACTGCTGAGTTTTATGCATTGAAGGGAATGTTCTTGGCACAGATTAACAAGTAAGTATGTTGGCTAGAAGAGGCACTAGCACACATCTGAGAAAAATGCAGCTGAAGTATTTCAACACAGTATTTGAGCAGGAGAGTTGTTCCATATGTTTATACCAGCCTAAAATTTGTCACAACTATATAAGAAAGTAGAAGTATATGTGAGAGTTCCTTTGCAGTTTGAAGATGTAATGGTTGGTCATATTTCCAAGTATTGTAGGAAAGAACTAGTTAAAGCAAACATTGCATGAGTTCTTTTTTAAAAGTTTTATATTTCAAGGGGTGAGATGGAAAGAGGCAGGGAGAATAGGTTTGTCCAAAGCTTTGCAACTTAAGATACACTTTCCCCCCCCCCAATTCTGTGAGTACTTAGACAAACTGATGTCTAACTGACGTCTTAGTGTAGTTGACAAAAGAAGGTTGCTTTAATTATGTTCTTAATGTAAATATCCCATCTGAAACCAAGGGAAAAAAAAGTTCAGTCTATAAGCTTACAGCTACTTAAACAAAATCAGCCTACCTCTTTGTTTCTGTCATTTCTATTTCATTATTCATTGTATATGTCCCAGTAATAGCTGCAAATGGTCAAGGCATAGCAAAATGTGTGGTGGCATAGTTCAGAGTGCTTAGACAAATCCTGTGTGCCATGCAATATGGAAATGCAACACTCATTTCAGATAATTGAATTGAAAAGACTAACGTGATGTGCGTTGGAGACATCTTTGTTGCAGCAATTAAACATGTAGGTGCAAGCCTCGCTTTCACACAACTACTTTTGTAATATTTTTGCTTTATGCTGACAGGCATCTTACTATTTTGAGGAAGATCTCTCTTTAATTCAGTAAACAAATATCTCAGCAGTCAAATTTTGTTCAGTGATGCCAAAAAACCCCTTCAGATTTCAACAGCTTTTAGTATGCGTGGTATTTAATGGCAGTATTGCTACATGTTACATACGGGTGCAGTAATTCCTTTACCACTACACTGTGGACACTTACGGAATGAAATCCATAGGTTTTTAAGCTGTACACTGCAACCTCTCATAGCAATTTAAGTCAGGTAATGATGACTATCTTCTTCTGTGGATACAAGAGAGAATTTTAAATAGGCAGAATGTAATTACTTTGGAAAGTGCAATTGGCTTTTTTTATGGCCATAAGTGAGCTTAATTTCAGTTGAGGTGTAAAGAGAAGGAAGTGTACCTACCCCATCTTTTTTTTATTTTTATTTTTTTAAATTCATGCAGATAAAGTAAAAGACAGCTAAACTGTCTCTATTCATTCTTTTGGGATAGAATGGATAAAGGTTTCTGTTTAAAACATGTTTCTGATGTACTTACAGTTTCTTAATTTTGCCAAAAAACATACAAGCATTTTTTTAGCGCCGCAGTTGAGGTCAGGAATTTAGGGAGTTTACTGTTAGGAACAATGGCAGTGTTAAACCTGAGAATGTGTGACTACTGATTACCTGCGTGTCAACTAAACTGGAAGTTAAAGGTCACCTCTGCTATTGCATCTCCCTGTGCTGCCCATTTGCTGAGCAAGGTGATAGAAACCATTTTAAAAAAGTCATCTCGGGTGTCAGGAATGACGGATTGTAGAGAAGGAGAAAAGAAAACTGACTGAAAAGCCCCCTTTTTATAAAGGGGAAGTAGTGATACAAAGTCATCTATCAGGCTGCTGCTGTGGTAGTTCAAAACCTCAAGCTAGGGTGTAGAAAGCCTCTGAAAGCAAGTAACATAGAAACTAATATATACTCTGAAAGACAAAGTTGCTTTCCTTTTTATTGTTTTGCCTCAACAGCTAGTCATTTTAATTTATCACTGTAATCCTCCAAGCTAATATTTTATATAAAAAATACTTTACAGTTAATTTAAAAAAAAACAGTCAAACAAGCATTACATTACTTTTTTACTGTTTATTTCCATGCTTGTTCTGTAAGGGAGAAGTGGAGCGCTTTCTAGTAATAAGGAATCTTGGAATGCATTAAAAGTTACTTCATTTCAGTAATGTGTATGTGAGTTTTCTCATCCTTTATTTTTATGCCTGCAAAGTTACATGGATTCAAGGGCTGTATATATATTGGGATGAATCTTGCCAAATTTTGAACTAGGAACACTTGAGGAAACCTAGAGAAGACTTCAGAAGTATCAAACAAATAATTTTGGTTACCAAGAACTACATGATTAACCTTCATATTCCTTCACTTTTCCTGTTGAAAAATAGACTTCTAAAGCTGTGGGGATGAGGAACTGAATTTTTCCAGATGACGTTGATTATAAATTTTTTTTATGATTTGGGTGGGAGAACAGTAAATAAAGATGTAGTCCTCCCAAAAGATAGCTAATATAATATATATTGTTATGCATAATATAATGTTGCTTTTTCTTATTCTCTTTTATGCTCAGGGGAGGAGTACTTCTAAATGCGTTTGCTTCTGCTCTTCTTGTGTTATCATTCGTTCTTCTTTCTCCCAGTATCGTTGCTTGGGTTGCAGTTGCAGTGCACTGGAAGTTTTTAGGTTTTTTCAGGGAGTGTCTGGATATCTTAGATGCTTAGGTAATTGTTTCCATTATGAAGCATTTATTTTCATAGGTGCTGAACTTTAAGGAAAGCTGAGACAAAACAGTCATAAGAGACCTCACAGAGAACTTAATGGAAAAATATCATTGAGTAATAAGAAAGTAATGGAGTACCCTATCAGAAATCTGACTCTTACCTAAATTAGTAACTTTTTGTTAGTATAAAACTAATATTCTTACTTGGTCACAATGCAGGTCTGAAGAAGCGAACAAAGCTTTTTCTGCAGCTGTGCAAATGCACGATGTGCTAGTGAAAGCATGGGCAATGTGGGGTGATTATCTGGAGAATATCTTTGTGAAAGAACGTCAGCTTCACCTGGGTGTGTCTGCTATTACTTGTTACCTGCATGCATGTCGTCATCAGAATGAGAGCAAATCAAGAAAATACTTAGCAAAGGTAAGACCTAGATGTTTGAGAAAGAATTGGAGCTCCACCCCTTCAAAAAAGGCTGGGATCATGTTCAGTGCCCAAATTTGTGCAATTAGAGAAGTATCAGTTACTGATGGAAAGCTTTAATTTGGACTGAAAGTCTGCATATGGTTGCTGTTGGGTCATTGCATATAACTCATCGTGGGTTTTTCTACTTCGCTGGGATGTCCGGGTTGATTTTTTTTTTTTTTTTTTAGGGTGTGGAACCTCTTTGTGGGAGAAAGGGGACAAATCATATTCAGCATTTCTAATACATAATGCAGTGAAATATCTGTGGAAAGGCATCCTTTGGTGCTTTAAAAAGTAACATAATTTGATGTCTGTTTATTATTACTATGGATAATTCATATTAACTTTTACCTCAGTATAGCATTTTATTCCAAATAGGCTTTTTCTGTAAATTTTTACTCTAATTCAACAATTTCAGCCAAAGTTCTTTGTGTTACGTATTTCCCAGTTTGGGGATATTTACTTGAATCTCTCTTATGAAGAAAATCTCAAAGATGATAGCAGACTGTGGAAGACAATCTATTTTGAACATGAAACAAACACAGAAAATTTTTTTTTTTTTAGATTGAAGGTGGCCTCCATAGCACTCTGACGTTTATTCTCCCTGTCTGGTTGCATAACTGTTAGCGATTTTTAGTCAGTGCTTAATATATTTGCATTTAAATTAAATTGTAGAAAAAGTGTCATTAGGGGTGGACAGTTAAAATAATTAAAAACACCCAAAGAAATAATCAAGCTCTTGCTTCAAATTTATCTGAATAGCATATTTTAAGTTCTATAAACACGCCTCATTTTCCACCCATTCCCCCAACCAAAAGCCTAAAGAACTTGTGGAATGCAGTCATGTTCATTGGCTTTTTTCTGTCTTGTTTCATAGCAAGTAGTACACTTAAATCTATTTTTTACATCCTTTAAATATTATTTCTAAGGGAAAAAATGACATTGGCCAGGCATAATGAATGTAAGTTCTTGTGTCTGAGGAGGCTTTGACACTTACAAGGACTCCACTATCATATTAATAAAGTATCTGTGGGTTTTTTCTGCATCATATGATTGACGTGTCTTAAATTTAGGCCCTGAGATGTCCTCTTGAAATTCTCTTTTAGGTTCTTTGGCTACTGAGTTTTGATGATGATAAGAACACTTTGGCAGATGCCGTAGACAAGTACTGTATCGGTGTCCCACCCATTCAGTGGTTGGCCTGGATTCCACAGCTGTTGACATGCCTGGTTGGCTCAGAGGGCAAACTCCTTCTGAACCTCATTAGTCAGGTAGGTACAGATGATGATCACTAATTCTTTATTGTCTGTAATCCTTGTTTTCAAGATGAGATCGAAATATTTTTCAAAGCCAATTAAGAAAATGCTAAGCTTTAAAAATGCTATTGTTTACAACTGTTGATGAGTTAAGAAATGCTAATTTCTCTCTATAAGTAGAATATTTTAAACTTCAAAGTGAGTGTTACTTAATGAGATTAAATGCAGTGAAATTGTATGCCATATGTGCATGAGGCATTATAGCTTTCCCTCTGGAATTCTATTGATTACATTTTTCTGAACATTATAGAACACATTTAGAAATATATAGTTAAATGCTTGTAACGTAGGAGGAGGGATAAGGAATTGGTAGCTTTAGTGACAAAAGGGCAAACTATTTAATTAGTTTTAAAAAACAAGGCTCTGTCTGTCACCATCAGAAATCTTTACCGGGGCTTTGTAAATTTTCACTTGAAGTTTAGCATGACAAATGGTTACACAAATAAGGGATAAGGTTTAGGGAGTTAGATGAAGAAACTGACTTCCTGGATTTGTACCTCTGAACTGGCAGATACGAGTTTTGATTAATCTCGCTTTGGCATTTTAGGATTTTACTGCCTCTTGCTGTCTGCTCTGAAGCAGAATCTAAGAATAGAACATATACCTGTATCTCAGTATAAAGTTGGTTTAAGCGTGTGTGTAGACTAAGGGAGAATAAGTGACTAATTTCTGTTAATGTATTTTTAGATACTGTTTTGTTATGGCTTAGTGTGAACAGGGTTCAAACATCATATTTTCAGAGGTGTTAACTGTTCATGGTCTAACTTCAGCTCTGTTTTAGCATGCACACAACCTGGAAGCATTTTGATGTTTGTTCATTCAGGTTGATGTAAAACAATTGTGAAGTCGTGTTAATGTACAGGTGAACATACGAAGCTGTCTCATTAGCCTGTACCCCAGGCCACTTCTGTCTGCCGTACTCCACTGTTCCCTGAAAACTGGCAAAGGACAGCTGTTGTGTTGAATTCCTCACAGTATTCTTCTTTCCTTCCCCCCACTCTTGATTTTTGACATACAGACTTGATCCGCGTGGGTCCCTTCCAACTCAGGATCTTCTATGATTCTGTGATATCCAGCTCCTTTTATACTATCCCTTGTCTTTGCTCTTTCAAAGCTCTGAGAATGTGTCTTTTTGTAGAGAGACCATATGTCCTTGTGTGTGTGCATGTGCATTGATACTTGTGTACATAAATCTAGGTGAATATGTGTGTGCGTATGTATACATATGTTTCCTTCCCTCTCTGTCTGTAAAATTAAAATGAAACTTTGAAGACACCATGCACCCAAGCAGCTTAAGAAAGCGAAGTAGTTAAGGCAAAATTTCTGATGCATATGGCTTGGGTATTGTCTTGCAACACCATGTGCTCAGCTGTTTCCTGACAGAATACAGAAAAAACTTACTTCAATGAGTGTGGAAGCTTTTTATTTGTTGAGATCTGTATAAAATTTTAAAAGTGAGTGCCTACTCAGAAGTCCTACTGTAGTTGGAGCTTAGGCTCATAAGTATCGCAGGTATTTTTCTTTATCTTGCCTTTAAATTTCAGGTCCATAGAAGGAATATAAAATAAAAAAATCACCAATTTTTCTGTGTTACTAATTTAAAACTCTAAGTTTGCAGAAGTACTAGAACCTAAACCTTAACAATTCTTTTCAAATAATTTACTCTTGAATTACAGCATGAAGCATATGTGTGTCAGGTTAGTAATCTGCCATAAATATCGTATTACTGAACAGTTAAATGCCATTGCAAAATTCCTACCATTTACCATACCCATTTGGACAGAGGAAGAATCAATGATTTAGTAAAATTGTGGCTGGAGAAGCCTCTAATCATGTCTTAAGATGTGCTCTATCGTGGGTAATACTTAAACATGTCATTTCTTTTCTTTTAATAGATACTGAGATTTACAGATTTCAAAGGGGATGCTGAATGTTAATATCTCTGTAGCTTTTTTTTTTTTTATGGAAACCATAAAATCTTTTTTACTTTTGGGTGAAATTGGTATCCCCTTACATTAAGTGCCACAATTAGGTGGAGTGAAGTTACTCTCTAATGGGCCGCCTTATCAAGTATCATGGGGCTCACTGGGAATTGTGGCCTAATTTAAAGACTAACCGCTGTCATTATGTCTGTTTTTCTCCCATTATGTACATGAGTAAGATCTTTGAACAGGCCCAGCTGTTACTCTGGCATTATGCTGTTTTCAGGTTTATTAGGCAATATGATCTGGAAGCCCTAATTATGTAATGTCCTAACAGTGTGTGGAGGGAGCTACCATTTCATTCTCTTCGGGTTTCTGTTACTGAAAGAAGCTTTAATTTCCTAGTTTTCCATAAGCTTTTATTTAAAACAAGGAACTGATTATTACTTATTTGCACTCATTTACACAGAGAATCTGTACATGTTGATCTGACCTATAGGCAGTTTTCCTTAACTGAGAAATATGTATATGTGTATCTCCAAATAGGTGGGAAGAGTCTATCCCCAAGCTGTGTACTTCCCTATCAGGACCCTCTATTTGACCTTGAAGATAGAACAACGAGAGCGCTACAAAAGTGGTGAGCTTGAAAATGATCAAATTGTTTCAGCTCTTTGTAACTTAGTTATTATTTTGAGTTTCATCTAATTTTAGTGGGAAAATAGATTCTCTAGAAAACATACCAACTTACCAAGGCTAAGGAAAAAAATTTTTTATAAACTTTGCTTTCATTAATTTGTTTCTGTGAAGTTAAATATACAGATGGCTTCAGCTCTCTTGAATTTTCTTGAATAAAATATTCACCAAGAAGAGTTTAATCTCCTTCATTCTCACGCCACCTTAATTATTGAGAATCACATGTTCTTTACTGGATTTTTATTTTTAAGAATTGGTGGAGAGGTAGAAAACTCTTGGATTACAAATACAGAAGTGTCATAGTTTTCTAAGATGTTCTAATCTAATTCTGATTGGAAGCATGAACTATGCAACATTCAGTTTCTTTTCAAATGAGTCAAACGTCTAAAAATAATTTAACAAAACATGAGTTCATGTAACTCAAGTGAGGTAAACTGCTTTCTTTGAATAATCTGTACTTTAATGTCTCCATAATAACTTCTTGTGGTGAATTTTCAAGGAAAATGAGCATATAAGTTTACACAAAAACAATTTTAGCTTTGAAGAAATGTTTGGGAAGTGGGTAGAACATTAAGCAACTTGCACAACACTTCCTGCCCCCCCCCCCCCCAAGAACAAATCCTATTTAGAATTATTATGTCAAATGATTCCACAGAATTTAATTGTTCTTTTGTCTCATATAATCTCCTGGGAATCCCAGGAGAGCTACTTGAAGAACCCTCCCTTCTGTTCTGCATTCTTTGTTACAAAGTGCATTGTTTATTTAATTGCCCATTTCACTTGGGAATTGGTTCACTAAATTTCTGCATAACATTTTAAAGGGCACTAATTAAATAATATCTTACTTTTCTCTGGGTGCGCCTCTGAAGGAGGAGGAGATGCCCACATACTATAATACTTCACTACATTCCCATCCAGCCACAGAGGTTTCTGTGCCAAATATGTCATATTGCCACATGCCCATTTAGCGATAACCAGTAAAATATTTTCCTATAGGTTCTGCCACAAACTACTGCTCTGTCAGTGGGTTGTGTGAAGTAGCGGGGGGTCATCTGATAAAGCAAAACTCTCTGCTTAATCCCTGTCTGATGTCATCATAATGCAAGAGATCAGTTGTACTAAAAGATACACTCTACAACAATTTGTGTGTTGTTGGCACCAGCATGTTAATTATTCAGTTATGTGTGAGAGATCTCCCAAAAGGGAGGGGAGCAAAACCCCCATAATTAAAATAATTTGATCCTATATGAAACAATGTCAGTTATGTCAAGAGCATCGTTTGGTAGTGTAAAAGCTAAGGCTACACCTCCTGTATGTTTTTGAAGAGTGTTTATATTGCTCTAAGTTTGGGAAGTCTGTACCATTGAACAACATTTGGAGAAGAGTTTTCTTTCTAAAAATCAAATTTTCTGAAATTCAGTAGGTAATACATGATTAATACTTAATGCAAATCTAAAGCAAATTCTTGGAACAGTTTATTTTATAGGCAGTTTATTGATAGAGGCATGTATCAAGTTTATGAAAGATAATTTTTTTTTATTTTTTTTTTTTCCACTTTCCAGATTCTGGGCAACAACAGCCAAGTTCAGTTGGAAATCAGTCCCACTCTGCCTCAGATCCTGGGCCAATCAGAGCCACTGCACCAATGTGGCGATGCAGCAGAATTATGCATATGCAGCGAGAATTACATCCAACACTTTTGTCTTCTCTGGAAGGCATTGTAGATCAGATGGTCTGGTTCAGAGAGAATTGGCATGAAGAGGTATTTGGCTTTAATACACCTTCATATGTACCTATAATCTAAGGAAAAGTTAGCTGCAAAGTATTTATCTAGAATTATTTTTAAACATTAAAACATAACTATTTGTTTTGATTAGTAAACTGATGTATTTGTAGAAGTGATTGGTCTGATGGGAGTTTTAAGGAGCTTGTTTTTTTCTGGAAGCAATACAGAGGTTTCCCAAAATTATTAACTTGATGAATGCCTCTAGGATTTAAGCTTTTTTTTTTGTACTGACTGAAAATTTATATTCTTAAATTAAGTTTCACAGATACTAGTTTCCTCCTTGATTTGGTGGTCTATGACAGGTGGTGGTTACTGTCGAAAGTTTGAGTTACAACAGAGAGTAAGATGGACATACCACTCCACTTCTACTTGCCTCTCAAAGTGTCGGGCTATTCTGTTCTGTCTACCTAGCACAGTGTTTGTTTGAAGAAGGGTTCCTCATATTGCATCATTTTCTAATACATCGCACAATATTAAATCTAAAACTTAGCTACTGTTGGAAGAGCAAGGTGTACTTTGTGATGCAGCATTTCCACTGCTCAGTTTGTTCATTTGCAGTGCTAATAAGAATCAGTGCTGTCATTCTGATTGACCCTCTGATGCAATTTTTTGATGCAGTTTTAAATAAATGTTTCTGAGAGGATAACTTTACTATATAAAATGCAATGTGGGAATAAATCCTTGGTGTCAAATCAGAAGGCCTAATTTTCCTGACTATTTTGTCTTTTTTTTTTAATCCTCAGGTTCTTAGACAACTGCAGCAGGGCTTGGCGAAGTGCTATTCAGTTGCCTTTGAGAAAAGTGGAGCCGTTTCAGATGCCAAAATCACTCCTCATACACTAAATTTTGTCAAGAAGTTAGTCAGCACTTTTGGAGTAGGTCTTGAGAACGTCTCTAATGTGTCCACCATGTTTTCTAGTGCAGCCTCAGAGTCACTAGCTAGGAGGGCACAGGCAACAGCTCAAGATCCCGTGTTCCAGAAGTTAAAAGGGCAATTTACAACAGGTAAATGTTTAAAATGTTTCTTTAAATGTAACTTCTCATCTCCAGAGAAATTTCCCCCCCCCAAAGTTCAATTGTGAAGGCATTCTGCTTTTTTATTCTTCTTCTGATATTTTTTCTTCAGAGAAAATATGGAAAACAGCACCTTTCTGTCATTCAGAAAACCTGAAATAGTTTGTCTATTCCAGTCTTCTGTGGAATAATAAAGATAATTCAAGTGAAAAACAGACATCAACTTAAAGAATGAGTGTATTCTTGTATTTTTGTTACCTAAAACTGTGGTCAAATCACATATGTGTTTAAAGATAAATTAGATTACTTCACTATAATATTTTTGCAATTTGCATAGAACTGCCTCCTATAAATGAGGGACAATAATGATCTCTATTTTACGGTGATGCCAGAATTTAATGAAACTTTCACTGCGGAACTCCGAACCGACAGTACTGTGTGAAGTCTTTCAAAACAGCCTACTTCTGATGAGTAAGATTACTTTTAGTGTTTTTGATAACTAGATTATAAAAATCCTATTACAGAGCTTTACATCATCGTTACATAAATTGAATCAATAACTTTAATCAGATCTAATTAAAAAGATACTTAAGGGAAGTAGCTTTTTTGCATCTTTCATTTTCTCTTTACCAGTGGAGTTACATGTTTGAGTATCTGATGTTGATTTAAAATTCTAAGAAAGGCTTGTGTACAGTAGAGTGTGGTTTTGATATATTTGGTGAAAAGCGTTAAGGCCATGCAGGTATATATGACAGAAGGTGATACTGATTGGCATCAGTGTTTTGGATTGCCAGGATTTTGAGTTTTGCATAAATGCCTATCTAAACTACATCAGCTTTTCCTTAAAGATAACTGTAGAATTAGATGAAAATGAATAGTTAAATATAGGTGGTTTTTGTTTTTTTTTAAACAGAAGAATTCAAACTTCTTAGTTATTCAAAGCTGGACAGATAGAATTTTTGTGAAGACCTGGGTTTTCTTCTTTTTCTGAATCTACTTTTCTCTTTACCCTAACTGGATTCTGACTTAGGTGATTCTGGCGTGAGTTAAAACTCTATCATCTTAGCTTTTATAATGAGTTTAAAACTACCCCCTTTCCACATCAAGCTGGTTCCTCTGCAGAAGTGAATCTTGCATTGAAAAGTTACTCTTTTTAGAATTCTAAGTTACATAAGATTGTCTTAACTTAAAATTATTTGAGGTCAACACAGCTACTGAGCATTTACAGAGTTTGACATGTAGACTTGCAGTGTTTTTTCAAGCATTTTACTGATAATGTTGTGAAAATAAGTGAACTGATGGGAATCTTGTGAAAGTAACTCAGTTGTAGATATGACCTATATATCCTGTGCACGCTATGTATTCATGATGTCCTTTTTGAGGCACAGCAATTGTGTGACAGGAGACAATTAAAGTCCTGAACCATATGATGAAATTTTTAATGGCTGAAGTGTACTAGGGAGGGAAATGCAAATAGAAGCATTTTGTGTGTCTTTGACGGAAGCTTACAGGGAAAAAAAAAATATTTAATACAAGTTTAGACTTGCTTTTCATTTTTAATAATGCAATAGTAGTCTAGTCAGTTTTTATTGCTATAAGTGTTGTTGATATGCTCAGTTTTTGTTGGTTTTGAGTTATTTTTTGTCTGTCATAACCTCTTAGTTTCTTTTCTTTGAGTGTTAGAGAGATCTCGGGTTTCAGAAGGCGTAAAGGAAGACTAAATATAACACCAGGCTCAAGTCTGCAAAATCTAAACTAATGTTTCAGCACATTTCTAGAGAAAAAAATATGAAAGTTTAATTACAGTTCAGTTAGGTTTTAGTTAAAATAAAAAATGGAGATGATTTTTAGGTTTTATATGCTGTTGTGTATTTTCTGCATGTCTTTATGATATATAAATGGCATTTAAGGTTTTCAGGTTTGCTATCTAATCATATAATTTATAAAGAATTATATGGAACAACATATAAAACAAAGAACAGCAACATAGGCCTGGGCATAAAAATCATGTAAAGTCATAAAATGCAAAGTGTTTCTTAGTAAACTTTGGTTTAATAATAAGTAATTACTTTCTGTAGTTTTTTGTTGAAGAGTTCATGTTTTATTTTTCAAGTATGGTTAAACATGAATGTCTACAGGATTAAAATAATTATTTTGCATAGTACTAGATTTGATTTTATTTTAATCTAATAAATTCAATGTTTTAATTCACAAATGAAGTGTGGGAAAACAGAAGAAATTAAACAGATCGATATACTTAGGCATTTTTGTAATTTAATTCATTATGCAGAAAATGAAAATAAGTTTTTTATTAATTTTACAATAACAGTAAAATGTACATAAATGAATAGGATTGTAATTACTGTACTAAAGATAGCAAAGGCTGTTCTAAAATTATGAGAAACCATTTGTAGGTCATGCCTACTTTTGTCACACTAGAACGTTCATGTTTGTTTGTTTTTCTGATTCTCAGTATCAGTTGCGTTTAGATGATGGACAGGTAATTACAGTGGTTGCCTTCCATTTCAAAAGTATCCAAGCTGAGGAGCTGTCTTGGAGTAAACTGTTTTCTTCAGTTATGTCCAGATTAATGTTGACAGCTATGTTTTATAGATACTTTCAACTATGTTTGGTTGCATACTATCTTCCACCAATGTCTGAGTTGCATCTTGATTCCTGTTTGGAGCCATTGGGGACTCTCACACCATTTCTTACATTCTAAATACTTTGTCTGCAGCCATCTGGACAGTTGGAACTCTGACATGTCATCTTTTTCCATCCTAACATTATATATTTTAGAAGCAAATTTTTCTTTGAATTTTTTTTTTCCTGGAACTTCAGATGCATAGTTCTTTGACCATCTGTTCTTTGTTCCTTCTCTCCTTTTCTGCTAAGCCTTTGACATCAAAGAACAGGCAAATGCTGAGAAATGCTCCCTTTGAGAGCTCTCTCAGCAGTAAAGCGAGGAGAAAAACTGCCTCAGTTGTTCTTTTGTGGGCAGATGATAGTTTAAAGTTTGGATCACGCTTCTTTCTGCAACGATCTCTCCACTGAAGCTGAATACGAATGGAAAATTCCAAAATATACCCTTAAAGGGCAAGATAATTTTCTTGAGAGTTTTAGCACACAGCACAATGAATTCTCTACTGCGAATGGAAACTCTGTAATCAGACGGAAGCTTCTAGAAGTCCTACTGTTTCTCTGAAGTGTGGGGAGAGAGCTCTGTAATTAATATTCAGCTTTTTAAAGGATTTTTTTTTTTTTTCTTTTCTGAAGAGTGAGCATAGCATCACTTGGGTAGCTCTTTCTTTACTTCTGTCCGGAGTTTTAGATAATAGGTTGTTATCCAGATCAAGAGATTGGAATTAGCATCATAATTGACCTTGGCCTGGTCTTTGCAGTCTTGGTTTTCTGGAGCTAGCTTCTAAACCAGAAGTCCTGCTTCATATTTCTGCTTACCTGTCACTGAGATTTTTCATGTTTGGTGCTTTCCAAAAGTTCCTGTGAGATGAAAAAGAACCTTTGGGAAAGTACAGAGTATATAAATGTCTGAATAATAACTTCAAAAGCAAGACAGCTCTTCTGTCTTGGAGAATGCTTGGATCTTCTTCAGTATCATATGTATAAAGTACTTGAACTGCTCTGCAAAGCTAAGCTTACATTTCAGTCTTAAGTGGCATCTTACAGGATGGGTGTCCTGGCTCTTTAGTTGAAGATCCTTGGGTCATGAACTTTAAGTGTAATCAGGGTTTGTCTGTGGTCAGAATAATCTTTAAAGTCTTGCAAATGAAAGACTGCTTGCTTGAAAAGCATTAATCCATCTGTTACTTTTAATTGATTAGAACTATTTTCTGCCAGTGTAGCAGAAAGGGGTTTTTTTAGTAGTTAAGTCTTAGTTTGGAGGTGTTTTCTTTGTTTTTTAATGCTATGTTAATGTTCTGTAGGTCCAGGGTTTTGGGGGGACAGGAGGTTTGGTACTCTAATTTTGCTAACTCAAGTGTATTCTTTTTTTGTGTTGCTTCATGAGAAGTGATGGTACAGCCCTCATTCAGAAAGTATGAAGCTTTATCTAGTTGTGTTAAGAACCATCAGGATTTTTTAGGTCTGTCTTGCTGGCAGGAAGATTGTGCCCCCTGTTTGTCCTTTCATTGAGATTGGCAAGAACTTGCCAATTGTGCTGGGTTGGATGGAATCAGGTAGCAATTTTTGAGGCATTCAAGACTTTGAATGAATGTGTGTGTTTGAAATATATATATCACACTGTAAAATCTTTAGCAGCATTGAGAACAGAGAGCAAGCTTCTTCAACTGCAGTCTGTATCAACGGTCTTCTGTGAATACCTCCATTAAAGATGAGGGGGCAAGCTTCCTACTTTGTTTAGGAGAAGATGGTGTAAGTAGCAAGGTATTTTATACCAGCATGTGTTAGCTTGAGAAAGATATTCTCCAGTAGCAAGTACTGAAAAAGTGGATTTGTTTGAAACAAAAATACTATTTATATATAGATTAAGATGTCTGCAAAGTAGAGAGACTTTGTACGGAAATAATGTCTGGTCTTGTATTTCCCTTTCTTCCAGCTGAAGTGATTTTTCTTTTCAGATGGGCTCTCTGTGACATGAGCAAAAAGACTAATTGAACTCTCCGTCTTTCCCATCTGCTGCTGGGAAACAAAACAACAACAAAAATCCTAAAATAGGCATTTCAACAAACTAGAGCTATTCTCGTGGTGAACTGAATGACTTTTTTTGTAAGGAATATAAATCGATGCATATTTTTACTACTTTAGTGATTCACATTAGCGCAAAAACTAGTTGCAATTTGGGGATAGTTTGCTGCACTTCAGGGATTCAGGAGATAAATGATTCAATAATTTTGTCACTTTCATGAAATGATTTACTCCCACTGCTCACTAGAGGGTAGGCTTGGGATTATAATAAGAGTGTTTTACACTGATACTGCAATAGATGCACTGCCCATACCAGGTAGAAAAAGAAAAGGGAATATTACAGAGTTATACTAATTTGTAACATCTATAAATATGAAACTGTATTTTTCATTATAGACTTTTTTCTTATGGAAGTAGGAAGGATTTTGTATGTGCTGGTTTTTTTTGCTCTGTTTTGGGCTAGTAGACTTAAGATTTTCACCAAAAGCTTTTAGCATACCTGTATATTGTGGATACTCAATGCAATATGTTGGGTTATGTGTTTTCTGATATTTTGTTTAAGTAACAATAACAAAATGAAAGGAATCCTAGGTTGCATTATTTTATTTGGTACTAGTATGCTGTACATGTAAAGCAGAGAACTTGGAGAACAAGAGTGTATGTATAGAATTATATGAACTCTTCTGGCTAAAAGAACAGATGTTCTAACCTTGTTTGTAGGAGTAAGTCTTGTGGATAATCAGAGTTTTCAGTGGTTTTAATTGTGGTTGAGAAAAGCTTTCATATGCAGTAAGTAATAGCTGTGTATTTAATAGTGCGCGTGTATTTAATTCACTGTTAGCATACTTGCGTATAGATGCTTGTAGCATATTTATGTCGTCAAATTAATTTTCCCTCTGAGCAGCACTCATGATTGTTTTGTTTTGGGTGTTGTTTTGTGTCAACTTAAGAAAATATTGTGTGTATGTAACATACTGAAACATAGATTCTGCAATAAGATTCAAACTCATTTTTGAGACTGTGTTAATTTTCTGTTGTATTGAACCATAAAGAAGATTCTGTTCTGCTTTAGCTGTAAATCTCAGAAATACTGAATTTGCATTCACCGTTTCTTTCTTACCGTTGCTTTTTCACTTGTAACATGTTGAACTTAATAGAGTCTAAAAGATGCCATTTTATAGAAATGATTTTTAAAAATTCAAGTCTGTTTAGTTAACTTGCACAATTTGGGATGCCATAACTGATGAGGTTTACAGAGAGAGCAGTTTATCTTCTTACCTGATTCTGTTTAATCTCTCATTGTTGTGGTACTGAAGTGCTGAACCATAATTTCATCTGTGTATGTGGCTTATTCATTTTCTCTCTTTTGGGAAATTCAAACACATTCGTTTGTTTGTTTGCTGTGTTCTGAAACTGTAGTGAAAGCAGTGTTGAGAAGGTGGCATTGGTGTTGGCCCAGAAAATGGTTGATAGTTGCAGTGATTTCTGTTACAGAATTATCTGCACAGTGTATTGAAGACCATGTATTGACCTTGAGAAAGTTCTTACTTCACTTGTATGTGGGCTAGAGGAGATGTAGTTCCATACTGCAGTACTGTTGTGTTGCAAAGCAAAGAGCAGGCTGTTTGCATAATATTGTCATTTTTGCTTAGGCTGTCATATCTGTTCTTCCTGTGGTAGCATGCAATTGTTATCTAAGCCAGGAAAGAATAAAGAAATTTCTTGTAGCTCAGAATAGGAGACTAATAGTAATAGCAATTTTACTACTTGTCCTGCAGTTGCTCATAGGTTCTACACTGTATCCTCAGTTGAGGCTTTTTCATCCCTTTTAAAAGTAAAAAACCACCACTGATTTTAAATAAATAAATAAATTCTAATGAAACAGGCAGAAAACTGTAGTGCTAGACTGTAAAATAAGCTTACTTTGCCTCTTTCACTAAATGGTCTAATCTAATCGATTGGTATATTACTGCTTTCTTTCCATGCAGTCTGCCTGGTTGCAGTATATAGACAGTTAAATACAGTAATAGTACTTAAAATTTTCGCAGTATGTTTTTCTAATGTTTGCATGACTATAAAACAGGAAAATCTTGGGAAGTTTGTTATTTACTAAATAATAGAGAATATTTTAGAGCTGTGTACAGAAAAGAGGTGGCAGATTCTGACAGGTTTAAGTTCTATATAATTTTAGGACTTTACTAAAAGATTTTCTATAGAGGTGAAATATTCAACAGAGCCTGTCTTTAAAAGGCAGCACAACTCTATGCGTGTGTTCAGTTTGCACTATTGAATTGTATGATTTGTTCTCCTCCAGCATCTACTGTTGCAGTGGTATTGCTATTGTGTGATCTTATACCAATTATGCTCTGACTCTTCCGTAATGATTCTTGTGTCTCTTCTCTGTTTGTCTGAACCTGCTAGTTTTCCTTTGTGTTTAGGGTTCATGGGTAGCCATGTTTCTCTGCTGGACTTGCTTGGTGTAGTATGCTTTCCTTTTTTTTTTTTTTTTTGTGCGAGTTGCTGATTGTAGTAGCTTTCCATTTTACTGCAGTATTTGCGACCAGTGTGATGCTTTTCTACATAACTCATGTGTGCTGTATGTGGGACTCCTTAAAGTATTTTTCTTGAGGTCATGTGGCTGAAAGAACATCTTTGAAAATACGAACTTCAGACACGTGATAGTTAAATACCCCATATATATATATATACACACACCCACACCCCCACACACCCCCTCAGCATTTCAAATTCTATATTTTTTCTTTTAGACTTTGACTTCAGTGTGCCAGGGTCAATGAAACTTCACAATCTTATCTCTAAACTGAAGAAATGGATCAAAATTCTGGAGGCAAAAACTAAACAGCTTCCGAAATTCTTCCTCATAGAGGAAAAGTGCCGCTTTCTAAGTAATTTTTCAGCTCAAACTGCAGAAGTAGAGATACCCGGAGAATTCCTTATGCCAAAACCAACGCATTACTACATCAAGATAGCAAGGTAACCTAAAAATACCTTTTGGTATTTGTAATTCTGAAAACACAGAAGGAAAAAAACCACATTTGTCCACTCTGCAAAAGTAGATGTCGTGTACATTTCATGTATTTAAATTACATCTATAGAGTCATACTTTGGTATAACATCTTTACTTTTTTTATTTTATCCTCCTTTGGTAATTTTACATTGCCTCACTAAGCAACTGTACTGTTATATGAAGAATATATTTGGTTTTCTTCTATGTTGATATAAGTTGAGATTAGTTCATCTCCAGTAGTTAATACAGGTACTATTCTTCAAAATAGTGATAAAGGTCTGATCTAATGATTAATTTTGCACAAGAACTTTGTTTTCTTAAAAACAAACAAACAGAAGAGCTTTTTGACTACAAAATAGAAACCATGAGCTAGCTGGATAATAGAATTGTACCTTGTAATACAGTTGCACTGCCTGTGGTGTGGGGGGTTTTTTGTTTGTGGGGGGTTTTTGGTTTGGTGGTTTTTTTTCCCCTCTTAACATCAGGATTTACTATCAGAGGACATTAGCTCAGGTGCTTTAATATCCCTTTCTTCCTGATAGGTTTATGCCCAGAGTGGAGATAGTTCAGAAACACAACACTGCAGCTAGAAGACTCTATATCCGCGGCCATAATGGGAAGATTTACCCATATCTGGTGATGAATGATGCTTGTTTGACAGAGTCTCGTAGAGAAGAGCGGGTATTACAACTTCTTCGCCTTTTGAACCCCTGCTTAGAGAAAAGGAAGGAAACCACAAAAAGACATTTGTTTTTTACAGGTACTGAAAAGAGACGTTTTATATAATTTTTAAATATATGTTATACTCAAAGATTATAATTGCTGAAGTTTTGACAGCTACTAATCCCTGATAGTGAAGTTTTTGAATATTCAGAAGGTAAATTCACGTCTGTCTAGGTGGTTAGTCTTTTCTGGCATTGTAGTGCCTCTCTGAAGAAGTAAAGTTGATTGCATGTGATCTAGGGTGTTTTCAGGAGAGCTTACGCACATCATTTATGGTATAAAGTTCAGTTGTGAATAATATATATAAGTCAGAGGCATGCCCATTGGATTTGTTGCTATGGAAATGGATACATGTACTTCAGAAAAAGCATTTAGAGACAATTGGGGAAGGACAGAACAAAACTTTTTCTCCCCAAGTTGCAATATATGAATGTTGAATGTCTTTTACCTCTTCCACATAACACAGAAAAAGAAAGATTTTTTTTTTTTTTCTGTAGAACTTTGAATTTGATATATAGTTAGATATATAGTAGCTGTGTAGCTACTTCATATTAATGTATAAATACTTTTCATTTCAGAAAGTCAATGAATCAGTTACTAACTTCCTATAAATGAGTTCTGTACACTGCATTAGTCACTTCTGATGATCCTTGGTGAGCAGGAAATAGATTATGGATAAGGAAACTTTAATCAAAGACACTAAGACAAAGCTGCTACTTTGCTGTTGTCCTTTTAAAAAGTGCTGAGATCTGATTTTAAAAAAGTGTGGTTTTATCAGTCCTCCTTTTTGGGTTAATAGTATCTATTGACATAAAGTTGCTTTCATGAGCTTAGGTGGCCAGATAATGCACTTACAGAGCTCACAATGCATATTTGAGTTCTAATTTTAAAAAGACCAAAATGTACAAGCCAAAGGATATGTTATAACAAAAGGTGAATAAAGTATATACATATGCGAAGACAATTTTCATCACCCTGAGGCCAAAATAACAGAAATGCAGTAGATAAAGCCTTGAAAGACATGATAAACAAGGCCCCTGATACAGAAATATATCCTTTATTTAACATGATTAGTAAAGTAACATGTTTTCCTTCAAAGAGCTGTTTTTAAACTATAGAGGTTTTGGAAATAATTCTGTACCTTGTGGTTTGATAGTATTTGAAAGAACCTAAAGAACATTGATTTGTCTGCTGCCAGAGGATAATGGAAGCAGACCAGAAGAAATAGCTCATTAACACCCCTCCTGCAGAATGCATTTTCTTTAAGATTGAAGAAATTACATCAAACAATTTTAAATGCATTAAACAACTTTTCCCCATATTTCTGAGGTTCATTATTATAGCTGCTGAGGGAAATGATGAGAGAACAGTTTTGTTGGTAACTGGAGGTTGCTGTCAAACAGTACAAGCTGGGAAAAGCTAGCTATGGAAGAGGCCTTCTCTGTCTTGATGTAGACGGGGATGCACATAAGACTCAGTAGGATGATAGATCTGTTGAGCACCATGGAAGTGCAAATACGTTTTTTGCAAATTTACTGCTCATCAAGGAAAAGCTCAGTCAGTGGCTTAAGTTTTCTTATTATTGAATATTTTGCTGTGTCTTCCCTACGTTATTTTCAAATACTGTCATTTAAACATCTATTCCTCAGCTATGTTCAGTATGTGTAGTAATAGTTTTATCTTGATACACTTGAGCTGATTATCACAGTCATGTTTTAAGGGCTGATACTTGCATGCTAATTCCTCTGTTAGTATTTGGGTTATGGATTAACTGTTCTGTTTTGTTTTGCTCTCTCTGTCCCCCCTGCCCCCATCCTCTCTCACCCTTCTCAAATTACTCCTAGTCCCCCGTGTTGTAGCAGTTTCTCCACAGATGCGTTTGGTTGAAGACAATCCCTCTTCTCTTTCCCTGGTGGAGATCTATAAGCAACGCTGTGCCAAGAAAGGCATTGAGCATGACAACCCTATTTCTCGTTACTATGACAGACTGGCAACGGTCCAAGCACGGGGGACTCAAGCTAGCCATCAGGTATTAAAGATATAATGAATTTTAATCAAGGGCTTTTCTTGAGGACTCTACTATACTGCGTCCAAACACGGCCCTCCCGCCCAGGCCCCGACTCTTCATCTCTCATTAGATGTGAGACAGATATATTTTGCGGAGGTGGTGTTTTGATTTTTTGGGGCTTCATTTTGGTTTTGCTTAATGTATTCTTGGGAATTCTTGTGTCTCTCTGGTATTTTAAATTATCTTGGAAAGCTTCAAAAACGCTGTATTTGTTTTACTGTAGGATGTTTTGGGTAACTGCAACTGAAAACAGACAAGGCGTTGATTTCTCTTTGGCCCTTTCGTACAGTGCTTTGAAAATAATTAATTGATAACATGGGAAACAGCATTCCTAATTTACATAAGCAGTTACAGCGCGGTATGTGATGCAGGCTTCTCCATGTTCTTCTAATGCATCTCCTAAAATTGCCAGTAGATTAATTTCATCTAAGTCAAATAGAAACAGTTGAGTAATCTCATTCTAATAAATGATAGTACTCAGAAAGAACAAAGCTCCCTCTCTCTGTAACCTCCATCAAAAATCCAACTGTGATAAATAAGGTTATTTTATGTGTGTATTTTTTTTAATCTTAAGGTTAATGCAAATTCTTGCATAAAATGCCAGTCCCATTTCAAATATAGCTATTAGAAAATCCAGTGTACATGTATCACAGACATAATTTAGAGAAACTTCTTTTCAGGCTTGCGTTTTTACAAAATAAAATGAAGTGTTATGTAATATCTGTTTCTATTTTGAGAATTTTTCCTTCAGGTTATGAAACTCTTTAACAGCCATTTAATTGAAGTCAGTATGACTTTCATGCTTTCTGGTGTCATAGAAGAGATCCTAACTTTTTTTCTTTTTCTAATTAATTAGGCTAGTATATGCTACAGTAATTAAATATTTTGGTAGATTGCAAATGTTTACATTTAGGGAAAAAACTGTTGCACAGTGTTCATTTACAGAAACAGTTGAATACAGCTCTCAGCTTTTATCTTTTTATATTTTTGACGTAATTTTGCTCATGTAATGTAATAATACATGTTACAAACTACCTTACCCAGTGTCTTTCCCTATCTTGTGTAATAAAAATCCTTTACCTTTTATCCTGTATATGAAGAAACCATGCAGAGAGCCATCTTTATGTTGCATGCTTTGTAGGTTTCATGTGTAGTTTCAAATCTTGCACTGAAGCTAGAAAATAGTGAAGTATGTTCCATTAGTTTCTGTTAGTTTCCCATAAGGAGGAGTAGCATCATGAGTTGAATGTCTCTTTAGCTGACTTCTGATTTTCTTGAAAGTCTTGAGTAGAAGATACTTCAAATATGGCTATGTAAATTTCAGTCTCAGGTATTCTGACGTGGCTGTTTGCAGTTCTCATGCTTATATGGTTTTATTAAAAATTTAGTCTTTTCAGATAAAGAATATTTTCTAGCTGTGCAGAGGATGGGCTAACAAAATGTTGTGTGTTTTGACAAAGAAGTCAGGAAACAGTGTTGGATTGAAAGCATTCAAGTTCAGGATGTTTTTCCTAAAATGGGATACAGCAGTTGAGAGAAGAATGTTGGTGTTTGCTTTTGGCATATTTGTCTTGTTGCTAAGAAGTGTATTAAAAAACTATCTCTTTCAACTAATGTTTTTCATATGTAGGTTCTCAGAGATATACTTAAAGAAGTACAGAGTAACATGGTGCCGCGCAGTATGCTTAAGGAGTGGGCTTTACATACATTCCCCAATGCTACGGATTACTGGACTTTTCGAAAGATGTTCACTATTCAGTTAGCCCTAATTGGCTTTGCAGAATTCATCTTTCATTTAAACAGACTCAACCCTGAAATGCTGCAGATTGCCCAGGTATGCTTTAGTTTGTTCTAGATGCATGTGGTTGTCTTTGATCAAATGGAAATTTGGACTATACTTTTGAAATGAGTCAAAGTGGTAATTCGACATATAATTAACAGTGCATTTCAGTAGGCTTTTCATTTATAAGTGATTGCACATCATGTAGGTAGTAATTTAAACTGCAGTCCCTGCGGACATCAACTCTACCTTCTGTGGTGAGAATTTAGAACTTTGTAAAATCGTTCTTAGATACTGGAACTGTTCATGTAAATGACTGATAAGTCTCTCTTTTTAGTCCTCCTTCAAATATATTGCTTTGAATATATCTCTGTGTCAGAGATTTAAAAAACCCAATAATTAGTGTTTCATTTTCTTAAAGAGGAATACCCTTTTTCAAATACTGTTATCTTTTCAGCATTGCCATCATGTCAAGCTACAACTCCTATTAATAGTGATTTTTCTGTTTTAACCCAACATTTAAAATGAGGCTTGCCACCTTAGTAGGGCAAAGGTGGTATATATTAAAGTCTTAATGCCCTTTTAATGCATGGAAGGCTATACTCTGTATACCAATTAAGATTCTTTAATCCCTCTAGATAAGCGTTCACATGCTTACTCAGAGTGAACAATGCATAGAGAATGCTTACCCAGAGCTGGGATATATAGAGAACAGAGATCTGTCTATCTGCATGACTCCTTGTAGACCATGCTACAGAATAATCTATTCCTTAAGTTTGATATTACAATAATGTATATTTAGTGAGGGGTTTTGGACACACGTTTTGAGGGAAATACATACCTGACTTTGTGCATGCCTTTAATTTTAACTTTTTTTCTCAAAAACTGTTTGGCTGAAAGAGTGAAAAGCTGTTGGAGTATTATTTGTACTCTTAGTATTAACAGTAAACAAACATCCAACTTATTTTGGTTTCATTAATGAAAAACTGTTCCTGTAATTACTTTTGTGCATCTTGCTTTTAAATCTAGGATACTGGCAAGCTAAATGTAGCTTACTTTCGCTTTGACATTAACGATGCTACTGGAGATTTGGATGCCAATCGTCCAGTTCCATTCCGGCTTACACCAAACATTTCTGAATTTCTCACCACCATTGGGGTGTCTGGTCCACTGACTGCATCTATGATTGCAGTAGCTCGCTGCTTTGCACAGCCGAACTTCAAGGTTTGTATACCTTTTGAAAGGTTGTTTGCAGGCATGTTGTATTTGGCAATTTATAAACTAAACAGCACTTTCTTGGTTAAGGTAAAAACTGAATCGTCTGCAATTGTTTTTAAATCTTACCCTAAGGTCATTACACAGGCCAGCTAAAATGTTTGCAATTTGCCTTTTTGGAAAGACTAGGAGGAAGATAGGTGTAATTCTACTCTTAATTTAATTTTTTGTCCAAACATGTTAATCCAGGCTGATTGTTTCAGTGGTCTAGCCTCATAAATCCTTACAAATTCTGGCAGTGGTAAATAGTAAAATGACAAATGCAACATCATTTAAAATCTTCATAATAATCTGTGAATAGAAATGTGTCTTGGCCCTTTGTTAGTGAAATAGAATGCTAAAGATATACTGTTACTTTGATGGATTCTAGCTCATAGCAGGGTGTAGTTTTCTAAAGAAATTGTCTAACTTCCTTTTAAATTCTAATGCTTTCCAAAAATGAGGCATCTTGCACTTAGGCAAGCAATTTGGACCAGAAAGACATTGCACAGAACGTACTGTAGCTATGGTGTGAGCTAGTTACTTTTTAAAAGATAGAAAATGTCCTACTGTGATTTTTTTCTTTATCTGTAATACAGAAAGCTGTGTTAGAATATTTTTTAATAATTCATCATCTTAGCTTACAAAGCCATGTCCGTACGTGCAAATGAATTTGCAGACATAGCCTGTAATTTCAACATCTTAATGATGCATGCCCAACTAGACTTGCCACATCGATTTGGTGTGGCCCACCTCGAGTACTCGCAGTTTTGGGTGCCTCAATATTAAGACGGGCATCAGACTATTAGAGTGTGTCCAGAGGAGGATGACCAAGATGGTGAAAGGTCTCAAGGGTAAGACTTATGCAGAGTGGCTGAGGTCACTTGGGTTGTTCAGCTTGGAGAGGAGAAGGCTGAGGGGTGACCTCATCGCAGTTCACAACTTCCTGGCGGAGGGGGAGGTGCTGATCTCCTCTCTTTGGTGACCAGTGATAGGACACGAGGAAGGGGAATTAAGCTGTGTCAGGGGAGGTTCAGATTGGATGTTAGGAAAAGGTTCTTCACCGAGGGAGTGGTCGGTCACTGGAATAGGCTCCCCACGGAAGTGGTCACGGCACTGAGCCTGTCAGAGTTCAAGGAGCATCTGGACGACACTCTTGGTCATATGGTTTAGTTTTAGGTAGTCCTGTGAGGAGCAGGGAGTTGGACTCAGTGATCCTTATGGGTCCCTTCCAACTTGAGATACTCTGTGATTTCTTGAAGATCAAAGCACAGGTACCCATTTATTCTTTTTTGGAGCGATGGGTGCCCAGCTCAGTTCAGGCATGTGGTGATTATTGCTTTAGATTATATGTTTTTTGGACTTAAGAGGAATGCTTTTAATATTTTCTGCATTTATCTTTTTTACAAATGTCCATAAAATATATTTAATATGTGTTTCTGTATGTTGGCCTAATACCTATATGTGTTATAAAATGTTTTATTTGTTATATGCAAACAGTGAATTTTCAGACTGGATACCTAAAAGTTTGTTTTAGAAGCTCAAGACTGTTGGAGTTGACAGATTAATGTTAGTAACTCAACTCAGCCATGAGAAAAAATAGGAAACTATTTGTTGCACGCATTTCTTTTTCATCCAAGGATAGAACTGTCCTATATATACATATGTATATACGTATATACATTATATACGCATGTATGTATGTTGCAGTCAGTGTTCTTTCCCTGTTTGGCAGAGAACAGTATTCCCTGAGAGCATAAGCATTGTGCAAAAAACCCCCAGCTTTGCAAAGCACTCTTAATCTCTGCACAAGACGTCTGTTCATGTGTGTGGGAAAAGTAATGTATTTAGTGGAGTCATTTAAAAATAGAATGTACATTACTGTATTTGTGTATGAATATCTTAATATATGTTATAGTTTATGTGATTTTTCATTTCTGTAGGAGTCATTGTGTTGTGTTTTCATAATGAAAGCTTTTTATGAAAAGAAACATCTTGAGAAGAAATAGTAGAGACAGTTGGAAGCCACACTCATCTTGAAAAGACTGAGATTCCAATACAGGACCAAAAGCATCAAAATGCCGTTGACTAAAATCTAGTTACAATTCTATAATCCCTGATGGTTCTTTGGATTAAATATAATAGTCTGATTTTTCTTCTTCATATAGGTTGATGGCATCCTAAAAACCGTGCTACGGGATGAAATAATTGCATGGCACAAAAAAACACAAGAGGATACTTCCTCTCCACTCTCAGCAGCTGGGCAACCTGAAAATATGGACAGCCAGCAGCTGGTTTCACTAGTTCAAAAAGCTGTTACTGCTATCATGACTCGACTTCATAATCTTGCTCAGTTTGAAGGAGGAGAAAGCAAAGTCAACACTCTGGTAGCAGCTGCAAATAGCTTGGATAATCTCTGTCGTATGGATCCTGCCTGGCACCCCTGGCTGTAACTTGAAATTTTCAATAGCTTTTTTTGCTGCTGTTTGTGGTGTGAGCCATATATTGTGTTAAGAAAATGTGAAAAAAGCTTTCCAGACCATGACTTACCTGTCACACTGCATTTTGTCAGTCTTCATTTTAATAGTGTTTGTTATCGTATTATGACAATTTTAGTGTTTTTAATTTCACGAGGAGACATTTCCTCCTGTTTAGGAAAGGTTGTTTAATATGCAACAACAGCTTTCACAAATAGCTTAAAATGAAGAGAGGAAACTTAAATAATGTACAGAAAAATCTTATTTTATGATGAGGACTGTAAAACTATCACTGTTAGATTTAGGGTCTGCCATTCCTAATAATCTGCAGTATATAAATTTTTTTATACAATAGTAATTATTAAAAATAAAAAAGACAGTATTCCCAGTTACTGAATTTTACTTTGTGAATTATACTGTCCCTTCATTATGCCAAATTGAAGGCACAAATAAATACTCTTTAAGTTTCATTCAAATTTACATGAGCAAAGTTGGTTTGTACAGAGAATTTTGTACCAAATGTATAGAGGTGACTTTTTGTTAGGCACTGAGAAAGTGATGATCAAATTGTGCTAGCTTTTCTTGGAGCACAAGCTATGTACAGTAAAAGTGTAAACCATTTAGAGTATTTGGTTTAGTTGTTGACAGTGTTTGGGGGGGAAGTTTATAAAAAGGATGGAAAAAGTCATCCTTTGATACATGTATTTGGCTGTAATAGATAAAAAAAGTAAAATCTTATAAAGTTCTCTCTTTTTTATGTTTAGAATTACAATAGCTTCTTTAGAATGGATCTGTTTCTTTGTAATTTAAGAAAAGATCAGTTTAATGTTTCACTTGTCTTTCTGTTGTGTTAGCGTTTTTATAAAACTTGGGTGTTGAGAATGTTAAATTTGTATAGAGTGATTTTTTCAAAATAAATATTTTGTAAAACTCTCTATGGTATTCATTCCTATTTAGTCCATAGTATAATATTAAAAATATTCTAAATAAAAAGACCTAAAAGCAGATGTAATCCTTAATAAATGAAAACAGCTTCTGTGTTAAAGGGTGATGACTGTATTAATGAGATGTGGATGTGATGTTCTTATGTATGGTGTTGAATTTGTTTACAGAAGAGCTGCAAATAGGAAGTATGTATATGACAAAAATTCCTCCCTAGCCAGTCAATGTGTTAACCATCTTTAAACAGAATAGTCTATTTTCTGTCTACAAGAAATTCAGCTTTTAAGTAATTGTTCAGAGGTCAAGATTATCTCTGCAGATGAACTCTGTTTGGGGATTTCTGCTATTCCCACAGAAACAAAGATGATCTTGCTTGCTGCCGCAAAGGATGGGTTGGTCTGTCTGTCTCTTTTTTAATAAGCAGTCAACAGGTGGTTTAGAGATTTCAGAATAATGTGAGAGGCATAATTGAAGTTAATCACCACCATTCAGTAGTGTACTGTCTGAGACAAGGGGAATTTCAAGAAGCCAATCTGATGATTTTTCCTGGGTGGGTGAGCTCACCTGCAAGTTAACAGATGAACATCTAACTCACTGGTTACGAGCACATCAAGGCTTGCGGTAGGTATGGCTGTAGTCAAGCCATTATTTAAAAACAAAGCAACATGTGCTTTCCATAGGTCTCTTACAAAGTTCCAAAAAGACCTGCTCCTTTCATCTTTGCAGCCATTAGCAGAACCAGTCAATTGATGTGAACCTGAGCGTCAGCGTTATGCAGGGGTACATGTCTGTCTCTACTGTTCATCTTATACAACAGTTCTGCTAACACCGTAAGCAGCACTGAACCTGGTGCGGAGAGAAGTGAGGCTGATGGACAGAAAGTGCTATGTATGTATGTATAAGTGTATATATAAATACACACAGAGAAAGAGTTTGCATCCATGACTGTAACTTGAACTCAAAATTGTTAAGTTGATGAATTTAAACCCATTTGAAGGCTAGGTGTTAAATAGGTTTTTACTGTATATTTGGCTGGGAGGCATCACTTTGTTCATATCAGACGGACCTCAGGTATCAGTTATTTGCTCAGTCTTCGTTACCTTTCAGGTGGGATATTGCAGTGTTGTACTGGGCATGAAGCCTTTGGTGGTTAGTACAGAATATTTTGCCCTATGTTAGTTATGCATAACTTACAGTATGTGCCAATTAAACAGTATATAGGATAAAGTATAGTTTTTCTAGGCAAATTAACAAATTTGCACCTGTTCTTTACTTTTTGACTAGTTACAAGCTCATCTAGTATTAGAAATGAAGATAACTTGCACTCCAATTTAAATGCATTTTTTTTCCCTTGGTATATAACTATAATATAGCAGGAAAAATAAAACGCAATTCTGAAAATGGAAATTAAGATAATATTGACTTGTAAATGAAAAGGAAAGCTTTACCCTTAGCTCTCATAAAGGAAAGTAAATGTGCAGTAATGAATTTATGGAAAAATGTCATATTTTTAGAGAAAAAGCCTGGGAAATAATGTTCCGTTTTTGTTGAAAAATACAATGCAGTATTAAGGAACAGTGATAAATTTAGCTTATTCTGTGTGGGAGTTGTAATAATCTAATCCTAGAAGTTTTGGAATAAAAAGCGAATTGGAAATACTTGTTTGCTAGCTTAAACTGCAACTGCAGTAATGCATTATATGTTTCTCTGAAATTATTTCACATAGAGGATTTCCCATGCAAGTTTCTTTTAAATTCTTTCCTAGGCGAGATGGACCAGCGTTTTCCCAGCTGAATCACTACTGCCTTTCCCATTAGTTGGTTTGAGGACCTTAGCAAGAGCAAAGGGACTAATCAAGCAAGTCATGGCTTTCCTAGGTGTCTGCCTACTTCTTCCCTGGGTCCAGAAAAGTCAATGGCAGATAAGGTCCAGCAGAAACAGATGGTAAGCGTTCAGCCCTCAAAAGTTTAAAAAAGAATGGTAGCCAACTGGTTGACCCTGAACCATAGCCACATGATGACAGGTAAGGCAGGTCAGTTTGTGGACTTGAGAGGCAGGCATTTAGATCGAGGGGATCAAGCCTTTCTGCTTAACATAGTTCTTACGTGGATCAAAGGATTTGCTGTGGGATTTGGCTGCGAGGAAGAGTTTATTACTTCTCACCAGATACTTTTTGTTCTAGATTATGGTTCTGTTTCCTTGTATGATCAATAAAGCATGGCCCCTTTATTCCCACACTTGGTTTGTGTGCTTGTTATGTATCGAAGAGAGGATGATAGATGGAGTCATGCTGTATGCCAGTATATACAAGTGGAAGCTCAAATACATGAGTGGTAAGGATTATATAAGGATTTGGAAAACAAATGTACCTTTTTTTGTCAAAGACTTGCTTATGAAAATCATGTTAGTGAGAAAAATGTGAACTTTCTTCTTGTAACACTTCCTGCATGTGTCACAACATACTTTATATGCAATCATTCACAACTAAGCTTAGTGCTTTCATGACTTGAAGGGAATTGTTGGCTTCCTTTTATTGAAGATTGTAACATTTGTAGCTGTGAAGTATGGCACGTGCTGCATCAGAGGAGTTACAGTATTTTTTCCTTAATCATTTACATGTCTTAGATATGTCTGACTTTGAGAGATGACAGCATTTCCTGAAAGGAAATCATCGGATAATTCAGCCACTTTTCTGTTTGTGATAGAAATCATAATGAAAAAATGAGAATATAAGTTAAAAGAGACAAACTTTGTTGTTTTTAGATTTATGACACCTCTCTTGTTTATTCAAATATACTCCTAAAAGAAAACTGGGGGTGTGAGGGAGCAGTGCTAATAGGGAAAAGAGAGTTATTTTAATGAGGTCCCTAATGGTGTTAATGTGCAGATGTTAATACTTGGTTCTCTTCTTTCATGAGTATATGCTATGGATTTACCTTATTTTGTGAGAAGGCTTACACAGTCTTAACCCAGAGTTTTACCACTGGCTCCAAGGAGGTAAATCCTGAAAGCTTTTAGTTATACATGAGCATTCTTCAGAGTCTGGAGGAAGTCTTCTGACATATCTTGTATGATCAGCAACCATCCATTAGCAGGTAAGTGGTTTGACATAGTACACTATATGAAGTTCCTGATTAACTTCAAGAACACGTGGGATGTATCTTAGCTGCAGTTAATTTTTTATGATTATAGATAAGGGTTCCCTCTGTCTCATTTGTTCAGATATTTGCTCAATATGCATCTTGCTGAGCAGATACTTGAAAGTGAAATACATTAATTGTCAATTCACTCTAAGTGTTCCCTTTAAGGTTTCTTCCCTCAGATTAGGTATTACACAAAAAAAGCCCATGTTATTACTCCGTAAAATCAAACACTTGAGAATAAAGAGAGAGAGAATGTAAAACTGTCTCTGAAACTGTGTGCATGGGCATTATGCCGTTCTTAAAATTCCTCCTGTTGTGTTTTTGTTTTTTTTCCTCTGTAGAGTCCTGGACAGATTTGGCTGGGTCTTCATGAGGGTAGCTAGTGACCTGTCCTTGACACTAAAGTTGTGCCAGCCATATTTTAAGTCTGTATGAAATGCATAGAGATATACATGTTGGTAGACTTTCGCACACATACTTGTGTTGGTGTGAAGTGGGCTTTATGGTAGGTCGCTCGAGTGACAGAAATATTAGTACCTAAGAAGCAGATTTGGCCTGAAAAACTAGACAAAAACATGAGCTGGAGATTTTGCATGGAGAATAAATAGTTGTCAGGTTTCTGAAATTATACTGTATTATTTCAGTCTCCTGATTTTTATAATCATGTTTGGCTCCATCTTCATTAGACAATGCTGCAATTTAACCATTTATTATTACAGTCTGCTCTCAAAGTAGATTATCAGAATTCATTTGCTTAAGTGAATTATACTCCAAACCAAAATAATTTAACATTAGTTGGGTGTTTGAGTCCATCGTCTGAAACTGGTATGCTGCTTTCCTCTCCTGTAATTGGGCTGTCCATGAATTGTCAGATACAAAGAGAGCAAGAGAGAGATTAGTTATTACTGGAAGAAGATGACTCAAAGCATTTCAGCAGCAGACAATGAAAGCTCTGTTTCGTAATGGCAGTAGAATAAAGTTGCTTTTAAGGCTTCGATCTGTTTCAAATATGATGTATGAAATGTTCTTTTGTGGTGTAGAAACCTATTCAGGGAAAAGAATTCAAACTCGCAGGAGCTTTTAATCAGCTCAGTGTGGGTGCATTTCACATTTAAGAGGTTCAAGAGAGCACATGTGAAACAACTGGTGTCTCGCATGTGATTTATCATTGTTCCTTGGATGCGTTGGGGCCCTGGGCATCCACGTGCACAGGCACTCTAGGCTCACTCTAGGGTGTTAGTCAAATGGTAGTGCTACATGGGATTTCTTTGAAAGGAGGACTCAAGGTGCTGAAATGCATGGAAAAAAAAAAAAGTTGGTCTGAAATTGTTAACTTAGAATTTCATCTCTTGATTGTGGCCTTTTCATTTGCTCTAAATTAGCACTGCCTTTTCCTGAGAGTTTCAAGAAAAGAGCAGAGGAAATGCTATTTCTGTGTCAGCCATATTGTGTCCCCTCTCCGCTTTCAAACGTCTCCTTCTGCTGTTATAACCTAATGTTTTACTTTAAGAAATCTTTTATTTCTTTCAATTACCCCACAAAAAACACCACATGAGTGTACTGGGCATAAATGCTAGGGTCTGGGTAGCAGGGCCTGGAGCAGTGTCCTGTGGCGAGGAGGCTGCAAACTGCCCCGTGCCGGTCCCAGCCGGTTCCAGCCAGTTTGGGAAACTGGCGGGAACTTCAGCCACTCAGGGAGCGCTGTGGTGCCATAGCTCAAGTGTGCCTGAGGGAAAGCAGCAGCTGTGAGGGACCCCACTATGGGTGATCCATCCAGAGCAGAGGAGCAGTAAGAGGCGAAGACGTGTAGACGAGAAGAGAAAGAAGCACCATTACACACTGCCTATGCCCTTATCCAAGGGACTGGGAGGGACTGAGTGGAATCCACTGCAAAAACGAGGGACGTTGAGGCTAGGAAGCAGGGAGGAGAGGTGGCAGACTGAAGCTGAGCCTGGCGAAACGGGAAGAAAGGTGCTTCCCTAAGGATTTGTTTCGTTGGTTGGTTGGTTCCCCCCCCCCCCCCCCCCAATAACTGAGTCAGTAATTAAAGTTTTATGTTAATTGGCAAGAAATTAAATTGAGTGAAATTCCCCCAGTCCCGACTGTTCTGCAGCCTGGCAAGTGCCTTTTAGCTGTGGTAACTTACTCTGATGGCTGTATCTTGTACAGTCAGGACTTTGAAGACATTGTCATGGAAGCTTGTTAAGGGAGATTTTGGCGCTACAAAAAGTGGTTACTATTTTTTTTTTTTTTTCATTAGATGATGCTTTTCCATCTGACTCTGCTGAAGCACTACCTGTGGTTAATATGCTCTTGGAAAATCTTTCCTGAGCGAGCTATAAAACTTGTCCTGACCTTGTCTAATCCTGAAAGATCGTATCCTGCTTCTTATAAGAAATGAGGTGCGAACTCTGCAGTCATGGCAAAATTTCAGGTGGGTCGCGATGTTCTGCTATGTCTGCGTTTCCAAGGGAGAAGCAATAACTAGTGTGGGTGCTTTCTCCCATCCTGTATTTTGGCAGTGTAGCCTTTTGGATTTACAAGGGCAAAAGTTGTTTATTTCTTGTTGTGTTCAACAATGTGAGCCTCTTTAGCACTTTGTACGAATACGTATCTTGCCATTTAATCGGTGCCGGTTGGATTTCTCGGAAGAAAACTCTAACGGTCCCAGAAATCAGCTGTTGTAACGAAGTGCCAATAAAACCCCTTCTCCAATCCACCTGATTCTTGTGCTCCTGAATGTGGTATAGACATCTATTACATTTAGAAGTGATATTAGCTTTGGCTTTTAAAAGTCATGTGTCCTATGCCCTAATATCAGGCCTTACTTGCTGCCTGCAGCCTAATTTTATTTTTTTTAGGAAAGGATATTTACCCAGGCTCTAAGATGCTGTCAGAATTGTACCTTAATCAATCAACCATCGCTTACCCTCAGTCCAGCCTCCGTGAACCATTACAGTACCAGCTATATTAAAGAAGATTTCTCAGTCTGTTATCTGGGAAAGGACAGAGACCTTTGCAGGCTCTTTGTTTCTCTTGATACTAACACATTAATTATTGTCTCTCTCCGCTCCTTGCTGCTGTTTGTAAGAAGTTGGCATTAAAGAATCTATTCTGCTTATTCAGCAAGAGTTCTCATCAGTAGCAATTCATAAACCACTTTACAGTGGGTCAGTGTTGCTTAACCATCCCTTGAAGCAATACAAGTGGCACAGAACTTTTAATTGAGGTCTGGTGGTGTCACTGAACTGTTGTTTCATTGTGTAATAGCTGTCCCCATTCCTTTCTGTAATAAAAAAAATAGCAATTATCAAGTAGAGAAAGATGCCATATTAAAATCCTGTAAATTAAGTGCACACATTATTGTAAAGGCTATTTTTTAACATCTCATGCAATAAACTCTATGCTATCCTAAATTTTTTTTTGCTTGAGCATGTGAAGGGACTACTCTTTGTCTTTGTGAGATTCTGGAGAGGACTGGCAGTCAGGACTTCAGGATTCTTTGTCTGACTCTGAGTGATGCACACTCCAGTATGAAGTAAGTGGGGGGGGGATGGGGGAAGATTTGATACTTTTGATACTTGGGAGTGGGGGATTGAGGGAGGATGACAGGCAGGTTGTAAAAGGTATTTGCTTTGTAGTCTGTGGGTGAAAAATGCTGCTCTCAGTTAAAATAATCTTTATTGTTAAGGTACTGCAGTGTGGTTGGTCCAAACTCAATTTTGTTGGGATTAAATGAGTTTTGAGACACTTTTGTGGGACTTTGTCCAAAATTCTGTGATCTCCCATAGCCTCTTTACCTTCTTCTCCCTTTTACTACACGTTTGACAATGCTAGCAGAGATTAAATGTATGGACATGCACAGGTAGGTAGGAGACGGCAAGATCACAGTAAAAAAAGTAAGTGGGGTCAGATGAATTTGTCTTCCAGGCTGTATCTGGTTTCCAGATGTGTAGCTAGATGCACCCTGTGTGAGATGTGTTGCTCTTGCTTTAGCCTTTGGAAATTTCTGGAGAGACAATAGTATTTTTTTTTTTTTTTTTAGTATTGCATATAAACTCTTGGTGGAAGTGTTGGGTGGGTGTATGGGATTCTGACTTTCCAGAAAGCAGTTACCGCATATTGTTGGGTGTGGTTTGTAACTGCAGTGGTTTTCTCTGTAGGTAAGAATGCATGGAGGAATGTATGAATGATACCTTGGTGAAGGATTTAGCAGTTTCTCTATGCAAATAGCTCATCTTTATGCGCTCTCAACTTGAATTTGAATGACGCCCAGAATCAAGATTCCCCTCTAAGGAACGACACCTTCCTCTTGTGGTGGCACTTTCAATTCAAACTAGTTAGTTCTAGAGTGTCAATTGGCATAGAGAGCTTCACTCACACACAGAATCCCACAGCCCTGCTTCAGAATTACATGGCATTCAGATGAACTAGACTAGTTTTAGAGGAGCCAATCTGACAATAGGTAACTTAAACCAACCGCGCTGCAAAGATATAGTCTTAATTGTTGAGTGTAGCTATAGATACTAAATGGAAAACCTTCAGGACATTACGTACTGCTCATGAGAGGTCCTTAACTGACTGCAGTGTGGCATTAATTTAATCCTTAACCTGTGAATTAAAGACAGTATAGCAGAAGAATTATCGTGCAGACTAGGCCAGTCTTCCACAGCTCTGACAGTTCAGTTCTTTCAGCAAAACCTCTTAATAGGCCTATCAAAATATGCATTGTGATCTTTTGTATTCTGGAAATGGATCTAAACCCAAAGATTTATTAAACAGAGACGCGAGGGGACTGAAATAGTGGGGACCCTTCCTCTGACCATTTGCTACCTGGTTTTGATCTGGTGATTTTGGAAAAAGAAAGACTCAAACTTCCTGAGCCTTTCACAGCTTTGCAAGAAAAATAAGCATTAGTTTGGGGTGAAATGATGACTTGCTTGTCTCCGCTTTGACTGTTTCACTAAGCTGGTATGTTGTGAATGAGATAACTATTGAAAATACAAAAATGCTTGTTTCATTCTTTTTGTGACAGCTGTGATGCTGTAGAGCTGTGGGATGGTTCAGTACAGATATGAATTCTGTGTTCAGCTCTCAGAACAGGCTATTACTCGCACAGGGAGAGTTACCTACTAAGTCCAGTTTAGCTTTCATTCGGACATATTTTTTAGGAGTTATGTGTACTATGTGATTCATCAGTTCTTTTCTGTGACCTGAATGAAGTCCTTAAAATGGTGCTTTGCTGTAGTCATAGTTACATACAAGGGCGCTCGGCTTTGTTTGTGAGCTGTTTTGCAAATCCACCTACAACAAGATCTCAGCTTTGGTAACTGTTTTTAACCCTGGACATGCCTTCTTTATGAAATACGTTCATAGATTGATGCAATACTTGTTCTTTAATGGGGCTGATTTAATGTCAGTTTAACTCAATTTAGTGTCTAAACCCCCACTTCTTAACTGAAAGTTTTATTCTAGAAAATGTTTTGTAACTTTTTAGGCCGTTGGTGAGTAATACTGGATACTTGGTTAGGTTGTGTTTATGTAGCTCTTGGTATTTATTGCAGCATGATAAGCAATGCTTGAGAAGAGGTTTTTCACCAATTTTCAGTCCTGTCTTTGTAAAATAAGAGAACCATAGATTTCAGGGGTTTTGTTAAGAGCAACTGACACACAACTTACTTAATGGCATAACTCTTCATTCCAGATTCCAATTACAGAATCACTAAGGCTGCAAAAGACCTGTAAGATCATCAAGTCCAACCATCAACTAACACCACCATGCCCATTAAACCATGTCCCACAATGCCTCGTCCACACGTTCCTTGAACACCTCCAGTGATGGTGACTCCACCACTTCCCTGGGCAACTTATTCCAGTGTCTTACCACTCTCTCAGTAAAGAAATTTTTCCTAATATCCAGTCTAAACCTCCCCTGATGCACCTTGAGGCCATTTCCTCTCGTCACTTCCTATCACTAGTCACTTGGGAGAAGAGACCAACACCCACCTCTTTGCAATCCCCTTTCAAGTAATTGTAGAGAGCGATGAGGTCTTCCCTGAGCCTCCTCTCCTCCAGGCTAAACAACCCCAGTTCCCTCAGCTGCTCCTCATAAGACTTGTGCTCCAGACCCCTCACCAGCTTCGTCGCCCTTCTCTGGACACACTCCAGCACCTCAATGTCCTTCTTGTAGTGAGGGGCCCAAAACTGAACACAGTATTTGAGGTGTGGCCTTGGCAGTGCCGAGTACAGGGGCACGATCACCTCCCTACTCCTGCTGGCCACACTATTTCTGATACAGGCCAGGATGCCATTGGCCTTCTTGGCCACCTGGGCACACTGCTGGCTCATCTTCAGCCGGCTGTCAATCAACACCCCCAGGTCCTTTTCTGCGGGGGAGCTTTCCAGCCACTCGTCCCCAAGCCTGTAGCGTTGCATGGGGTTGTTGTGACCAAAGTGCAAAGCACTGATATATTTCCTTTGCAATGAGAAATATTACCTTCAACTTCTCAGTGTTTCTCTCACTTTTAAATGTCATTTAGTCAAAGAATAGTCATTAATTTGCTAAAGAACAAAGTAGCTTTGTCAGATCGCAGCCTTAACAATCTCCCTTTTAGTTACACAGAATTAAGTGTAGATGAAGAATTGGTATTATCCATCGACTGCAGGTCATTCTTAGAGGAATGCAGCTGAATGAATTGTAACTGAGTTTACAATGCCTACATCTGAGGAACTCTGGTGTCCACTAGCTAGGGCACAGGCTGGAAAATGTCAAGTTCTGTTTTCTGTTTCTTATTCTGCCATTGACTCGCTTGGTCGTGTCAGTTAAGTTACTTCACTCTTGCCTGCTTTTGATTTCCCTGTCGCTCTTTCGCCTTTTCCATAAAGGGAAAAGCTTGAACAGTGCTTGGCACACTGAGAGGCCCAATGCAGGACCATGTCTCTGTGTCCTTGCTATGTAAATAATATGTTGCTCTTCAGCTATGGGCAGTTTCATTGCCCAGGAGCTAGATGCAGACATAGAAAAGAAACGTTGCCCCTTTTACCTTTAGCAGAATTCTTCCCGTTTAATTTACATGTGTTAGTTTAGCACTTCCGAGGTATTACACTTTTCCTAGAGTGGAAGACAATACAAACACACAAGTTAATTGCCTTAGTCGCAAAATTTTTCTCTCTGTATTTGTAGATTTGGTTAACAATTGTATTCCTATTTTGCCTGAATCAATGGTAAGAACTGCACACTTAGAGTTCTATGATTCACCTCTCTACACGCTTTTAATATTATTCAAAAGTAGCAGGAATAAATGCTGTCAGTTGAAGCAGTAGATTACAGAACATGAATCAGTGATAAAAATGTGCAAATGGACCTGACATCAGTGGTGTAGCTGAAATCTTATTCCATGATTGCTCTTAGGGATTTGTGGTATCTGTCCCCGCCATCTTTAATAGGTAGCTGTTCATGAATCAAATACAATTTCAGTCAAGAAGCAGCATACCAGTGGGAGGAACTGTATGAACATAAATTACATAATTATTATTCCACTTGCTTTTATGCATTTAATCACAAAAGAGCAGAAGCCTGAAGATAAAAATAAACCTTAAAGGCATCATAATCCTAAACAACAGCAGCAACACACCAAAATGTGCCCTGTAAAATATAAAAAGATTAATAAGAGAGTGATCAGGACACTTCTTAATTTATTTTCCTCTCTCATGATCATTAGGAAATAATACTAAATTAGCTTACCATACTTGCTTATACTAAGTCAACAATTCTTCAAGCAAAAGCTGCAGAGAACTGGAAACTTATTGGGAAAAGGAGATATGTGGATGCACCTCCTCTTATTAGAGGAGGAAAAAAGGGGGGGATTTTTATCTGTATTTTCTTAGGGCAACTGTCACTGCGTGATAGATATAACCTGATGCATTCCTGTCTGCCTGAATTTGCAGAGAGCCTGAAACAATAGATCTGAGGTGAAAAGTGCTTTCTCTTTTCTAACTGGTTGCTAACACCAAGGTGTTAGCAATGTGAACTTTTTTAGGTGTCAGCATTGTGAACTGTGTCCCTGTTTATGAAAGAAGAGCAAGAGTCATGCAGTTGCTTCTTGTCATCCATGGACAGTTTATCCAGGCTGTAGATTTTGTCATGAACACAGATGCATGGATGTGTATTAGGGATAATGAGTGTAGCGATAAAGGAGGGTCAATAATATTAAAATCTTATTTGCATTTCTCAGAAGTGGAATATGTCCCAGGGCTTGTTATGGGAGATGGGGCACAAGAAAGTTCTACAACAATAGTGGAATTTTATGCCTTCCTCAAGGGCAGCTCAGCCTTCTTAAATTCAGAAAATCTATTCTAAACCCTATCATGGCTATGCACAAACTTTTTCCAACAAAGGAGCAGTACTTTCACTAACAGAGAATACAATATGTTTGGTTATAGTTGCCTTTATTTTTAATATAGGATGGGCTGCAGGAATAATAAGTCATTGCATGGGATATGCCTAGGTCCCATTGCACAGAAAACATCCGGTCATTTAGCTTAGAAAGTATCATGATCTCATGGAAATTGTCACAGTAGTCTTGTTGATCAGTATTAGGATTCTGAACCTAGTTTACTGATTCCCAGCGTAGATTCACTTCACTCAAGCTCCATTCAGAACTGGATTCTTGAACAACCTGAAGGAAGAATTTATTTTTGTAGTCAGTGAACAATCAACATGACATTAATTCTTCTTGCCTTTGAATGGATATTTCTAATATTTTTTCCTTTTTAGGTATATTTCTAAGACTTAGCCTGCCTTGAAGCCAAATACAGAAAGCAGAATAGATGTTTAACTGTGGGAGCGTAGAGTATGTCAACAGGTGTGGCAGAAAAGTGAGTCTTTTGCAAGAGGTTAGAAGCAGTATATCTTAGTCTATAGCCACTGGCCTAGGAAAGGAGACATTTTGGGTTTTGTTGTGGCAGTTTGTTTCCCGGTGACTTTTTGCTCTTTTGGGAGTGATTTTGACTGTTTACTCATTTTTCTTTGGGCTTCTACATAACTGCCAGTCATACCTAGATGAACCATCTTGGTATCTATAAACTACAGCACATCTGTTTTGTTCTGAACAACACAGTATGAGAACCTTGAGCCACCTGCAGACTCAGAAGCAGTGTAACACTGTCAGCTGGATGATCTGTCCAACCTAATTCAACCTGATGAAGGGTAAAGCTTATCAGCTAAGGCAAAGCCACAGGGCACTTTGGTCATAATGCTTTCAGAACTGCAGCTGGTATTGCCATGTGGCCCTGCTCTGAGATATGTGGGTGCATTAACACAGCCATAGGTTCCCTGTGGTGTGTGAATGCAGCTAGTGGGTGAGGCTTTCCACTGTGCACTACAAACACCCCTAGGTCTTGCTGAACGTCTCAAAAGGGCAGAGAAGAAACATACAGAAAGTTGATGTAGCCATAGATTGCTGGTCAAGACATTAACGACTTTGTTTCACTTCACCGTACCACAGCTGGGAACAGGCATAGCCCTTGCTCCTCCGTTTTATATGACTGCCTTTAAGTGTCCTGCGAACATACACATTCAATAGGAATGCATTCCCATTATCTCCTCTGCAAGAAAGGAGCAATTCTTGGGTAGAAGATACATGGCATGTTAATAAAGCTGGCTGAGGAGTTAACCTCATTGGAGAAAATGACATAGGAATCTTATTTTTGTTACTTTAATTCTGTATACATCACAAACAAACAAGCCATAACGGGAAAACCATTTTATCTATATACTGTGTCAATGGTATGGAGATTAAGGGCAGCTGAATTCTAGCACAAGCACAAAATGTTGGACAAAGTACTCCTATACAATTTAATCCTTTAATCCATGCAGTAAATAAATGTTTTTGATGTGAAACACAATCATTTTGATCACAGCAGCAGAGGGGAATATTTTTTCTTCTGCTGCTTTATGTAGGATAAATAGGAAACAGACTGATGGAGGTTTGACAGATTAAGCCTTATAAATGTACTCTCTTACTGTCCTTTAGACGAACTAATCTTTGGATAAGGGCACTGTTATTAGCAGAATACGCCATGGCTCAATTTCTTATCACTGATCTCTTGAGTATGACAAGTATTCTTCCAGAAGAGTTTTGGTATTGATATGGGATAATGTAGTATTTTTCTGAAGCTCAACTCTTTAAAGTGGTCTATGAATGTCCACTTGATAACTTTAAGGCTATGATCCTGTACATTTCAGTACTTGTCTCAGTCACGCTTCAGATGTGGTATCGCATCACCACTGTATCCTGTATGAAGTCAGAGTTCACCCGCTCCATGTATTTGTGGTACATGTTAAAATATTTGGGGATAAAGTTTTACCACACAAGGTAAAACCAGGCCAAAATGTCAGCAGAAACTGGTGAGAAATACAGGGCAACCAACTCCAAAGCATTTCATTAGTTCACTCAGATTTTATGAAATTGTTTTGTTTTCAGAAAACAATATAATGTCTGTTCTTTTTTAACCATTTTCAAATGAAATGCATTTTGATTTTTTTTTGTATTTCAAAAAGACTTTTTATTTTGAAAATTTCATTTTCAAACTTTAAAAATGGTAAAAATCTAATTTTTTTTCTTTTTTATTTAGTTCAACCAGAAACAAAGAGAGTTGCAACTTTTTTTGTGAGGTGCAGTTGGGGTGTTCTTGACTTTACGAGCATTCTATTTCATGTCAACCTAATACCAAACCATATATTTTTAGTTTTGAAAACAGCAAGCAAATAGAGAAGTTGTTTTTTGTTACTGTGCTATTGATAGCTTATAGTTGCAGCTGATTTGCAGATGATATTTTAAGGAATATCAAGTTGTTACTGCATGTCACTGGGCTATATTATGCTTTGGGGCTGTATTGCCTTGGGGCTGACCAATAAAAATAATTGTGATTCTGCTACAATGACGGGGGAGCAGATCACTGTGATGTTAAAATTAAAGAAAATGAGTTATTTTGAGAGTATGAATTTGCTGTAGATTAAAAAAAATATTTTTGGACTGAGATGCATTTAGCAAGGACAGATAGACAGAATTTGAAAAGATTAATCCAGAAAATTATGAATCCTTACACATACTAAGTGCAGCGTAAGAGAAAAAGTACTATTAACTAAGTTAGTCATGTTCCTACACTATAGGGGAGCATTTGTGTGGTACATATAAAAATGAAAGAGGTGAGGAAAATTGAGATGGTTCATTCTAAGCTTCTTAGTACTTGCTATCAATTGTCAATGGTAACACTATCTATAGATCTTGTGACAAGAGCTGCCTTCCACTGGGTGCCATACAGGATTGGGCCTTTGAAAACTCTAGGGCTAGAATTGATGGTTTAAAAGTGAAGGAGAACTTAAGCAGGATGGATTATAATAATCTGGTTAAATTAATTGAGATCTAAATGGGGCAGGCCTTTGAACATCTCCTGAGTAAATACTGGCAGGATTTAAGAAGTATTGAGTTTATTTTGTCCTTCAGAATTACTTCTTGGCATCTCTGTTTTATGTTTGCAGTGCGGCTCCTTGAGAACTTTTGTTTATTAGTTACTCCTTATTAATTACAGTAATGTAGTTCTGAAGTCTCATGTGTAGTATTGATTTGTTTTAGCCTATTTGATTAGAAAGGCTATTGGGACCCTTAAAACAAATTTTCTTGTCTAATGACTGTGCCTGATTTCTTTCTTTCTTGGTTTTGCACCCCAAACCTGTTGTCCTTTTCCAAAGTTTGGAAAGCATTATCCCAAATCACATATGGTTCCAGCCTTGCTGGCTATAGGAAGCTTATTTAAATTCTAAGTTGTTTGTAATATCCTTTTTCTTGAAATATGGTAGAGCAAATTATCTCAATTTATTTTTCTTTAAAGAAAAAAAAAGAAAAGTTCATGGATCCAATTTTATTTTTGATATAATCATAGAATTATAGAATGGTTTGGGTTGGAAGGGACCTTAAAGATCATCTAGTTCCAACCCCCCTGCCAAGGGCAGGGACACTTTCTGCTAGACCAGGTTGCTCAAAGCCCTACCCAACCTGGCCTTGGACACTTCCAGGGTTGGGGCATCCACAACTTCTCTGGGCAATCTGTTCCAGTGCCTCACCACCCTCGTGGTGAAGAATTTCTTCCTACTATCTAATCTAAATCCCACCCTCTTTCAGTTTAAAGCCATTACCCCTTGTCCTGTCACTATGTGCCCTTGTAAGAAGTCCCTCTCCAGCTTTCTTGTAGGCCCCTTCAGGTGCTGGAAGGCTGCTATGAGGAGTCTTCTCTTCTCCAGGCTGAACAATACTTTGATTTTTGCATTATCAGTCCCTTGTGATGTCTCAAATAGATATTTTTAAGAGTAGAGCTTAAGCTCTTTGTGAAAGAACTGTTGTTTTCTGTATTTACATATTGCCCACCACAATGGGGTTTTTATACATCCCTCCTCTGTTCTGTCCCAATATAAATAGTAAAGAGATGATGCATTTTCCTCAGAAATCCAGAGGGGCTTTTTAGTACTTTTTTTTTTTCTTTTTTTTGTTAAAAGTAATATTTTAAGTCTATATACAAGCTATAAATCATACCTGTTTACGGATATGTATAGAATTATGTGGACTAATGATTTGAAAGTGCTATCACATGAAACCAATGGTGTCGCACAATAGTTGACTCCCTTAGGAAATTACATAGCTATCTCAGTACTCAAGAGGTTTAAAACTGTCAGTGCTTGGTAAAGATGAGTAATAGCAATCCTAGGTGTTCTCAGCCTTGAGCTTTAAAATTGTTTTCAACTCTCAATGCAAATGTCCCTTTCAAGGTGAGAAATGTCACACCAGAAAGGCTGAAAAGTTTCCAGGCAATTACACTGATGAATAAGTGTGTATGAATTCTTGATAACTTCTAAATAAGCTCTTTTTTTAAAAAATAGTAATAGTGAAAAAGACAAGAGCTTCTCATAATTTATATACAGGTTGACTGGACTGGAGAAAATAAGGTATTGAGTAAATCTATAAGGCTATTTACTGATTGTTACAATCTATAAATGATTTATTTATCAGTTTTCCACTAAGCTTGCCACTACAGATCCGGCTTTACAAAGGCTATCAGGTATTATGTAATGACATAATCATGTCAGTGACATGCAAAGCCCCAGGTCTGATTTTTAAATTGCAAACCAATATACTAGGCAGTAGACTATCCACAGATTCTCTCTTGTTAATTTGAGAGCATATGTAAGCAGCAAACGAGAGCATATATAAGCAGCAAACATGGCTTCACTTTGTCTCACCTATAGGTCTTTTTGCTGTAGACAACATAAAGTCTTATATAAATAATTTTTTCATGTTCATATTGTGGCAGGAATTTGGCTACCTGTTCAACTGATGCAAAAAGCCCGCTTTTGTCTTTTTCTGGCAGTTTTAGGAGGTTGAAAGACAGACAGACAGAAAGAGGATTGTTACAACTGTGATTACTGCTCAGCAAATGAAGGTTCATATTTCAGAGGAGAAAGAGGAGGAATTTGTTTAATGTATGTTGTGATTTTCATACTTTTCTGTTGACATATGATGGTTGTTTGATGGACACCCAAATGGCAACATGTTCATGTTTGGCACAACTAATTCAATTACCCTCTTGCTCCTGTAATATGGCCCCTGTATAACACTTGAAAGCAAGAAGAATTTGGGTCAGAGATGTTATATGGCAAGTCAAACAGTTGGTTTCTATGAGAGTGGGATTAGAACTGTCTGCAGTCTGAGGAACACCTGAGCTTTGTCTTTGGTTGCAAATAGATCAACCATTTAAACGCTGGCTCTGCTATTGAATCACTCAGTAGTTTTGGACTTATCTTCATCTCTGTGGTTATTCCCCTCAATCTTCCTACTCCTTCATTCTTGGTCTGTTGTTGCATTATGTGAAAAGGCTGAGGGTAGATTCACCACTGCAGTAGCTCAGCTTCTCTGCAGTTTTCGCATTTGATGCACTGAAACCAACTCAGCTGCTGAGAATGTGCAAATTGCTGGCAATGTGTCAGGGTACTGTGAAATGAGTGCAGCTAAAGCCTCCTTATCCTCCCTGATAACTTTGTGTCTCCTTCACCATGAAGTAGAGCACATATGGGATGATGTGGTAATGCTGAATGAACTAGACTTCAGAACAGCGTAGCCACCTGAAGTGAGACTTGCACTTGTAATGATGGAAAGGGCTAAACACAGTGTGCCCAGGCGGTTTCCTGTTCTGGATGTGATACTTGTGACCCACTGCTCTGTTTAGCTGCACAGCTGGTGTAGAGCCACTTTGGGACATCTTTAAGTTAGACCCACACTAAGCTGTGAGCACACCTGCTGAGTGAATAGAGGACAGGTCTTCTGAGATGAAGACAGGTTTTCCAAAAACAACCTGTAAGATTTCAGTGCAAGAAAACAAGAATACTAGTATATGAGAAAATAAATATGCTTCCTTGAAACTATTATTTGTAGCCACTTTGAAAAATTACGTTTAAATTCCTGTTTAGCAAATTCCCTTATGTAAAAGAGAATTTTTATTACTCCAACAATTATTATTATTTAATGTGAATTTGAAGTTTAAATAACCCATTTCCAAAGAAATATGTAAACTTGGTTGCAATTCTTTTCCCCATCATTATCCTTTAGGGAAATAGTACATAGCGTGCCTGGAGAAACCTGAAGGCCCTCTTAGTAAACTGCCAATTATGCTGCAGAAGGAAAGGGGCTATATTTAGATGCTGTATAAATGGCAGCAATAAATCTGGTGCCATTTGGTATCAGGCATAGGTTTGTAGGCTAAATGGAAAGAGTAAATATTTTTCTAACACTATAACTCTCTGAAGCATAGCAGGTAAAAGAGCTGAAAATACAAATTTAGAGCAACTTCTCTTTAGGCAAAAAGAACCAAAGAAGGATTAAAGCAAGTAAAGGAAGTACATAAATTGATAACTGGAGGAAAGTAATTCTGTGAATCATCTAATACAGACAACTGTCAAAGATATGAGGCTCTACAACTATTTTTATCTAGTGTTTTATTGCTGTGATCTGGAAAAATACTTACACACATGTATAACATGGAAGCAATTCCATGGCTTTCAGTGAGTTAGGAACAAATGGGGCAACCATATGTAAATATGTTTTCAAGCTTAGAGCTAGCAGACTCTCATTCTTTATGCCTGTTCAAAGCATCTGCTGAAGTCAGTGGGAATTTGGGCCAGTTGGAGATTTCATCTGGAGTTCACCTGGAGCAGTGTCATAGCAAAGCTTGTATTTCCTTTCAGGATGTAAGTCATAAAAAAAAGAAAAATATTAGGCAGCCATTTCAGCCTTCCACATGGCCTATTCAAGACAGAACATATTCTGATTACTGCTCATGGAGGCTAACATCAAGCAGACCATTGCTTAGCCTGGAGTCATTTATCCTCCCAGCCTTGTAGTCTTAAACAGATGATAGCTTCAGCAGATTGCAGGGCCTGCTAAGACAAAGCTATGAAAATACAGCTAGGCAAGCCTCATGCTAATGACAGTCATGTCTACTGAGGGAAGGCTGAATCTCTTCTTGAAAGTCTAAATTTGGGGTTTCTGAACACATGGTGAGTACCATGAATGGGTTGATGCTAGTTTAGAAACTTGTTGTCCTGTATCCTCCCTGCCTAGCGTAAGCACGCTTTCCCTATCTCGTATTTAACAGCTAACCACTCTCCACTCTGCCTCAAATGTGGCTTGGGATGGACAAACCCCCAGTAAGCTTGGCGTGGTGGGGTAGTTTGAAACACTGGGCCAAATATGGCCACTTGCTAAATTATTTGTAGTACAGTTGAAAAGAGTGAATATGTTGATATCTGGGTATCTCTAGATTTCTCTGATCTAGTCCTGAAAACTGTAATTATGATCTCAGTTATGACTATTACCTTTAAGGATCAATGATGAGTATAAAGCTGAAAACTGTTTCCATTATAACTTATCAACAGAATAAGATTTTTCTTTTTCTTGGAAGCCTCTCCCTTCTGACTGTAAGAAACAAACCAATTTAAAAATATTTTGTCACAAAGGATTAATTTTCCATTACGTATTGATATATACTTGAAAACCAGCACCTACCATAAAAACATCATTCCTTACCTACCAATTACCTAGAGTCATTTAGTTGAAAGCCCATTATACACTCCTACCATGAGTAGGTCAACACCATGTATCTATGAAACAGTCCATTGATAAGGATGTAATTAGATTTTTATCAGTTTCAGCTAGGTGTAACCATTTCATTATAATTGACCTGGATTAGTTTCTACACGTCTCCCTCATTAAAACGTATAGCACCTGTGCTAATGGGTTTTGTTTCTATCAAGATATAATGAGGACTGGCATATCTGCATATTCTCCGAGCACACTGAGAACAGAGACAAATATTCCATTTTATTACCATCTGACAGAGACATAATGATTGCTGAGAAACTCATTACCATCATATTATGCAATGATTTAACTTGAAAACCTTGCCGTGCTGCAGCCTGGCAGTGGTAGAGCTTTTGGAAATGCATGGTTTTTTATTTGACTAGTGTGAGCTGAGCCGATTCCCTTCTCCCCATGTGCTGTATACAGTCTATTTGCTTTGCAGAGTTCCGACTGATTTTGAGTATATTTCATTACTGTGCTATGTAATTAAGGAATATCACTGAAAGACGGTTAGAAAAACACACGTGGTGAAACTACAGGTAGTGCAGGAAGCTTGTACAAAAGGCAGAACTTTAAAAATATTTTTTCCTTCTTAGTACTCCCTCATTTGCACACCCCCATAACACTGTGGTTTATGGGTAAGACATCCTGGTGCCTCCTCTTTTGAGGCAGCTGGTGAAAGTTCTTGCTGCTCTTGGTCAGCTTTTCTGCAGCTTTGCAGATACAGACAGGTACTTATGGATAAAAGCTTTTCAGCTGTAATTTGTGTCTTCATTCTCTGTGCAACTTACCCTCTTCCAAATGCTACTGCTGAGTTGATTTCTTCAGAGCTCAGTTTAGTGTGATAGACCATGACAGAAAATGTCACTGAGCACAGTTTATCATTTGAACACAAACCCCCTCAATAATGCAAAATAACACAGTTCATCTGGCAAATGCTGGCTGCAGTCTCTCTGCCTCCATGCTAGACAGGGGAGAGGTGGGTGTACTGATAATTTGTCTCTGTCACCTGAGATAGGAGATCTTTAACTATACTAAATATCTATATGGTAGTCAAGAATACCAGTTCAACCACTTCTAGCCTGTTCAACAAATTCGCCTCAAGGTTTAACATTTCCCTGTATGTGAAGAGGTGGGTGCTTTAGAGAGAGATCCTGCTGCTCTCCCTTACATTGAGTAGTAATACTTCTGTAAGCAGCCAAAATTACTGTACTCTGACAAGTGCTCGTTATCTTGATTTAAATGTTTTATTGTTTCCATGCAGTTTCTGGAGAGAAACATCTATATTGCAAATTACTCACTAATTAACAATCTCGGTAACGGTACTAGTATAGAGATGAAGATGGAACTTTTTTCTGTCCTTGCCAGAATGGGTATTTCTAGTGCAGGAATCATGGTAGCAATGATCAGAAAGACAGACAAATACATTGGTCTGGAAGCAATGTTTCCATTTCTCCTTTCAATGTGTAGAATTCACAATGTTGAAATATGTTAAAAAGTTCATTCTTTCATACATGTATGTATACACAAATACACACTTTTTCATGGGGGAATGGTAAGAGAGTTTTGTCATTTTTTAAACTCCTTAAAGTTCAGAAATTGTGTTAACGTTATGAATTTCAAACACTGAGCAGCTCTAACCAAAATGTTAGGCTGGATTCATGTTTGAGGTCGCAATGACATGTTGAATCTCTGGGCAGCTACTTCAGCAATTTTGATCCCTTTGAAAATCATTTGTTCTTTTAAATAAGTTCAGTTATTGAAGAAACATACAGAGTGTTCACACAGATGTAATCTATTTGGTAAGCAAGAGGAGGAGTGACTCAGGTAGCAATCTAACTTTAGCCATTTAATTTCAGTACTGCAAAGTCAATGAATAGAGATTAGTTCCAGGCTGTTCTTTAGAGGAAACAACCTGTCTCCTGTGCTGATAGAGACAGACTAAATATGGATGCCTAAAATGAGACAGTGCTTTGTATTCAGCAAGAAAAATGACAGGGATGTTTCATAAACCTTCTGTTTTCATCTAATCAGCAATGAGAACTTTGCAATACAATGACTTTCAAGACTTAATTCAATCCTGAGCTTGTTTACCTGTGTTTTAGTATTTAGAAAGGAAAGAGATGGGGAAACTTCTAATTCTGTCTCTGTTTAAGAACACTGGTGAGCAGGTTAACAGATTCAAATGCCTGCTGAAAAAGATAATGCGAAATTGATAAAATAGGCTATGCATACTTGAAAATAGATGGGAAGCTTTCTCCATATTCAGTGTTTGATCATGTAAGTAATTTAGCTGTGTTACGTCATAGAATTGTAAACACAGTATTTCACCTGGGAGAACTGCTATTGGTTTATAGAGCAGGTTTCCCAGTTGGAAAATGAACCATATGGTGCATATGTCAAACCAAGGGAAGGAGGTAAGCCTCTCAATACATAAAGTTAACAGATCGGCTCTTAATTAAGATCAGATGGTGCCTACCATTAATCAGCTACCCAGGCAGTCTATTTATAGTTGCCTTGATCTTGGGTGTAAAGTTGTTATATGAACAAATTTCTCCACTCACTCAAAATCAACGGAGTTTCACTGATGTGAATAAATGTTGAACATGACCCTTAGCCTGTGTTGGGGGAATTCTTGTGAGTGGAGATGAGAACCTATCTGGACAAGCCATCTGTCTGCTGATTATGTGGTTGTAAGTTTGTCATTCTTGGAGGATGACAACACACAGAGCAGCAGGGAACTAGGAAGAGCTGAGCATGATAGCACTTGTTTTTAGAGTGCAGAAAGGGTGAGACCCCTTAGTTTCTTCACCCACCTGCTGTTTCCATCTAGCTCTTTGCCATGCTTTCAGATTCTAGAAGGCACCAAGGCATTTCAGTCTGTTGCGAAAAGCTTATTTGCTCTCAGAAATATTAAAGATTATTTAAAAAAAAACAGTGGTGTGCATAAACCAGAGAGATCTAAAAGTCCTTAGTGGTCTCCAGATGCCATCAGCTGAGGCAGTAAGAGAGGGAGAGCCAAGACTTGTCTCTTCCCTCTTAAAGAGGTCTTTTATAATACAATTTGCACAGCTCTGTGCAGTGTAAAGTTGTACCCCTTGGTTATCACTTCTAATAAGTTTTGTTTTATAAATGCCTTCTTCATGCAGTCCTGCTCTGCATTGCTGGTGTTCCAAGCTAAGCAGTGAATAAAGACATTTGAGAGGAGAGGATGCAAACTGATAATAAATTTTTGTTTTGTTTTCTGAGCACATTTACGTTAACCCCAACTGGCCTCTCTTCGAAGTGGCCCAAAAGCATTTGGCAATATTGTGTCAGCCCCCACAAAAGCTGGCCTATTCTTCTCACCCAGTATGTAGCATCAGGCTGGCATTTCATTATCACTAATGCCATCAAAGAAGTATTTCTTTTGTAATGCAATTTATGAGGGAAAGGAAAGAATACACTCCTCCAGAGTCTGTGGGTAATAGTTACTAGCCAAGTTTTGCACTGGGGCTATGAAAAGACTTTCTGCAGATCACAGCATTTCTTTTTCTTTCCTGTAGTTTTTTCTGCACTTTGGCTAAGGCAATTACTCTACCTATGTTGTATATCCATGCATATAGAGTGTGTAAGAAAATGCCACAATAGTTTTTGAGTAATGAGAAGGAAAACACAGTTGTACACAGAATTTTTTCCAGCAAACTGTAAGCTGCTGTCACAACATACAACTTTGGAGCTCAAATGCTTGCCCATCTTCCATTATTCTTGCACACAGAATTTTATGTTGATTGTATTGACTAGAAAGAACTAAGGTCACTGCACAGTGAAGCTTTGAGCTTATTACTGATGTTGTAAAGGATCATTTTTCTTAAGTAACTACAAGGATATTGATAGCTAAACTATACCATGTGTTTGTTTCAGGTAAACATTTTGCTGTAATTCAATTTATGAGAGGGATCTTTCTCTTAAAAGCATTGGATGTGTCTGCATACTAATAAGAGATTATGCTCTTTAGTCCTACATATTGGAGTTGTTGAAGACAGGTCATTTAAGTCCAGCAGAAGTTTTTTTTACCGTGTAATTATGAAATGCAAAGGATAGCACCCTAAATGACAACCAGGGTGCTGACTTTGGAAACCTCCTGTCTTGGGAAACAAGAGTTGTGTTCATTCTTGTGTTTCTTGGGTTGGAAGACTAGTATGTTTTAATGTTGTAAAAAGAAAAAAAATATCCATATGATAGAGAAAAACAGTGAAAATAACTAGCTGTGCAAACCTGAGAAGGATGAGAATTGCTGTTTCCCAAGCACAGTGTACCAAAAGGAGTCTGTTGGTTGTGTGTGTTGGTTGTTTTTTTCCCCCTCGAGCTATAAGCAAAGCAGGAAGTTACTCTGTAGTGAGCAATATTTGGTGTGGCAATGGAATATGGAAGAAACCAGTTTGTGGTTATCCTGTAAGAATAAATTCTGGGGGAAATTCTTATACATCTGTAAGTGTTCAATCCATATTCCGGAGTTTGGTAAGTGATTCTTTCCATTACACAAGACCATCTAAACCATCTAAAACCATGAGAGGTTTTCTAAGTATTATTATACATAGTTTAACTCTTTAATATAAATTCTTACCTCAGTGGCTGTGTCTGCATGGCCAAGGGAAGCCCTGACACCAGGCCTTTACAGCCCAGATCATGAGACTGCAAATGCATCTGTCACTGTGGCAGTGCGCACCCTTTGGAGTGCGTGATGTGCTGAGGCTGGGAGGTACCTTGTGGTAGTGTCTCACCCGCGCCAGTCTTGGAGCTGCTACTAGCCAGCCCGCGGGCAGCAGCCAGGGTGCGAGTGCGTGCCCCTGCACAGTCTCTCCGTGGGGCTATAGGTATAGAGCCAGAGATAAATCCTGCGGTGGTGATTTCCCTTGGTAAACAGCACACTGTAGCAAAACAGCTTCTTTTTATTTGCTGAGTTTTCATTGTCTTTTAATTTACGTGAGTTTCGGTTTGCTCTACAGCAATATTTTATAAGTCAGTCAGAAACTGTATTTGTGAATCTAATAAAGCAAAGGCCTGTACTTGCTGTGAGCCTGATTCAAAGCCCTCTCGAGTTCTTGGAAGTATTTCCATTGATTGCAGCAGGCTTGGATCTATTCTTATTTCTGTGAAAATTCTGTAATAAATGAAGCTGGTTTAGGTCATTGGGAATGAAGGATAGCAGCTGTAGGTAGAGTGCTATTACTGTGGTGCCAATAATCTCAAACTGTATTAGGGCTGTTACAAGGTGTCCATGGGAAACGGTTCTTTTTGTGAGGGAGAGATGGTTTCAGAGTTCCATAAGAATTTCTTTGGCTTTTCACTCCTGGTTCTTCTGGTTTCTACTGGTTTCTTTTATGTTCCTGACTTTTTGTCCTTTTTCCCCCATTGCTGTTCCAGTTACCCAGGGAGCCATAGAGCTCATTAGATACCTTGCTGGATTCCAAAGTTTAGCTTCTAAGCTGAATAATTTATTTAGACCATCAGTATCTTGCATAAGATACTTTATCATGTAGCAGTCTCAGACTGTATCAGCCTCTTATATAAGAGTGTTCGGTAAACAGTGCTCTGTAAAATACTGTGTCTGTACCATGTTACTAGAATGTACTTCCAACTTCCCCTTAGTTGATAAAATGCTTTTGATACACTTAAAATTAAATGTTTCTCCTAGTACATTTTTGCTATTTGGTAAACACCTTCTTCAGATATCTAACTGAACTTAAAACGTATGTAGCTTTTTCTGTCCAGTCTTTTGTTCTTACAGTTTTTAGCAGTGGTGCTGGAACAGCTCAGAAATGCTTGATAGCTAATTGCTGCTGCAGGACAATCAGAGGGGCAAAAAAGCATACAGCATGGAGATACTGAGCACAGAAACATTGGTTGTTAGCAAGTCTTCTACCAAGATTTCAGGAGTCACATTTGAAAAAGCTCCTTCTCTCTTGCATTTCCTCTCCCTTCTCTTCTCTAGCTAGGAGTTATGAAGAGAGCCAAGCTGAAAAATTATATTCTCTTCCATTTAACCACAGAATGTGGTACAGCAGGTAATTGTGCTGGTGATGCTGTCAACATGCCTTGGCTCTGAAACAATAAAATAAACTCAAAAGGATGATGAGGACTGTTCAGTCTTTGACCTCCTCAGTTCTCATCTCTGTTGAGATAGGTGCCAATTAATGCCAGCACCAGTGGATGGCTTTGATGTGGAGACTTCTAAATGAGGAACAGGAATAAAACTGCTAGCTCATTTTATAGATATTTCTATACAGACATTCAAAAGTGTCCATTTGTCATTGTTACTGTCTGGGATTTGGGTCAGAGAAAATCTCCATGTCTTTTTGCTAGTCCTCTTATGGACTTGATCATCAAAATAGGTATTTCAATCTCTAAATCTAAGAAATAATGGCAAAATAAAATGTTGGGCATCAAACTGTAAGGTGTAGCCAGTCTCCTTGAAACTGGGCTGATTAATTTTTCTGGGGTTTTTTGGGTTTGGTTGTTTTTTTTTTTTTTTTAAATCTAAACAATGTTGTGCTTTGCACAACTGGGTTTTATTTTGTCTGTTAGTTCAGAAAAATATCTTTAAGTTTCCAGTTGTTTATCTGCATTTTTAAATGCAGGGTGTATTCAGGTCATATTTTTCCTTCCCTTTCCTTAGGCTTATTTTAGGCCTTTGACAATATACAAAATATTGTCAGGCAAATTAGAAACAATATGAATTGTTACCACTGGTTTAACTCTGTCAAAAACAAAGCATAAAGTTTTCCAGGCACTAGGTATACTTGGTTTTATTATAATTTTTACTTTATTATTAATTTGAATATTATAACAATATATTAGATAAAATGTCCAGGTATATTTACATATGTATAAAAGAACTTTTTGACAATACAATTCTTAATAACTGAAATGATAACCAACGAACAATTACTTTTTCCTTAGAATGAATTAAACGATAAATGAGGCTGAGTTAACTAAGCTCCTTACTTTGGCCATTTTGCTGGCAAATATATTATGTTCTGAGTTTTCTAAAGTAACTAACTGGGGAACAACTTGAAGTGTTTTGCTTTGATTATATCATGTAATTCAAATTCCAGAGACACTGTAGACAGGTCTAAAGTAGCATTAAAGAAACCTGGTTATGTTATTTATAGGCATCATACCATTGATGCTCCTGAAATTTAAACATAGTGCTTATGTAATTTTCCTTGCCCCATCAGTATTTTTTCCATACATTTCTACTGCTGCCTTGTGTTTGAGTTGCATGTAGCTCCAGAAAGCTCTGTCCTGTGATTTCATTTTTTTGAAAGTAAGTCTTCACATTCAAAAATGCACGGGTTCAGGTGAAGTTATTTTCTAAATTGTTTCAATTTGACGTGTCCATGTCCAAATAGGATCCTCTGAAATCTGTTGAACCCTGGCTTCTGGAAATATTTGAATTTGAAATTTGAAGGGAATGGATAGCAACTGTACAACACTTAATATTGGTTTAGCTAAATAAGTGAAAATTATGAGAAATCAGCAAAACTCAAGTCTCCATCCTTGCCCTGTCTCCCTGGTCCAGTTCTGTGCGGGTTGCTTTCAGTAGTGCACATTCCCTTCTTTACTGGGATTGGAAAACTTGGTATTTTTATTCCTGCCTGGGCTCCCAGTTTGAGAAACTAACCTTAGTATATCAATGAAGATGAGAAACACTCTTTCCCTAGCATACAGCCATGGAGATTCCTGATGGCCATTTGGATGAAGCCCAAGCTCTTGTAGTGCTTGCCTGTGGTGAAAGTCCCACTGCTTTTGTGCATAACAGACCCCTGGCCGTGGATGAAGCATGTTTGCATGGATCCAATTGTAGGATCAAAGCTCTCATTAGCTCTGCTCAGGCTTTTGTTGGAAGCTGATCTTTCATTTGCACAGATCTCTGCTTTACCACTGTGGAAGTGTGTAGCTAGATCACATGAATTTGTAGAGAGGCTGTAACCACCACATTAATTCCTGCTCTTGTGACACAGTAGGAACTTTGCAGCCCACCCAGCTGCATGTATTGCACCCAGCCCTACATACACATGTAGGAACAAGCTCATCTGTCTCCTTCAGCTGAAAGTTTTTACTGACCCTAATTAAAGAATTATCCTTATGATGTAGTGCTTTCCTTCTTGTCATCGCTTTCTTGTCCTGAATTCACCATAGGGTTTGCACCATTCAAGAACCTGCATATTTCAGAATAGCTTTCAGTAAATAACTGTGTTGCATTAATTCAATGGGGGAACAGTCAGGACAGAGAGGTTTTGTCCAAGAGCTAGTATTTCTGTAACAATGCCATTGTCTAAATGATAGTAAGTGTAGTTTCACATGCACTTTGAGCCAGCATAAGCAGACATTACTGCCAAGAGCAGCAGTTCAACCCTCCCTATGCCCCTGGCTGCTTTTTCCCATTCCAGAATTGCCCTCTTCAGTGAACTACATTGTTTTTGTTCAGATAAGTTCCCTGATCCACTTCCCCACATGGCCACACAGATACTTGTCAGCATGATGGAGTACAGCTGGGAACAAACAACTGGAACCTGGGGGGAGGGCAGGACTGCCTCTTCTCGTGCCTGTCCTAGCTTAAGCCAACTTAAAGTGTATGTGCAACTACTGCCTCACATAAAATAATGTTATTTTACATCCTGCTCCTTTAGTTCTTCACAGGGTTCCCACTTCAAAGTGCCTGTGCTGTAACATCTGGTTAGAAGAGCTGTAGTGAGAGAGTATTTGTTATGTATTAGAAGATGGGCTCAGTTAATTAGAGTCTGAAAAAGGGTTGGATCTTCTCTCTCAAGTCAAAAAATCTAGAGTTTATTGCAGGGGCAGAGTGGGGGAGTGGTTCTGGAGGCATTTTAAAAATCCATCATCTGGAGGCATGGATTCTCTTGGACTACTGGCTTTCTTTTCCTAGAAGGTTTATTGGCTGGTCAGCCCTCTGACTCTGTAGCAGTCAGTGCAAATTTAAGCAGCTTTTGAGTTGTTTTGTTATACATGGCTGTTTTTTCTCTGGCTTTGGATTTGGGTGAAAGAAGGAAGATGGCATCAGGCTACCTCGGCTACCTATCTTAGCTGAACATGCGTTTGCTGCCCTGTGGAGTACTGAAACACCATCTGCTTCCAGCACTGGGATCCGGGCCAGCTGGAGAAACGTTGGGGGTATTTGGGCGGACCAAGTGCATTGCCCCATGAGCTACGACCACAAGGTGGACGTTTATGGTTTGTCTCGTTGTGCTTGCTGCATGGTTAACTCTGTGAAGGGACTTGCTCATTCTTATGCAGGGCCGTCTTTACTCAGTCTCACCGGTAATGTCACTGCAACTCAGATTTAAGTGGCCAATTTTTTAAAAGCTGCTACAGTCTTTAGGCTCCTAATGACTCCTAAAACATGAAGTGAATTCCTATTCACTGAGACTGAAACAAAAATAAAAGAAGAGAGCTCAGTGCTTTCTCTACTGTCTGTTTTTCTTGCCTTTTCATGGGTGAATTATTATAAAGGAAGCTATGTATCCATGGAGACATGGATTATTATAATGATAACTGGAAGGGGCTTCCTGTTGAGGAAATAATAAGTGTATGCTGGGTTGAATAAACTCCAAGAGAGAAAACTCTCTCCTTCTGCCTGTCCCAGCATGGTGCCCCTCTGCAGGAACCCTGATGATTTCTACATAGAGCACAAGGGAGCTGCTTCTCACAGCACCCATCTCCAGCTGTGTTGGAGTCTCCAAATGGGAACCCACATGGGAGCTAATAGAGCTGGGAAATGTGTTTACCTCCCTCTAGGTCCCATCCGCTGTCACGTCTCAGGTGGGAGCCCCGCCAGTGATAAAGTGGGTATGATATCACACCAATGGGGAAGGTACGATGAGACGTTATCCATTTGCTGTGGGAAGGCTCCTAGCTGCTATGGGAGGAGAATGGCTCTCAAGGGAGAACTCTATAATCTGTGAGTTTAAGAGAAGCAGAGCTTCTAGAATAGCAACCACTCAAGTACTTTTCTCTATTAAGGACTGTTTTAGAGGAAAGAATGAGAGGGAAACCTTCAAGGGTTCCTCTTTGTTTTGGTAACTTCTGCAGCAGTAGGCAGCCTGGCCCTCTGTCCTCTGAGTCAACTGCATAAGGCCTGTAAATGGGGGATGCTGATAGGCAAGGCAGGAAGGATAACCATGTGAAAACTGTTTGGCTAAAGTCTTCCTCCTTTCTATGCGCATTTACTTCTCCTGTGCACCTTTTGGACAGTTAGGGTCACTTGCTGAAGAGTATTTGCCCAGGGTTGTCGTAGGGTTTTTAGATTTTGTTTTAAGTAACCTGGGAAAACATATCTGTTCCAGCAGGGAGAGCAGAGAACCATGCAGAGTGTATGGCTGACTGAAAAAAAGAAAATAAAATTACAATAATTAAAGGAAATCACTGACCTTGGATCAAATGTTGCTGTCAGCTGCTTAGAGCATGGAGCTTTGCATAGCTGTGAGCTGATTATGCAGCTCAAATGCACAACCAACCAGAAAATAGGAATTCTCTTTTGTGAAAAGCTAGAGTTGTGCAACAGTACAACGACAGCATCTCTGCACCCAGGGTGGCTGGGGCAGGACTCCTTCAGTCTGTATCAATAAGCCACACACAGAGAGGCCAATCAGAATTCTCCTTCGTTCAAAATCCTTTTATTCTAGATAAAAAAATTAACGGTTAATCATTATCATCTTGTTCCCTTGCTAGGTAATTAGTATTGCATTGTTGCTTTGTGCCTTTCCCTATGTTCCCTTCATGTTAGAGAAGTTTAATTGACATTAAAAGAAGAGGAAATTAAAGGGATTTTAATCAGTTGGTCTGTCCTATCTGTTTTAAAAAGAAAAGCTGGAGTAATAGAAAAATAGGCTGGTGTCTATGCTCTTTTATCATCCATTTTGCCATTCATTATTGAATTGATGAGAATGTCTGCTTTGCATATTTAATCATATAACTGATCAAAATACTACTGGGGTTTCTTCCTGTTAGTGGGTCTGTAGGCAATGTTATAGGTGGTCAATAGGTTTTTGCCTAATTATTATTTCAACTTTTTTCAATTTTCACTCAGAAATGAACACTGTGAGTGAAAAATGGATGCTTACTGCAGTGTTCTCGAAACATCCATTGATATCTACAGCGACACTTCATCTCATAAAGAGCTAAGTAAGCTTCTCAATGAGAACTCTTTTAAGTGTATACTTTAACATAAGGGTTTGCTTGAAGTTGTTTACTTAGAGATTTTCTGAATCAAGACTCTGGTGCATTAAGCTTGCAGAATCTACAAATGACCAATGTCTTAGTTATAAAGAGATTAGTAAACTTACACTGAAGGCAGCAAGGGAGCAGTATAGGTCACAAAAAAGAATATTTTCAACTATATTAAATATTCAAAGCCTGAGAAAATTTTAAAATTATTTAAATAATAAGCCTTTTCTGGAATTTGGCCCAACAAATAAAATCAGTTTAATATACTTTAATGACCTGGGTGAAAAGAAAAAAAAATTGGTCTCATTTTTCTTAACCAAAGATGTTGAAGAACTTTTATTGGTTTTTAGTGTTTCTTATAGTGAAGAGTAAATATGGATTTTAAATATAGTATTTATTAGGCTCTCTTATTTTCTGGGATTTGCAACAACAAAGAAAATCAGAGAACATTCTTTAAATAGCCTTGGAGAAACTTGCTAGAAGAATAGGACTTCTGCAATTTATTGCGTGCTGTTCAGAGGTGAACTCAAACATGCCTCTACAAGGCGATTAATACAAAGCAAAGTGTTAGGGACTTCAGGCTGTACACACTGTAATAAGCAGGAGGGCTCCCACTGATCTCAGTGTGCTTGGAGTCAGGCAGTGGAAGGGAGATCCTGGCAGTTCTCCAGCGCAAGCTGATGGCAAAACTCCCATTGCCTCATTAGGGGCAGGATTTTATACCAGGTTTTGCTAAGACTTCGTTCCCACAAAGTTTTTATCCTCGAAAGAAAAGCAGGAGATGTATCTCATTGGGTCTCTGCTATTGCTATTTAGGTGGAAAGCACTTAAATGCTATATTCAGGTCTGGATTTAGCAACCTGGTTGGTGGTGGGAGATGGCCTTCAGGAGCTTTATTAGTCATTATTAGGAGATGGAGTCTTTCATGAGGAGGTGCTTACAAGCTCTGACTGTATAGAATCTGTAGAGTGACACATTGGTGGGAACATGCTGTGTGAATGATGTATATGGAGAGGAAGCTTCCTCGCTTATATCCTGTTATTAGCTGTGTTCATTCACCTACATCTCAAAATCATGGAGATGGGTAGACATGTTCTGAATCCCAAGGGGCAGTATTTCTATTTCATATATTGTTCCTTTCTATTCTTGGCACGTGATAGCAAGTTGGACAAATTGCCTATAAACCTCAAGACCCTCCTTAGGATTTGTCGGATCCCTGAGCTAAGCCTTTCTAGGTCTCAGAGAAGCCTTTAATGTGTTTCCATGCACCCCTGAACACCAGTTACTGTTCTATCTGTGGTGAACGTATTAGAGGGAAGATTCCAGTCTCTTTTGTAAAAGCACTTAAAATGGAAACCTTCATAGTATCTGTTTTGATTTGCTATCCATAGACTAATATCGGAGATTATTTGGGAACTGGCAGAAAATAAGTAGCAGGTTTTTTGTCATGTAATTTTGAGACTTGCTGTCCAAATATGATACCCAAACTAGTTTCGATTCCTCTGAAATGAACACAGACTTTTTTGCTTTGGTTTTAATAAACCATGGGTTGGTTCCTCTGTCTACATGTTAGTAATTATGAGAATAATCATGTGTGGCTGTAATTACTCCTATGCTTAATTTTCCTCCTGGTTAAAGACAGAAGGAATTTATCAAAGCAAAAATGGAAATGGTTTGGTCCCAGATATGGAGTCATTGCATGTAAAAAGTTGACTAACAGGCTAGATGAAATGCAGGTCTCTTCTGGGAGGTCTTTAGCCATTGTGTACCTAAAAGAAAATATATTTACAATATAATATACGTTCCTCTTGGATTTTTATTTAATGTGTCTTTTGAAGAAGGCTTCTTTAGTTTTTTTGAGAGACATCATCTGCATGGAAGTCACATACTTCTTGTAATATGAAGTCACAAATGTTCCTAGAATATCTGAATCTGTAAGTGTAAGAAAGCAAGGACAGGTGTAGTGTGGTTCTCCTGGGTGTGGGATGATGCTTCATCCATTACAGTGGCCATTTGCACTGAAAAGAGAAAATGTATTTACTGCTACTTTCTTTTCTGAAGCCTTTTATTTGGGAGATCCTTAGGCTGATTTAATTTCAGGGTGTCTTTATAAATAGCTGCCCTGGTATGGGAAAGCATGGAGGTAATTTAAAAATGTCTTCTGTGTCTGATGATAATACTGCTACAGTAGTGTAGATGTTTTCTAAGCTGCCTTTAAACTAGCTTACGTATCTGGAGAAGTATAATGCCAGCAGTACAGGGGTAGTTATAGGCTAACAAGCGATCTGAAAAGCAAGGTAAAAGAAGTAGCAACAGAATTCTTTACAATCCTTCAAAAAAAGACCCTATATATACTATTTTATGAAACATAATGCTCCAGACAGCACAGAAAGGAAAATATACTTCCACATTATTCATCTGCCTTTGTGGGACTACATTTAAAAGGCTCTTTGGGATGGGGGTGGGGGGAAACCCTTCATTTTTAATTCAATAAGGCCAGCACTAGAATACAGACAGAGCATTCCTGAAGCCTTTTTCTGATTTTTTTCTTTCTGAGTGACTGCAGTCTCTAAGTGGAACATGGACACCACCATTAGCAGGGATGAAGAGGGCGCTGTGTTGCTTTTCAACAGGTGGACAAATAGAATAACTTGGAAAGGAGATCTGAGGAGAAAGGAGACTCAGACCCATGCACCTTTGGTTAATGAGCCATGTCAGTCCTGTAATAGTCCCTCTAATAATTCCTGAGTAGGTCTATTTCCTAGTAATGGAGTTGAAGGACATTACACATCTCCAGTCTTCTCCTCTTTCTCTTCTTGTCCCTGTCTTGTTTCTGCACTCGGTAAGTGGAAAGCTTTGCTGCAAATTGACAAAAGTCCCAATAGTTTCATAGCAATCAACAGCTTCCTACAGGCTTTGTAGGGTGTCCTGATGTGAAGGCTGGAATGATGAGCAATTCAGTCTGCACTCATGACTGGGTCTGCAGTTGCTGCCTGAGTGCACTGAGAAAATCAGTAGGGTCTCTTGGTGGACCTTGGGTGTGATTTCCCTGTGGAGAGGCTTGCTCCCTGAAGCTCCACTCTTTTAGTCTGAAGTTGTCTTTATTTATTCTGGGATAGGAGCCATATAATAAAGACTCCATATGCCAATTTATATTTCAATGAATTAGATCTATAGGAAGCCATTAACATAGGACTATGCTGTGTTAAAGCAATGAACAGTACACGGCACAGCTTTATCTGCCCCTTCATAGCACTTCAGCAGGGCAACACCTGACAAGGAGACAGTGAGCCAAAGGGAAATGTACTCTTGCAAGCACAGTTTTTTGGAGCCTAACCAGTTTATGGCAATGCTGATATGATTAGGTGGTCTTTGGTAGGGACTGAGACTCAAGAGGACCAGGTTGTCCTAGTAACCTGTGTTGCTGGGATCCCTTTGCAGTGGACCACAAGGGGGAGGTAGATGCTGCTTTATTATCAGGGAGGATAACATACAGCAAGGAGATGCAATCTGAGTCATGCATGAAGGCAGGGAGGCTGTCCGGCCAGGCCCATAAAACCCAGACCTTTGATGAGCTGCTAAGGCCTTGCTCTCATCTTCACCTTTCAGTAGTCAGACTCACAGTGTTTTCAAACAGGAGCAGTGTCACTGTGTCACCCATTTCACAGGTGGACAACCTGAGTTACAGAAGTATGATGTGAGCTGACAAGGATTATTGAGAGGAGCTGGGTGACAAGGCACTGGATGCCTGTCTCTGGCCCAGAGTGGTCTGTAAAGAGCAAAGGCTCCTTCCTCGTCTTGTCCTCACGCCCACTTGCTAGGAAGTACCTGTATTGTTGCAACATTTCTCGTATTGTGTGCTACTCTGCTGTTCCTCAATGCTCAAAGGTAGCCTTTTGCAGTCCTTTTGTACCAGGTGTTACAGATATTTTTTCAGGTCCCCCCCACGTGGGAACACGTCCGGGGAACTTGCTTAAGCAGAAGTTTCGCTGTGCTTTGTTAGAGACCTGTGACCCTTTTGAAATGCTAGTGTTGCCGTCGGTTTTCAGCAATGAAAAGACGAGCACGTATTTACAACTTCACATAATTTTATTTTATGATAACCTGATGCTAATGCAAACACCAAATTGAACATAAGGATCTAATTGTGTACTTCCTGTTGAATAATGCAAGGCAGTAGCAGTCATTAGCCTTGTACTGTCTGAGAATGCAAGGCTCTTCCCTTTGTGGAAAGCACATAAACAGAAGATAAAGAAACAAAATCTTCTCACAAGGTTGTCATTGTTCCTTTCTCTCAAATCAGAAGCAGTGTCTTATTGAATCAGATTCCCAGCATTGAGCACTCCCTGGTGTGCCAGATACTTAAAAAGAGGGTGTAAAACATGTTGTACCAGCTAGCAAGTCATACTAGCTTCTTTGAAATCAGTGGTTGCGCTAAATGCCCATCTGGTCCTGAAATGTGTAGTTCTCTGCTAATGTGGGGAAGTGGAAGGAGAAGAAAGAAATGAAAAATTTAATGTTGAGGCTGAAGGATAGAAAGAATGAAAAGTAGCAAATGGGCCAGCACTCTCTTGGTAACACCACCTGTTTCTGGGTGACCACTTTTATACCATTCTGCAAAGTGTCTGGGTCCAAATGTTTCCAGGTTCACCTGCAGATTCAGGTTCAGGACTTAGTGTGAGGTCTTCATATTCAAAGCTCCTTTCAGTAAGGAACCTTCCACATGGAGAGGGTAGGAGGAGGAAGAGGAATTTTGTTTGGGAGGTAAAATCATTGGTTCACCTGAAGCAGAATGCAAGACACAAGAACCTACAGACCTAGCTCATTAAAGAAATTTGGTAACGGGCTGCAATGTTTTGACAAGGCTATCATAACTATTGTTTTCAAATATCTGACACAAGTTGTGGATGCTCAGGGCTTCTGCAAATCCAGGCCTTAGTATGGGGCTATTCATCAATTTAGAGAACTGAAAAGTAACTCTGCAACAAGAGGCACTTATAAAATGGGATGGAGTTAACAGACCAAAGATTTCCTGTTCTATGCCTCAGCCTTCCTCTCTGTCCCACTGATGTTCGGGGGGGGCAAAGGAAGAGACTAGAGGGGATCTCTTCCTTAATATAATCTCCCAGCAGGTGAAAATTTTCCTCTTTAGCAGGCAGATTGAAAAAGGCCTGAAGGTTAGCCTTATCCCCAGTGGAGCATGTATTTAGTGCTGGCACTAGGAACAGTGTCAGGATTTAATCCGTAGTGTGTTTCTCTTGTCTGTCCTGTGGCAGTGACATCCCACTTATAAACAGTCCTTACACTCTTAAATTCACTTTGGTGGGATTCTGACTTGCACTGTGAGAGATCCAGGTAGCATCACGTACCTGGATATCCTTCCTGTCTGTCAGCAGAGCGTGGTGGTATGTGTATCTCACAAGCCAGCAGCTCCATGGCCCTGAGTGGGTAAAAGCCCTAAAGGATGTAAGTGACTGCCACACACAGCTAAAAGTTTGAAAGCATATCATTATGTCTGTCGGTTTGCACTGGGAGTGCCAGCTGCCAATACACAGCAGTAGAAGCTCTGACTCACAATTGTTCCTGTTTCTGGCAATCGCAGTATTTGCAATCACCATTGGGCTAATTGTTATGAGAAGTGCCACTCTGCTTCACACATCTGATGTGTGTTGATTGTAGTTGTATAACAGAACAGTTTATAACCTTCTGCTTCTTCTCTGCATGAAAGGGATGTTTCTTTTCACCCTTGTGACACTTAATAAATTAAAAGCTGTCTCAGCTAGGGCTGTGCATGATCTAAGACTCAGGCCTGTCCTCTTCTGTTGTACAGCTCCCTTTACTCCTTTGGGGCAAGCTGTGGAAGTAAGGGTTTGCTTACATGAATAAGCATGGTGGATTGTGCCTTCAGATTGCAATGGTGATAGTCTGAATTTCTAAGAGTTTAGAATGTGCGTATAGTTTTCCAGTCTCTGAAAGTGCAAACCACTGCACCTAAAGTCAGCTCAATGTGATTTGGGGGGAGTATGGGCATAGCAGAAGCATCAGTCCCTTGACTGGATCACCTGGCCATACTGCCCTCTGTTCAAAGCACTGCAATCAATGGTAGTGCTCTGAGGGCAAACTTTTCTTCTGTGGCCCAGAGGATAGGAAGGATGCTCCTGGCTACTCTGTAATTTACAGACTCGGTCTTACAAATGTGTCTGTATGATGTAAGTGTATGAAAGATTATAGTAGCATAAGTTTGGTTGCTTTTCCCTTGAATTGAAGGCTTATGATTTGTTGTTAAATCTCATGCAGGGTATTAGTGGTTTGGAAGAGTTCCCTACACCTTCCTTTTTCCTCATGTTCCTTCTAGACCTGCATAAATCCTAAATCCCAGGCCTGTTCGGCACTGCCCAGGTGCATTGCTTAGATGCGAGTCAGGTGGACTAGGCCTGGGACTCTGCCAGCGCAGACATACTATTACTGTCTGTCTTTCCTGTGAGTTACTGCCTGGCTCTCATGTCTGTTTTTCTTCCTGATTTTGATCAAATATTTATATACAATGAAATTTATATGTAATATGAAGATAACCAGTATTATGAGCTCTCCTTGTATCTGTAGACTGACTAAAAATGGTCAATAAGATTTTCTTAATTGCAAAAGCAATTATCTAGACACTTCCAGGGTTGTATTTCTATCTGTACTATGTGCAGTTTGCAAGTTGAGTGAGGGTTTTCCTGTGGGGCTGTTTCACTTCATGCTTATCTCCCCCCCCCCCCACCCCCCATCTACTCTCTGGTATAAATGGGCTTTTGGATAGATTTGTATCTAATCTGAAAAGCTAACTTCCTCTTTTGGTAATTTATCTTTTTTTGTTTGTTTGTTTTTTGTTTTTTGTTCTTTTCTCCCAACCTGAGCAAGAACAATTTTGCCTTGCTCAGTGTCAGGTCTTCGGAGAGGAACATTTTAGCCATGGTTACTTGAGGATTTTAAAGCAGCAATTCTGGGGCATATTTAAAAAGAATATTATTTTCCTACTGAGAGAAGGAAGCAATGTCTGTATTTTTCTGTCAGATTGCTAAACTCTCTGCTTTCCCAGGTTAAGACTGCTTCTGTCTTTTGTCTCATTTTTGTTATTGCAAATGCTTCTTTTTCAGACTTCTTTAGCACTGGTTAGTGTTTCCCAATTAAAAATTTGTTGTCCAGCTCTTAGTCATCCTTAAAAATGAAGCTATGCCATTTAATGGCTAGTGATGGTCCCTACAGTTAGTGTGAAGTTGAAACCAGCTGTCTGCTTGTTTGCATGTCGGCTTTGCTTGCTGTGATCCCTGGGCCTTGTGGGCACTGCGCAAGGGAACAAGATACCTTTTGCTCTCTGAGAGGTTTAAAGCAGAAGTCTTGTGTCGGTGACCGTTAGCAGCCTTCAATATGAATTAACAGGCCGCTCTTTCACCAAAGGCTGAGTCAAGTCTCCTGCAATGCCAACCTTGGTCTGACACTCTGTACGTGCTGGTGGCCTCAGCCAGTCCCCTGGGGCTCTGCAGTCAGCGCCAGGCATGAGGCTGTGAGTTTTTCACACTGATGAGCACCTTGCTCACGTACCTGCACTGGGATTGTATCCATGAGCAATCGCTCCTCGAGCTGAGTAAGGGCATCTTTCACAGATGTCTCTGGCCAGACATTTAACCTTGCTCTAGCATAGCTGTGCTTGGCACTAGGACACTTTCTGCTTCTGGACCTGTAGGGAGGAAATTGCCTCACTGAGGTACACTGTATGATTAACAAGAAGTGTCCAAGCAGTCACTGAACTTTAAATAGGAGACAAGGTGCTTTTAATAATTCCAGCATGCACTTAAATACCTCTGTGAAGCTAGGTTTTGATTACTTAAGAGCCGCATTTCCTTGAACTCCTTGGAAGTCCCTGGGGCTTAGCTTAATTTAGCTAGGCTTCCAAAGGAGCTAAAGGCCACATGCTCTGATGCCTATGAAAGTTTTACAAGTCTACCCACCTAAGCAGGGTATAACACTAAGGATGATAAATGAAATGTGTATTTAAAAACAACAACAAAAAAAACCCCTGTCAAAAAGTACACTAGGAGGCTTAGCAATTGTATGAAAGGAAAGAAGTGTGGAAGAGAATGGATCTGGTGGACAACATCACAAGATGTTTCTGGGAAATGGCTTGAAGTGGCATGAAACAACATTTTCTAATCCTTCAGGAGCAGAGAAAAGGCTTTCAGCTCACTGCTTTTAGCACTTGTATGTTGTGGCTTGGCTTTATACTTAAATCCCAATAATTTAATATTTAGCTGAGAGTAAATGTCTTTGGAAGCAAGAGGGTGAGAATGGCAGCCTGCAATCTGGAAGGCTTGGTGTTTTAGGCCTGATATTAATTTGATTTTTTGAAAGTAATGAAAATGCTCTTGATACATTGATAACCAATAGCTTCTTTGAGCTTCTTAAAAAGGATGAGTGGGTATTCTGCAGAATGACATCTTGTGCACGCGCAACATTTCTTTGGATAGTTTTGCCCTTTGCCATTCATATCTCACATGGTTAGGTGAAGCACTGCTATTGTTTTGGAAGATGAAGAATTTTTTCCTTCCAAGTTATTCCTGCTTATGCTACTTTACTTAATTTTCCTTAAACAGATCAGCCTATTGACTTACTAACTGTGTAGTCACTAGAAAGAGGGACCAATCCTGTGAACACCAGAAGATAAATCTACTGGGCAGAGAAGCAGGACTCTGTGTTAGGGAGAAGTCAATATGAGACTGTTGTTCTGAAGTCCATAATCCATTTAAGCTCTTGTCTCAACACACTTTTGTATGTACGTTTTCCTGTAGAGTCATCGACGTTTGCCCCGAGAGAGATGTGTGCATGTACCTTGTTGGGTAGGGACAGCTGAGCAGTGCTGTCTTCTGCTCCCTGAGCATGGGGCCAAGTTCTGCCCATGTGGTTGATGTAGGTACCTGGCCCAAGGCTCACTGGCTTCCAGTGGAAATCTTCATTATTTGACTCCTAGATATTCTTGTGCTGTCTTGGCAAAACTAGAGAAAAAAATCACTGGATATTAGTATTTCCAATATGACAAACTTACTTAGCAAGTTTCTATTAATTATTCGACAAAACTTATAAATCCAGCCTTTTGTTTTCTTAATCTCAAAATAATGAAGAAATTCTGTCTCCATTCCAAACCCGTATGCACAAAGAGACTATTACCTTATGGAAATATGGAAAGCAGTTGGCAAATTTTCTTGAAAGGATTTATCTTTATAAATTCTATAAAGGAATTTCAAACCTACCACACTCTTAATATATCATCTGGGAGGGAGGGGTTTTTTATTGCTCTTCTGGTTTTTTTATATTGCTGTATCACTGCTTTGCACTAGTAGCTTTTGGTATGTTGTCTTCAGGAACTAGTGTTATATTCCCACTTCTCCCTCCTGTTTGCCACAAATAGAGTCTCTAGTTAAAAATCCACTCTCTTCTCTTGTTAAACGTTTCCAGCTGAGAGACAAATCAGGCCTGTATCGTTTTCATTTGGTAGCCGTCAATGTCATTTTCCTCTGAGGTACTTTTTGTAAACTGTGACCATGATTGTTTTGTAGCTATTGCTCTCAGACATGCCATGTACTTCATCTGTCAAAGCCAGGAAATATGTCTTAGCCTAATTATGGTGTTTGTGAGGAACTAACTAATCAACTGAGTTCTAGTTTATTATTTCCAAAGATAGACTTAAATAGATGTATGTACATAATGTGGTGGCGCTTTGTGTGGTCAGGGGAGCTGACAGTGAAACCTGGGGGAGAGGAAGTGGCATGTGGATCTTATAGCTCTTGCTGCTGGTTTGTTTCCGGAACTGACCGAAGGAAATGGGTGAAGGATAGTTGATGTTTTCCCTCACTTTACTTAACCAGGCATGTTTTGACCTGTGGTTTTTTTGAGGTGATTAAACTGCAGCACTTGTAGGCAGTTCTCTACACAGACACAGTTCTTATAGTTGATGTAGTATAGACAAAAACACTGAACAAATTTTGTTTTTAATCATAAAGGCGGGTTGCCTTCTGGAGGTTGATTTTTCCTGCTTCTCTTTGGAAATCTGCTCCTAAAACGTCAGGTTCCTCTGTGCTGAAGTGCCACTACCTGCCTGCATGGTGCTTTATTTTACATGTGGAACCATGAAATAGATAGCACTACACAACGAATAAGGTATTATTTTTTATGTGTGAGAGTGGGAGGGTAAGAATAGTCATTGGTGTTGTGTTTTATAAGGCTTTGTGGAAATCTCCTACTCTGGGATTTGGCCACTGCATTCCCTGGTATCACAGAACTTCCCCTTCTTCCCTGTATGTCCTGAGGAGTAAGTGGAGGGTCTTTCTTGGGTGACCCTTTCTCCAGCAGAAAGGAATAAATAAAATCCATAGGGAGTGTTGTCAGAGTCCATCTGGTAAAGAGAACTTTGCAACATGGAGAACTCAGCTGGATTAAAGGATCGAGACAGCTTTCAGAAATTCCAGGGCTGAGAGTTCTTTTCTGACTGTAAATAACCTATTAAAAGCTTATTGCAAAGGAATATGCTACATAATGGATGATAGTGCAAATCCACCCATCACATTACTAAATTAAATAAAGAATCTCCGGAAAATAAAACCTGATACATGTTTTAAATGGATTATAAATCATAGAAAATTCTTGATCATTTAGATTTGTCTTTCAGCGTGTTCTTTAATAAAATGAACTTTTTGTGGAATTGATGCAATGTATGCCTTCATACACAGTGGCAGTTTATTGAGCTAAAGATGAGGTCTTTCTGGAAATGTTGACACAAGAGTGAGTCAACTTACCAGAAAAATGCTAACCACCTACATAGCTTTGAGTTCTGTACTTACAGTGGAGATCTTAAATGCAAGAATGGCACGTGTATATGCAAGTCCAACCTTATTCTCAGTGTCTTCTCTTTCATTATGGATATTTCTAGTCGGTTCTGTGTCTGAGGATGGGTAAGCACTGTTTGCAAAGTTCTGCTGCCCATATTTGTCTTGCGATCTTTAATGAGTACTTTTTTGCAAGGTTGTGCTAATTGAGTTAGCTCAGGGTTCCCTCTGTGTAAGGGCAAAGTCCTGAGGGTGGCTGTATAATACTGTACGCCTGATGTCAGAAATGGTCTTTGGAAAAGCAGAACAACATAATAAATGTGCGCATGTTGCTTACCCAAGAAAAAGTGAATCCAGTCTATTCAGGAATAAGAGCTTCTCTTTTATTGGAACTTCTGTTATTTCAGAACAAAATTCCAATCTGAAATGAAAAGTTGAAATAACCAAGATTTCCTGCAGTTTGGAAATTAAAAAAATAAGTGTCAGATCAGTTCTACTGCTTCTTATTATAACAATACCAGAATAGTTATTCAAATAAAATAGCTTTAATTGAAATACTGCCTTAAACTTGTTTTGAATTTGTGATTTTAGTTGTGTTGTTTAACTTTTATGCTTAAATATTAATTTCTGAATCTATACTGAAATACATAAAAATGAAACAGATTTTCCATATTGAAGCGTAGATGCTCTGATAGCCTTGCACCAAAAAAGGGAAGTAAAAAAATGAGTAGTTTTGAATTTATATTCAACTCTTAACCTATATGTCAGAGAAAGCTACCTTCACAAGCTCCCTTCTTTATAAATAGAATATGAAGACTGTAGAAAGCTTCATTCTAAACCAGTGTCCTTGAATCCATATGAGTTGATTTGCTTGACCCTGAGGTTATTTAGGTGTCGAGTGTATAGAAATGGTTCTTTCTTTTCCACTTTTGGGAAATGTCTCTTACCTAAACTCAGGTCTGAACCATTTGGAGCCAGTTTGTACAGTGCACAATGCAAGCGCATGGAACAAAAGCAGCAGTCTCTGACACCTTGGCACTGAGTAACTATGGAGTGATGTCACAGTCACTGACTCTCTGTGCAGGATACAACTGTTATATTTGACATGGGACACACAAGCTGTGGACAATTTTTTAAGAAATTGGTGATTTTTACGTCTCTAAATTCTAGTGGTGTTAAATGGAAAAGTTGATACGTAAGTGAAAATTGCTCTCTTTTCCCCACCTAGGTATTTTTATTTCCCTTTCTTTCTGATTATTTCACCAAATCTCTTCCACTGGCTCATCTTGGCCTTTCAAGGTCTTGGTGTTACAGCTTCCTTTCCTCCTTAATAAATCTTCCTGTGGTTTCGAACAATGGGAGAGAAGTGGTAGCTGAGACAGCTTGGACCATTAGAGTGATCACCTGTCGTATTTTATCGCTGGTAATTTTTCTCTACCCTAGCTGCCTATTGTTGTTCGTCCCTTTTGTTGTTCCCAGAGTACAAATGTAATCAGTGAGTTGGAAAGTTTTCAGGGATGGTGGCAATATTGAGTAGGAACATCCTGCTTGCTTCAGGTTCAAATTTAGGCTAAGTGGGGCATCTTCCAGTTTTTGGCAGACTCAGCCTCATTTTGTGAATGCAAGGGGATTAATAGTGAATGGGGTCATTATATATAAAGTTTTTCTGTTGTTTCTCTTCAGAAAACAAAACACAATGGACCTGTTGCTTGCAGATATGTCTGGGATCCTGATGAAACCAAAGTTAATATCCTTTTTTTAATTCCTGACATTTTAGGACACAGCCAGACCTGGTACCTGTGAACTGACTGCTTGCTGTATTCTGGTGTGTTGCTTTGGGACTGTATATAATGGCATCACTAAAATAAAAAACCACACATCATCATCATCCTAAGACAAACCAATGTGAATTCAGACTTTTCACAAAGCAACTTGTGTCTCAGCTGTAACTGGCAGACTTTATATTGTCTTTACCTCAGATGGCAGTTGGCATTTTGTGCCCCAGTTCTGCTGCATTGTTTTCTTTAAGAATCTCAGTATTTCACCTGCCAAACTGCACTCAAGTTGAAGGGTATCCAATTTCTACCACAATTTACCCTAATGACATTAAGGGACTGTTCAGTATGCTGTGGAGTTCACTGGATGAGAGCATGAGGCAAACCAGAGAGAGGATGGTATTGTTCTGTATGGTGGCTGATTGTAATCCAAAGATATCCTTCTTTTATTTTATAAAAATACCCTAAGTAGGAAACATACAGTAGATCTTCTTTGCCAAGTGAACCTGTTCATCAAAGGCTATGATCATAAATCAGCAATTATCAGTGGCAATTTCTTGAGAACTGCAGGGCTTGGGGTATGTGTACAAAATTTTGAGGCTGATGCAAACAAACCTCAGGGTGGTTTCCAGAAAGCCAGGGAAACTTCTGTCATACTGTGATTACTGCCAGGCAAGGTCTATCCACCTCAATGTTTATACTGTGTTCAGTCTTGTTATTCTCATTGTTTACTCTGTGGTGCTTAAAAAAAAAAATCCAAGCCCAAAAACTTAACTGACATTTTTTGTTATGGAAGAATGTTTTTGATAAATGTAGTAGTTCAAGGGATGTGGCGTCTGGTGTGGTTATGACCTCAGAGAGGAAGAACACATGAGTTTGGATCTGTGCCTCCACACATGTGCATTTCAGGACAATTGTATTTGTGTTCCAGGCAGAAGGGAAAGCAGTAACTTCCCAGTTATCTAAATGCTTGTTTGGACTATTCCCCATCTTTATTATAACTGCACTTGCAGCCTGACCCTAATACAAGGCAGCTGCCTGCTAGCACTTGGCATGAAATCTTCACAAACAACCTGTTTCATAAATAAGTTTGTGTTTGGTACAGTTGAACCAGAAAGTTTCCCTTTGTGGTTTTCTCCATCTCCTTGTTCTCTTTCTCTTTAGTCAGAGGAGCCTTGAGTCATGTTGCTATTTGGCTATTCTGCTTCTAGCTCAAGTGGAATAGATTACTCCTTGGCATTGGGTATTTACTCAATAAGTTTCAAGTAATTCCACTCTAGGAACCAGGGAATGTCTGCAGAGAGTAATGGTGTAATTAAAAAAAATACAGTGGGGTTGTACAGCAGCAGTGCAAAACACTGCAGTAATAAGAGTGCACTGGGAGTGAGTTCTGGGATTGAGAGTTTTTGAGTGGGTTCCTGAGTTAAGCACCTAAATCAGTGACCTGCCCTTCAAAACAAATGCGCCTCTGACAGATTTTGTTACCTTTAATTCTCTTTTCCCTCAGTTTGCCTGTCTGTCACATGAATGGGATGCTTTAGCTCACTGCTGGGATATGGCAAGGCTTGATTCCTTTGCATTTTTTAACAGTGAAACTAACAGCCTTAGTCTAAGGCTAAAGCACTGGCATGAAACTGAGGAGACTGGGATTTCATTTCTGGCTATACCACATAGTACATGTGACCCTGGGCAACTCATTTGATCTGTCTGTGCCATGGTTTTCAGTTGTAAAATAGGGCAAATCCTATCTTTTACATAGCTTTTTCCCCTCTAGCTCTAGTTTGTCATCTCTCCAGGCCAGAGGACTATTTCTTACTATGGGTACATTCAGTCCCTCACACAGCATGGGACCTAAATGTAATTCTGCTGCTAGCAGGATAAAGAGCAAATGATTCCACAGAATCTAAAGGACTTGGGGCTCACTTTGCTGCCATTTAAGTTTGCAGAAGTTTTTCTTCTGTATTAACTGAAGCATTAACTACAGTTCACTCAGGCTTTTTCAGTGCCTTGTTAGAAAGTGTTTGAGAAGCATAAAAGATGAGCATGCTCCAGTGATGAGTTCTGCATTAAAATCCTCTACACCTCCTTTCTCCCCCATTAGACAGACAGATCTCCATGGCTACTCTGCAACAAGCTCTCAACACTTTTCTAAAGCTCCTTTACTTTTTTTGCTATTATTGCCTTCCTCCAGGATTTTCTTAAGTTTGAAGCATTCCATTTAATTGAATTAGACTTGCATGCTCGCTGATGACTGTGCTAAGTGTGTTTAATTAAAAAGACCAGCTTCTTTACCAGGGAATGACTTACTGACTTATTTCCAACTCAGTGTTCATATTTCCCAAGACAATATTTTATTTACAGACACCACATAAGTAACTTGCTTTGCTTTGACATTTTCCAGCTATCTAAAAGAAAGCCACTTTTTCCTATTTTTTCAGTGGGTGCCTTTCTATCAGGGGGACTCCTTTTTCTGCCTACATGTGGTTTATGGTGATACTTTGTTTAGTCAGAATATTTTTTCAAGCTTAGGAAAAAGAATCACTTATTGACCTGACTTTCATTGCTGCTCTGAGCCAAACATCACCCATAAATTGAGCATCCTCTAACTTTTACCTGAATGAAATGCTGTAAATTTTATGAAACATTTTATCATTTCTCTCTCTTGCAAGAATGTTGGCGTGTCATCCAACCCAGAGGAATAGTTTCATTTTTTTTATTAAATAATCTGCTCCTGGTCTTTATCAAGCTCTATTTTAAATGAGTTTGGTTAAATTAAATGACTCTCTGTAGTGGCTGGCAAGACAGTGGTTTAGTGCTCTGGCCTTTTATCTCTGGAGACCTGAAGGCCATGGTTTTGGTCCAGATAAGGCTGCTTTGCACCTCTGAAGCAGTATAAAGTCACATTCAGCTAGCCTCAGAGCACTGTTAGCAGAATCTTTTATAGCTTGAGAGCACCGCACAGAGACTTTTAAGTTCCTTTCCAATCATTGCAGTGTACCTGTATGGTGCAAAAAGTTGGTTTGAAAACTGTTGACCTCTGCTCAAGAGCAAAGTCTTGCGCTGATTTCCTGCTTCAGGTCACAGGCAAGCAAATACTTGTTTGGATTTATCTGAGTCTAGTGGGTACTGGCCACATCACAGGGACATGTTGCAGTTTGCTCTGAGTATAACATGCCTGGTTGCCAGCTCCTGGAGTGACCAGACCTGTAGTCTTGGGCAATGCCTGCAAGTCCATCCTGGCAGAATTGTCCATTGCTTTTTATTGCTTTGCCCTACCCTAAATCCCCAGAAACTCATTTTACCTAGAGGGTAATACATTTGTTTATACATGGTGGGCCTAGTCCAGCATTCTCTGGTGGTGTTGAGGGTTCTTGACTTCAACATATGCCAGACCAGACTTGGATTTTGTAATGTCTATAGAAAGAGCGCACGGGTGTGTTGGAACATTTACAGCACAGACATGCAGAGGTAATGTTGTGCGCAGGTTTCCCCCATGCTTACAAAACTTGAGTAGTTGTGAGAACAAATGCATTGTTCAACCCCACAGCTTCTATGTGTTGAATATCTATCTTGGTGGAAACTTTGGGCTTTTGCAATTATTTTAACAGCCTTGTGTGGTTTGATGAAAAGGCAGTTACTGTTAGGATTTTAATTTCTCTAAGTTCCAGTGGGGAAGTCATTTAGATAACATAGAAACAGAAAACCTTTAAAAAGTAGTTGCAGAATGAAAGGGAATTGGCTGGCCAAGAAAAATAAGCCTTCAACAGTCTAGGGGGTTTTGATGTAATCGGCAGAGATGTGACAAGTGACATTGGATGCCATTGTACTTAGGTAGGTGAATCCGCATTTGGTTGCGGAACAGGCAGGTATCGGTCTGTCTCTGAGAACCCTTTCAAACCCATAACTTTGGCTGCTTCCATGGTGGTCTGGTTTTATTCTAATGTTTGTGGAAACCTTGTTGAAATTTAGGAGCCCAGATACTGGCTTTTACATGGTTCAGTGTTACTCATGAAAAAAGTTCTACCATTTTCCTCTCCCTCCAATAACAGCTACAAAAGTTACTCATGCAAGTATAGCAGAATTGCCTCAGATGACAATGCAGTAGTTGAACATTTGCTGTAAAAGAGCTGGGTGAGGAAGCAATTGGATTTATACCATGCTGATATAGCAGCCTATGACAGGGACTGGAGGAACCCCCAGATCTGCAAGCCTAGACTTTTAGGGAAGTTAAAATCCTTTGGTATCTTTCCTTTAACTTGCTGTTGGTGCACTTTTCTGTGCTGAAATCTGCTGAACTCAGCTGAGCTAATCTGAGGCAGTAGGAGCACTGTGTGCTCCTCTTCTCAGCTACAGAATCAAGGCTTTAGTGGCCAATCTCTAACTTGATCAAAAAAAGGAAAAGAAGGAAAAAAAAAAAAAGAAAAGGAAAAAAAGAACCTGCAGTTACAGAACAGTGTCAATGAACTTTCTAGTCGTCATTGTAATAACCTCTATTGCATTATGTTTGAAATTTCATTATGCTCTAGTCTGGCACTGATTCACCTAGACAGTGAGAGGGTATTAAGACCAGCTTGTCAAATAGTTGCAGTAATAAAATATTTCCTGTCTTTCTGTGGAGAGCTTTGTAGAATTAGGGACAAGGTAGAAAAACAGCTGATGAGGGCTTCATGATGCTTCATACCCCAAATGCTTTTTGCGTGTTTCTCTATTTCATAGTTTGTATCAGATTTCACAGATAAAAGACTAATTTTGTTGCTTTTTTTGGCTTAATTTGTCTTGTCTGCTTCATGCAACTAGGTGATTTAAATGGTCCACAAGTGAGAGATACCTTGGGGACAAAACTTAGTTTTATGCTTCATATTATTCAGACTCTAAAGCTCAAAGTAATTGAATCTCTACTCAGAAACGAAGATTGAGTATTTTTATTTTAAATTTAAGTGTCTATATAAACATGATGCCTCAGGGCTTTGCTGATTTATAATACATGTGATTTGAAGGGTGCCTTAGTGGATTCAGCAGAAACCTTTTCATTATATTAGTCTTTGGGAAAAAATATGCAGCCCATAATTCTTTTCTTTTCTTTCCTACACTATAATATTGTTAATGCTCTTTTCTGTCATGATCCTGTATAATGCTATTAGCTAAGCAGCTGTTCTATACCTCAGACACATGATAAAACACCTTACAATATTGGTTCCTCCGTGCATTTTTTTCCCTCTTTTTGTGCTTGCCTCCTTTCCCCTGCTGCCTCTCGGCCAGGTGTCTTCAGCCTAATGGCCATAATAATAGATGAGCTCATGTTTCCAGATCCTGCTAACGTCAGACCACTATTCTTTTGAAGCCTATACGGTATTATTGTAAACAGTAGGATGGCTGCCTTTATCCTGGAGCCTGTTCAATTCGAAAGGCAGGGCCGGAGGGCCTGTGCAGTGTCTTGCTGACTTCTGTGGGTCCCTGCCCAGGTCTGGAGGGTGACTGATCAGATTCCCAGCGTGTGATTTAGCTGTCTCTTGCCAGAGTGCAAGTTCAGAGATATGAAGCATGTTGACTGATTTCACTCATCCTTTTTTGTGACTGGAGTCCCATGGCAACAGATGCTAAGATTGTGTCACCAGGTTGGTTTGATCTTTTCTAGGCAGCTGGCAGGCTGTGTTACGGCTTAAGCTGTGTCAGATGTTTCCAGACGCAATGAGTTCAAAATACATTCCTTTAAATTAAAAACCATGACAGGTTAGAGATAGCCGTAGTTGGAGTGATCAGAGAAAAGCCCTCAAGATGCCCTAGTGAGGACCAAAGTGAATACTACCTTGTAAAGGCATCCAGTTCAGTTTTTATTTGAGACCCAAAATAAAGCTTGAAAGTCACAGAATTGGCAATTTTAATGTGAGAGCCAGCTCAGCCTGACTCTGATAAGGTTTCATGAGCCTGTGTTTTCCTGTGGGGACCTCTTGCCTCTTCTTCCACTTCATGGATGGCCAATGGTCCATCCTTTGCAAGGTAGTCCAGGGTTGAAATTTGGAATGACCACACGTTTGAGTGGTAATCTCATAAATGCAGCAATTTATGTACTGTAACCTGATGGTGAGACCATAGTGTTCCTTGAAGAACTGTGTTGTTTTCCTCAGGGAGCAGCAGTAAATTTGCTACAGGTTTGGTCTGGCTTTTTGGTGACACTCTGAATGTCTTCTGTTAATGTGTGGTGAACTGGGGAGTTAGACTGGGATAGGCACTCCTAGCAGCACTTTCTATTTGGGGGCTTATTCTTGTCAGTCAGACAAGGACAGTGGACAGAACTACCTATTGCTTGGGATAAACCCCTCACCTTCTGCAGAAATGCAGCAGATGTGAATTGAGATTTTTTTCTTCTAAACTTTTTTTTCTCCTTCTAGACTCACTTACTGGCCATTGAGATATGAGCTGGTCTCTTTTTGTGTGCAGGAGGCAAGAGTCCTTTTGCATAGTATAAATTCCATGCTTTTTAAAAAACTTCTTTTTCTATGGGTGCTATAGAAGAACACTCATTCTGTATAGAACTGACAAGAAAATTGGCTTTAAAATTGTTCAAATTATTTGGTGTTTTCATTGCTGCTACTTAGATACCAGTGTAATAGGTCCCTTAGAAAAACCTAAGACAGTGAGACTTAGCTATAGACAGGGTAATATTAACGCTTCCATTGTAATTTTTCAGCATGGACTGAAAATGCTTATGCTTAAAGGAGTTATAATTTTGCATATTTGCTGGTAAACTTTTACCCAGACCTCTTTTCAAGCTCTGTGCAAAAGTCCACATAGGTATACATAAAAAAGGAACCTGTATTTTTGTCTTTTCTTTGCTGGAACAAAGTAGTTGCTTTCCGTAGTCTATTGTGCATGTGTGATGTGAATCTGATTTCACAGAATCACTAAGGTTGGAAAAGACCTGTAAGATCATCAAGTCCAACCATCAACTAACATCACCATGCCCACTAAACCATGTCGCACAATGCCACGTCCACACATTCCTTGAACGCCTCCAGTGATGGTGACTCTACCACCTCCCTGGGCAGCCTGTTCCAGTACTTCAACACTCTCTCAGGAAAGAAATTTTTCCTAATATCCAGCCTGAACCTCCCCTGGTGCAACTTGAGGCCATTTCCTCTTGTCCTGTTGCTAGTTACATGGGAGAAGAGACCAACACCCACCTCTCTGCAACCCCCTTTCAGGTAGTTGTAAGAGAGCGATGAGGTCTCCCCTCAGCCTCCTCTTCTCCAGACTGAACAACCCCAGTTCCCTCAGCCGCTCCTCATCAGACTTGTGCTCCAGACCCCTCACCAGCTTCGTTGCCCTTCTCTGGACACGCTCCAGCACCTCAATGTCCTTCTTGTAGTGAGGGGCCCAAAACTGAACACAGCATTTGAGGTGTGGCCTTGGCAGTGCCGAATACAGGGGCACGATAACCGCCCTACTCCTGCTGTATCAAAGGAATGTGTTGGGACCTGTAAATTCTGACGGTGCAAGATCTAACCCTATTTTAAGGAACAAGTGCTAGTTCATGCGCAGATGCTAATATGTGCAAGCACAGGCTCTTTCAGTGTGTGGAGAGTGTATATACACAGCTTTTCATGGTCAAAAGGGAATGCTAGCATTTGAAAGATGAAGTCTGTAAATCATATTTTTTTATTGATCTCTTTCTATGTCCCACAAATCCCTCAGGCCACTGCCTATGAATTATCCCATGCTGTTGGCCTATTCTTGTCCCTGGGCTTTCCTCATCTTCGCATTTGTATAATTACATGTGCTACCTAAATACACTGTATACTTCAGGAAGTATGTTTATTTTTTATTTTGACTACTATTTTATTTCCTAGTATGCTTCTTGTTTCCTTAGGAGCCATAGAGTAACAGCTGGGGCACAATATGTACTTCCAACAGATTAGTAGGGGTATATGTGGCTTTAGTTCCTAAGAAAAGAAACGTTTTGTTTACCATCTCCAGAAGCAGCCTTTTTTTCTCTAAGAACAAATATAATATGTCAAACTAGGAATATTCCTTTCATGCCTAACTAAACAAATTAATGTATAGTATTTCCTGCTCTAAATACTTCTGGGAAGCATTTGGACAGTCATTCAGGAGAAGTATTCCCAGTTCTGCCAAAGAACTGTGAAAAGAAAGAGAAAGAAAAAGAAAGAAAGGAAATGCTGTCAATTAAAGAAAAACTATTTTGGCTGGAATGTGTGAGATCAATGAAGAATTTTAAAAATCCACCTTTACAGTAATTATTTGAGTTTTTCACTTTGCTTTGAGTTCAGTCCCAGTTCTGAGTTCCAGGAAGATGTGTTTCCCATCCCACTCTGCCTCTGATTTTCCAGCAGCACAGGGTTATTATAGAAAGGGAAAATTAGTTATCAAAATTAGGATACAAATTCCAAACTTCTCCATTTTGATGTAGTGATCTCTGGGGCAGACTCACCAGAAAGATATGTGGTATTTCCTACTGAACCCTGCATAGGGGTGAGCTCTCTACTCTTCCTTCCCCAAGAATTTTGGTTTCTTTCTTGTGGAAGACAGATTGCGTGGTAAAAAGGAATGAGTGATATCCATGGGATGATGAAATTGGTCAGTTGATGTGACTTACCCATAGTTAATGAAGAGGTCTGTGGTAGAGCAGGGAATTGCTTTGGATCTTGTGAGCTCCAGTATTTGGTGGCCTTTTCTGAGGATCTTGCTTTTTTTACTTTTTCTTCTTTTTCTTCTTTGCTTGTTATTCTTTCTTGGCCAATTTTCTTTGGTGGTTTGGCAGCATCCCAGATGCCTTCTGATAGACATCTGAGTAATGAATAAAAAATAAATTAATGCAATGGAAAAAGCAGTCAACCATTTCAGTGACAATAAGAAAAGGTGTGGTAAAACAAAAAAAAAAACCCTCAAACCTCTCCTATAATAAAAACATCACTATTCATGAGCCATTACTGACCTTCTCTTTCTAACATCTGATATTTATTTTTAATAGCTTCTTTAAGGAAGAAAGAAAATAGGGGCAGAGTTGCAATGCAAAATGACAAGTGTTTAGTTTGTTATTGGCTCCAACTAATAAATGTGAATATTGCTGTGAGCCTCTTTCAAACCAGTGGGCATAACAACTGAAATTCCATTCAAGCTAAATGAGGGAGCAGTTAAAAACATCTTTATTTAGTAAGGGCTGAAACCATAGAGGGTGCTGCCAAAAGCATAAAATGGTAAAGCACAGCAAAGAAGTTAGTTTGGTTGGATTGAGGCATTTCCTTGGATTAATAGAGCAAATTGAGAGATTGGAGTGCTGGAGATGAGGAACATATTTTGAGAGAAGGAAGCAGGACAAGGAGAGCACTGAGGGAGATGGTCAGAACAAGCATTACCACCATTGGGAATACGCCTTTGAGAAATAAGACAGGAGACATTCTTCTTGCAAGAAAATGGGGTGTTATTCCTTTCTTATTTAAAAGAAAAAAGAAGAAAAAAAAAAAAAAAAGCAGGATTGCATGAAAAAAGGGTCTTGTCTCCAGCATCTGTTTCTCTTTTGGATGCGGATGACAGCTCAGGTTTAGCTCAATGCTTGGGTGAAAAGGGAGGTAATGAGGTATATCTTTTGGGCTGGATTCTCAGCTAATATAAGTGAGCACAACTCTGTGCTCTTGACCCTTTGTAAGGACAAGATGTGCAGAAGCAAGTGGGAAAGGTGAACAAGTTCTTTTTTCCTTTGTTTAGGGCAAATTAGATGTCATTTGACACAGGATGTTTTCCAATTTTGACATATCTTACTGCCAAAAAATGATGCTAGGATGAAAATAGAACTGCTGGAAAGAACTAACATTCATGCCTCATCTGACCAAACTGCAGAAAACAGGATGATTATAGATGTGTGGGGGATGAGGAACCTTCTGAACTTTGTCATTTTCCCTGTAAACAGTAAACCCACTGAGACTCATCCAAACTCTTTCTGGAAGTAAACAGTGGGAGTCCATTGCTGTTGTAAGTTAGGGGTGTAAAAGGCATTTCTCTGGCTTGTTTTCAACTTTTAGGTTCAGAGATAATAACTTTGGACAGGGTGTATGGTCCCCAGCTCACATCTGTATACTGTGGATGTGATGAGGCCCAGTGCTGTGGTTAGGATATTTAGTTTATCAGAAGGCAAGTGCTATTAGGAATGAATACCCTGGTGTGTGCTTAGAAACTTTTTTTGTGGCTTTCAGTATATGTGCAGGGGAAATATTTTGAAATATTTCAGCTGAGTACATTCTCTAACCTGTTGGCACTGACTGGGAAGAAACCTTGCTGACCTCCTCAGCAGTGAGGGCTGGAAAAGCCTGGTTATAGAGCCTGAACTTCTTACCCTCTCAGCAGCAGGAGATGGGACTGTGTGTGGGATGTCTATTGTAAATAGTTCCCAGTGTTTTCCATTTACCACCTTCCCTCTAGGCTACAGTCACTATTTATTTAAAATATGTGATAAATACCAAGGAGAACAGCTTTGTTTCAGCTGTGACATCATACCCTCAGTTTTGCACACTGCCTGGATGTTTCCTTATATGCACCTGACATCCACATGGGAGGGCTGATGAGGGACCTGAACATCTCTTGAATTTATCCCCTTCCTGCCATTAAAGGTTTGAAGAGACTATTCAGATCACTTCATCAGGCTCAGATCAGTGAGATGGTCTTGGTAGCATCTTACAGGGAGCACTTCCAGTGGGAGTGAACATAGGAGGAAGTATGGAGATACTGCTTTGAAAATTAAAGAAGTCAGCTCCTGCCAGTCCGCCCTGCAATTCTGTCTGAGAAGTAGAGGACAAGCAAGGTCTCATCCTGTTGTTTGACATATTTATGAGTGTTTGGTGTCCAAACTCCGTTGTCTGCTTGCTCTAAGGCACTCCTATTCACATGCTAGTGAAAGCACAGATGTTACAGACACTCTTATATCCACTCACAAGAAAAGGTGGTGAAATATGGTGCTTTGTCCAGGTTTGGTCTTCCCAGCACAAAACTGTTTCTGCAATGGAGATGACTTGGCTTTGCAAATGAGAGATTTACAATTGACTGCATGAGAGCCGATCTGGTCCTCACTTCCTTTCCTTAAACAGTATTCTCCTCTGTCATAAGCCTTCACAGCAAATGAAGTTTTCCTATTGTGACATGTTCTTGCCTATTTGAGGAAAACATTGTATTGGGTTTGCGTGGCAGCGCTTTGGTAGCAGGGGGGGCTACAGGGGTGGCTTCTGTGAGAAGCTGCTAGAAGCTTCTCCTATGTCTGATAGAGCCAATGCCAGCCGACTCTAAGACGGATCTGCCACTGGCTAAGGCTGAGCTAATCAGCAACAGTGGTAGCGCCTCTGTGATAACATATTTAAGAAGGGGGGAAAAAACCGGGAAGCGGCAGCCGGAGAAGAGAGGAGTGAGAATATGTGAGAGAAACAACTCTGCAGACACCAAGGTCGGTGAAGAAGGAGGGGGAGGAGAGGCTCCAGGCACCGGAGCAGAGATTCCCCTGCAGCCCGTGGTGAAGACCATGGTGAAGCAGGTTGTCCCCCTGCAGCCCATGGAGGTCCACGGTGGAGCAGATATCCACCTGCAGCCCGTGGAGGACCCCACGCTGGAGCAGGTGGATGCCCGAAGGAGGCTGTGATCCTGTGGGAAGCCCATGCTGGAGCAGGCTCCTGGCAGGACCTGTGGAGCCGTGGAGAGAGGAGCCCACGCTGGAGCAGGTTTGCTGGCAGGACTTGCGATCCCGCGGGGGACCCACGCTGGAGCAGTCTGTTCCTGAAGGACTGCACCCCGTGGAACGGACCCATGCTGGAGCAGTTCGTGAAGAACTGCAGCCCGTGGGAAGAACCCACGTTGGAGAAGTTCGTGGAGAACTGTCTCCTGTGGGAGGGACCCCACGCTGGAGCAGGGGAAGAGTGTGAGGAGGAAGGAGCGGCAGAAAAAACGTGTGATGAACTGACCGCAACCCCCATTCCCCGTGCCCCTGTGCCGCTCGGGGGGAGAGGTAGAAAATCGGGAGTGAAGTTGAGCCCGGGAAGAAGGGAGGGGTGGGGGGAAGGTGTTGTTTTTTTAAGATTTGGTTTTACTTCTCATTATCCTACTCTGATTTTGATTGGTAATAAATTAAACTAATTTCCCCAAGTCAAGTCTATTTTGCCCATGATGGTAGTTGGTGAGTGATCTCCCTATGTCCTTATCTCGACCTACGAGCCTTTTCTTCATATTTTCTCTCTCCTGTCCAGTTGAGGAAGGGGAGTGAGTGAGCAGCTGTGTGGTGATTAGTCCGGCTGGGCTTAAACCACGACAAACATGTTCTCTCCTTTTGTGATTGAATAATGCTAGCTGCAGTATTTTTTCATCTACTGACTTTTTTAGTTACACCTGTGTCAGTAGAGAAAACTAAGAGGGCACTTGAAGGGACCAGACACTGTGGGAGGAAAGAATCACTGATTTGTAGGAAAGTACTGTTGTGGTTAGAATAACTCCAAAGCAAGAAATTTACCTCAGAACGTGTGCAATAGCCTCTATCTTTTAAAGCTTTCTTTGACTACAGTTAAAATCTTCTAAGGTCTCCCATTATGATAAGGCACAGAAAGACTCTATTACTGGCTCATCTGTACTGGCTTGGCTTCTTTGCTCTAAGAGAAATTGGTTTATAGCACTTCTAGTTGTCTCAGTCTCCCCATGTGTCTAGGACTGCTGAATGTTGGAGCATGAGCCCAGGAGGAGGACAAACAGCGCAGAAGAGTAGGGAGGAACTGGAAGGAGCAGGAATCTTCGGAAAGGTGACATCAAAGAGGTCCAGGAATGTGGCTTGTCAAGAGTTATTTTAGCACCCTGCAAGTGTACTTGGCACCTTGTGCTATATTTACAGTCTAATGAGAGAGAATGGTATTCATGTTTTTTGGGCTTTTTTTTTTTTTGAGTCTAAGAGTTCTATTTTAACTTAAACTCTTTCTCCTTCTGGATTCTGTCTACATGTATTAAAATAAGTGTATTAAAAAAAATCCCATGTATCAAAAATATCCATTCTATTATGTCAGGCCCACAGCTAACCACATCTCACCTCTAGGAAGAGGTTGGTTTTCCACCATCTTTTCTTTCTTAGCCTCAAAAGAGCATCTGTTCTGCTTTTGCAAGGGAGAATGTTTGGCAAGGCTTTATGTATAATAAATATAGCATGCTGATTATAAATGAATAGTGCCACCACAGTTAATTCCACTCAGCCATGGTAAATAAAAAAAATGGGAAGTTACCTCGTCAGTGATTTGCTGACAGATTTTAGTTAGTCTGTTGCTATTTCACTCTGTTTTAGTGACTATAAATTCCAGGCCCACAGAAACTGCTTTCTACCATTATCATCTCACATTCTGTAGTTATTTTGCACTTTTTACGGTGTCAACGTTATTTCCTATTCAACTGCATAACAGCTAATTTAAGTTAGATAAATTAGCTGAAATGAAAACGTAGTGTGATTGCGGCCCTAATTACTTTCTTTTTATTAAAAAAAAAAAAAGTAAAAAAGAAAAAAGTTCTAAAACCATGACGCATTATCTACAGGATATGCAATTAGCTCCAGACTGCAGAGAGACCCTTGAAGAAGGTGCTGTGCAAGTTACCCATTGCTTTTCCCACTTCTCACTCAGTATGTACCATATGGGAACATTCAGCAGAGATTTGTGTAGAGGTAAACATCATCTTTTTGCAGCAGCTCACCCATGGAGCAAGGTTTGACAGGCAGCAATGCTTAGATTTGCCTGTAGAGTTGTATTTCAATCTGAAAACCTTCCTACGTATTTAGCCTTATACCCATCTTGATTCGCTTTGCTGAATATTTGAGTTTTGTGGAATGGGGAGATAAAGTGAGCTCCACACTGAGTTGCCTTTACCTGCTGGAGTCTGTTATAATGCAGCTACTATGTCAGAAGACCTACCTGGTTAACTTTTGTTAATTTTCAGTCTGCTTACAGCATGATTTGTTGTATAACTGAAACACAGCCATGTGGCCAGTTCTTGCAAACACCCTAGATTCCTTGAAAGCTTCGGCATTCCTCAGGGGAATAATAAATCCTGGAAGACAGGCATATTTGGTGAATAGTTGCTCTGTGTTTGAAGGTTTATCTATAACAGTAAAATGCACCCCTACTTCTTCCTACTGCATGTACAGTTTGAAAGATGCTAATCTATGCTTCAGCTGCAAATTCTGTTGCTGTATTTCTTTAATAACTAACCTAATTGGAGTGTGCATTATTCCACTGGTCATAAGGCATGAAGAATGGTGCTAAAGGGTTACTGGGAGGCCCTTCTGATATTAATGTCTGTAAATCTCAGGCAGTAGCTTGCACTCCCCAGGGGAAAAAATGGCTTGCATAGCATATGACTGATGTTGGGATGACAAGGAACTGCTGGGGCAGATATGGTAGCAAAAGTTTGTTAAACCAGCATTTCTGTCAAAGAAATTACATAAAATGTTTTACCCTGATTTATGATGAGGTGGCAATGTTCAGGGCATTCGTAAGTTAGAAAAACACCCTGATTTAGCTTCACTTGCTTTTTTACCAATTCTTAGATAGTCCTGGTGAGTCTATAGTGCACAAACTCTTCTAACAAATGCTGAACTCCTTTTTCATGTGTTATTCACACTTTGTGTCTGAAGTGTTCCCCTCAAATCCCATTAAATCATCTCCTATGTGCTGACATTCTTCTTGATCTTCTGACCTTTTCAAGCAAATTAAAAAGACACTCATACATCTCTTTAGCCACATTTTTTTGTTGATAAGAATTTTGAGTGCTCATCCAACACTTTTCAACTTCAAAGCTCTTCAGAAGTGAGAGGCCTGATCCAAAGTCTGTTGAAATAAATTAATAGTCTTTCTGTTAGCTTCATAGGGACTTAAACTCTAAATTGTGCTCCTATTCCTGTCATTTCCCCCCATCTGTTCTCTGAAGACCTGCTGTCTTTTGCACCTACTTAAGTTTTAGACTCTGGGTAGTAACCGTCCTATTGTGTTCCTGTTTGGCAGTGGCATAATGAGACCATGTCTGACAGTAGCTTTCTTGGAGATGCTCAAAATTGGGGTATAAATATAGTCTCATAAGCCCTTTGTAACTAAAAGATGTCTTTATATGTGAGCCTCTAGCCTGTCATTCACAGTAATTTCTTCAGATGAGATGGCAATGAGGTCTCTATTTTGGTAACAAAACAAGCCCTCCTTTGAGTTTCCAGGTAGTTCCCCTAAGCCTCTCTTACTGTTAAGGAACTCCTCCTTTTCCTCTGTCAACAAACTGAATAGGTAATTCCACTTCTTTAAGGACTATAGGAGGCTTTATCCTTGTAAAACTATTTCAAGAGTCCTGAAACCCTTTGCTGCTCACAGCTTGGTCAGTGGCTATCTCTGTGCAAGGATGTAGGTAAAGACTGTTCATTTAACAGCTCCACTATGGGTTTAACAGTGCCTCTACTGGTTTTCCTGGTTTTGCAACATTGCTTTGTTCTTTCTGACAGATTTTGCTTTCTCTGTGCTGGCAAAATGCTTCTGTGTTAGTTCTTTCCCCTGTTCATGTTTTCTCTTCCTCATCTGTTGCATGCATGTTGTTTCTGTGTTATATCAGCTTTCCTATCTGTTTGTTTATTAATTTATTTATTCATTCCCAGTATTTGTTTTTTGCTGCTCCCTATAGTCTACTCTGCTTCTGTGGAGGCGACGGAACATTGTCAGCTGACAGCATGTAGGCAGGTGGTCAGTAGGGATTACTGATACCAAAAATAGTCCTCCTTCAGTCTGTTAACAATGTGCTGTTTTCATTCTTGCTTTTTCTGCAAGTCAGCCGGAGCCATTTAAGATCTCTCTGTGACAGTCAATGTGTGTGACTTACATGTCTGAGAGCTCCTTGGGCATCAGGGTTGTGATTTACCTTGTTGCTGCTAGTGTTTCTGAGCACCGTGGAACCCACACTCAACAAAGCACACAAGCAGTGATTTTTATGTGCCTGTGTAACCTTCTGTTCCTACCACTGGTAGGCTCTTCATTACCTCCAATTATCTGTCTTTTCATTAGGTTGGAGCTTGCATTAAATTAGCTCCTGCATGAAATTATTCCTGCACTTGACTTCCTGGACCCTACTCAATTCGCATTTTCATTTCTCCTTGAACGGCACGACCACTTAGATCTGGTACAATGCGTGTTTGTAAACCATCCTCATCTTGCCGTTGCAATTAGATAATGCTACAGCTGAATTACTTGTAATTCTCTGTTTTTAATATAAGAAAAATAGATTCTGCCAAGGCAGCCAGATTGCCTCTTGCTTGTTTGCTTTTCTCACAAGTGTTTTGGCACTGTCTCCCATTTCCCTTTCGTTGAACGAATGCTAAGTCCAGATTTATTAGAAACAAGATGCAGGTTTTATTTAACAGCCAAAGTAATTCACCATTAGAGCATGCTGCTGTGGAAGGCGGTGGGAACCCTCCTCCTAGAAAGTAAACATGAATCAAGGGGTTTAACAGTGGCTTCTCTGGGTGAAATCCAGTGCTGTTTGTTTTACGAAATGTGCTTCTGTGCTTTATTTCAAATGTCATCTCAAATCCTTTCCCAAAGTGCTAGCACTAGAATTATTTATATGTGCTGTGTATGCTCAACTTCTATTTAAGCAGACACAACACTGTGTTCCAAATCTGCATTTCATGACTGAAACCAGCACCACTCCATAAAGATGTGATAACACATCAAAAGAAATAATGAGATACCATGACAAAAGTGCATTTTTCTAAGGCTGTATCAAATGTTGACTCTCACGTTAAAAAAAAAAAAATCACTATTTCACTTCAAAGATTTGTTTTCAGCAATTCTTACTTATTTGTTAAACAGTGAATATTCTATGGGTGGCTAAGGTGTTTGGAAATAGTTTAATATGGTATTTCGGTTGTAATTCATATTTCTTGCAGCTGCCAGCAGTTTAAGACTTGTGAGCAGAAAGCTGGTTATTATACATCAGTTCTTTGGGAGCCAAGGTTGGCAGGGAGAGAATCTACATAGGAACAGTGAAGATGGCAGCTACTGGTGTAATTATTGGACAGTAAGTGGTGATAGACTATGGAGATCTTCTATAGCCTTCAGGTTTTCTCTCATTCATCATAATAGTTAATCTCAAAAGCTATACATCTCTTTCTTCAACCACATCTCTCCTTGATACTCTAGCAAAGAAACAGGATTTTTCTAAAGGCAATTTTCTTCCAAGAAACAACACAGACCGTTTCCTTTTGAACTTAATTTCTTGCAGAAAATTTTCACCCTGGTAATCTCTACAGCAAATTGAAGAGTTTATAACAGAAAAGTGAAAGCAATTAGTTTTCTGATTAAATTCACCTTGCATTGAGGAGCAGGTAAGTATTTTCAGTTTCCATGTGCATTCAGATGAAACAGACCTGGTAGAACAATGGAAAAGGCCTTAGTGTTGAAAGTAATAAAAAAGATAATTGGCTCTTCTGTGATTTTAATAACTGTCTTGAGTTACTGTCTCCTTTGGGGAAACAAACACATCTGTACAATACATATGTCATTGTAATCACAGGGCTGTGAGTGTGCATGCGCATGTGTGTGTTATATATGATTAATTTGGTTTTCCTTACTCTGAGTTGATAACCAGCATTGCATTTACAAGCATTCCACAGCTGATACCATTGCCAGCATGAGTGTTGTATGGCATTGGTGGTATGGCATACTGTTTTCTGCAGACTTAAGCAAGAATCACCTGTGTCATTCTGGAAGGTAAATAGGACTAGAGTGAATACTGTGGGTTAGATCACACCTTGAATAAGAGGACATGTGTCACCTGCACCTTGAGTGGTAGCTCCTTGTGCTCTAAGACACCCCTTTTACTAGCAATTATTGGCTTTCCTTTCTCTCCAGGAGAAGGAGCAGGACGATGAATGTCCTGTCACAGCCTCAAATGTGAAAGTGCCCCTTCATGTCTGGTGAAAGGGTGTATATATAATCCAGGGTCTGTCTTTCCCCTGCCCCTGTCAACCTGTCCTCCTTGGCTGCCGACCCATGGAAAAGATGTGAAGGAGGAATTTCAGGCTCTCAGCTCCTGTGCAGGTCTATTATCCACGTTAAAAATCTAGTCTTAAAATGGTCCCTTAAAGATGGGAGACTGTAAGAAGTTCTAAATGGTTTGACCCTATAACAGAAGTAATTGCTGGTTAGATGGTGCTTCATCTCAGCAACATCATTATGTTAGAGTGAATGATGACAGAGTATATTGCAATGACTGAGTGAGGAGCACTTATTTAAACTGCAGCCCTTGTTCCTTCAAGTGTTTTATTAGGTTGAATTTGTTTTTCTCAGATGTTAGATTTATCCTTGCATTCCCTTCTATGAAAACACAGTTTTACCAACTAAAAGAGTTTGTTGTTTCCACTTGCAGGGAGATAATTAGACGTTGGTTCACAGAACTAGAAGAGGATATTGCCCTTGTTTACTGAAATGGAGAGAGATGCTAATTTTTAGAACAATAATTAATTTAATTTGCATGGCTTTAGTAGTTAAAACAGCCCAGGTGTTTGTTGTTAGGTCATAGCCTGAAAAAAAAAGGTCATAACTTTTTGTTCAGTGTTCTAAATTTAAAGGTTTTGTATACCTTTAAACTTTACTGACTCATTCTGAAGTGTACTTTTGAAGGGCATGATGCTCTCGGGCCTGAAAGGGCATGGAAGTTGGATGGACGTCTGAATCATTGAAGAAGGTTTGTATCCTGAAACTTTTATGTTCTTTACAAACTATATTTGTCTAATGAAAATGGACCAGCTTCCTACAAACTTTGCCCTACTCCCATTTCAGAGTTTGTGTGTGGTGTAAAGGGTATAACCATAGGCTGTTCTAGATCTACATCTACCATCTATAATGGTTTAGTAATATTCAGACAAAATTTTCTTTGGTTTGGTCTTGCTTCCACTCCAAGTCAAACTGAGGAAAAAGGACAGGTATTCTCTGTTTTGATGACTCTTCTGATTACTCCTGTTATTTTGTATAATTTTTGACCATTTATCAACATAGTGGCATACTTGACTGAGGAATGAAAAAGGTATCTCTCATCCTGTCACATATTTCTTACTTTATTGAAGATGGCCCTTCACTTTAATCCTGGCTTTACCTGGAGTATACTGCTTCCTGAAAAATCGACTTATCCATCATTTGACATGTGATTTTGTAGGGTCATATGTGAAACAACCCCATAAAATGCATCATCTGACCTGTTTTGATGTGATGTGACCTAAATCATAAAAATTGCTACTTTTTTGCTGCTGGTGCAGTCATTTTGAGGGCACTTTACCTGCATTACCCATGAAGCAGCAGTTTAGCCTGTTTGCTGACAATACACATTACTTTTGGGATTTTAAGCATATCCCTAGTTTCCGCTCTACTTTAGGAAATCTGAAGGATTCTTAGGGATATATTTACAGTATGGTTCCTAGGGATTTGTTGCACACCTATTTCTGTCAAGGGAAGTTATGTTGTTGTCAGCACATTCGTCTCATGAAGGATGAGCCTGTATTCACTAGGCAATATTGTATGTTGAGGTTATGATTTTTAAGGATTTTGAAATCAAAGGCAGATAAGAAGGGGGGGGGGGGGGGAGAACCCCCAAACTCTCACCACTTCTTTTTCAAAACGAATTCTACTTACATATATTTTTAAAAACTCTTTTTGCATTGGGCAATCAGAACAATGTTTAACAAAGCTTTGAAAGGAGAAAAGAGCAAAACATACCAAGACATTTGTTTACATAGTAAGCTTTCCAATGCAAATTAAAAACCCTCAAACACTCTCATTGATAAGACACTGATCCATGTTGACCAGGTTTGCAATAGCAGTTGCTGACCTGATGGAGAATTATTGAAATGCCCACTTATTCAGCATCACTTATTCTAAAAGACATCCTGTCCTTCCACAACTTAAATTATATATTATGTGAGGCAGGGACTCACATTGGTGCTTTTGCAGTGCTTAAAATAATAGGATCCTGACCTGTGACTTGTTATGTGACACTGCAATAAAGATAAAAAATAATATACTTAACAGAAAAATATGAAGAAATATTAATTGCAAGCAATTTGCCCTCATGTTACCATCAATATCCACCTTTAAGGCCTTACAGCTGTATAAATATTTTTGGTACAGTGATGGTCAAGTGTATATCAAGTAATTTCACTACCATCTTTGAAAAGTACATAACTAAGTTTCACCAAAATTTAGACACAAACTCATCCATCAGCTTAGGGTCCTTTGAAAGTGGGTCCAAGTGTTTTCAAATACATTCGGGTTTTCAACCAGTCTTGGCTGAGTTACGACTTTGTAGCAAAACTGCAAACCCAGATGAGCTTTGAGGAGGCTTTGGTTTTATTCGAGCCTGAAATCTGATGAGATGAAGCTTAGTAGGGAGGTTTTTTCCCCTCTAAAGGTTCTGATGAAAGTTATTTACTTGATCTCTTAGCAAAATCCCCACAGGTTCTATACTGTAATGTTCCTTTATTATTGCTCATCTCTCACCTGTAACACAACCACAGAGGCTGCAGATTGCCTGGAGACTCCTGAAGTCAGGGATGATGCCCCAGGCATTGTTGCATGTCCTGTGTGTTAAAGTCAGATGGTGGAGGGCAAAAACAGAAAAGAAAAGCAAGTGTAGTATTCTCTGTGGGCAGCAGTTTTTGCAAGATACTTCAGGGGAATTTGTAAGATGCCTGTGTCTTTATGTTATAGCAGTTTAATTATGTCTGTATTAATAAAGAATTTGAAGGAGGCTAGGAATGATTGTTACAGATTAAGGATCTACTCATGGACTGTGTTAGTGCACTGCAATGGATGGCTGTAAAACCTGGCCAGAGAATTTCAAGTACATATCAGAAACGGCTCACTGGAGCAAGGTTGTTTTGTCTTGCTCTGGGCCTGGGGCAACAGTCAGTTAAGTGCCATAAGTAGGGGCTCTGGATTGTGCAGAGGGTGTGTATGTGCATGTGTGGAGAGGATATCTCTACTTCAGCAGCACTATTTTGATAGATGCTGCAATGTATATATTCAAAAATGTGCTTTTCACAAATGTCATTCTTCTAAGCAGTGCACTCTGCAGCTAGGATTTATTCTGGTTTCGTCTCCATTTCTGTAGCCAGTCAGCCAGTCAGGTGCTAGATACTCAGTATCCCATAACTCAGATACCTGTTTCCCTTGATCTATATAGGCAACTGCTGGAAAAGGTGAAACCTCTTTTCCTTTTAATTGCAAAACTGTACAATGCTGGTGCTTGTTCTATAGTGCATTGCTGGGCACATTTCTTTTAATAATGACTTCGGTATCAGAAATAGCATACATATCACATAACGGGATGCTTCTTTTGAACTTAGCTTTGACTGAATAGCAGTGTCTTACAAAATTCAATGTGAATGTCTGGAATTTGTATCAGAAGTGACTCTAGGCAATAGTCTTTGAAATACCCCTGCTTTGAAATGTATAATAAAGTAGCCTCCTTTTGAGGTCAGCCCATCCCTCTTTAGCTTTGTTGACATCAAGAAGGTGAACAAAGGTGCTGTATGCAGTGAATGAATACAGATTTAATGAACAGGAGAGAAGCAGATGACGCTTATTATACTGTGAGCTGGTTTTGAACAAAGTCCTTGGAACCCATATGCAAATAAAGGAACTATTTTATTGAATGGACTTCTTTGTGTCAGCTGCAAAAGTGGACAAAGCTGATCTTTGTATCTGCAAGAGGAAATTCTTTGAAACAGTGATTCTGTTCCTACGGGAAGATAGAGTAATCCTAGGTAGTAGCCTGGGAGGTCAAAATAATTTGCAATATGAAAATCAGTAGGGCTTTATCGGTGTAAACACTATTTTACAATAAACTTTCTAGCCTCAGCAACTGAATGCTATGGTGCTCTCAAGTTGTGCTCTGTAAATGTCTCCATTAATACTTTGATCTTTGGCTGTGTGCATGAAAAGCATTTTAAATGACCACCAACACAAAGTGTTATGGAACAAAACCAACCTCTTATATTTTTATATCCTTGCCCATGCAGTAGCATTTGGTTTCCTATGAATTTTCTTTTTATGTAAATTTCCCAGCAGATTTTTTTTTCCTAGAGAAACCATATGAAAATAACCATAGTTTGTACTTGATAAATTATTAATCTGGCAGCAGTTGCTTGCTAAACCATTCTCTCTCATACTGAAATTGCTGTTCTGCAGTATAGTGGAGAGTTCTTTTGAGCTTTTGTTTAGAGACAAAGTTCATACCAAATTCAAAGTTAATGCATGCGACAATACCTATCTGATAGCAATTTAAGTGCCACCTCCACCCACTGTGGCTGTTGAAATTAGAGGGCAACACACCACAATTTCTGCATCCTTGGTTTCTGTCTGTGATCTTTGACTCTTCAAGCCTTACTGAAGAGTTTGTACTTCTCACAGTCAGTGGCTGGGAACAACTGACTGACATTCATTTGTCTTTGGAAGATTTAACAGAAGACCTTTATTTTAAAGTGGGTTTTGGAGACGTCTGAAGATGTAAAGCTAAAGCCAAGCCAAGTGTTAACACCACTGGACTGAAGTTAGCCCTAGAGATAACCAGTAGGACTTCAGTACGAAGCTATAGTCATGTGTTTTGCATAAGGTCACTTTAATTACTTCAGCAACATTAATCCTAAATTAACAGGGCTTATGTATGGCAAGTGACTTATCTGTATAAAAGAGGGCATACATTTTCACCCAGCAAAATTAGGATGTTTGAAAGTGATATGCTGTCAATAGAAAGGATAGAGAAAGAAAAGATCTTATTATACATTTCCTTCCAATGGTCATTTGAAAGTCATCCTTCCTACTACAAATATATAATGTGTTACAGCATTTTCTTCTAAGCTAAAGTTTCTTTCTTGGCTCTTTGTGCCTTTTTTATGCCATTAGTCCCAAAAACTTCTGTACCCTAGACCTAGTTAAACATAGTTATGCAGATCTATGCAGACAATCCCAAGCTGGAAGGAAGAGAGCATATCCTGAAAGGGGAGCTTGTTCTCTCTACCCCATTCCTGGGATGGGTGCTGAGTGCTGGCAGGTAAGGACAGTACTGAGCAATGGATTTCAGGAGCAGGGACACAGCTCCTTTTCTTCTGTTTTGGGGAGAAGTGTATGGAGACCTGAGGTTGGTCACCCTGCCAGTCTGGCCACAGAGAACTGAAAGGTTTTTGACTTAGTTTAATAGGAGCTTGAGTCCAGAATTAGGTTATAATGATTGCATGGGTGATTAACTAGAGCTCAAAGCAGAGGTTCTAATGGAGGCTTAACATGGAACTCAGAGGAGAGTTTGGCCTCTTTCACCTAGTAAAACACAGGCCTGGAAGAGTTGTGATTTGTCTCTCTAAATACAGCACAGGTGTGAACACTAGAAGGGAAGACCTTGCTGGCCTAAGTGCAGAGGGTGAGAGTTGTCCAAGAGTGCATTTGGGTTTGTAATTAGAAGAGTTTTTCTCAGACCAGTGGAGCAGTAGACTTCTGCAACAGCCTCCCAGGAGAAATTATCAGGGTGAAAATCTAAGCCTTTAAGTACTATTAAAGCTGACAAGAGTTAAGAGCAGCTTCCCATTGTAAAGGTGAACTTACACATGTGCTTTAATAAGTTATTAAAACACTTCCTAGCCAGAGCATTGGAAATGCAGGGCATCACTTGGAAATTGTTGTCATGGTTATTACTTACTACTATTGTATCCAGTTGAGGTCAGCACTTTATTGGCTAGATATGCTGACAATGCAAAGAGCACTCCTGTTTCAGATTTCTTTAATTGGACAAGACAGACCAAAGTTAGCAAGAAAAACAGCAGAAAAGAGAAACAAAGAAGTGAAGTGACTTGCCCAAGGTCACCTGGCATTCTTAATTTCTGTTTCTGTCTCCCAGTGCACACATTTTCTCTTCCTGGAATAAAATGGGTGAATTCTGCAAGGCATGTCTCATTTGTTATGAGTAGTCAGGTGAGAATTCTTATCTAGCAGTTTCAGGAGCTGCTGGTATACTGCTACTTCAGTGAAAGGAACATTTTCCTTAACACATAAAAGAAGCTATAAAATAAAAGGTGAAGTGAAAAATGGTTAAGATACTGTAACTCACACAATTAAAATCCAGCACTGAACAACAATAGGAAGCAGAGAATTTGCTGAACAATGGGGAACTTCCCCTCTTGTTGTGTGTTTGAACTTGCACATAAAACTGAAGTTTGTCCTATATGTCAAATAATTACCACAGATTATGAAAGTAAATAAAAGAATAGCTAAGGTAATGTCTCTAATTTTAGCTGAGGAAAAACCACAGCATACCTTGTCCATGCTCCACCATAAAGAAATTGGCCCCTCTTGTCTCTTCTTCCCATTGTTATAATCCTAAACTGACCAGACATCCTCTTTCTTCTCAGGTCTGGACCCTCCCAAGCATGAAGAGAACCCTATAGTCTTTCAAAAATCTTATTTTCAAAAATCTTATTAGCTGTAATGATATAAAGCCTCCTAATACACCATTTTGCTTAAAATAGCACCTAAATGCAGTCTGAAGTCACAGACCTTGAATACCTATATACTAAGATACTTAATAATTTTTGTTTCTCTGATGTCAATGCAGAAAAAGGACATGACTTGGATATAGAAGAGTAATGTGGACTCCATTGCCAACATTACATGTAAAGCACAATTCAGTGGCAGGATAAAAATAACACTCACTTGATTTTTCTTATAGAGCAAGATTCCTGTTTATTTCTTCTAAGTCAATTAATGTTTTGTTTGGATACCACCATCAACCTACTTTTTATTTTTTGATTTTTAATTTTTTTTTATGATAGTTGCTTCACCTGGAGCATTTCATAAACAGATAAGTAGCAATAAAGCTTCATGTTCTCTGAGATGTGAAGAGGACTCTTCATCTTTAAAAGACACATTCTCTGTCCTATTCTAATTGCTATCACCTTTCTGGTCTAGAGATATTTCCCACATAGGTCAGGAAAAATTCATGACCTCTTTTCCAGTGCTTGGAGCAGCTGCATGACCTCACAACTTGTCTTACACCCCTTTTAACAATTTTTGAAATCAATTTCACTTGTAAAACCTTTTGACAAGCTTTGAATCAAGAAGCAGCAGGAGTATGAAGGACTTGAACTGATAAAATTCAGTTTATTACAGGGTTGACAGGGATGCAATGTTGAACGATCATGGCTAAAAGAATGAGCCTCTCTTGCTTTGTTAAGAGAGCAACCTTCCAGGTTTTGAAGGGGTGGGCTCATTTGTTCTGCAACTCTGTTGTCAGGGGACAACACTCTATGTGGGCTGAGACTGGCTTGGGAGGCCTTTGGGATGCACCCAAATATAGTAGTTTACCACTGAGAAAGTGTTCTACTTTCTGGTCCTTCAACTTTCCAATTTCTCACTATGACATAAATTGTTGGAGTTTAACTCTTGATTTTTTCTATATTGCTCTAGGTGGTATTTTCTTGGAAAGATTGTTGATAACTCTTAAAGTAGGCCAGTTTGAACTACAGGTTTGGTCTAGTAACTTTCTCATTAATCTCTCTTAGAAGAGTAATTAACTTAATGATTTGCAGTGATTTATTGGTGAAATTGTGCTAAAAAAGTGATCTATACATGGTCCTATGAGCTGCAAGGTGAGATGAGTAGCATGTTGTATAATATGCTGAAAGGATGGTCTCAGCTATTTCTTCTCTAAAGTGGAAAAAATAAAGCCAGTTTACTCTATTTATGTATTTTTGATTGTAATTCACTAGTGTATGTGGTGTTCTCTTCAAACAAACATGTTAGAAAAAAGTAAAATATTCAGGAAGGACAAAATGCATTCTCTAGTTCGGAAATTCTTTACAAATTGAGCACGGGGAGGAGAGAAATCTTTTTCAAGGCTTATTCCCCTACACCGGGAGTTTCTTCCTGAGTTGCTGAAATGAGATGTAGCACCTGCTGGATACTACAGATATTCAAAATATCTTTGTGCAGTTTTCTGTGCTCACAAACACGGTTCTCTTCTGTGAAGGTGCCATATCCTTGAGCTCTGCCAAGCTCCTGAGCTTGCCCAGGGTAAAATTAAATGTCGATGTTACTTTCTCAAATAATGTTACAGCAAATGATCTTCCATTTTGTATTCAGTGCCAATTTTTGTTACTAGGCCAGTAAATGGGGCAGATAGAATGATAAATCTTGACAGGATTTCCTGATTGTCAGTTCTGGTCTCATGATATCTGAGTTTCCTTCCCTTTGCTGTACAAGGAATGAAATGGTCATGAGTGCTGACATATAATTTATCATCATTGGACACCTCACTGAGTTGTACAGGGCAGTTTGTTTCTGAGTGATATTGAGTGATATCCAGATGTGTTCTTGACACCTCTGAATTGTTACACTCTGCTTTTGTTTATGTTCCTCGGAATTCCAAAAGATAGAAATTTACTTTTTTTTTGATAATAAAAAATAAACTCTGGAGAGCTAGGAGACTAGCTAAAAGAATTAGCCAATTGGACTTGCTCATTTTAACACTAAAGACAAACTTTGTAGAATGGGGATTAGAAGTTCCTTATCTATTTCCATGTAAGGGGATCTTATTGTTTTATACATCTAGGCTCCTCTCATGCCGTCTTAGTTGGGTTTTCAGTTCAGAAGTGATTTGAAAATCAAGGCTCTGATGTGGAACCTAATGAAATCAAATGCTTCACATTTGGCAATGGGTATTTCAAGAATTCCTTGGCTTGGATAACGCTTTCATGTAAGCCACTCTTTGTTGGCTTGATATTTACTGTGGTGTGTATAAGAATTAATCAGCAAATAGAAAAAAGTACCTGACTTTCTCCTTTTATTGCATCATGAGCATTTGCTCCAGGTTTCACTTGAAGGGAAAAGTAATGTGTGTGAGCCGAATAGTGGTTAAATTTTTTGGTGGCTATGAGTTTTGGAGAGTACTGTGATCCCTTGGTCTTTGCTTGCTGTTACATTGGGCCTTCAGCTAGGAAACCCATGAGCAATGCCCCACTGAATTAAAAAAGAGACTGTCCTTTTATGAATAAGCCACTGTGTGCCTGGCTAAAGTTAACTATTACCTCTGTGTAGGGGATAGCCTCTCAGCAATCTGCTTATTGTGCACAAGTTCCTCTTGATTTAACACGAAGAATCAATTAGAAAGGAAGCCAGAAATATCACTGTGTGTCATATTAATTTAAACATTGTTTTCTGCAGTTGAAAACTTTATATTCATCAGTAACTTGTTGGATTTATCCCCCTTCCCCTATCCTCTCAGTCTTTTATGCAGAAAATTACTAAACTTAATTGGGTTTCTCTGGACACTACTCATTTCTCAAAATTTATTGCAATTATACAATGCCCATAGCTCATTTATTTTTTGTTTCCTGGTGATTAAAACTTAAGACACTGAAAAATGTTATGTGTGTTTTCCTTTCCATCACTAATCCTTTTCTCTCCCCTACATTCAAGACACACATTCTGTAGTCATGAATCATTAAAGTAGCAAAATTCACAGGCAGACTTAATTTATAGCGAAGTATAGGAAAACCAGAATGCAGGCCAGAAATCTTGAAACATTTTTAGTAATATATTTTGATTTTTTTTCAGAGTATGTTTTTCTTAACAGTGAAAGCATTCCTGTATGTCTTATCTCAAATTGAAGTAAAGATTAGGTTACTACAGAGAATCATAGAAACTGGCGAAGGGATCTGACCTGTGGATATAGCCACACTGCATTGTTTAGTGATATCCCAGTGAGTGGCTGTCTCTGCCTGCTGTGATATTAGAGGTCTCCATGTGTTCTACCCTGATGAAGGGAGACCTGAGTGGGACATTTTGGCTAATTCAGGGTGCAGAGAGGACTTTTTTTTTTTTTAGAAAAGTGTCACTTAACCTCCATGTATCATGACTAGTCACAGACTTATTCTAAAATGTGTTTAGGTACCTGCACGGGACTTAGAAGAGACTAGGTAAATTCATGAAAGAAAGCATATCTATCAAGGGCTCCTAAGCTCAGAGATTCTGCTGCTGAGCTGCTGCTTTTTCAAGGCTGGGCAGTATTGCGTGGAAACAATATCACATGCTTACCCTGTTTTTATCCTCTTTCTAAGCTGCCTGCTATTGGCAACTTTTTTAAAAATTGTAATTATTTAGCAAAAATATTATGTGAGCAACACTGAGTGATATGATTACACCCAAGCAAGGTAAAAGGAGAGGAAAGGAGGGGAGGTAAAAATGGTGGAAAGTCTTTGGGTTTCGTGGACTGGCTCTGGTCCTGATCACCTCCACGTTTTCTGTGGAGGGCTAGTTCTCCTTGTCTTCGCCCAGAAGGTGGAGGCTCTGCTTCTCCCCTGCCATGTTGCCCGTCACTGCTGGGTCAGTATCCCAGTGATTGTGTTGTTTTCTGGGACAAGGAGCGCTTCTCAGACTATTCCCACTAAGTGGTAGTGTGTTGGCATGGGATCCTCATCCTGCCGCATGTAAACGTCCCAACTCATTCATCTCCATCTCTAGCCTTGGCTGTGCTGCTTCTCCCAGAGATGATTGATCCCAGCTGCCTACTCTGCTGGGAGTGCCTTCCTGACAGGCGATAGCCCCTGGCTGGGCCTTCCCTGAGTGCTGTCTGTCACCTTTCCTCAACACTGACTCAGGGAACTGAGCTAGATGGGCTTTTGGTGTGATCCAGGGTAGTTGTCCTGACATTTTTTTTGTCAGGAGGTGTTTGGAGGACCCTCGAGGATCCCATTCTGCATAGGCAATGTGCATTCCATGCTGAGATGCTGCTTTGTTTTGTTCATAGGTGAGTGATGGAGGTGAAGAGGGAATAATTAACGCTGTTACAACAGCTAGCAGTATTTTCAGCATTAGCTAAAGTAGGAGCTAAGTAGGAGGCACAAATATTTCTTTAGGCAGAAAAACTCCCCAGATAATGCAGCAGAACAATACGTGTGACAGGGCAGTGGTATCTTTTCAGGACAATGCAGAGTATGTTAATTTGATATATACTCAAATCATGTAGAGTCTTTCCCAGCTGAAATAGCAGCAAAGCTATTCAAAGCAAATATATGCAGTGGCTGAACTTCCTTTAGCACTTTGTGAATGGAGTTCAAGTACTGAGAGGTTGGCCTACTTCCAGAAAGCAGGGCTTCTGTTTCCAGTGCTGGCAGAACAATGTTTGGGAAATAAACTTGCATCTGAAATGTAAACATATCCTCTAGTTCACCAGACTTCTGAAATTAGCTAAAGTGAGTTGAAACAATTAAGTACCATGATGTGGAAGTATGGTACTTGAAGATATAGTAGAGAAGTGATTTGAAGTGTTCATCTCTCTGGAGCTGAGGAGCTGCTTTGTAGACAGAGATGGGCCTGTGGTGTGTTGTCCTTCTGATTCTACTAACGAGCCCACAAAATTCAGTCCACAAAATTACCAATCATTCTTGCTCTCAGTGAATATAAATTAGTATGCAGACATTTATCTCTGGACATATTCATTATCTTTTTCCTCTTCTTGTCTCCATGGTGAAAGATGGGTGAAAGCCAAGGCAAATAGCAGCCATCTATTTGTAAGTTGCTTTAGGGACCTTGTTTGTAAGGAAATGTTACAGGCCTTCTAGTCCAAATCTTGCTGACATGGCAGCCAGTGGAAAACACTCCTTTTGACCTGAATGGGAAATGAGTCAGGTTTCTCATATTTTTATAAGTTCTATAAAATGTTGGCTTTCCTCTCAGATATTTCTTTGAGTGAGTGAGAAAAATAATAAAAAAGTGTTTCATTTCTGTCATGCTTTCCAGCTGAAGTCCTCTAAGTGCTTTAGAACCTGTGTGGATTTTGCTTCACAGTATCCCTTTAATTCTGGTAACACTCATTTCAGCATTATAGATGGGGAGGTGAGAGAACCTACTTGACATTCTCAGGCCAAATCTGTATAAGCACCAATCTCCTCTTCTGGCACTGTTCCCACAATGCTATTTTTCTCCTTAGCTATAGTGGGCCTCTACCAGCAAGCTGGATTTTCTCCTCTAGTATGAGCACTTGAAACAGCTGAATAAAATGGCTCAAAATTGTAACTAGGCCTGAGCTGCACAGACTTCAGCACTACATGACCTTTAGGTGCTGTCAAAGAGTCTTGCAGAGAAAGGTGATCTGTTCCCCTGTGAGAGCAGTTTGCAGCAGGAAATAAAACAGGTGGATTTTGGTGATTATTGGACATGCCACACTCTCCCCAAATTCTAGGTAGCACCCCACTGCACAGACTTATCCATCCGTCATATGCTTGGAAACTCCCTGCTAATATTAAAGATCACTGCTGTTTAAAACATGAAACAATACCCTTTACTAGTATAAAATGAAAATCAAGCCTCCCATATCTAACACCTCCTCAATTTCAAACATTTCTTTGTATGTATAAGTGATCATTCACCTCTCCCATGTTTTCATCATCCTCCTGCTCTCCAGTGAGGACTTTTCTTTATTTAAACATGTAAGGAAAGAAGACTTGCACTCTTAAATCAGGTTATTTGGTGTCATTGAGATGATAGTCTGATGACAAACACCACAATGGTTGAGCTGAATCATGGTCTCATTTCACTTGCTGGGAATACAAATAACAATTGTGATGGATAAGGTAGGATAGGAGTATGTGGCTAAGAGCTTGAGTTTTTAGGTTGTGAACCAGCTATGGATATGACTGCCTACAGTGATTTCAAAAGCTGACTACTTCCAACAAGTTGCTAGTTGTCTTATCTGAATTTATTCCATGAACCAATGAGGTTAATGGGCTAAAACTCCCCACATTTCTCTTTTGTTTGCCTGACAGTTTTCTGTCAGCTCAGATGTTGATTATCATTTCCTGCTGACAGCAAAGGAGAAGTCCAGCTGCATTTTGTATTAGAGTTGGCTGAAAAACTTCAGTTGAAGTTGTCCGCACCTGGGACTCCATTCCTTCTGAGTTACAGTATCCGAACACTGGGGTTTCATCCAATGTTAAAATACCACATATGCTTTGCAGAGTGGCATCATCTTTTCCCTATGTATAGCTGAACAAAGCAACACATGAGATTGCCAGTTTGAGAGTAGAGGATCTGAGATCACAGGGCAGAAAACAATAACCTTACAAGAGGACCAGTTTAATTAAAAGGTGAATGACATAGGAAATGCATGATTATGGGCGCTATAGCATTTAGTTTCCTGAAAGTAACTAGAATCAAATAACACATAATTAATTACAGCTTATAAAAGACCTCTGGAATCTACACTGACCTTTTGTTTTTCTTTGTTAAGCTGGTGGCTAACTTGTTCATCAGTCATTTCATTGTGTACTCCATAATCATGGGATTGTTGTAAAAAAGCATTTTGGATGCATTTCATCAAGGCATTCTACATGTGCTCAGGTCATGCAGAAATCAATGAGCTTTATGCACCTGCTTAACTTTAAGCATACAGGGGAGGTGGTGTTTCAGAGAGGATGGGAAACCATTTTCATGTTCTGGGAAAAATGCTGGCATCCTGAAAAAAATTTTGTCTGTACACAGGACAAAAAAAACCACCTGGATGTTTTGTTGTTGTTCTTAAACTGGAAATAGTAATGAAGCAATTGCTTCTGGTCAGATGAATGTTTTGTTTCCATTCCAAGATTTTATTGTTAAGTTTTGAGTTGTTATTTTTTTTCTAAAATTAACAATTTTCTAAATAAAATTTCATTTTGAAATAAAGAAACATAAGCTTTCAAATACTTCAGAATTACTACTGTCACATACTGAGCCTCTGGCAGCATGAGCAGTCTTGAGCTGAAATTCCTTCAGCTGGAAATCAGAACATCTGTATGCAGGCAAACGCTAAGGGTTAAGTAGAAGGGAAACAGAAGGGAATTTTGACTTGGCTTATGCTTCTGGAGCAAAAATCTGTAAAAAGTTTAAGTCCTCCAGCACAGGTCTGTAAAGTCCTACAATTAAATTGATTTCCATGCAGGGAGAACTGCCTTTTGCATTGAGGAAATGAGCATATGCATCATTGCACAGGAGGGAGTGAGAGGATAACAGGAAAATTTAATTTCACTCTGAACCTGATCCTGCTGTGACACCGTGAGGGCGCTCTGTCCCTTGTTCTCCTGCTGAACAATGAGAACTCACACAGATTACAGGAGCAAAACATCTGGTAAAGTGGATGGTGTAATTATGTGTGCAAATGTGAGACAACATTTTAAAAAAGAAAAGGAGGATAAGGAGGATATATTGATTCAGTGCTGTGTATCTACAGTTTGCAGTGATGTCATTCTGTAAAAGTAAACATAACACAGTGATGGCCCGTGGCTGCTCTGTTTTGTTGTCACTGGTGAGGCAAAGCGGGAAGGCAGAGAGGTGGGGTTATATATTTTCTTTCTGTTGAAAAGAGCTTTCTCCTTCAGAAAAGACACCAAAACTAGATTAAAAGAACATCCTGGAAATGATTCAGTGAAGCAACTTGTGAGATAGTCTTCAGCTTGCTGTCTCGTGGGTGTGTTGCCATTACAGTTAAATTCAATCCCTTAGGAAGTTGTCTCCTTGCAGCAGTGCATATTAACAACAGATTGTTCTGGGTTAGTAATGAAAATGCTTTCAGTACAACTGTGTTTAGGAAAAGCTGTTTCAGTAGTGCTACAGAAAACCTCCATCAAGTGTCAGGAGTCTTCTATGGCTGGTGTACACAGGTGTTATACATGCAAGGTAATTGTAAGTTCGGTCTTTGGTGTATCCTTAAGGAAATGAGATTACGGTCATGTTCTGAGTATGTACGTGAGAGACTAACACCTTGCCTCATAGCTTTTGAACCTAGGGATTGATTTCAGCCACATTTGATGGAGAGGTGGAAATGTCCAAGGTATTTAAGTTCATACATGCTTCATGAAAAGAGATGCTGATGGAAGGGTGAAACCTTAGAAATATGCTTTGTACGCTCCCCAACTGCGGGAAATAGTTTACTTGCAGGTTATTAAACATGCATAAAAATCCCCACAGGAAAGGGTGACCTATACAGACTCCAGCCATGTATATCTTTGCACTTGATTTGTTAGGAGAAAGGAAAAAAGCAGCTGTCATTTAAATATAATATTCTGTAGAGCTGGATGAAAGATAGAGAGAATGTTGTCCAGAAACATCAAAACAATTTATTTAGCCTTTTTTCCTTGAAATTCAAAATAGTGATGGGAAATTGCAAACTTCAGCTAGTTGTAGTTATTTAAGCAATTAATGCAACTTCGTCTGCTGAATTAAATGAAATCCTTTTTCCATTATGAGTCCATTTTTTGAGTCTTCAGATTCATTGCTTGAAGCTGATCTCGTGCCATGATATGAAGAAGACAGATGTATCACTTATCCAGGGCTGACCCCTACCTAAGTCTTTGCTCTGACTGTTGATTTCTCCTGGTATTTTATTTCTCTACCAGGTGATAAGACAGCAATCTGATTAGGAGGTGATGAGAAACTGAAATACATTTATGTACAAGAAGTTCAAAACAAGCTGAGAAATAAAAATGAAACACAGAAGCCAACTCTTCTCAACGTTGACATATATCTTCTGAAATACAGAAGATCTTTTAAATCCCTCCAAATCTTGTTAGCTAACAGAGGTCAGATTAGGCACTTTAGATATGAGGTATACCCATGTAAGGTTTTTTTTCTGTTGTACTTTGAGATTGTTAAAGGACTTCTTGGTTAGTGAAATGCAGGTGATTCATTGTTCTTGTACTTTTATAGCTAGATGAATTATTTCTAAATACGTGTGTTTCTGAAGGAATTATCTTTTAAAATGGCAATACTTATTTAGTCTACCTCTAAATAGCTTTTAGGAAGATACAGAATGTGCCATTCACTTTTGTGCCTTCATAAAAATGTTGCTGAAGTGACAAGCAGGGTCTACCCAGATGGAGGTCACTACACTCTTTCAAGTGTAGTGGCTTCCTTAAACCTACTGGCATCAGAAAGGTACTAGTTAATAGCTCTGTCCTTTAAGCTTTAAATAATGCAATTCCTAGGGCTACTACATACCCTTTCAAAAACCTGGCAACACTTGAACCTTTTAGCAAACCTATATGAAAAGGACACTATCTAAATAGATGAATTTGAACATAACTTATGGCTTGCTAGTTAGTTCTGGTTAAAAAAAAAAAAATCAAACTGAAATATTTTCTCTGTTGTCAACTGCTTGGTTTTTTTGGATGTGCAGTGCTATTGCCAAGAAATAAAGCACAAATCCTAATCCCGAATCTTTGGGAAATGCTTAGAAAAACAAATCAGTTGCACTCCCTGCTCACGCTAGTAAATTAATTGCTGCGAAATCTGTGAGAAAGCAAAGAGGCCCCACTGAACAACATCACGGCACTGGGAAGCCAATGCTTGTCAATGCTGTATGAGGATGTGTCTGAAGGAATAGGACAGTGCCCATGAAACTGAGGGCAATGCTCCAAGTCAGTGAGAACTTGCTTAGCTTTTTCTTTAGCAATGAAGTACACAGTGAATCTTCTAAGTAGTGCGATGATCCTGGTTAGCTTTGCGGGAGTAGTACATTTTCCTGTGCTTAATTATTTAAAGGAAGATGTATAATGGGTTTTTGGAATTGTGTCACCCACTAATCAATCCATCCGCTTTTGCATAATGCATGTGGCATCAATGTTATTCCATTTCAAGATCACTTAGGAAAAACTTGCCAATCTGCTCATTGCTCTTCTGCAGTGCAAACACAAACACCCAGCTTGCAATGCCATTTGCCTTCTGTGCTTATTTAGAGCCAGCTGTAAATGTTCCCAACAATTAGCATTTAAAGAAGAAAAAAGAAGTCTGTAAATTCTTACCTTTGAGTGAGATCACACAAGGTGCCTGACCTTTGGATCTGTGAGAGGGTCCCTTCGCAGTGCTGACGAACATTAGAGCCTCACTGTGAGATCCTAAAGTTGAGTACTCGGTGAGCTTTGCTCTGCAAGATGGCATTGCTCTCCACCTGGGGTTCTTCACCTGAAATCTTTTCTTCATCATACGTCTGAAGAACAAACCTTTCAGAAAACTGAGCAGGACTTACTCTTGCCTTTTAAATTCCAATTGCTGCCACACTGTAAACTTAAGGAAAGGGCTATCCATACTTACTGCCCATAACAGCCTAGCAGAGCTCAAACTCTCTTCTTTCACACTTAAGGGAAGCTCCTTCAAATAATGCTTTTTCTGCTGAGGTGGAAAAGGGTGTTCTTCACTGTCTGGATGAAGAAGAGCCGTAGGAAAGGAAGAAGCACAAAGGAGAATGTGCTTCTGTAGCTTCATAGTTAGAAAGTATTTGCAGGGGCAAAAGAAATCCTATGGCGTGACCTCCAAACTGTTCATCTGATGATTGTATAGTGTGATCTGTATAACAAGTGCCCAGGCACTCTGTTCTGCTTACATGGAAGCTGACCTCCATCTGGGCAGATCTGAAGTAAGAAAGAACAGCTGTAGGATTTAAGGAGCAGCTTGGCTGAGTTTTACACTACAGATTTGGATGAGGGTACCTATAGTCTGGCTAAATTCGTGTACACACCTAATCTTTTATTAGCTATGGTTGAGTAACCTTGGGCTCTTGTGTGCTCTGATGAATTCCTTGCCTCAAAGACTCTTGTGAGCCTTTTTCAGTTGTGGCAATTTTGTCTGATGGATTTTTGGAGGAGAACATCCCTTTTGATGTGATCTATACTTACAAGCCACCAACATGGCATGACCCTTGCATTTTATTTATATTTCCATAGGCATTTGTTCTGCCTCCTATGAATTGGGCCTTCTCTTGCAAGGTTTTGCTTTAAGCTGTGCAGAAACAAACACAATAGGCCAAACCAGTTTCCTAGGGTTCAGTCCTGCATGGTCCTGATCTTTCTGGCCTGGCTACACTAAACATACATAAAAATTTGTGAACTAGTTAGGATTAAGAATGTGCTGAACAGGTTTTGCTAATCTGAGGTCAGTGTATAGCACTTTGCAGGATTGCACCTTTAATTAAGAAAAAAATATAACTAACAAGCCATGCAGTAAGCTCGTTAAATTTAATGTACTCTCATTTAATCTCTATTTACATAGAAATGCTTTTGAAAGACCATTAAGCCTCTGCTGAACCCCCATTATTTTAGGAATTGCTATAGGATTTTCCATTATGCATTCAGGATATTTTTGTGGACAATAATGCAATTTGTGGTTATGCAAGCTAAAAAAAGTCTATCAAATGTAATACTTGAGAATATAAGCTGCTTGCCACAGAGGCAAGGAAAGAATTTTCCCTCTTTGCACATCTATCACTATGCTATTCTATAGGTGCTTTATGAGGATTGTTTGGGTATGTTTTCCCTTTTATTGGAGCACTGTGAGTTGGTTAATGCCACAGGCGGGACAGCAGAATTGACAGTCTCATGGTCTAGTCCAGAGTACTATCTATCATTCTCTTTTCTTTTAAATACTGTTTGCTGCTTTTACCACCAACTGGAGACTTTGAAATAAACTGGATCTTGCAACAGAATATGTGCCTCCTTTGAATATGTCCTAATGATTTTTTTTTTTTTAATTTTTTAAAAAAGACCCCACAATAGTACATAATAGTACCAGGAGGCTGAGTTAGAAATTTAGCTACTGGGTGCTTACAGGATATAATTGGATTTAATACGGTTTTTGAAGTGACTACGTGTTTCCCGCCGGCCCCTGGAAGCAGCAGAGTGTATTTACTTTGTAAAATATGCAGGAAACTTGGTGAAGGGAGAATCATCTTTGACAGAGTATTGTGACCCTCTTGCCAATGAACTGTTTCAAACACAGTGCTAGAGAACCATAGATGTGGGGAATTAAGGAAAACTTACTACCTAGCAATTTTCTCTGCCATGTTTTTAAAGATATTTTGCCCCTGCTTCTCTTTTCGAGGGAGTAGTGTTTGGAGGTTTTCTTCCAGAATATTATACTTTATATTTTTGTTTCCTTCACCTGTTTTGATAGTAAAGATACATTGCCCTATACATTTGAGCCCTGTTGCCTGACTAAATGAGCGATGTACACCACAACAGGGTTAGCAAAAGCAAAGGGGAAGGAAGGAGAGAGACTTCGGGAATGGAAGAAAACCTGCGTGTGACACCAGGTTTGGTAATGCTTCCTATAGTTGTTTATTGGTGGTTTGAGGTGCATGTTGCTTGTGTTGCAATCATTGCTGTATACGTGTAGGAAAATGTGAAGTGTGTGTAAATGTTTGCACATACATATATCATTAGGGATTGACAGGCTTTTAGTTTCACAGAGGGAAGGAGAACACACTGTTTGTTGTTACAAAAACTGCTTTACTCTGGCTTTTGCTTCATCAGTTTTGCTGAATTTATTTTCTTTTTGTGTTTCAGTTGGCTTCATTATCTTCTTGCTGGGCTCTGGTCTGTGGGAACAGACTGTTTCCTTTTCACTTTCACCTTATCCTTAGACTTTGTATTTTTAAATTTTTTTAAAATATTGTCAGGAGTGACTGTGGTATCATCAATCAGGGTAATTTACAGGTCCCATTCATGAGAAAATGAGCATTTCCATCATCTTGGATAAAGATGTGTGGCAGTCGAATGTGTGTTTCTGAAGTATATGTCAGCATATATGTGGCCTTGGTAGCAGTTTTGTGGCTAATAGGAAGGAAAATTACCTTCAAAAGCTGTTTACTTGCAATGCCTGTGGGGAGGGGGTAGCTGTCCACCTCTTCCAATGTCCAATGAGTTGCTTAGGGTAAACACAGTATCATTTCAGTCTTATGCTCATCATCTGACCTTGCGAACACCATACTTCCAGAGCTCTGCATCTAATTGTACGTCCAGAATGAGGAGGAAGCTTTGCTTTGAAAAATGTTTTGCTTTTGAAGATACGCACAGGGCCTTGGACATGATGTGGAAGACTGTTTGCTTTGGAAGATGTGCACAAAATCTTGGACATGATGTGGTCTGGACATTCTTTATAGTTGAGGTCGGGTGGAGAAGTAAGGACAAAAGGAGAAACAGATCTAACTCTAACTCTAAAACTGGAGTCTCTGGTCTCCAAAATGGATACGACATGAAACTTTCTGAAGTTAAAAAGAAATTTGGAATTACCTATTCACTTTTGCTTCTAGCAGGGCTTGTCCTTATAAATACAGGAGAGGAATTTTTAAAGCAGTACTCATCTGATTCAAATTAATTTTACAGGGATTTCCAGTGCTGTTTCCTGTTTGAAGAGGTTTGGATTAAATCTTTGTTGTTTTGATTCCTTACCTCAATCAAAATGAACTAGACCAAGGCTTTACATTTTGTTATTTTGCTTTCTTCCCCCTTCTTCCCTCCCACAAGTGTTATGCTTATGTTCTGGTTCTTCAGTCAACCACAGCCTCTTGGATGTTTTAACAGTACATCCGTTTTAGAAATACATAGCAGTTGTGTGTTGAACACAGATGAAAGGATAATAAAGGTACTGGGCCCAACGTTAAAACTAAAATATCATTTGGAATCAGGATTTTTTAAACTTTCATTTCTCATTTTTTAGCATACGTAATGATCATAGAAGCCTTGAATTAATAGAAATGTGTATCTAGCAGGGTGGACTAAGTCCCTTCCACACTGACTTATTCCCTGCCCTGTACCTTTCTAGTGCTTTATGTAGGCTACCTTGAAATGTCTCAGGTACTGGGCCTTTCATCTCTTCCTCTGAGAGGATAAAAAGCAATGTGAGGGATCACACTACGTAGAGGTTTTCTTGCACTTAGTGAAATATTTCCTTATCTTCTCCTTTTGCCTTCTTTATTGGTGGTTGTTCTGACATTATACACTGACAGAGGTACCTAGCAGACTTCCCTGTTGAAGACTTGAACAAACGCTGAAGCAAACAAGAGAGTCCTTGTCCCAAAAATTTGGAGTCTAAAGACACTTCATTCTTTGCCTCAGAAGTATCCCCTTTTGGCTTTGTACTGATTGCTTTCATATGACAGCGATCAATGTACTACCCATAATGATACCTTTAGAGTGCTTGGTGTTGTGGTTTAGTCCCAACCGGCAACTAATCACCACACAGCTGCTCGCTCACTCCCCTTCCTCAGCTGGACAGGAGAGAGAAAATATGAGGAAAGGCTCGTAGGTCGAGACAAGGACATAGGGAGATCACTCACCAATTACCATCATGGGCAAAACAGACTTGACTTGGGGAAATTAGTTTAATTTATCACCAATCAAAATCAGAGTAGGATAATGAGAAATAAATCCAAATCTTAAAAACACCTTCCCCCCACCTCTCCCTTCTTCCTGGGCTCAACTTCACTCCTGATTTTCTCTACCTCTTCCCCCTGAGCGGCACAGGAGGACGGGGAGTGGGGGTTGCGGTCAGTTCATCACATGTCGTTTCTGCCGCTCCTTCCTCCTCATGCTGTTCCCCTGTGGAGAATGTTTTTGCCTGGAAGGACCTACCTAAATGCTTCTGTGCAAAGCTAGGTAGCTGATAGCCTGATGAACATGGTATTGCCCCTTCATCCTTTGCAGTTGGTGTGGGCTTTTTTGCAGAAGCCCTATTATATGTTGACACACAAGAGAATTCTTTCCTTAACCTGGTTGCTGGTTTTAACAGTAACTAGCTAACTTGCAAATTTAAGGTATTTAGAGGGTTTGAAAGGCCAACTTGCTTGGACATCTGTATTTCTCATTTTAGTATGAGAAAGAGCAGGATCCTCCTCAGTTTCTTCTTTTTGTTTTGTTGCATCACTTAAATTTTAATTTTTTTTTTCCTTCCCTGTTTTGCTGAATCTTTTCTCACAAAGGTAAATACAGTTTTGGGTAGGAGCTGGCAGCAGGGACCTGAGCTTCTGTTTCAGTCTACTGAGCTACTCCACTAGCCCCCTTAAGATCTGCCTTCCTCCTGGTTGCCATGAAAATGTAAAACACAGAGAAAGTAGAAGGAAAGGAAAGAAGAGCATCGATAGGAACGACACTATTGTGCACTCCTCCTTCAAATCTAGCTCTTTTTGTTTGTTTCTTTTCTTTTTTTTTTTCCTCCTGTAGTTGCCTGTAGTGATTAACGGAAGTTCACCTTTCCTGAACTATAGGGAGAACATGGCTTAGGATTTTTTTTTTTTAATGAGCTAGCACTCTCTTTCATATATCCTTTCTTCCTTCCTCTGACATGGAATCTGAAATATCTTTAATATGACAAGAAAAAGAAAAGGAAAGAGTTAATAATTTTGAGGTTTTCCATCTCAGATCAAATTTAGCAATACAGAAAGTTAGTATTTTGCTATAAGCAAGTGATCAGGATATCAATCATGTTCTCTATTCATGCCGTGGGAAAACCAAAGGAGGAGAGTCTGATTTTGAATCTTACCGAATACTATTAATGAGTAACAAAAAAGAGAAACATGAAAGAAGGAAAAGGAAAAAAAATCTGCTATCACTGTTATAAAGTTTTTAGCTGATTTCTACTGAATCCTTTTCTTGATGCTTTTGTCAATTTCCTAAAATTGATAATTTGGTATTTTCTTGTTTTAGTAATGCCTGAGAATTATTTCTTTGTTTCAATGGCTGTTGTAATCCATGGATTTCTGTGCCTAGTGCTTGTGAGGTGCTTTAGGACTTTACAGGATGAAAGGATCAATATTACACACATAAATAATATGTAATGTTTTTATTGTTCAGACACAGGGTTTTCAGCTGCAACGTAGGCTGATGATTTGGTGAGGTATTCAGCTCCAAGTGTGTTAATCCTGGTCCATTATTTTTTTCCCCTGTAGGGTGTTTTATAGAGCCATTTTGTTTCATTGTATTTGTGCTTTGTTCCTCTCACCTGTCCACTGTCCTTCCTGAAGACGAAAGTGTAGAAGATATACATACAACATCTTTTTGTCTGTCTACCTAAGTAGAAGCACAGAATAACTATTTGATACTCTAAAGAAAGACCCAATTTGGATTCTGTTGTGAAAGTCTGGGAGCCTGAGCAGGGAGTGTCAACTGGTCTCTGAATAAAGATCTGATTGTTTCTGGTTTTGGATTGGCTCTTTGTGGCTTGCACAGTGAATGCTGTTACTAAAAATACTTCCCTTAGCTGTGGCTGTAAGTACTGTGCTTGGACTGTTTGTAAGTAATTTCCTTTGATCAGTGCTAAAAGTACCAAACAGCTTACACACGTGTTGTTTGATAGTCTGATTTGAAGGTCTTCATCCTGTAAGGCTCTGTGAACATCTTTTTGCTAAAGGAGATTTTTACAACTGTAGTGTTGAAATGCTTTGTGCTTTCTAAGGCTGCAAAGAGATAGTGTTTGCCTGAACTTCACATCCAGGCTGTCTCCCAAAAAGTTGCAGCAAATTATTGATGGCAGAATCAAATGCAAACCTTCACAGTTTTAAAATACATTTTCACTTATCTTTTTAGCAGCATCAGTGCAATGATGCTGCTATTTCCTTAAATCAAAGGAAAGAGGTCAGAAAATTATGAAAGGGGGATGGGGTATTTTTCATTAGCGGTGGTACTGTGGAGTTATGTATTTGTCTTATTCTTCAAGAAGGTGCACTGGAAGTGTGTACATGAATGGATTTATCTGGATGTACACTTCTTGATGCTTGTGAAGTACTGTCCAAATTTTCGGTACTTTCTGGTTAGTTAGAAATAGTCAAAATAAAATCTAGAGAGTCTGAAGTATAGAACAGGTTCCACACCCTAAATTTCCTCAACTTGGAAAAAATTTTGGAAGGATCTAAGTGTCTTATAATCTTATGTTTCTTCAGATGGCTGTGTCCATGCTGTACCCCAGAGAGTGCTCAGGAGCACTCTGAACTCTAGGCAATGCCTGAGACCCGGTATTGACCATCCTTGTAGCTATCACTGATCTCGGCCCATTCTCAGCGTATTCTTGCAGCCTATGACATTAGGGCATTGATGACAGCCTCTGAGACTTCCGTTCCTGCGAATGCCTAGTCATGTAGTGATTTTTTAAACTTTATGTCACATATTCATAGGTAGACAGGACTTACTTTGCTGTTTTGTATGGGCCTTTGTGAGGATAGAATGGTTCTGTTTGGAGGTTCCTTAATTTTTATTGCCTTGAAAGTGAAGGAATGAATAAAAGCAAGATGACAGACTGTATTGTGTTACTCCTAGTCATAGAAATGTTTTTGGTCTAAGTTACAGTACAGGTATAGCATTGATAGTATTTTTATTCTCCTATGGTCAATTTAGACCTCAGCTGTCTGAAGTATATAGTAATTAAACATAACATACTTCTGAAATATGTTAAAAGCTTGTTACTGTCGTGGTTTAAGCCCAGCTGGCAACTAAGCACCACACAGCCGCTCGCTCACTCCCCCCTGCCCCAGTGGGATGGGGGAGAGAATAGGAAAAGTAAAAGTGAGAAAGCTCGTGGGTTGAGATAAGAACAGTTTAATAAGTGAAATGAAATAAAATAAAATAATAAT